>NC_056727.1:541923449-542523449 GCF_019279795.1 Protopterus annectens
TGGGACAACATTGATGTTGCAAAGAACTGGACATCACTCCAAAATTGATGAAAAGACAAGATGAAAACTGGTCAGGGTGGCTGCCAAGAGACCTACAGCAACACTAAAGGAGCTGCAGGAATTTCTGGCAAGTACTGGTTGTGTGTACTGCTTGTGATATTCTCCTGTATTCTCCATATGTCTGGGCTATGGGGTAGGGTTGCAAGATGGAAGCCTTTTCTTACAAAGAAAAACATCCAGGCCTGGCTAAAATTTGCAAAACAATACATCAGGTCTCCCAAAAGCATGTGGAAAAATGTGTTATGGTCTGATGAGACCAAGGTTGAACTTTTTGGCCACAATTCCAAAAGGTACGTTTGGTTCAAAAACAACACTTTACATCACCAAAAGAACACCACCCCCACGGTGAAGCATGGTGGTGGCAGTATCATGCTTTGGGGTTGCTTTTCTTCAGCTGGAACTGGGGCTTTAGTCAAGGTGGAGGGATTATGAACAGTTCCAAATATCAGTCACTTTTGGCCCAAAACCTTCGGGCGTCTGCTAGAAAGCTGACTAAGAAGAATTTACCTTTCAACACAACAATGACCTCAAGCATACATCCAAATCAACAAAAGAATGGATTCACTAGAAGAAAATTAAAGTTTTGGAATGGCCCAGCCAGAGCCCAGACCTAAACCCAATAGAAAATCTGTGGGGTGACCTGAAGAGGGCTGTGCACAAGAGATGCCCTCGCAATCTGACAGATTTGAAGCACTTTTGTAAGGTGGAGTGGGCAAATATTGCCATGTCAAGATGTACCATGCTGATATTCAATTTTTTTGGGTAGGCATCTCTAATTAAATCAAAACGCGCTTCTACAAGGTATTAGTTTAAGGGTGTTGCACACTTATGCAACCAGCTTATTGTACATTTATTTTTTATATTTTTTCTCCTAACAGATTTGTTTGTTTTTCAATTGAACTGTACAGGTTATAGGTCACATTAAAGGTGGGAAAAGTTTTGAAATGATTTATTGTGATCTCATTTTTTATATCATAAATCCTGGCATTTTAACAGGGGTGTATACACTTTTTATATCCGCTGTATATATGTATGTATATATATTATGTGTATATATTATATTTTATATATATATATATACATTATATATATATATATATATATATATATATATATATATATATATATAAAATGTATGTGTGTGTGCGTTTACTCTAAATGTCTATTGACTTCAGTCTTTTTTTTCTTTACAGCAGTTATACTAATAAGACTTTGTCATCTGAGTTTTCTCCTTTTTCTAGGAGATTTTCACTTGATATTTGATGGTGGTACTGTAGCTCTTCACATGCATGCTGAATTTCATTATTTCCATGGATGGCACTTTATTATGTTGCTGGAAATATTTTTTTTGCAATCGCTGCTAATAAGGTATTGCTAATAAGGTATTTACTTGAGGGTTCTTGACTATGGTTTAGCATAATTTGTTAAATGGGAAACATTAGCACAAGTGTATACATGATAATGTTACATGTGATACAACATCATATGTTTTTAGTCACATGAAAAAAGAATTGTTGGCATGCTTTGGGAATTGCAGCTCAAAGAACCAAAGAGAATGTGCACAGATGCTCCCTGTACAAGGGACTAACTTGTTCTCAGAGATTTACTATTATGGTGAAGATATTTGACATGCAGTTGTCATTTGTGAAAGTCTGCTTCTATGAAGATGTTCAGCATTAGATCACTGTTACAATAGCCTAAGCTACTTGGGTTGTATCTTTCCAAGGCTATGACCAACTGGCCAGCTTTTCAAAGTTAAAGGATGCTTTCTACATGCTCTGATTGCCTGGCTCTCGACCAGAACTCCATATAAAAAAATCGTCAGAGGTTTTTTTTTCTGGCAAAGTGCACTCTTTCTGCAGGCTTTGTGGAAGTGATGGTCAGCTCATGAACCCTCAAGGTGGGCAGATAAGTCCCTTTCTAGGGAAAACCTTCCACTGTTGTATTTTTGAGAAAAACAACTTTTTTCTATGAAGTTAATATTTACTCTCGGGGAAACTTGTACTATTTGGACTGTCATTCTGTGCCAGATTTTATCACTATGAATGCTGTTGGAATTGGAAACATATTGTGTTTAAATCTGTATTTTGAACTTTTTCTAATGTTCTGTTATAGAATTTGTGTTGAGACGAGACTTGATGGCTCTACTATAAGCTCTTAAATCCCAAGCCCTTGAAACCCACTGTTCCGATGCCAGGGACTTCATCTTGTAGCTTTGGTAGGGTGCTGCTCACAGCCATGGGTAGGGAGCACTGCTCTTTCTCAAAACTCTTAATATCAGTTCTAGTAAGCAGCTGTGAGGAGGTAACTGTGAGTTCAGATTAGGGAGCAGGAGGGGAAAATTTCAAGTTTAGGGAGAGTGTTGGGATTTTTAGGGTTAAGAATCAAATGGGAAATTTAGGAATAAGGAGGGGAGGTGGAATTATAGGTTTAGGGAGTGGGAATGGAGTTTTAGGCTTAGGGAGTCATCACAGAATTTAGGTTAAAGGCTGAAATATTGGGATGGGAACTGGGTGAGAGTTTTAGGTTTAGGGTTAAGTTTCTAATAGGGAAATGTAGCATATAGGATCTGGTCTTGGGAGGTATGCAGGAAAGGGAGATCGAGCTAGTGGAAGTTCAGGCACTTACTTTTTCAGGCAGGTGTGATGCGAGCAAATGTAGTAGACCCAAGCTTGGTACATTTAGAGTCTTTCAGGATGTTTTTTTTTTTACCTCAATACCACGTTTTTATCTGGTACTGAGTGTATTGATTGTTAAACCCTCTACTAACCATCCTTGAAACTTGCTTTGCACCTGAACCTATGGAGTTGTTACCAGTCTCCCTGGTTCTTCATATCCCCTCATCTGCAAGAAGAAGGTTGTCCGGGATACTTCAGGTGTCAGGCTGGCACTAGTTTTGCCTTACTCACCAATGGGTTAGTTTCCTGTGACCGGATTTTTGTCCTTCAACCAGTTGCCATTTACCTCCATCCCTCTAGTGTTGCACCTACAGCCACTAAGGACCAGGGATAGACACATCCTCTGTGAGGGTTGTCCTCTGTGGGCAAGGGAGAACAACTCCTACCTGTCTTGGGGGAAAGGGTGGGCGAAGGTCTACTGCATAGATGGGGAAAGAGAGCCTGAATCCTGGAATAGTGTGCCTACTTTAGATCGGTCCTTTTCTAGGGAGCTTTCCAGGAAAAGAAATCAAAAAGTAAAAAAAACTTCTGTTTCTATTTCAGTGGACAGAGATGATTTGCTGGGACGTGCTGTGGAGTTAATTTCTACTTTTTCTTTACATACTTTTCTTCAGGAAAGAAGAGAGTTTCTTCTCTGTTTCTAATTTTCAATCGTAAGACCAGGAATTGGAGGGTGAATGTGGTGCTTCAGGATTTTCTTCATAACCTGAAGATTTTCATTTTAAGAAAGGTGTCGCTTCAGATTTTCCACCAAAGGACCTTTTCTTTAACTTTTATCGATAATGAAAAAGGTTTACTGTAGAATTGGAATGAAATTCTTATTTCCCAGCAAATGTATTACAATTTGTTACAGCTGGATATTCCTCCGTTTTCAGGTGTTCTTGCAGTTTTATCTGATTTTAAAGCGGGTTTTCCTGACCGCTTGTAGTTCACCTGACAAGTCAACCTGCTACCCCTAGGAAGTCTGGTTATACAGGGTACTCCAAACTAACACCATAGCAGACCTAGCAGTAATTTTCATATCTCAAACTGCTTCTGCTGGGCGAATTACTAATGATAATTCCATTTCCTCTGATAAAGATGGGAAAACTTTTGACAAATTCTTCTGTCACTTCAACATTCCAAATTTTAAACTGTAAGGCTCACATGTTTAAGTTTTTACTTTTATATTTTTAATACATGGAAAAAGTTAATCATTAACCTTCCATCTTCTGAGGTGAAAAAGTCTTTGAATGTGTCTTGTATCTACTTCTCTGCTAATTATACCTTAAATAGTTATTATGGTTCTGGTGATACTGCCTCCAGGGCTGCTGCTTCTTGGTCGGTCATGAGAAGATTTGCTTGATTACATTTTCAAAATCTTAAAGAAATCTTGAATCCTCCCTTCTCACAGAATAGTTTTCCTGGGATGTCTGTTAGATTCTACCTTGGGAAGAGCTCTTCTTCCTCCTCTAGACAAAGTAGAGATGTTTCAACAGTTCTTTAAGTTTTTCCACTCAAAGCATGGTGTTTACTAGGGAATTTTCCAGAATTCTGGGATACAGGGCTTCTGTGATTCTTGTTGTTTCATTGGACAGACTTCACTTATGTAAAAACTCAGTGGTACCTCCAGTCAGTGTGGTATCAGAATCTGCACCTTTTATCTTTTAACATCACAGTTCTGGAGTTTGAAAGATGAGATGTTCTGTGGTGGGTAGACCAAGTTCTCTCTGAATCCAGGTCTTCCATTCTCCCTTCCACTTCCTCTTCAGTCTATCTAAACAGGTTTCAGACCTGGTGTGGGGAGCTCTGTGTAAAAGAGTAACAGTGCACAGTCTGTGGAACAAACACAACAGTCATAAGCATAAAAATACATGATGGCAATTATAAATGCTTTGACAGCCCTAAATCATCTGTGATCTCCAGGACCTCTGTAGGCTTTCACAGGCAGTACCGCTGTGATGTGGTATATAAACAAATTGAGGCAGGTACCAGCTCTTACCCTTTTGGCAGACTTGTTAGAATAGCCTGGGACGTAACAGCTGGACTCAGTTTTGAGTCTTACATCAGAACCAAATATTGTATCAGACAAGCTAAACAGGGCCAAAACATTTCCTCATGAATGGAAATTGTACCCGAGGGTCTTCAGGAATTGATCCAAACTATTGGGAACACCTCAAGCAGACCTTGTTTGCCTCCTTTCAGAACAAGAGTTAAAAAAAATTCTTCAGTGGGATCCCTTACAAACAGACAAGAAGATGGACACTTTCCCATTGACAGGGATGTTTGTTTATGCTTTTCCACCCTTTCAGCCAATATCTAGAGTTCTTCTAAAGGTCCGGAAAGACTTTTCAGAGATCATGGTGGTGACTCCCTTTTGGCTCAGTCAGCAGTGGTTCTCCCTTCTTTTGAAATTGGCCAAGACCAGTTACCACAAGCTTCCCCACAGACTAGATTTTCTCAGAAAGGATGATGTGTCTGATACACCCAGGATGAAATGTTTGCAGCTGACTTGCCTGGATGATATAATTTTAGGCACCTTTTTCCGAGGTTGTGCAGCAGGTACTGAAGGAGGCCCAAAACCTGCTACTAGAAAATCTAAGTGGAAAAGATTTTTATAGTTTTTATTTCAAGGACCAGGACCTGTTAAAAGTATGGCTGCTTCTGGTTCTTGATTATTTCTGCTTGTCTGGCTTTTTATGCTCTTTTCTTCCTATTCCCAAGTTGAGCAGTTTTTGAAAGGTGGTTTTACATGGCCATCCAAGTAGACAACAGGTGGTCTTCCTTGCAGTCTGAATTTTGTGCTTGAAAAACCTTTTTTTTTTAACCACCTCCATCAGGCTAAATTGATGTTCGTAGCATGTAACACTTTTGCTCACTACTCTGACTTCTGCAAGAAGAATGAGTTACAAGCTGTTATGATGAATCAACCCTACCCTTACCTCATTTTCCACAATTACAGGGTCTCATTGAGAACTACTCTTCCTTTCATGCCTTTAGTAGTTAATGAGGTTACCTTGAGCTTGTCTGTTAATCTCCCTGTCTTTGTTTTCCAGAACCCCCAAAACAAGGGAGGCTCTCCACATGCAACTTGGAAACTACCTAGACAAAACTTAGTCCTTCAGGAAAGTTGATCATCTGTTTTTCTGTCCTAAAGGTAAGAGAAATGGGCAACCAATGTTGAAGTAGACTATGTCTAGATGGTTGTCTCATGGTATTTCTTTTTATTCTTACCATAATAAGACATTTCCAGTCAAAGTTATGGACCATTTCTTGAGGGCTTTGGCTTCTTTGACATTCAGGAAAAGGGATGGACTGTAAAAGTATTCTAGTTGAATCAACTTGGTTCTCTGTATTTTAACTTTTACAAAGCAATATAAATTGGATTCCTTTTCCAGGTCCAGAACAGGGTTGTTACGACCATTCTCCTGCTGCTTATGGTTCTTTATTTACTTCCTCCTCCCTTTTTGGTTTCTATGCTGTGCTAATCTACCTGAATAGCTTAGTTTATTGCAACGGTTATCTATTACTGAACATTGTACAGTTGTGTAGTTTACATACTGTAACAGTAGATGTTCTAATAGATCATTGTTGTAGTTGTTGTCCCCTCCATCCATCCTCCTTTTTTTTTGTGTGTTTTGCCAGGGTATGGATGTATGTGATCTTGTTTTACTTTTCCTGGCATTTTTCCCTTTCAGGGCTGATGTCTGTCGTCTTGAGTTAAGAAAGTTGTTAAGGTTTTGGTGCTCTAACTGCTTTTTTTATATGGAGCTCTAATTAAGTTCCTTTCATAGTGTGTGGAAGGTACCGTTTACTTTGGATAAGATGACTGATTGGTCATATCCTTGGCAGGATATAACCTGAATAGCTTGGGCTAATGCAATATTGATCTGTTAAAGCATCTGCTGTTACAGTAAGTAAACCTACACAACCATATTTTTTTCTTAGATGCACCTTCTGCTTAATAAGAGTTTTAAAAGGTCTTAGTGTTTGTAGTATGAAAATTATAAAAAAACTTTTTCCAGTGTTCTATCCCACAACATTTACCATTGTATTACAGGTAAGGCTATGAGAAAATGGGTTGAGTCCATCACCAAAATTATTCAACGAAAGAAACAGGCACAAGCGAATGGACCAAGCCACAATATTACATTTGAAAGCCCTCCTCCTCCAATTGAGTGGCACATAAGTCGACCAGGAAGTATAGAGACATTTGATTTGATGACGCTACATCCAATAGAAATTGCTCGACAGCTTACCTTGCTGGAATCAGATCTTTACAGGTATACTATCTGATCTGCTTGCATGCATGAGCTGCCACTGTTCTCCATTAGACATTTTATGGTCTGTGTTCTCAACTGCAAGTTAGAGGATTTAATATATTTTTTCTGTGCTTACTATTTTAATTGCGGTTATATTTTTATTAGATGGAGGCAAGGCAAAATTGTCTGTTTTTTTTTTCCCTTAATTTGCACATTGCGTATTCTGCATTTCAGTTGAATACAGGTGGAGTTGAGGTGTCACACGTGGTGAGTCATACAGGGTAGTTTCATGTGTTTTGTTCCAATGTAAGTTTTAATGATATCAGAAAATCTATATTATATTATTATACTAATCTAACATTATTCTGGATGTACTGTTACAGATTCCTTTTATTTCTATGTAGTTTACCCCTTCTCTTTTCTAACAAGCTTATCTCCTTTACAGCATTTAATAAATCTGATACAGCTGGTTTAGTTTTTGGTTTTCATTTTCTAGTAATTGCTTTTTTGGCAGCCAAGAGCATTAAACTTAGTGCGGCCTTACTATGTTTAGGCAATTCAGTATCTGTATTCCAGCTCAAAAGAATAATTTTCCAAATTACAATAATTGCTTTCCCAACATTTCTGACAAAGTACCCTGTAGGGAATTTTTTAAATCTAAAAACTTGTTGCAGTCCTCCCAAAAAATGTTCCCAAATACCCCTCTGTTTATCATCGCACCTCTAGCAATTGTTGTGTACATGTGGAAAAATTCTCTGAAATCAGCTTGGGTTATAAAAATATTTTTGCAAACACTTCTATACAAAAATCCTAAACCTTTAAAATTGTGAAATTGTATTGCATACTTGGGGGCCATATAAATATCCTCCCGTTCCTTTGTATATTGTTTTTCATTCTCATTTCCCAGTCTTTTTTTAAACACCTTTATTGAATTATCACTTGTGACATAGGCAAAGTTGCATTTACTTAGCAATTTCTCCGATTTCCCTAGAATTACACAGAATGCCTTTACGTCTATAGAAACCTGGCTAAACGATGCACAACTCTACCGAACCCCCAAAAATCTAAACTGTTACTATTCTCAGCAGAACCACCAACTCCAAACTTTAAAATGTACTCACAAAACAACACAGAAATCAAACCAGTGAAGACTGCTAAATTATTGCTTGTTTATTTAACATTTGTTTACCGCAGAAATCTGACTGAGCAAGTTGCCCATTTTCAGCAGAGGCCCAGGGAGAAAAGCTCAACATAGAAACAACATAACAGTAAGAAATATGAACAGTAAGTAATTTAAATATTAATGAAAGTCAGAGAAAATAAGGATCGCTTAGTAAACACACATCACAGTTCGTTAGTAAAAAGCTTGCAGGATCACATAGTAATACATATTTTGACAGTTACACTTAATAGTGAAAAATCATTTGAGACAGTACAATTTCCAGTGTTACAGTGCAAGGCTTAATGTACAGTGGCACTGTGTCTCAGAAATGCCTGTTTGGTGCTGCACATTGTTTTGCTTAATGTTGTTATACTTATAATCCTTATATTCCCATAGGTTCAGTAAGCAAAAGAGATGTAGTGAAAGTGGAGAGTGGGAGGAGAGGGTGGGGCGGGTGAGGAGGTGTGAAATAGGTTCAGCTTGGTGAGGAGCAGGAGCATAACCAGTTGTCATTTAGGTGGGACTTTAGCAGTTTTTTGAAGTGTGCTGGGTTTGCTGTGTTTAGTGTGTTCTGGGGGGTGGAGTTCCATGATGTAGATGCATAGTTAGAATACAGTGAGTCTCCAGGGTTGTTGGATTTAGTAATTTCGAGCATTAATTTTTCAGAGGATCATATAGTGTTGCTGTTGAGGTGGATTTGTACTAGGTTCTATAGGGATGGACATTTATCGGGTAAGTGAACTATGGAATGGTCTATGGATATTGGGCATAACCATTGATGACAAACTCACCTTCAAGTAGCATATTTTCAATACAATAATTAAAAAAAAAAAAAAAAAAAAAAAAAAAAAATACACACCTCAAGCTGGGCAAACTTTGTAGACATAAACTTTATTTAGATAGGCCAACCAAAATAAAACTTGCAAACACTCGACTTATCCCTTCCCTCCTCTGTAGAAGCCCCATTTTCACCAACCTTTCCACATCTGTCAGTAATAAACTGCAATCATGTTACAATGAAATAGAAAAATTTGCCTCTGGGATGCCAAATTGCACACACCATTGCCAGGCCATTGTGGAATTAAATTGGTTTGAATTCCTCCATTACCCATCTAACTCTTGCCCACAAACTGATATATAAACCCAACAATGGCCCCGTACTTCATTCTATCCTACAATCGGCTTCACTTCATAATCTCGAAATAGTGAAATCTTGAATTTCAGTTTTTCGAGACCATGAAATCGAATCCACACAACACCGAAACACCAAAACTGCGAAGCCCAAAACCACGAAATTCAAAACGCCTAAAACACAGCACACACCAGACCATACATGTACCACAACACCCACATCACAACATAAACAAACAAAACAGCACACATCCACAAACCTACAACACAAATAAGCAGGGGGGGGCAAGCCCTCCTGCACCCCCCACCCCCCTACTTATATATGCTAACTCTGAGATGGCACAAACAGTAAACAAAAGCAAACCTATATACACACACACACACACACACACACACACACACACACACACACACACACACACGCACACACATTCTACAGTCGCTCACGCACACATCACAGATATCAGCACACTCATATACACTCAAACTCTCACCCAAAGCCCTTACAAAACACTCACTTACCTGACATAACACCTAAATCCACACACGGCACTGCACACCATCGACATACAATCCTGGACATTACGTAGCGTAAAGCCATAACCGCAAATTCAAGATATTCGAATTTGCGATTATGCACGTTTGCTATTTTCAGACTTTGACTTCATAGTCTCAAGATACTGAAATTCAACATTTCAGTATTTCGAGATTCTAAAGCGTTTCCCCTACAATCATATCTCTCAACCTGGAATCTTCGGTCTATCAACAAACAGCTTTTAAGTATAACCAAACTCAATAAAAGAGCTGGACAAAGCCTATATTCCTATACCATTGCCAGATTATGGAATGCCCTACGTTCCTCAATCATTCAACTAGACTCATTTAAAAACGTTCAAATCTGCACTAAAATGCCACTACCTCAATAATATCTGTTCCTGTGCACAAAAATTTAAGCCACCATAAACAAATAAAATTTAATTATCCACTCTTTTTTCCTTTCCTCCATTAAGTAACTTCTCTCAAACTTCTAAGAACTTTCTCTGTATCAACTAACCTATTCTAATCTCTCTATCTACTCCTAGGCAATGTCTAGATCCCCCTAAGTATTTAAAGAACTGTTTATCTTGTATCTAACTACAATCTTTATTTGAAGGCTTTTTATTCTTAAAGTACTGTATGTTGTATATTAATAGCCAATGTAACTTTTACAAAGGCTATGCGCCTTGTCTATATTATCTTTAAAATACTTTGTACTAAAAATTTTTGTTTAGCTTTTCTCCCCGAGGCTCCACCGAAAATGGGTTTCTGACCCAGTGGACTTTCCCGGTCAACAAATGTCAATAAATAAATACATAAAAGTAATCAAACTGTATTAACAAGTTCGCATTTACAAACATTATACTTAATGTATATTGCTATCTGTCATATAACCTAAGCAATATTACATAAATTATTCAGTTCCTGTGTTTTTTTTTAAACCATCACTTACGACATAGGCAATCATACATTTCTATAAATGAAAATAAACCACACCAGCATTATCCTAATTTATGAATTTAACATCACAAATCATGCTGACACACTCCCAGTTGCAAACATTATACATCACTTATAATCTACCCAATCATTTTTAGTCAAACATTACATAGCTCATTTAAGTCCTGCCTTCTTTTAAACCTCATTCCTCCCCATATGTATTGTTCCCCCATTTCCCATTTTTTTCCTGTGGAGTTTGTTCCTACCCTTTTTTAAAGATCTCAATTCCAGTTGTTTTATCTTTGTTACTGCACTCACTACTTTTAGTATAGTTGTTTTGGATTTTGATTTCCATTTTCTAGTAATTGCTTTTTTGGCAGCCACCATAATTAGACGCAACAAGGCCTTACCATGTCTAGGCAGATCCAATTCTGTATCATAGCTCAGAAAAATCATGTCCCCCGTCATGCCAATTTACCCACCCAGCATCTCTGACAGTGCATCTTGCAGGGAATCTTTAGTCTGCCAACTCACTGCACTACCAGAAAATCTTTTTTCCCTGTCACACCTCCAAAATGTGCTGTCTACCCGAGGAAAACTTCTCTGGACTCGGGATATAAAATATCTGTGTAAACATTTCCAAGCAAAAATCCTAAATCTTCTAGATTTTGTTGCATATTTGGGAGACATACATACATCCTTCCATTGTTTTTGTGACTTGCATGTCCAGTCTCTCTTCTCAGTCCTTTCTAGCCTCCTGTGATTGATTCCTATAGTTATCATGGAGCATTTTATTTGCTGTAGTAGTAATTCCTTTTTTAATGCAGCTTCTGTTCTAGAGTTTATTAAAAACTCTACCACTGCCCATTTTTTTTTTCATTTAAGACCCCCTATTTCTTTCTCTTTCCCTATACTCTGATATCATTCCTTGATGGGGAAGCCAATCTCTAACCTGCAGTCCAAATAAATTCTTGGTGTCTTCCCATTCTGTCAGTTTTCCTGTGTAGGTATTTGCTTCCAATACTTTGGTTCCTTTGCCAGTTTTCTCCAATAAATTCCAGCCCCCTATTGTCTATATCGCTAATTGTAGTCATCGCTATTGGCAGAATCTTTTTTCTTCATTCAATTTTGGCTTGGTTCTTAGGATACTTTCTGCTGCTTTATAGATATAATATTCTGTATGATTGTTATTTTTCTTAAAGGCCTGCATGTAAAATCTCAGTCTCTCCTTATTTCTTGAGCCCCCCCCCCTTTCATCATAATCATGTTCCACTTTGAATTATAACTTTCTGCTTGTGCTTTGTATGGTATCCTTTACTGTGTAGCTCAGAAAATACCCATTTAGATCGGGTAATCCCAGTCCACCCTGTTCTACTGGAAGAATCATCTTATCCCACTTGACTCTTTCCATCTTCCTCTCCCAGATAAAGTCCTTTAGAGCTTTATTAATTGCTATCCACAACTTATGCCTGACCTGTGAAGACTAATGGGACTAAAAACATTTTAACAACTTGTATCCTACTTTCCATATCCATATAACAAAGTTTCAATTTCCTCAGTTTTTGTATTTTTTTTTAGTCTCTTCTCACATATCATTAGCTGCCATACTAGAATCATTTTTAAACCATACTCCTAAGTACTTAATTTTATCATGTCCCCATAAATATAGGTATTGCTGATCCAATTCATATGTGGGTACATATTTTACCGCTATTACCTTTGTTTTAGCTTCATTAATTTTATATCCCGAAAATACACTGTAATGTCTCATTCTGGTTTTGTCTGGTATAAAATTATATCATCTGCAAATATAGTCAGCTTTTCTTGACTACCATACCAGTTGTATCCTTGAATTTCTGAGTCCCTTATTTGCTTTGCCAATTGATCTAAATATAATGTAATGAATAAAGAGGAAAAAGAACACCCCTCCCTGATTCCTCTTCTGAAGCAGAAATTATCAGAGAGGACCCCAGCCACTTTAATTTTCTTCTCCGATCCCTCATATATCCTTCTAATCAGCCTTATAATTTTTTTCAGGAAATACAAAAGATTCCATTGTCCTGCTCATAAAGTCCCAGCCTACTCTGTCAAATGCTTTCTCTATATCAAGACCCACCAAAAATTATGGTATTTTCTTACTTTCTGCTTCCCCCTGGATCATCAGTGTTTTGTTAATGTTGTTAAATGTTGTGCCTCCTCTCCACAAAACCACATTGGTCCATATCTGTCATTTTTGGCATGACTTTTACCATTCTTTTAGCCATTATAGACATGAACACTTTATAATCATGGTTTAGTATTGAAATGGGCCAGTATGTAGCTGGATCTGATGGATCTTTACCCTCTTTGAGTAGTATAGCTACCACTGCTTTCTTCCGGGATGTTGGTACTTCTCCTCCTCTTAAAAATGCTGTTAAACAAAACCTTCCAGATCTTCATTAGTTTTTTCCCTTCTAGCTTCCAAACTTCCACAGGAATACCATCTATTCCTAGGGACTTTCCTGTAGATTGGTTATACATCACAATTTTTATCTCATCGGACTTTCCTGTAGATTGGTTATACATCACAATTTTTATCTCCTCCTATCCTAACCGTTAGTAATTGAACCTTGTCTACCTCTAACCTTTGCATATTTAATTCTTCCAGAAATATTTCCTTGTGCATCTTTTCTTGATTTCCATATTTATCTGCTTTGTACAGACTTTCTGAAATATTTCTAATACTTCTACAGGAAAACTGATATTAATCCCTGGTAGGATACACTGTCTCTAACCTGCAGTCCAAACTACTACTTGGCCTCGTCCTACTCTGTTACCTTTCACTCTGTAGTTATTTGATCCCAGTATCTTGCTTCCTTTTCCAGTTTTCCCCAGTAAATTCTGTTACCATCTTGCCTATTTTCTATACCCCTACTTGAAAGTCATCCCTGTTGGCAAAATCTTTCTCCATTCCCATGTTAGCTTAGAATATTTTCTGGAACTCTGTTAATTTAACATTGTGTATGATTGTTGTTATTCTTACATTGTGTATGATTGTTGTTATTCTTAAGGATATCCATCCAAAATCCCACCCTCTCCTTATTTCTTGTACCCCCCTCGCCTCTTCATCATCATCCCTTTTCACTGTGATTTATAATCTTCTGCTTGTGTTATGTATATGAGCCTTAGCTGTGGAGCTGTAAAATATTCCTTCAAATATGGTAATCCTATACCACCTTGCTCAGTTGGGAGGATCAGCTTATCCCATTTAACTTCTGTTCCCCTCACATATAAATTATTTTAACTCTTTAATTATTGTCCACAGCAACTCCTCTGGTTGATAAAACTATGCATGTCCTGTATATAAAACTAAAGGGTCTAGAAGAATTTTCACTGCTTTTATCTTACTATTCATATCCGTAAACAAAGAGCTTCCAATTTCTTAGTTTTTGAATTATCTTTTGTGTAGTATCTTCCACCATATTCTTAGCTGCCATAACAGAAGCCTTTTTTAATCCCTACTCTTAAATAATGTTATCTTGTCCCCATGAATATATATTGCTTAACCAATTTGTGAGTGGGTACACTATTTACTGCTATAGGTTTTGCTTTGTCCTCATTAATTTTATACCCTAAAAATACTTACTCTAAAAATGTTCTGCAGCTCATAGATGTCCTTTTCTGGATTTATCAAGTACAAAATATCATCTGCAAGTAAAGCCAACTTTTCTTGACTACCGTACCAATTGTATCCTTGAATTTCAGAGTACCTTATTTTCTTTTCCAGTTTCTTTAAGTTTAAAGCAAATCACAAAGGGGGAAGAAGACACCCTTGCTTGTTTCTTCTCTTCATAGTCAACTTATCAGAGGGGGGAACCCTCCCACTTTGAATGATCAGAGGCAAGAGTTGTATGTCATCCTAATTAACCTTACTATTGTATCAAGGAATGCCAATGCTTCCATTGCCCTAGTGTTAATTCCACGCTAACAAAAACCCATAAGCAAAGGTCCCATTATTTAAAGGCCTTCCTAAAGCATAAAACATTGTTGGCTTTAGGCCAAGAAGTGATGGCTTCACAGAGAGCAGTGTCTTAGAAAAGCTCAGTCAGGTTACCCAAGTGCTATCAGAAGACAGAGAAGTAGTTAGCAACTAAGATTTCCACAGTCATTGAGCATATAAGGCCTTTGATACCCATGTTTTCCTTTCTAAGCCTGCAGGTATTGGCCCTTGAGAAAAGCTAGTTAGGAAAAGTTATCACCCCATCCCACCCCTAGGCTCCTCTGACATCTATTTCTATTTTATCTTCCACTGCCTTTGACCCTTCAGTAGCTGAGAGTAGGACATTGATGTCTCATTCTTGACTCTCCTTATTGGAACTATCTGTTGTGTCCCATTCAGATACCAGTTTCCAAGCAGCAACAGAAGGTTAGCCTTTTATGATTCCTGTGATCTCTTTCCCTGTCTGGATACTCCAACAATTTTTATCCAGAAGCCACCCAACCTTGAAGAATGGACTTTCTGCTTTTTAACAAAGAAGATCAGGATGACCAAGCTTGCTGTGCTACCCCAGGTAAGTTTGATGTCCACTTCTGAGATGTTCATCCTGTGGGTGACCATCTTAGCCCCTGCATTCTTTGATTCCTTTATTCCAGTGTGTGTGTGTGTGTGTGTGTGTGTGTGTGTGTGTGTGTGTGTGTGTGTGTGTGTGTGTGTGTGTCTGTGTGTGTGTGTGGCAATGTTGCAAAAGATCCATGTCCTTCCTCCCCCTATAGCTTTACAATCCAAGTTTAGGATTTCACCTCCTACCACGAGAATGAGACCAGCTTCTTTGGAATTGGATTCCTGCAAGGAAAAGGGCCTCGCTTACTCATCTTAGCTGTATTCTTCCTTGGTTATGACACCAAGGTAGAATCCTCTACCCAACCCTCCAGAGAAGGTCTCCTTCCGAGAGAACCTTAACTGAGTGCGAGAACATTTCAGATGGAGAACAAAAGAACTTTGACTACCACAAACAGTAGTTGGATCTTTGGCACTTTGAAGAACATTAACTAGTGTCTGTACCTCCACTAATCCAGACTTTGATGGACACTTAAGAGTGCACTTCTGGAACCTGATTCTTACCTACCAGCAGTCAGAAAGCCAAATCATTCTGCAGCATGGAAAAAAATGTTAAATACTTGTACAATAACTCATGGTGGTTGACTTTACACTGATCTCAATGAATGTTGCTAGGGGCTTCAAGTTGATGCCAGCTAGTAAAATACTGTCTAATGACAAGAAAGGATGTATATACTTGATAGATTTGGAACAATTTTTCTTTTTTGTTGGCTTGGGCATTACCAGATCTACATGCTCCAGTAATAAAGAGGTGATATTAAACAAATAGATGATGTATGAGAAAATTCCTGACTCAGTCCTAAAAGAACTGTTTTTGAACCTGTACATGCTATCAAAAGTGGTCATGATATGACAGATGCATGTATTAGGGTGAAATCTTCATGTTCAGTGATCACATGGCATGAGTGGTTAGAGGCCCGACCTGTGCTTAACATAAGTAGAAAACTGCTGAATGTGACCACCTTGACAAAAAAATTCTTTGTCCTGTTGTTGAATGAATTCCTTGAACGTTTTCATTCCCATGTTGAGAGTCATCTGTTGATCAATGGAAGCAGGAGCCATGTGGAGAAGCCATCATTTAGTCAGCCACGAGAGTTCCTTACATCCAGGCTATGAGGGAGTTTTGTTGTGTGTTCTAAATCATCCCTTGGTTGGGGGAACATGTAACCTGCATTACTGTGGTGACTACATCTTATTTATCCAAATGCATGCTCCCTTACACTTGTGCAGTGAAGTCTGCCACTATACAGTGGCTTGGTGGACTATCCTCTTGCACCCAGACTGCAAGTAGTTCCCCTTTCTGTTGAAGGCTTTGTGCTTGCATGTGGAGAGCTCTGATCCCTCTATCTGGATGGATATGCCCATCCTTTGTGATTCCTGTTTCAAATGTCTGAGCCGCTAATGAAACTGTTGTCTCTTGGGCCCATAGTAAGTGGCTACCCACCCTCAAATAAACTGTTCAGAATGTTTGAGAAAAAAGCCAAACCATCAAGCCAGTGAAGCAGATTTTTTGTTCCCAGTATTCAAGTGTAATAGAAATCCATTCATCACTCATACTGTTGCAGTAACTTTTAAGCTATAAGGATTGTCTTGCTTGAGAGACAACCACCACCCAGCTTCCAAAAGCTATGGCTTCCTCTCACACTGTCTCTGACATCTGATTAGTTACCCCTGAGGAGAGAAAATCAGCAGTCAGATTGGAAAATCAAATACTTTCTTGCTGCCTTGTGAAGCAGATTGTCAGAGGCTTCACAAGAGGAGCACTCAGCCTACAGCTACTTTGTCTTGGACGTGTCCCTTTGGAGAACTCTTCCACACATAAAATGCAGCTTCGGTGTTTGTAAGGAGGATATATTGGACAAAAAAGTGCTATTTACTTTTATTTTAGCTGTTTACCTTCAAAAAATCCTGCATTTCTCTTCTATTGGAAGTATCCTGTCAGGGACAACTAGTTTTAGCTTTGGCTAATTATGGCGGGCTTATTTAGTGACAAAATGTACTGCTTATGTTAACTTTTTATTATTTAAAGAAATTTTGAGTGGACAAATGTTTTACTTTGACATGGACGACTGTGGGTTATATAGTGCTTCTGTTCATACTGTGACAACTTGCTTGCCATTTTTTATGTCAGACTAAATGTATTTGAAGAGGTTTTTGCCAGGAATTTATTGTGCTACTTATGCATTACAGTATTTTGTGGACTGTGTATGTGTGTGTGTATTCACTAGACAATCTCGAAATACTGAAATGTCTGATTTCAATATTTTGAGACTGTATAGTTGAAATTCAACATACACGAAAACCCACAACCGCGAAAACCAAAATCGCGACCATACACACACCACTACCACACAAACACACATACACCTACCTAACTACACTACAACAAACAAAACACACAAACACAACATAACCTACAAACACACCTACCATACCTATAAGCTGCCCCCACACCCCCCTACTTGTGTGTGTGTGTATGTATATATATATATATATATATATATATATATATATATATATATATACTTAACTCAGAGATCACAATAAACACACACACAAAAAACATCACTATACACACACATACACAAAAAACACCACTACACACACACACACACACACACACCACTACACACACACACACACGCACACACTAAAATCCCTACCCAATACCCTTACGTAAACACCACTTGCCAGAATCCCCAGCTAAATCCACAAACTGCACCGCACGTCACGAATGCGACACCACGACAGCGGATTCGACATTTCTGCATTCGAGATGGTGCAGTTTCACGTAACTGCACTTTTGACTATTCAGTCTCTGAAATACTGAAATTTGACATTTCAATATTTCGCTATTGTCTAGTGACCCTGTGTGTGTGTTTGTGAGAGAGAAAGTGCAAGTCTGCTACTTGTGCAAAACATTTGACAACTTTTCTTCTGACTAACTCATTCCAGTGATTCCGACCTCATCTGAAACACTCCCCTCATCACTGCATGGATATTTACCCTGATCTTGCTGTTCCATCATCTGTAGTCCCTAGAAGGAAAAACAAATGCTTACCAAAGAGGCCTTGACGACTCTACAGGCTCAATCTTAACCTCAGCTGATGGTGGGCGATTCTGCAGTGGCAAGCAGTCATTCCTCAGATCATTCATTTAACCTCTCTCTCCTTTATCTGTATATCCCCTTTCAGTCATGAAGAGGGGGTCAGTCACATCCTCTTCAGCTATTCCACTGTCTGAACTGGACATGGGAAAACCATATTTACTGTAGCAATGAGACATTCCAGGGGATGCTGCTCAATATGGCTAGGGAAAGTGACCGCTTGATGGGGCAAAAGTTTTTTTCTCATAGTCTGTCATTAGGGATACCTTTTAAAGAAAAAAAAAAAAAGTTAAATATTTATCAAAAGACGTTTGTGTGTGCGATATATATATGTATGTACACACACACACACACACACACACACACACACACACACACACATACATATATAGGTATGTGTGTGTATGTATATATATATATTTACAGGTACCATATTCTGAGTAGCAGGATTGTGTGTCATTAAAAATGTTTTCGTGAAGGTAAGAAAATCATCTTTAGATATATATATATATATATATATATATATATATATATATATATATATATATATATAGATGACCTTAACGAAAACATTTTTAATGACATACAATCCTGATGCTCCGAATATGGTACCTGTAAATCAGGTCAGTAGAAACATCTCTGCGGAAAACATGTCAGATGAATCTGACATACAGAGGGGGACAAGGTTTTGTCTCCTACAGATTCTTTAAAAAAAATCTTTATTAAATTACCCTATATGAATGTAGACCATGTTAAGTTTATATAAATGACATTTTACAATGACGCCCCATTAATATCCTAAAACATGCATGCTGATTGGTCAGCGTGCACGTTGCAAGTCAGACTTATACTAATGGAAAAAGGTCCAGTCGCCCAGACTTTTTCCATTAGTATGAGTCTTTTTTTTTTTTTTCTTACAGCAACGGAGAAAGCAAGATCTCCGTTGTTTTTTTAGAAAGTGTCTCGCTATGTTAAAGGAGTTTAATATAGCGAGACAGCTTTAAAAAAAGCAAAGGAGAAAAGAAGATCTCCGTTGCTTTTTTTAAAGCTGTCTCGCTATGTTAAACTCCTTTAACATAGCGAGACACTTTCTAAAAAGTAACTGAGATCTTGCTTTCTCTGTTCCTTCCACCCACAGCTCTGATGTACTGCGTAAGCGTATGCATGCGCAGTACATCAGATCTGCCGCAGAATACCGGACATCTGTGGAAGGGCAGCAAGGAGGCATTATACAATGCCATTATTTAAGAAAACTTAAAAAGTAATTGCTTTTTTGGCAGCCATCATAATTAGACTCAGCAAGGCCTTACTATGTCTTGGCAGTTCCGAGTTTGTGTCATAGCTGAAAAAAAATCATTTCCCTGGTCACTACCACTTGCTCACCCAGCATCTCCAGCAGCACAGTCTGCAGAGAATTTTTAAAGTCTACAAACTCCTTACACTCCCAGAAAATATGTTCCCAGTTACCTTTTTTTGCTCCATCGCACCTCCAACATTTGCTGCCTGAGGAAAAAAATTCTTTGAAGTCTGCTTGAGGTATAAAAATACCTATGGTAAGCACTTCTAGATTTTGGTGCATATTTGGGAGACTTGCATATATTCCACATTGTTTCTTTGTGAATTGCTTATCTAATCTCTCTTCCCAGTATTTCCTCCCCTTCTCTGATTGATTCTTATAGTTGTCATGCAATATTATACATGCTGTACTAATTATTCCTTTCTTAATGGCAACTTCTGTTCTAGATTTTACTAAAAACACTACCAGTGCTGGTCTTTCATTTAGGACCCCCCCCCCCCATTTCTTTCTCTTTGCCTATACTCTGATATCCGTCCTTGATATGGAATGCAATCTTTAGCCCGCAGTTGAAATAAGTTCTTGGCATCTTCCCACTCTGTTACCATTCCTTCTCTAGTTATTTGCTCCTAGTACCTTGGTTCCTTTGCCAGTTTTCTCCAATGCATTCCTGCCCCCCCCTTGCCTATTGTCTGTATCCCTAATTGCAGTCATCCCTATTAGCAGAATCTCCTTTCTCCATTCCCATGTTGCTTAGTTCTTAGAAGACCTGCTACTTTATGACTATAATAATCTGAATGATTATTTTTCTTCTTCTTAAATGTCTGTATCCAAAATCTCAGTTGCTCTCTCTTACTTGAGCTTCCCCCTGTTTTATCATCATCTCTTCCAAATTTGAATTGCAGATCTGAAGTTGTTTTCATTTGATCTTCACCCTTGTGGGAATACAGATCTGACTCTGCCACATTTTCTAGCATCGGATGCGAGCTCCAAGCTCCTCCCTTATGCGTAATTCCCCTGTCTCCTTCCTCCCTTCAGATCTCATTTGCCGTGCTCGTTGCAAGCATCGCGGCTTTCTTTTGGGTAAGTGAGTTAAAAATCTAAAATCCTACTCTCCTTTCTATCTAAAATTCCTTTTCTATCAGTACCCACCCCTACCTTTCACTCTTAGCATCAATTAAAAAAAAAAAAAACTCTCTCTCCTTACTCTCCCTGTGCTATCTCTAGAGTGCATGTCTGTTCTGTTTGGGCCTTTTTCTGTTGCTGAGTATGTCAGAGACACCCAAACCAGGATTCTGTAAGTTCACAGAGTGTGGCCATAAACTTTCCCCGGTGGATGGCAACACTCTGTGCATGTTTGCTTAGGCGTCTCTCATCTTGATTCCTTCTGCTCGATCTGTGCAGGGTTCAATCCCCGCTCTTTGATCGACAAGAGGAATAAACTTATACTCAAGGGCCTTCTCCCTCCACTTACTGTGGAGGCCCAGGCTACCCCTTCTGCTTCTGGCTCTGCCCCAGCCTCTGGGACTCAACCTCCTGCTAAGAGGACTGGGAATGGAGAGAAGCGTAAACACCGTGACAGGCTGAGGAAACTGTTCCCTGACCGCTCTCCCTCACCTGAGCCACCAACTAAGTCCAGATTGGCTCCTAGTACCGGTTCTCCCCGGAGGTGCCTCGGAGCTGTTCCCTGGTATCGACATCACCTCTCTAGGCTGGTGTTGGTGTCCTCCTCCTCCACATCCACTCACAGCCTTACTGAAGCTGAGGTGGACAGGATGATACAGAGGTTCATGTGCACTCAGATACAAATGGGAATCTTGCCTGCCCCTCTCCCTCCAGTACGGGGGGGGGGGGGCATGCAGTCCACCTTCAATCCCGATCACTCCTCCTCTGATCCGACCCCTGGTTTCGGAGTCCTCGGGTCCAAGGACCCTCAGCGTCTCAGCGTCAAGGGGTCAGTGCTGACAGTACCTGGTACCTCAACGCCGACCATTCCCTTCAGCAGGTCAACTCCTGCAAGCTTGGAGCCATCCAGCTCTCGGAGCCATAGCCTCGGCGCCGGATCTGAGGTGGTGGTTTTGGCTCTTGAGGTTTTCAGAGCCCAGCCTTCCAGTTGGAGTCTCGGAGCCTGGAGGTTCAGCTCTGGCTTCCCCATTGATCCAGAGGTTGATGGACCCAATTGTAGCCCCTACTCAGGGGGTTCGTTCTCCTTCTGACTTTTGATGTGGTGGAGAGGGTTCTCTCTATCCCATTGAGACCCTTGACAATCTCGTTCTCGTAATCCGTCCTGGCTGCCATTGTTGCTGGTTTGGATTCCACCATCCTGCCACCTCTGGGGCAGCCTGCTTCTTCTCCATCCCAGGGAGCTCCCACATGGGAACAACTGGATGTTTTTGACCCCCCCCCCGAGGAGGTTCCTTGAAAACACATGTGTAAAAGGAGGCACTTAGACTCCCTGTCTGAGTCTCTCTCAGAGGACACAGACTTGGAGGTAGGGGAGGGTTCCCCCTGATCACCCCCAGAGGATGTCTCATTTGGCGACATCATGGAGATCCTGTGACAGCGTGGAGGTGGTCAATCCAGAAACCCAACTGTGATGAGTCTGTGTTCCTGGTGGCATTTGGTGCAGGACCCTGTACTTCCTAGGTGTCCCCTCCCACAGATGCTATGGTGGATCTTGTGACATCTTGGGCGTGGAAGGAGCCTAACACGGTGGAGCCAATCCCCAAATGCCCTGATAAGGTCCTTCGCACCCCTTCTGACAAACCACACTGGTCAAAGGGACCCCCTGTCAATGCCATGGTGGTGGCAGTGGTGGCCATCAAGAAAGAGCTCACACAGGAGAGCTCCACGGTCCACCTACTAGACAGAGATTCTAGGACTTTGGACCATTTTCAGAAGCGGGCCTACATTTCAGCTATGTTTTCTGTATGTGCACTGAGCTATATGGCACACGTTATTAGGCTTCAGCGAGACCTAGTGAAGGAGGTCGCTGAGTCTACCCCAGGATCCATGTTGGTGGAGAATAAGAAGGTCTTCTCCTCTTGAATGGCCACCCTCACTTCCATTACCAGTACCTATATACAGCTTCTTTCTCATGCTACTGAGGGCACTGCCAGAGCTGCCGGAGCAGGCATTGCCATCAGGCATCATGCCTTGCTCTGACTTTGTACCTTCTCTGAGTCCCTCAAGGTGTCATTTACAAATGCCCCGCACAATAGTTCCACACTCTTTGGAAGATGGTACGCGACACGCTGGTCCAAAGCAAGAAGGATGGGAAGACTGTCTACCAGCAGAATCCGCTTCTCAACCCCTCAATGATCCTTCTCAAGGAATCAGCAGGGGCCGAACAAGATATGGCTCCGGAAGTCTCAGGGTTATTCCCAGGATGCTCGGGATTCGCCTTCCCCCAAAGGCAGAGGGAGATTCGACAGATTCTTCCCTCACGGCAGACGGGGCCCAAGGATCCAAGGGATTCATTGTTGGACAGGCCTCGAAGCAGCCCTGAAGGGTTGCCTGACTCCTCGTCTCTGGAGGCAGTCTGGGGTCGACTCTTGCTACTCCCAACAGCCTTTGGAGTCAATTACAGATGATCAGTGGGTGTTGCGAATCATATCCAGAGGATACTCAGTCCCCTTCATTCAAATATCAATTCTGTCCAAACACCTCCCGGACATTCCACCAGCACAATGGGAGGAAGCAGTAGTGAAATTCTCCAAGCTGATCGAAAAACGTGTCATTCAGCCCGTATCCTCAGACCAGTCTGGATCGGGCATCTATTCCAGGTTCTTTTTAGTGCCAAAGACCTTTCATCCCTAAACCTGTCAGTTGCCGTGACAAAATTACGCATGGTCACTGCCCAATCCATTCTGCCCTTTCTGCAGAGAAACAACTGGGTGTGCTTAGCAGACCTCCAGGATACATACTACCACATCAAAATGGACCGCCACTCTCGGGGGTTCCTCCACTTCTGGCTGGGGGCCAATCATTACCAGCTCAGAGCGCTACCCTTTGGTCTCACAACTAACCCCAGGGTGTTCACCAAAGTGAATGGCAGTGGTGGCTGCTCACCTGTGGCTGCAGGGTTTCCAGGTCTTCCCCTACCTGGACGATTGGCTCCTTTGCACTCCCTCCAGGCATCATCTCTGTCAAGCCAGGGATCTCTTTCTCTGGACCGCCAGTCAGTTGGGCGTGAATATAAATTTCAACAAGTCAGTATTGACTCCAGTTCAAGTTTTAGACTTCATTGGGGCTCTGTTAGATACCATTCAGAGCAAGATTTTTCTAACTGCAGACAGACTTCAATTCCTCAGACATTATGTACTGTACATTATTCAGACCCTGTCTCCTCCTGCAGAGTCAGTGCTTCAGGCATTGGGTCCATGGCGGCTACAGTCACTCTGATCCCCACGGCTCACCTACATATGAGGCTTCTCCAATGGACCCTGGTTGTCCAATGGTCCTTGCTTGATGTGCCATTATCTCATCCAGTTCATTTGTCTTGGGCCTGCAGGGATTTGCTTCTCTGGTGGCTTCAATCCCCGGATTTCCTCCTGAGTCGCTAGTTTATTCTTCCTGCCCTGATGACCACTGTGGCCACAGGTGCTTCCCTACTCGGGTGGGTGGGGCATTGCATGGGAAAGACAGTCCAAGGCACGTGGTCTTCCCTGGAGACCCATCTGCATATCAACATCCTGGAGATGAGGGTGGTGCTGTTGCCATTGCAAGCTCTTCATGCCCATCTTCCCCAAGGGACAATTGCCATCCAGACAGACAACATGTGTGTAAGTCTGGTACATCAACAAATGGGAGGAAACCAGGTCTTATCGCCTTTGTTGCAAAGCCATGAGATTGTGGGAGTGGGCAATCTCCTCCAGACGTTTTCTGGTGGCAACGCACATTCTGGGGAGTTCCAACATCCTGGCGGACAGGCTCAGGAGATCTATTCTGATGCCTTACGAGTGGTCTCTGAATCCATTCAGTAGTGAAACAGAGCTTTCTAAAGTGGGGTCGGCCTTGCTGCGATCTCTTCACCTTTCCTTCCAACGCGAAGTGCAGCAAGTTTTTCGCTCTGACCCCCCCCAGGGGAGAGTCTCCCATGGGTGCTCTAGTTCATGTTTGGCCCTCTGGTTTTTTATATGCTTCCACTTCCTCTGATCCTGAAAGTCATACAGAAAGCTCGACTGCTGGGGAGCTTAGTAATCCTGATTGTCCCCTTTAGCCTTGCCAAGTTTGGTTCCCCTTTCTGTTGTCTCATGCAGTGTGTCCTCCTTGGACATCAGATCCGGTCCCAGATCGGATTTTGCATCCCTCAGGGATCCCTCACCCAGATCTGGTCAGTCTGAAGCTGATGGCTTGGCTGCTCCAGTTCCAGTGATAGCGAGGACTCCCAGGCTGTCTTCTCCGGTTAAAAAAAGATTTTGAAGGAGGCTCACAAGTCTTTCACCAGGAAGGTTTATTCCAGTAAGTGGAAATGTTTTTCACTATGGATGTCTCAACATGTCATGGATCCCTTCACTGCCCCCAGTCCCCACCATTTTGGAATTTCTGGCAGGTATCTTTCATCAGGGGACCAGTTTTTCTACGGTAAAGGTACAGCTGGCAGCTATTTCCAGTTTTCATTTAGCAGACGATTTGGCTTCCCTAGCTTCTTTCAAGCTTTGTAAACCCTTTTTGAAAGGTACCTTTTTTACTTAGAGCTTCAGTCAAGGACCCTACATCCCCTTGGGATCTTACTCTAGTCCTACAAGTCTTGGTACCTTCTCCCTTTGTACCAGCAGGTTCAGTGGATTTACAGTTCCTGTCTTGGAAGACGGCTCTTCTGGTTGCTATTACCTTGGCTAAAAAGAGTGTCTGAGATTTAGGCCTTCTCTCAACCCCCCCCCCCCCTTATATGGTGTTTCATAAAGACATGGTTTCTTTATGGACGAACCCCCTCCTTTCTTCCGAAAGTGGCTTCAGAATCTAACATTAACCAGGTCATCAATCTTCCTGTTTTCTTTTCGAACTTCCAGAATAAAGGAGAATATAAATTGCATTTGCTTGACGTTCATAGGCAACTGCGTTTTTATTTGCACAGAACGAAGTCCTTTTGTAAGTCTGATCAGCTTTTTTGTTTCCTTCACAAACTTTCTTATTGAAACCTGTGCCCAAGGTAACTGTTGCTTGTTGCACTTCTCAGTACGTAGCACTGGCATATAAAGCCAAAGTATTATCTCCGCCAGTTCATGTCAAGGAGCAGGTCTGTGGCTAATTCAGCAGCCTTTTAGTCTGAAGTTTTTTTGAATGATATTTGCTCTGCAGCTACTTGGGCATCATCTCACATGTTTATTTTGCATTATAAGTTGGATCTCCTGTCCAGAGGCAGGGCTTCCTTTGGATCCGCCGTGCTCTGGAACATCCTTCCATGAGGGCCTCCCAGGGTCTTTGGGTAGCTAGGGACCTTGTCCCACAGGTTGAAGATCAAATGAAAACAATGTCAGATAAAAAAGTTATGTACTCACCATAATGTTCCACCTGAGTTGTTGCTTTTCATTTGTCTTCAACCATCCCTCCCTCCTTCCCCTTGTCTTATGTGGGCTGTGTGATAGATTGGATGGAAGAGGCATAGCCCCTACTCTGGTAAGCCTTTGTCTTCCTTGTGGTGCTTTTGGGGTACTAATGTCAGTGTTAGGCACTTGGTTAGGTCGGAGTGCTACTGTCATTAGCAAACTAGATCTGAGGGGATGAGGTAGTCAGGGACATTATGGGTAGGGGAGGAGCTTGTAGCTCAGATATGATGCTGGAAAATGCAGCCGAGTCAGATCCGTACTGAATCCGTATTCCCACAGGCTGAAGATAAATGAAAAGCAACTCAGATGCAACAATGTCCTTCTCTCATGTTGAAGTATTCATAACAGTAGGGAGGTTGCTGCCTGCAGCACCAGTCATCCGGCCAGTATACAAAAGTCTTAGGAGCAGGGATACGTGCGATGTTTGATGTCAGAGCTATAAAGGTGATGTTGCATGTACCTCCTTCAGAACTTTTCTGCCGCACCGCAGTAAGCTTCAGATCTCTGATAGTCAGCTTCAGTTCACTCGTTTAATGGCCATCCGCCTCAGATTAAGTACCCTTTTGGGTTTTTGTTATCTATTCCTTAGCTTTCCATACATGCATGTCAACTAGGAAGGGGAAGTGTGCTTGTGGAAGACGAATTCCACACAAGGACACACACAAGTGCTTGTTTTGTCTAGGGGAGGCCCACAACCATACGTCTTGTGATATTTATAAATCATTTGTGCCTAAAACCAGTCACAGCCGTCTGGCTGCTCTCAAACTCTATCTTGAGAATCAGAGACTTCGGCATCTAACATTGGGTATGGAGGATGGGATAGGTACTTCCGACGAGCCGCCTAGGAGGAAGGCCAAAAAGGTTAGGCCTGACGTCCATGCTGCACCTCAGGAGTCCGGTGAGACTCTCAATACAGATGTTAGCCCAGGATCCCATTGGACGTCTGTTTCTCAGTTGGATCCGGGAACCATAATGGAAGCCGGCCCGATGGAAATGCTGAGCATGTCCACTGAAGTTGATCTGCCATCAGTCCCTGATGACGAGGGGGAACCACTGCTTGTGGCATCAGAAGGGCCTACTCCTGCTCTGCAATCTTCACAGATGTCGGCTTCTAAATCCACCCATCGTGCTACTCCTCTGAAGAGAAAACAAAAATTAAAACGTAGAGAACCATCTGCCCCTGGATGGGAAGTTTTCTTCCAAATTCCTTTCAGGGCATTCCAGGCTCTGCAATCACAGGTACCCCAACCTGGTCCTACTCCTATGCAGGCCTTAGAAGAGTCTGAGGAAGAATACTCCTCCTCTGAAGACTCCCTTCCTTACTGCTCTCAACTTGAATCCCCCAAAGACTTCATCAACCCTGAGGAAGTGGACCCTATCAGTCCAGAATCTCCGGGGGTGGAATTTTCTTTTGGAAATCTCATCTCTTTCATGAGAGAACACTTTAAATGGCAGACATCAGATGTTTTCAGAAACTAGAAAGAGGTATTTTGAAGTCCTTCAGATGGATCAACCCTCGCCATCTGCAATCTCTCCCTTGCTTCTAGCTTTTCAAGAGGTCTTTTTGGTTGATTCACAGGCCCCTGATTCTCAACCCCCAGCTTCTAAGTGCCCAGACAGGTTCTATAAAGTTCCTCAGGATAACCAGTACCTGTTTAAGAACCCCCCTGCTGACCTGCAGTCATAGCAGTTTCAGCTGACAAATCCTCTAGGCAGCTGCCTTCTACCTCCTTATTCTCTACTAATAAGGACAGCACGTTTATGAATAGGCTAGGGAAGATGGTCTATACTTCCACTATTGCCATCAGAGCCCTTAACTATCAAACCCACATGGCCAGGTTTGTTCTAGACACCCTTGCAAAGGCTACAGCCCTCTTACCTGATGTACCAGACTCACCAGCTAAGACCCAACTAAACTCCTTTCTCTCCACTGTTCCCACATGACCAGGCACTCCATTAAGTGCAGTTACGATGCAGTGGAGGCCTCTTCTAAATCTGCAGCTTCAGATTCTGTATTGAGAAGATACACCTAGGTGAGGCTACATCATCTCCCTATGGATGTACAATCCAAGTTATTGGATGCACCACTAGGTAATAAAGCCCTTTTTGTTGAAGCATCTGCAGAACTCCTCAAATCCCTGCAGAAAGAGGGAAAGGAGTTGCAAAATTTAAAACATTTACTGGTCTCACCTGTCCCTAGGTACCATAGAAACTACCCTCAAAGGAATACCTTTGTTTGGCGAAAGTCATCTAATTTTGCTCCACTACAGGCTAAAGGACAGAGGCAACCTAGGAAACATTCCACTCCTATACACTCCCTTCCTCCCGTAGTAGCACTCCCTTTTGAAGGCAGCCTGACCATGACAGAACCCCTCAACTGTGACTCAGACACATTACCTCCCTCCACCCCCATGTCCCTTCACCTCACCCTCTCCCTACCCTCCTGGTGGAAGATCACCTCAGAGGCCTGGATCCTCTCAATAATTCAAAAAGGTTATTTTATAACTTGGTTTGCTCTGCCCCCCTTCTAGGGGATACCTCGGCCCCCCCTCCACCCAAGTCAGCTCCATCTTTTCTCCTCCATTCTGGATCAACTTCAGGCTCAGGGCACCATAGAAAGTGCCCCACCACTCCAGGTAAACAAAGGATTTTACTCAAGGATGTTTTTTATTCCAAGGAAAGGTGATCCTTGGAGACCAATTCTGGGTTTGTCCATACTCAACCTTTATCTCAAGGTCCCTACCTTCAAACTGCTCACCTTGCAGCTGCTGTTGCCCCTTATCCCCCAGAAGGCCTTTATGGTATCCCTGGATCTGAAGGACACCTTACCTACACATTCCTATTCATTCCTGCTACAGGAAATTCCTGTGTTTCTCAGTAGGTTCCTTGCATTTTCAATTTTCTGTATTACCTTTTGAGCTCTCCATAGCCCCTAGGTTATTCACCAAGTGTCTAGCACTAGTGATGGCCCACTGCAGAATGCAGGGCATTCAAATATTCCCATATCGAGATGAGCTGTTAATACTTCATAAGGACCCTTCACTCCATATGGCATCACCTACTCCTGGTAACCAGAACCCTAGCAGACCTGGCGTTCACTGTGAACCACGAGAAGTCCCACCTGACCCCTACAAAAGACCTAGTCTTTCTAGGGTGCTGGATAAGAACCGTTAAGATAGCAGCCTTCATCCCCTGTCAGAAGGTAAGCGACCTCGCTCTTTACCCTCAGAAGCTTCTCTCTCTTCATACACTATCAGCTAGAGAATGCCTGAGAGTCCTGGGCCACATGGCATTCTTGATACTAATGCTCCCTCTGGCAAGGCTGCATATGAGGAAGATCCATTGGGTACTAAACACTCGGAATCATCATTCTCATCCTCTGGATATCTCCATCCCCTTACTACCATGCCTGAAAAAGAGTTGGAATGGTGGATCACAGCTGTCAATCTCAGCCAGGGCATACCTTTGCAGTTACCCCCACCCTCAAATTTTCACAGATGCTTCAGACCCGGTTTGGGGGGCAGTTTTACAACACCAGCAAAAACTAAGCAAAGTGCAGGGAGAGTGGTTGTCGCTCAGGCAAGGGGATCACATCAAAATCAGAGATGAGGGCCCTTTACTTAGCTCTGCAGATCTTTCAAACTGTCCTCCTACCAGGCACCTTGAAAGTAGTCACAGACAATGACTGTCTTGTGGTACATAAACAGGGGAGGACAAGGTATTTACCCTCTTTGCAGCCTAGCCATTCAGATTTGGTCTCTAGCCTCAACCCTGCATATCCACCTTCTAGCACTGTGCATTCCTTCAGCAGAGAATACAGTGGCAGACACACCAGCAGAACCTCTACACCCTCTCACAAATGGATGCTTCACAGAGAGGTGTTCCTAGATCTTATACACAAGTGGGGTATTCCTCAGGCAGACCTATTTGCCTCCTCCCAGAACAGGCAAATGTCTGTTTTGTATGAGGGATCCACATTCCCAGGCTTGGAAAGTGGGCACCTTATCTTTCTCTTTGGTGGGGATGTATCTTTGTGTTCCCCCTTCTTGCTGATTCAGAAGTTGGTCCTGAAGTTTCAGAGGGACAAGCTAAAAATCCTGCTGGTGACTCCCTTCTGGCCAAGACAACATTGGTTTCCCCTTCTTCACCTTTTAGCCAAGGCAGTCACCACAGGTTACCCCACCATCTAGACCTAGTCACACAAGACAGGGGGTCCCTAAGTCCCTAATACACCCTCAGCTGAGCAATCTCAGACTCACTTTATGGGCAATAGGGTTCTGATCCCTTTCAGGCATCTATGCTCAGAGGATGTACTCAGTGTCCTGCAGGAGGCTAGGAAACCCAGTACCAGGAGAAATTATGTGGCAAAATGGAAATGATTCTATAGGTGGTGTCATAAGAAAAACCAGGACCCTTTACTCCTGTACCCATGGTCCTTTCCTACTTGTGTGATCTTCTACATTTGGGACTAACGTACTCTTCTGTTAAGGTACACTTTTCCGGCATTTCTGCTTTTCTTCCTTGGGTACCTCCTCTGACATCCAGATTAGAGGTTAAGCTCTTTTTAAAAGGGGACCTCCATATCAACCCCCCTCGAAAGCCAACACCCCTTACATGGGACCTGAATTTTGTCCTGGAAAAACTAATTCTACCTCCTTTTGAGCCAGCCCACTCTGCTTCACTGAAGCTATATACCTGGAAGACGGTACTGCTGGTGGTCCTCCCATCCGCCAGGAGGGTATCAGAAATCCAAGCCCTGATGGCCATCCCTCCTTATCTCATCTTCCATAAAGGCAGGGTCTCCCTTAGGGCTAATCCTTCCTTCATGCCTAAGATGGTTAGTGAGCTATTGTTGAATCAGACCATTAACCTTCCTGTCTTCTTCCCTCAACCTCAAAATTTCTCTGAAAGAACTCTACATTCCCTAGATGTCCGTAGACAACTCGGGTATTATATGGACAAGACTAAATCCATTAGATTGTGTGACCACTTGTTTCTATCCTTTCATCCAACTGCCTTGGGGAAGGCAGTCTCTAAACAGACTGTCTTCATGGATATATCAGGCTTATTTCTGCATGTTACTCCTTTCATGGCAAAACCCTATCTGAAAGCAAGAGGGCTCATTCAACTAAGGGAGCTGCCGCCTTCAAGAGGGTAGACTACGCTTCTATCTTAGAAGCTGCTACCTGGTCATCAGTCCATACCTTTACCAAACCTTACAAACTAGATTTGGCTTTAAGAGCAAGAAGTAGGTTTACTAGGTCCAGTGTACATGGCCACATAGACCAGGGACCTCATCTCCTTCCAGACTCGTACCTAAAGATTTGGTATTCTCCCTGCTGTTATGAATATTGCAACATGAGAATAGAAGGACATAGAATAGTTGTATAAGAACTTACCATAACCTTAGATGTCCTTCTCTTCCATGTTCCAGAATTCAGTCCCACCCTCCAACCCCCTCTTTACCTGCTTAACCACTTGAGGGGACAGATTTCTCTCCATCTACCAAACCCCATCATCTGCCATATGCCTCCATGTGGCACCCTTGGGCTTGGTCTTACATGTGGGTCTGAAAAGCTTCCTCCTTCCTCTTAATTGCTTCCAGCGGTACTGCTGTATGCGACAGTCAATTCTGAAGGGGGTACATGCAGACATCACCTTTATAGCCAATGTCTGTTTATGGCTCTGACATTAAACATCACACGCACCCCTGCTGCTAAGACTTTGGTGTACTGGCCGGATGTCCGGTGCTGCAGGTACCAACCTCCCTACAGTTATGAATACTGTAACATGGAAGAGAAGGACATCTAAGGTTATGGTAAGTTCTTACAAAACTATTCTTTATGATGAGTACATAACTTTTTTTTTCTGTTTGTGCTTATGAACCTTAACTGTGTTGTCTCCTACAGATTCTTGAGCCCATATCTCAGATGCTGAAGAAACTGGGTTCCTATTAGAACAACGAAAACGCATTTTGTCTAATGCGTTTTTGTCAGCACATGTAGAGAGAACAGGCAAAACAGCAAAGTGGCTGTTCAGCGAATTCTTTCCCTGGGAAAGAAGTCGCTTGACCACTTTGTTGCTTTGCCGTGTTCTGAAGTGTAGTTTGGTCCCTTGTTCGGTATAGCTTCCGAACGTGAATGTGCAACAGTTACTGACCTTAGGGTTAGGGTGCGGGTTAAGGTAAGTGCATATGTATGAAAGTGTTTACTGTTTTTTATTTTGCGTTACATGTATGGTTGAGTTACGTGTGTGTGTTTTCAGCTGTTTACTCTTGTTTTGGGGGGGGGTAGAATTAGGGTTAAGGTAAGTGTGTATGTGTTTGGAACTGTGTATGTAAATGTGCGAGAGTTACTGACCTTAGGGTCAGAGGGTGCGGGTTAAGGTAAGTGCATATGTTTTAAAATGTTTACTGTTTTTTTTTTTCGTTAGATGTATGGTTGGGTTATGTGCATATGTGTATTTAGTTTACTGTTTTATTTGGGGGGGTATAATTAGGGTTAGGGTATGTGTATGTGTGTGTTTGGAAATGTTTATTTATTTTTTTTGGGGGGTGGGGGGTGGGGGTGGAATGGCGATTTCTTTCCCTAGGAAAGAAATCGCTGTTCTGTGGTTTCAATATTTTCAGCTTTCTCTGTTTTCAACGTTCGATGTTTCGATATAGACCCAAGGAAACTTAGTCCTCACAACATCCTTTGGAGGAAATTTCATTTTTTTTCATGTAGTTCATGATGAATGAGGTATTTATGTGGACAAATGGATGTTTCCCCTGAGTTGAAGAAGTATTTATGATATGTTACAAGTGTATGTATATCATTCTATGCCTGTTCCTCCACTAGTGCCAGCCTAATATATATATATATATATATATATATATAAAAACTCTGATTCGTATCTTTCAGAACAGGCTTCAGGTGCCGTCTAACTATTCCGCTATGGACAAGAAAGGGAAGATTTTGGACATAAAATCTCAAAACAGCACAAACCAAGCTCCCCAAAAAACAGTAACTTAGCAAAAAGAGCTTGAATTTGTGGACAGCAAGCAAAAGTGTTAAACCAGAGATTAAATCATCTCAAGTAAAAGGTCCGTAGGTGTTCCCAACACATAAACACTTTATTGCAACATCACGTTAAGCACTTTCATCCCTCTAATCTGGGACTTTTTCAGAACAGTTTTACCTACAAGAATACCAAATAAATACCTTGGCTAGGAACATGTCTTTAACAACTTAATTACCCAAAACCTTCATTAAAGGTACATTAACTTAAGAAATTTACATGTCTTTAACAACTTAATTACCCAAAACCTTCATTAAAGGTACATTAACTTAAGAAATTTAAGATGTTCCAAAACTTTTCTTAAAAATATTAATGCCAAAAAACACTGATAAAATTGTTTAAAATGTTCAGAAACGTTACAAAAATTTAAATGTCAAAAAATAAAAGTAAAAATACAAATCTTGCACTGTAGTTTTTAAGATAGGTAAAACAGGTACTTGTTCATTCAAACCTGGTGGCATTGTTGCATTTAATTTTAATTGCCAGCTTCTGATACTGAAGATGGATTTTTATCAGGAAATTTTCCTGGGCTTCTCAACCCAGTCTCAGACTTCAGCCAGAAAATGTCTCATGATGTTGGGGTTCATGGTATCTGTGATTCTCATGATTCTTTTGCCAGGTTACACATGAGAAAGATTTATTGATTTCTGAAAAACACATGGATCTAATATTTGCATCGTTTGGATTTTCAGATTCCAGTCTTGAGCTTTGTAAAAAAACAAACTGTACTGGTGTTGACTACAACTAAATTCAGCTCTCCCCTTTTTTCCTGTCTCTCCAAGCCAATCTGTAACTACAGACAACTGAGATTTCGCCTTTAGGGCATTTTCAGTGAGGGTAAAAGTGCAAGGCATGTAGGATTCCTCTGACAAACCAAAGCACATAAATGCCAAATAGAAGTTTTCTGTGATATCTGTCGTAAAATCTCTTCTTCATCTATGGTCCCCAGGAACTCCAGGCAATTACTGACAAATACCACAGTGATGTAATGTCAACAAGAAAGGAGGTACAACTGTAAAAGGTTGTCTTGTCTGTGCAGTTTAGCAAGGATGGCTTAGAAGATATTTTTTAGCACTCGTTAACCTTCCAAGCATCCTACATTTTGTCAGAGCAAAGCACAGTGGCACACACACAAGGGCAGACCCTCATGAATGGAAATTGAATGAGGGGGAATTTTTGAGGAATTGATCCAATTGTGGGGAACACCTGAAGTAGATATGTTTACTTCTTTCAAAACAGACAACTCAACAACTTTTGCACCAGGACTCCTTGCAAACAGTCTTTGAAAACAGATGATGTGAAGTTGTTCAATCTCGCCGTTCATTCATCACTGATGGGTTCGGAGCTGATCTTCAGCTCCGACACGGCTGACTAGCAAGCTCAAAGTTCTCCAGTAGCTCGAGACCCCACCCCTTATCCCATAATGCACTGCTGGAATTAACTCAGATCTAGTTTGCAACGGCACAGATCTCTGTTTCCAGCTTGGCTTAAGACTTTATTGGGAGTTTTTCAACTTTCAGCAAGTTATATTTTTTTTCTTTTTTATATACCCTTGTTCTATTATTAGTAGCAGATATACTAGATAGTAAATAGTAGTTTTTTCTGGGTTTTTTTTACCCCTTTCCTCAGTATTTCTATCTTGCCTTACGCCTTTGGGCCTTAGGATTAGTGGTTTAGTCAGTGATCCCCTTTGGGACTTTTGTTTTGGATCTCTTATTACTGTTTGTAGTTATTTAGTTGTTAGTGCCCCTTTTGGGCTGTGTGTATGTTTGTGTGAGTTACTAGTTAAAACAGCTCTTAGTTAATCAGTGTGCTTGAGTTGTGTAATGTCTGAAGATAAGGACACACATCCAAAGTCTGGGTTTAAAAAGTGCCCAGACTGCGGACAGAAAATGTCTGTCACAGATGCCCATGTGCAGTGTGTTTACTGCTTGGGTGAGGTACATCTGCAAGAGTCTTGCAGCATATGTCATTCCTTTCCCACAAGAGTGTTAGCTGAAAGGAAGAGCAAATTGATTGATTAGGGGTATCATTAAACACCCCTTTTCTGTGGCATTGTCTGACCAGGATGGAACCAGTAAATCATCTAAATCTAAGTCTTCCACTGATTATAGATCCAAGAAAGGAAAGAGGTCAGAGTGTGGTGACTTCAGCTCTACTGCCTTCGGAGCCGACAGTCTGCTCTTTTCGGAACCGGGATACGGCTTTGGAACCGGTTGCCGAAAAAACCTCCTTCCATATTGCTCCAGTCGGCTCCATCTGTCCACTCTTCCAGGTCCTCTGTCAGCCTATCTGATCTGGATATGAACTGGCTGGTTCAGAAACTCTTAAAGGCACCAGGTCTAGTTAAATTGCTGTCGGCTCCGACAACCATCGGAGTCGAAGACCACTACCTTTGAATTGTCTGCTCCTCCTCCGAGCCATATCGGACCTTCGGAGCTGGAGGAGGCCGACCTGATGATTGTGGATCCCTTGGAGCCGACACCTGCTCCAGTGTCGTCGGCTCTATCTGCTTGGACGTTCTCTGCACCGACTGGGGACTCTAGGAGTCGACACTCTCCGGTCGGGTCCAGGGAGGATAGCCGCACCGACTTGGTGCTGACTCTTCTTCTCGGAGCCTTGACTCGGGTGAGCTCGGCTCCTACCTCGGGCTCGGAGCCCACTGTTTCGGTGCGGGAGGAGATCGCGGCTCCATTGGAGCCATCAACTCCTTCTCATTGGAGCCGAGATGCATTCGATGCCATGAGGTGAGTGTTGTCTCCCCAGACTTCCTCATCTCAAGGTCTGGCCTCTTCTTCCCCTAAAGTGCCTGTGTCTGTTTCTGTTTCCTCCGGTCCTCCTAAGAGTAGAGACCCAGAGCCTCAGGTAACCCACAGGGCACACCCTGCTCTTCTGAGACTTCTCCAGAAGTTCCCACTGAAGAGGTTCCCAGGAAGAGATTATGCAAGAGGAGGCATTTGGACTCCCCCCCAGGAGTCTATCACATCGGACACCAACATGGGTGAATCAGAGGTGTCCGCAGATCCCCCTCTGAGGACATCTTCTTTGCGGAGATTCTTGAAATCCTTAGGCAGAGGGGTGATTGGCAGTCCAAGAGCCCTACTGAGGACTAGTCTGTTCTCCTGAAGGCATTCGGGTCTCAACCTTCCACCTCTTTGGTATCTCCGCCCTATGATGAGCTTATGGATCTGGTCTGTCGTAGGTATGGGAGTCTCCAGAATCTATGGAACCTGTTCCTTGGAGGCCTAATAAGTTTATTTCAGCTCCTGTGGATAAGTCCTTTTTGACCAAGGGAGTCCCTGTTGATGCCGTGGTGGCGGCAGCCACCAAAAAGGAAATGTCTGAGACTTCCTCATCTATCCAGCCTCATAATAGAGAATCTAGGGTCATGGATAGATATGGGAAACGCATGTTCAGTTCAGCGACTTTCTCACTCAGATCACTGAACTACTTGACACATTTTACCAGACTACAGAGAGATCTCCTTAAGGAGTTGGGAGATACTCAATATACACAAAGATACGACTGCTCCAAACAAAAAGCCACGGAGTCACCAATAAGTGTCCAGTCACCTCTAGAAAAAATGTTTATTTCACAACGGAAAACCAGCAAACAATGCCAGTAAAAATAACGGTTAAGCGCTTTCACCCATCTAAATGGGCTTCTTCAGAACACCATGATTAGTAAAAAGATGCCTTATAAAACAAATTTGGTGCCAAAATCTGCTTGATTTAAACATTTCCATTTCAAAAATTCTTAAAGCCATATCAACACTATGTTTGAACTCATTCTTACTAACTAAAATATACATTTAATATACACCGTTCATATAACATAAGATTTGATCCGACCTGTGTCTTCATAATATTAAAAATTATGTAATAGATATTAAAATTATAAAATTAATATATTTGTAAAATTGAGCTTTAAAATACATATTAAACCTACCTGTCCTACTGTCAATTCCTACATGTTACGTATACTTTGAATCCTACAATATAGCCTTGACCTGATAATAAAATACTACTACTTGTCGTAAGACAATGCTGGAGATTAAAATAATACTAGTGAAAACATAATGACATCTGGATGTTAAAAAACTTATTAAATTTACTGTACTGGAACACATGTATCAATCCTAATGTGTTAGCAATAAACACTGTGACAATAGGTAGCGGCATATAAAAACTATATACAAAATAGGTCTTTCTTGTCTTACATGGGACCACCCCACAAACAACACCATGTAAATTATGTGCCGCTACTCTGTATGTATCCAATGGTCACCATGTTAGTACAGTAATATTTGATATAGATGTTTGTACTTGATATATAACTAATGCGTAATATTGATGACTACACGGATGCAAAAAATGTATCCGAGGAAAGAGTACTTGCAAAAATTTTTGTCTGCATACAAGAAAAGTACAGGCAACAGATATATCCAAGAAAAATCAATCCAAACAATATATATGACAAAAGATATATAGATATTAATTACTTATATTTCCTACTTGTATGCATTTTAGAATTTTTTTTTTGTGTGTGAACTAATAAACATTAAAATTTAAGAAATTGATGGACATTAGGATTGTGATACTAATTCATTTCCAATATGGGCTTACAAGAAATAAAATCATTAAGCCCTGGTGGCGATGTTGCATCCAAATACAACTGCCACCAAGTTTCCCTATAACTTAAATAACTTAATAAGGTCTTGTAGTCTCCTCCCCTGGGATCCTTCCTAATAGTGTCTATAATAGCAAATTTAAATTCATGTGTATTTCCTTTCATTTCTATGTGTCTGTATAAAGCATTAGTGGGGTCCCTCCTCCTGATGTTATACGCATGTTCATATATACGTTTTTTAAGACTTCTTTCAGTCTTCCCCACATAATAACATGCACATTCATTGCACAGAGCTATATAGACCACCATTTTTGTATTACAATTTCCTTTGACAAATTTAACTGTGGGCTTGAATGTATTTTGTATTACCACTTCTTCTTTGTCTAATATATATCTACATTGATTGCATGATCCACATTTTGTAGTGTGGTGAACCTTTCCACTATTTCTATCACTATCACCTAATTTTTGTTTCTCTAAATAACCTTTGATGTTTTTCCCCATCTTGAACACTATTCCTGGTTTAATACCTATTATTTCAGATAGGTGGGAATCGCCTGTAATCAAATACCAATATTTGTGTATAATTTTATCAATTCTTTGGCAGTTGGACTGTATAGTATAATGAGAGATCTCTGATGACGGTCTGTCTCATTATACTTCCTGTTAATGTTCTTGAAGGACTTTTGTACCTGATTGCTATCTGTACCAGATCCGAATAAGGGTTTGTATTTTTTACCCCATTCTTGTAAAACATATTGTCCCACATCATGCATCATTTCTAATGGGTACCCCCTCTCCTGAAACATACTAGTTATAGATTGAATTTCATCTGCTAGTATGTTATAATCTGAAGTCATACGTAAGGCTCTTATGCATTGTCCTTTGTAAATATTGTATTTTAACTTTGTTGGATGAAAGCTACCATATTCAAGATAGTCGTTGGAAAATGTGCTTTTCCGATGTATTTTAGAATGTAAACCACCTTCATGTTTGTAAATGTATGTATCCAGATAGGCGATTCCTTCATGACTATAAGAATATGTGAATTTAAGAAAATCACTGCTATTCAAAAATTGAATAAATTCATCAAACTTATCCATACTTGAATTCCGTAGAATGTATGTATCATCCAAAAATCTGGAATAGTGTATAATACTGGAGAAGTGTGTGCTAGGGAACAAGATGTTATCTTCCCAATCAAGCATCACCAGGTTGGCAAATATGGGAGCACATGCTGCTCCCATAGCTACCCCCCTGGTCAGCCTGAAGTGCTCACCCTCGAAGTATATAAAGTTGTTGTCTAACACTATATTCATACATTCCATAATTAAACTGACTTCATCCCAATTTATATCTGAATGTTTCATAATGCTATTGCAAAAGGTATCAAGTCCTGTTTGTTTGGGGATACAATAGAAAAGATCGATGACATCAGTAGTAACAAATGTCAACCCATTCTTCCAAGATTGGGTGGGATACTTGCTTAAAAATTCCCACGAGTCTTTAACCATGTGTGGTATTTTATTGTATATGTGTTTTAATCTTACATCTGTAAGTTTACCCATGGGAAATGTTTTCGACTTGCTACCCGATATTGTAGGTCGAAATGGTGGGTCTATGGTATTCTTATGAACCTTTGGTATACCCACTAAAGTAGCAAGCCTCGGGTACTTAATCTTCAAAAACTTGTATGTATCCTTTGTTATTCTACCATCAATATAAAATTCTTCTAAATATGAATCTATTCTTTGATATGCAATATTGATCTCATTGATAGAGATTGATTCATAATTACCTGAACCATATAGAATGTCATACATTCTTTTGGTATATTCGATGTTATCATATATAATAACCCCACCGCCTTTGTCGGGTTTCATAACCCTAATACTAGTATCTGATTGAAGATCATTTAATGTTTCCCTTTCTTTTATAGTCAGATTGCTGGTAAATTTCTTTTTCTTGCATTCACTGCACAAATTGTAAGTCTCCCTAGTCACTATTTTTTCGTAAGTGTCTATAATAGGGTGACTAGGAGGAACATAAGTACTGTTTTGACTAAGCCCTATATCTAAAATAGATGATTCATTATTAATATATTGTAAATATACACATTCTTGGTGTAGCCAACATACTGCTGAATGGGTACATGTAAAGAGAAAAAACAAGGTAAGGACTGCCACTCAACTAATGAACCCAGGACAGGCATGGGAAGTCAGTGGCATGCAAGGCCATCTGATCTGTCTGATACCTGTGCTGGCTACCCACTCAGACAGCTAAAACCACTACAGTCTCACAACCTCCTTCAGTTTCAGCAGTCTGCCTTAACTATGCCTTTTCTCTTTACATGTGTCCATTCAGCAGTAGACCTATGGGATCAAGTTCTGTATTACTAAGCCCTTCTTGTCATCTAAACTCTACACATGCCTGATAAAAGCAGAAGAAAACAAAAGTATTGCATGATGGTTACTGACATATTCAATTGTACATTGTAGCACTCTCTTGAAACCGTTCTTTCTCAGCATCTTCACCAGCTCTTTATCACAGTTACTTGCCAAACTCGGAAAAATATATTTTACACAACACAATTCATAAGCAAATGCTTATTTGTACCCGTGCACAGCATACATATAGTTATTTTGCAATCTGAAAATGAAGTGTTACTCAGCATGTGTACAAGTTCCCTAGCATGTCTTTTCCTGTGTTGTAAGTAGCGGCAACGGTGTTCATAAATAATAACAATAGAGTTTTACTTACCATACTGGTCCTACTTGGTCATGGGTGTTTCCATTCTTCTCACAAGCTGCATGTTACCAATTTATTGTGCATAGCTCTCCTCACGCCATTGTGGAGGTCAGTCAAGAACAACGCAATGCCCTCCTCAGTTAGGTGAACATCATCCCTTCTGAAAAGGTGAATGTCTTTTGTGGTGGTGTTGTCATGGCAGATTGTAGATCCACCAACCCTGTGCATCAAACCATGCATGAACCCCTTCTGTAAACTTCTGGCCTTGTGCGGTGCCCGTTGACTCTGGTGTTTTCCATATCTGGCAAGGAATTATGTCAGACCACACAAAATGACAGCATGGCCACCATGACTGCAGGAGTTCAAAAATTGCTCTGATTTGAAACCGTAGCCTTCCAAGTGGGTGACACATAATTTCCTCCAATGTGCAGCACTCTTCTTGCAATACCTTCACACTAGATGTGGAGAAGCTCAAGTTGTAGTGGTTTTCACTTACAGAGGCATGTCTGGCAGCCCAGTGAATGTAGGAATGGCCACATACCCACACTCTCACTTGTCGTTCTCTTGCTCATGAAGCCATGTCATTGTCATAAGATAGACAAACCTGCATAGGAAAAAAATGCAAACAGATTACTGCTGATATTTGAGAGCTGTATTGGAAGACTACATATATATGTATATCATATGCATACCTACCACCCTTGAAAACACCAAATTGCACACAACTGACAAGGGGGCACAGAAAGGCCACATGTAAAGAGAAAAAGCAGGGTACAGAATATTCTGAGGACAGGCATAGGGCTTCAGCTGGTAGGCGTCTGAAGTATCCCATACCTGTTCTGGCTGCCCACTCAGACTGCTGGTAGCAGCAGTGGCTCCCAATTGCATGAAATGCCAGCACTCTGCCTTTTCCATTTACTTGTTCCTCCTTGATTGTTTATGTACCAAACCACTGACATATTGTCCATTTGGACAGCAATTATCCCTAGAGGAAGGAGTTCTGAAAGGTCTGGAACTCTAAAAAGACCGTTCTTCTCCAAGACATTTATATGCATTTCAGTCTCTTCTGGGAACCGTATAACCACAATGAGGACTTTACTGTGTATCAAACAAATTGTAAAAATGATAGAAACTGGTGGGGGATGTCTTGAAATGACTCCACATTGACAAAAACCCAAATCTGGCTTGTGCATTCATCAATGTGACAACGACCTCTACTCAACAGTGACAGCTGCTGGGGGTTTTACCTGAAAAGTGATAATGACTCCGTGCTGTAGTGGAACTACACTTATTGTTGTGATAATGAGCTGCATTTCATCACTTGAAAGTTATGCAGGCTCAGACACAGGTGATTATTGCTGCACATAACCTTTTGAATAGACATTCATTATAATTCAGTAGAAATAGTATATCATTGTAATTTAGTAGAAGTGGTATAACATTTATTACCGAGTCCTTCCTCCTCCCACCTATTTTTCACATGTGACTGATAAAGCCAGGAAAAATGCCCAAAATATATGGTAGCAGCATGCTGGTAATAGTCAACAGGAAATAACCTTTACTTCACTCAGGCAACTACTGAGTATATGCAGAAATACAGTGATACAAGCAGAAATGTCAAACCTATCTGGTCCATCCATGTAAGAATTAGTCCAAAAAGTAGTAATTCAAGTTATCTCACCTAACCATCCCTCTGTTTGCAATAACACACAGCACTGTTTGTTAGCCATCATTTCAACATTTCCTCAGATGTATTTATCATCAGTTTTCCTCAGTATAGTATGTGCATATTGTTAACAGATAATAAATGATTCCTGAAAGCTGGATACATAAACAAAAATTATAATAACCATCACTGAAACCGTAGCAAAAGATAACCTATGCTTGTTACACCGTATCTGTACTACAATATTCTAACAAATAGATCAGCTGAGAGAACATGGCATGGCACCTTGCAGTAAGCCAGTGAATCAGTTGTCGTCGTGTATGCATAAGTGCCAAAGTGACGCAATAAACAGTTTTGTCCACCGGTCACTTCAACAGTCTGACCATGTATGCACAAGCACTTCCCTGGTACACAAATTAATTATTTCCCCTACCGACTTCTTCATTAGTACATGTTATACACATGCCCCAAAGTGAAACAGTTACCCAAATGACCCCTTCAGGAAAATGTTGAGACATGTACAGTCACCAAAATTAAGTACATTATGTACGTACATATATATCTATACACACACACACGTGGATTCACTTTATATCCTCGAAATACTGAAATATTGAAATTCAGTATGTCGAAGCTATAAAATGGAAACCTGAAAAGGATGAAAACTCAGAAGCACGAAATTCAAAATCTTGCATACCGGAGCTTTTGGATTACCGCTTCTGGTGTACACAAACGCACACATTCCTTCCCACACACAAACACAAGCTCAGTCCTGCACCCCCCTACTTAAATATTCTAACTCCGAGGTCGCACTACATACAAAAACACACAAAACACCACCACACAAGCTACATTCTCCTCGCACACACACATCACAGTAACAAAACACACCAACACACACACCACAGCCCCTACCCAAAACCCTTAACACACAAACACTTACCTGAATCCATAACCACAGCGAAACACCAGAAGCACTAATTCAAAATCTCCGAAATGCGAGATTTTGAATTTCGGGCTTCTGAGTTTTTGTTCTTTTCAGGTTTCCAATTTATGGGCTTGAAATACTGAAATTCGATATTTTAGTATTTCGAGCTTCTAAAGTGAATATATATATATATATATATATATATATATATATATATATATATATATATATATAGATATAGATATAGATATATAGATATATATTCATAGATAGATGTATATATAGAGATATATATATTTGTGTATATACACAGGAAGAAAAAATCGGGGGGATTCGGAGAGTGGGTAGTTGAGGATGAATGAAAAAAATGGACAACACAGATGGATCATTATGGTTACATACCTTCTTTATGTGATGTGTGAATATGCACAAGCACCAAAATTAGACATCTCCCAGTGACCCCTTCAGCTGTCTGTCCTACTATGCACAAGCAGTAGAATGCAACATTACCATCAATAAACCCTTCAGCAGCCCTTCCAAGTATGCAGAAGAAACAAAATGACAGATTACTCCCAATGACCCCTTCAGTAGTATATCCAAGTATACACAAGCACTAAAATGAAACATTTGCCACAAAGCCAAGTATAAGGCTAAAATAGCTACCCAAGCCAAAAGATAATCACAAGGCCTTTTTTGTTGCATTTGTAATCTCAAAAGCACAACTCAGCAATGCACTGAGCTGATTGTGAACATAAAGGAATTGTCTTATGCACAAATTGTGGAAAAATATTTCATTTGTCAAAACTAGAAAATTTCTACATTTTGAAAACAATTGTAATTACAATTCTAATTTCAACTATCTTTGTTTGCAGTTTTTTAAATGTAACATTATTCATTTAAGGTAATCAATGCAAAATTCTCAGTATGTACTTTCAGCCTACTGCTTTGTTGAATTTTGTTAATACTGGTAACACCCACAAGATGTGCTTTTGAAGCCTCTTACCCACCATTTTTCTAGACTCATCAAAAGCTTTCATACTGTCTCCCATCAGAAACACATAAACTGCCATCCTTAGGGTTCACTAACTTATCACTACAATAGCTCCATAACTCCTTGGTGCAGAATAAATGAGATGGTAAACTAATTTCCCTACATTCTTGACAATAACTATTGGTTACAAGGATCTATAGTAGGCCCCAAACTTTTAAACATATTCATCAATGACCTCTCCACTGCTACAACAAATACTACCCTAGTCCAATATGCTGCTGACTGAACTTTAATCTGCTTTGCCAAATCTTTCTCTAAACTCTATGACTTTACACAAAAAATATTTTTATCAAGTGGCAAAATAATTCACCACTACTACTAAACCATAAAAAATGTACTGCCCTTTACCTCAAAAGAGCACTATTCACTGCTACCATGATAGAACAAGTAAACCACACAAAATTACTGGGGATCACTATAGATAACCAGTTGAAATTTGACTACCATGTATCACATGTGATTAAAAAAAACTCATAAAAAAGCTAGGTACACTATACATGGTAAAAGCCTACCTTACTGACACAGACAGAAAATGTATGGCCTCTACTGTATGACTGCCATTGCTCCTCTATACTGCTCTAGTCTTCACCACCAAGCATTTCCCTGAATGATCCTTCTGTAACAGTTCCTGGTATGAACATGCACCAAATTGAAGCATTCACCCAAGTGACCCCTGCAATAAAATGTTTAAGTATGCACAAGCACCAACGTGAAGCATTTCCTGAATGACCCTTTTGTAACAGTTCCTAGTGTGTGCAATCAGCAAAATTTTATTTATTTATTTATTTTTATTTTATTTTACATTTGTTAAATGAAGTTTTCACCCAAGTGACCCCTACCATAAAATGTTGAAGTATGCACAAGCACCAGAATGAACTATTTCCCCACTTGACCCTTCAATAACAGTGCCTAGTATGTACATGCACCAAAAGAAACATTCACCCAAGCCACCCTTCAGTAAAATGATGAAGTATGCACAAGCACCAGAATTAAATAATTCCCCAAACGACCCTTCAGTAACTGTGTCTGGTATGTACATGCACCAAAATGAAACATTCACCCAAGCCAACCCTCCATGGCAATACAATACACAAATAATCTACCAATGGAGAAAATGGTTTTAGATATAAACACCAATAAGCTACCTGCATGTATTATCAACTAAGAAGAAATGGAGAAGCAGAGAGTAGTCCGTATTTATATCAGTCAAGAATCAACAAAATACATTTTAGAGCTGAAGACCCCCATAAGATTACTGACAAAAACACAGTGCTTAAAATAATAAATAATAAAACTAAAATTTATAGAGGAAGCTGACCCCAAGTATACACCACATATAACAGGAGCACTAGCATTTGTTACACAACATATTGATAAGACCAGCCTGCTTTCTGTAAGGAACCTTTTCAGTGTACTACAATTATATTCTTCTAATTTTATTTAACAAGGGGAAGCAGTGTCAAAATTTTCTACTTCACATCAAAACTTTTGCTGAAAGACACAAACACAGAGTGTGGATTTGTGTTAGAAAATCAGTCAGCTTCATGGAAGTGGTATTTATCCTCTGTTAACCATAACCTGTTTTTAGGGGAGACTCGAGGTGGTATTTATACTGCAAGGAGAAGTTTGGTCAGAGCAGATGGGGACTTCACATACTCTCTTCGATATTTGACATGGGTTTTGTTACATCCACCTGAACTACCAGCAACCCAGGCAGATAAGGCCTCAGTTCAACATGTTTGCATTCATCACAGAAAATGCTCTTTCCTCCTGCACTGTACTCCATTTTTTCATCTATTTTCCCTTTGTTAAAATGACCAGCAAGCAAACATCACTTCATAGTTGCCCTTAACTGTATGATACTTGACAGCAGCATTTAGCAAGCCCAACAGCTTCGGAAAAAGCGCAGTCATAAAAGTAAAAGGAAAAGACCAGCATTCAACTACCCAAACATAGACTGGGAGCATTACTCTAGCTCCAACACCCTAGCCCAAAGGGTCCTAGAATTTATAAACTCAAATGCTATGGAACAACTTGTTACCTCTCCCACAAGAGGGGAAAACATACTGGACCTGATCATCACCAACATGGGGACTCTATGCTCCAGACCAGAAGTGTATCCCTCACTGGTAAGATCAGACCATAAACTAATCTCACTGGATATTCACATCCCGACCCCAGCCCCTGCCCAGAAAACCACAGTGAAAAACTTCTCTAAAGCAAATTTTACACTCCTCAAAACTGAGGTGGAATCCTTCAAAGCCCCCGGGCCTGTGGAAAATACGGCCCGGACCGCAGAATCCTTTATAAACGCATTCTGTGAACACCTTCAGGAATGCATGGATCATGCCATCCCAAATATAACCAAGACCCAATCCTCCAAAGGCAGACGTCCTGTCTGGTGGACCCCAGCCATAAACAAACTATACAATAGAAGGAGGAAGCTACTAAATGATAAAGCAAAATCCCAAAAAGGGAAGGCATCACTGATCAGTATTAGCAAAAAACTACGGGCACACATAAAATTGTCTAAGGCCAGCTTCGAGAGAAAAATTGCACAGGACACTAAGGATAATCACAAGGCTTTCTTTAGTTATGTTAGGAACCTGGGTGGTAATTCCCAGATATGCTCAGAATTAGTCCAAAATGACAAAAAATATACCGAACCCACAGACATTGCCAACATCCTAGCTGACAGGTTCAGCGCAAACTTCTCCCCCCTCCCCACCAAAAGGGCAAATATCTATCCCAGCAGAGTGCTGTCCCCCTGACATCTCAGATGCTCAGGTAAGAGCCGCCCTCTCCAAAGCAAAAAACACAGCATCAATGGGACCAGATGGTGTCCCGGGCTGCGTCCTACATGAACTCAAAGAAGAGCTAAACCCAAACATAAAACTACTGTTCAGTCTCAGCCTTACTACAGGATATGTGCCCAAAGAGTGGCGTACAGCAACAGTGGTCCCTCTCCATAAAGGTGGTGCCTCAACTGATCCTGGAAACTATCGCCCCATAAGCCTGACTAGCTTGGTCTGCAAAGCTATGGAAAGGATCATCATGGACCTCATAAATAAAGATATTGGGGACCTACAAACACTGGATCCTACCCAGTTCGGCTTTGTTAAGGGCAGATCCTGCCTCTTAAACCTGGTTGATTTCTTTGAAACGGTCACCAAGGCCATTGACAAGGGGAAGGTGGTCCACACAGCCTACCTGGACCTCGCAAAAGCCTTCGATACAATACCCCACTCGGGCATTATAGATAAGCTCACCAGCTTAAATATAAACCCCTATGTCACTAGATGGATTGCAAACTGGCTCAAGGACAGAACCCACATGGTTAGAATTGCTGGAGCCATGTCAGACTCCAAACCAGTTACAAGTGGTGTCCCACAAGGCTCAGTCCTGGGACCTCTCTTGTTCTGTATATATTTCTCGGAGGTACAGGCCAACACGGAAGGACTGTGGCTGACCAAGTTCGCAGATGACTGCAAACTGGGCGCCATAATCGACTCTCCAGCCGACACAAGCATCCTCCAAAAGGGCCTCATAGAAACAGACAACTGGTGCCAGAGCCATGGCCTCAAGCTAAATGCCAAAAAGTGTATAGTCATCCCCTTTGGCAAAAACAAAGTGCCCACAAATTACCACATAGGTGGAAATCCATTAAGTACAGAAGAAGTAATTAGGGACCTGGGGACCCAAGTTGATAGTAATCTCTCATTTGACAACCACGTGGCCAAAGTGGTTAGAAAAACATTTTATATAGCCCACCTAATCATGAAGGGATTCACATCTAGATCAGGGGAGGTCATCGTGCCTCTTTACTCATCCCTCATCAGGCCCATAATTGAGTACAATGCCCCTTTTGGGATGTACCTTACCAGACACCTGCAGCAACTGGAAAGACCCCAAAGCATTACCTCACCAAGAGGATCAAAGGGCTCAAACAGATGCCATATGCTGCCCGGTTAAAGAAACTCCAGCTCTACTCAGTGGCATACCGCCTGTTCAGAGGCGATCTGTGCCTGACGTATAAAGCCATGTCCAACCCGGAATTAATGGACATGCTGCACCTCAGAAAATCCAAATCCCATCGAGCTACGCTCGAGAGACTTGAACCTCAGCACTGAAATAAATAGGACATGCTGGAGGGACAGATTCATAACCCAGAGGCTCCCTTCACTCTGGAATAAAATCCCAGTCCAGGTTAGGCAGAGTCCCTCATTGACTCTCTTCAAGAGGAATCTTGATGAGTGGATGGGAGATCGTAGGTTTACCCCGGGTATCACTTCTGTGTCACTGTTAGACAGAGGCACAGTATACTAACCTCGAAAAAGGGCATAGCAAAATAAATTTAAAATGGGTGGCGAAAGCCAAACACATTCTGGCTAGGCTTATAAATGCCCTAGGGCAGATAGCCTAGTATGAACCTATGAACCTATCAGTGGCATAATTACAATTTTATATATATATATATATATATATATATATATATATATATATATATAAAATTTTTTTTTTTTACTGAAAAAAAATGTAAGTGTAATTATTAGGTACAAAGTGTGTTTGTGTTAAAAATATTTACTTTGCCATTTTCTGTCAAGGCAGGAAGGCATGACTGCTGCAGTGCAAAGCATCAGCCAAAAGTGAGATAGATTGTAATTAAAAAGCTGTCATGAGTAGTTCCTGAAAAGCTGACTAATGTTCATCTTAAGAAGCATTGCTACAGTGTAATACATCATTCCAGTATGGATTTATTAAGATGGAAAATTTGGTCTGACAGCTGGAAATCTGCTTTACCTATGGTTGCCACTTTTTCACATGTCCAGAGTGAGACATTTCTTACTGAAATATCATATTTTGCAGACACTTCATACCCAAAACAAATATAAAAAGCACATTCACTTTATAACCAAGTTACTGTTACTACTGTGTTATATCACATTATATAACGACCCCCCCATTAATATTCAAAAAACGTGCACGCTGATTGGCAGCATGAACATTGTAAATCTGAGTTATAGTAATGTAAAAAGGTCTGGTCGCCCAGACTTTTTCCATTACTATAACTCTTTTTTTTACAGCAACGGAGAATGCAAGATCTCCGTTGCTTCACACTGTCTCGCTGTGTTAAACGAGTTTAACATAGCGAGACAGCTTTAAAAAGCAACAGAGATTCTCCGTTACTTTTTTTAAAGCTGTCTCGCTATGTTAAACGAGTTTAACATAGCGAGACAGTTTGTAAAAAGCAATGGAGGTTCTCCGTTTATTTTATTTATTTATTTTTATTTTACATTTGTTAACCGGGCTAGTCTAACTGGATATATTTCCATTTTCAGTAGAGGCCCAGGGAGAAAAGCTCCAGTGACAACAAATAAAAATTGAAATTAAAAATTACAAATCAATATTAATACATAGTAAATGAAAGGATTTCAATAGAAGATTACTAAAAATACAGGAAGTAATAAGAATACTAAAAAAATACAGGAAGTAATAAAGTAAAGTAGGTATTTACAATAGTAAAGGTGACAAATATGTACAGGATAATTCATTATGCAGTGTGATTCATGTAGACTATCAGCGCATCAAACAGGATAGAGACTTTCAGAGCATCAAGCAGGATACATTACACCAGTATGTTGAATTCTGTTAAGCAGTTACGGTCCTGCTTCAAGGAATGTGAAATTAAGTAGTGGTTCAAGAGGAGAAATATCTGTAGTGAAGCAGAAGGTTAATCAGGGTTGCTGCAGGGGCATAACCAGTGTGTTTTGAGGTGTGTCTTGAGGTTTTGTTTAAAGAGAGGCAGTGAAGAAATTAAAGTTAGTTCATTAGGCAGTAGGTTCCAGTTTTTTCCCACAGAGTTGGAAAACAGAGAAACTCCAGCCATGTTAGACTTGCTTATGCTAGCAAGAAGTTTGCTGGAAGAGCATAGAGAATTTAGATTTTTGTAGGGGATTATGAGATTGGACAGTATAGGAGTGCTGTTAGGTTTATAAAATATCTTGTGGGCAGTGGTGAGTTGGGAGACTTTCAGTTGGTTTTGAAATTCAAGCCAGCCTAGCTGCATTAGATTCAGACGGTGGTGAGTTCTAAAGGGATTGTCGGTGGCAAATTTGGCGATGTTATAGGAATTAGTTAGTTTGATAAGATTATTTTTCTTTAGATTAGTGTATATGGGTGAGGCATACAGAAGGGTTGAAATTAAATGGGAGTGTGCAATCTTAGTTCTGGCTGCTTTTTTAAAAGCTGTCTCACTATGTTAAACCCATTTAACATAGCGAAACAGTTTGTAAAAAGAAACGGAGATCTTGCTTTCTCCATTGCTTTTGCCCACAGCTCTGATGTACTGCGTGGGCATACGCATGCGCAGTACATCAGAACTGCCGCAGAATACCAGACAGCTGTGGAAGGGCAGCAAGGAGATATTATACAATGTCATTATTTAAGAAAAGTAACTTTTTTTTTTCTTAAATAATGTCATTGTATAATAGCAATAACCCATGCCTGGGTGTGGGTAATGCTGGATTTACCCACGGTTGGCTTTGTTTGGCCAAGAAACGGAGATCTTGCTTTCTCCATTGCTTTTGCCCACAGCTCTGATGTACTGCGTGGGCATACGCATGCGCAGTACATCAGAACTGCCGCAGAATACCAGACAGCTGCGGAAGGGCAGCAAGGAGATATTATACAATGTCATTATTTAAGAAAAGTAACTTTTTTTTTTCTTAAATAATGTCATTAATATAATAACCATGCCTGGGTGTGGGTAATGCTGGATTTACCCACGGTTGGCTTTGTTTGGCCACTCGGGCTTCGCCCTCGTGACCAAACCACACCAACCGTGGGTAAATCCAGCATTACCCACACCCAGGCGTGGGTTATTGCTATATTAACTCATTCCCTCCAATGGAGTTTTTTTTTTTTTTTAGTTTTTTAGTTTGTACTCTACTTTCCAATGAATGTGGCCTGAACCTTACCAGCAAACTAAACACGAAACAGTTTAGTAACAAGATACTATCTATACTAAAAATGAATTGAGGTTGGTAGAATAAATGAGGAGATAATTGTGTGTACATATATCTATTCATATTACAGAATTATCTTCCTTTATTGCAGCTAAAAAAAAAAAAAAAAAAAAAAAAAAACACAGTTTTAACCTACTTATCTGTCAAAGCCTGCAAATGCTACCCTGATATGTTGGCTAACAAAATGCGAGGTATTACTGGTAGGGGAGGAGTGACAGCCCTAGATAACCCAAAGGTTGAATGGGGGAGGCATCAGATCTACTGTTATAAACTTAAGAATTTATCTGGTGGACCTACACATATACATACATATTCCTGTATATTTATACACATACACCTCAGTATAGCAACAGACAGGAGTCTTATTAAAAAGGGTAGAAAGTGTGGTGTTAATACAATTAATATAAAATAAAACAACCATTAATCCGCTGCATATTAATGAACATTACAATGCACACTACCCACAAAAAAAATCTTGCACCTTTGCATTCTTATTCTGTGTACTGTATTATAAATACTAACGTAAGGTCTCCGATGTGTATCAAAAGCTTCAGTCCTCTGTTTCAGCTAAAGCGGATTAAAAATGCACCAGTTTCTATTGAGCATGGCATCTTTTAATATTTTTCTCGTACCTTCTAAGAGTCGCTGGATAATACAGCCAATATTTAACTTATCGAGATCTGCCATTACTGTAAAGTAAGTCACAGAGCGGGTCTTGTAAAATGGAAAAGCACAACCTGTTAACTCGACGGCAGCTTCTGCCTGCTTTAAAATAGTATTTTTTCTCAGTATGATTACAACCTAACGGTCACTTCAGTGAATGATGGGAATCTGCTGCTTTCTTATCAACATTAACCGTCTGCCACATAAATATGCTATAGCGTGTAGCACAATATTGGTTTTTAATCTGTCCTGAGTTGTAATACTTTTAAGTACAGACTTTGCATAATGAAGTACAGCAGCAACTGCAAAGCTAAATTGCAAGCCATTATCGGGCACAGTTCTCCCTAGAGCTAGCACTTCCAGTGAACAACTCCCCTCAGACAGATGGCAGACAGACTGAAATGGATGTTCTGTCCTGATAAATTACAGGATCCAGTAGCAATAAATTCTGAAAATATCAGGAAAATGAAAGGGGATTGCTACTGCTGAACCCTCAGTTTATTTGGACAGATCAAAGAAGACTAAGACTAGGGGGTGGAGGTGTTATGCAAGTGGTGGTTTGACATGGCATAATCCAATTGGCTGCCATCACTCACTCCTTGCAATGCATAGAGAATCAGCTTACTAAGATTACTTGCATATAAAACCGATTTTCTCCAAAAAGTTAAATATGAACATGATGCAACATCACAATGAAAAGTAAGTTGAGAAAGTACATGAAAACGTTCAGGTAGTTTTTCCAACTTATTTTTTAACAGTGGAGCTGCAATACGGCTTAAAAGTTAAATGTGCTTGGGGAAAGGGACTTGTCTGTAACTGCATACAATTACTACCTTCTCACAGCGCACTCAGAGGTAAGCACAGACGCACTGTGAGAAGGTACTCTGGGTTAATGAGTTAAGATTTCGGACATAATTAAAACATTCTTTGTCCTTATCCTTTGCTTGGGAGGCCATTTTAGTCTCATATTTAGCTTTTGAAGACTCTAATTAATTGATTTGCCTGTTGAGACTAATGAGGGATTTTTTTCTCTGTTGTGCACCCTCCTACTTACTTCTAGACAGGAATAGTGGCTTGTTTTTCTGGCTAGACCTGGGTTTAATTCAGTCAGGTACTGTCGTTTCTATGCTTTTGATTAAGTGATTTACGTAGCCACGGTGGTGCAGCAGTAGCATTGTTGCCTCACAGCAAGAGGCTCTCCTGTTCGATTCTCGGCTGGAGTGCCTTCTGTGTGGAGTCTGCATGTCCTCCTCGCGGTCGAGTGGCGTTCATAAGACATGAGTGGATGGGTGTGCCTTTGTTGAAGGTTGGGCGTTGGGCTGGCAACTTGGCACCATAAAAATCTACTGCCAATCATTAGCGGACCGGAGTTCTGCTGTGGCGACCCCTAACCGGGAAAAGCCGAAAAGACAAACAGGGCATTCATGTATACTTCTGTTTAGGCCTCCATTTTTTCTGGGTTGGGGGAGCTTTAAAATTACCTATGCTGTCATTTACTAGAAGGTAATTTGCCTTGGAAAAATTCTTTAGGGTCTTGAGGTTTGATGGGGGTTCTACCATTACATTTATTTCAAAGGAGACTGATTTATGATCCGATCTTACCAAAGAAGACATTACACTGTTGGGGGTGCAATGCTCTTCCATGTTTGTGAGTACTATATCAAGGATATTTGATCGCCTAGTGGAAGAGCAGACTAGCTGTTTCAGAGCATTTGCATTGACAAATTCCAGGAATCTCTGAGCTTGCATATTAATGGTTGTTTATGTTTTGCAGTTTATGGAGGGGTAGTTAATTGCCCATGAGTAGTGTGTTGAGCTGAGTAGTAAGTGATTCTAGTAACTTCAGGTACGTTGAGTGGTTTTCATGAATCATGGTTGGGGACCTGTAGCTAACAATGACATTTGAGGATTTTGCCCTGTGGTCAGCTGGACATGGACTGGCTTAAGCAAGTCATCCTGCTTGACCAATCTAGAGGTGTGATTGTTTGTTAATGGAAACACCTCCTCCTTTACATTTTTTTTCCTTTTCAGAGGGTGGTCTGAATGTGTGATAAGCATTGCAGCCTTTCATTGCTATAGTGCTTTCTGCAGCACTGAACCACGTCTCTGTAACTGCATTTATGTCAGCTTCCAGGGAGTGCAGTTTCTTGTTAAGACTCCTTGCATTGAGCAGTAGAACCTTTGGCTTGGCATTAGAAGAATTTGATATTTTTTAGGTCTGTTGATTTGATGCTGCCTAAAAAGGCACTGTGGGGTGGCTAATGCCTTGGCCATTATTTGAAAGCCTAGTGGCAACAAGTGCAAACCATCTGTGGCAAAGCACTGTGGTCTGTTGGTCTTGTCATCCCTGGCTGACAAATACTGGATTCCTTTGGAATGGCACCAGTAGCTAAGCCAATTATTGAAGTCAAACATTTTCTCTCTGTGTTGTGGTATCATTCTTGGTGAGGTTAGAATGCTATTCAGTGCAAGGCTTATACCAGTCTGCAACACGTATTCAGAGGGGTCTGTCATGTCTATCTCCTTATAGTCCAGGAAGGTACATCTTGGGTCATTCACACCAACATGGACTATGACTGAGTCATACTAGTACTTGCAGTTGAGTGACCGGAGTGCCTACATGATCTGACAAATCTTGGCACTTGACAGACAACTGACTGTAACTCTGTCTTATTCCATCCTGGTGAGGGGGGAGTCCATGTGTCTGACCAAGGTGTTTGAATGTCTGGTGTTTTGCCTTAAGGGCTTGCTTGTAGAGGTACTGTGATGCATATTTTTGTGTGTAGTAGTTGGTGTTGACTTGGTTTTGTTTGCATGTGGTTCCTGAGGGGCAGCGTACTGGAGGCCTCTGAGATTTCGTTAAGTTACTTGAGTACCACTTTATATGTTGGTTTAAGTGTAGAGAATTTATTTAGTGAGGGAAATGATTTGCGTGTGCCACCAGCGTGTTTGCCATTTGATTTGTTAGTATGCGAGAGTTTTGTCTCAATTTTCATAGTATTAACTACGTCTCATACTGTTTGTTTTAGGATTAAGTGGTTGTCAGTATACATGAGACAATTGCCCCATTGCCTCAGGATGCCCATGTCCACCAGGCTGGCCACAGAGATAGCAGGAGAGTGCCTGTCTGTGTTTTTTTTTTTTACTATGGATTTAACCAGGGAGATTTACGTGGATAGCTCACGGATGAAAAATGGGTGCTATACTCCGTGTGAATGGCAGCTATCTAACAAGTTGATGCTGCTTTGCGACTTGGATTCTCCTAGAGCAGCAGCAGGACTGGGGAAGGTTGTAGAAAATAGTTATTCCAAAGAAAATTTTAACTCTATAGCATTTGCATCTGTACTGGGCACTGCTAACTGCCTATGTACAGAGAGCAGCCTATTGCAAACACTGGACTTGTTTAGAAGCAGAAAAACAAGTTTTACAACTGCAAGGCCTACAGACCAATCCGGAAAACACACACTAAACTTTCAGCCAGCAGACCCCAACTAGGATAGGTTTTTGCTATAGCACACTTCTGCCACAAGAGGGCAGTCAGAAAACCCTCCTAAAAATGCTGGTTTCAGACCTCAAGTGTAGAGAAACCACACATACTACTGTCCTGTAAAACTAGCAAACACAATGTAATAAAGTACTACAGCAGCAGTTGAAACAGTTCAGCTTTGAAACCTTACTAACGAGCAAGAAATGAAACCATTAATACAAAGTTTGTATGAAGTACAGTAAAAAGAATTAGCAGAAGAAAGATACTTTTTGTTCTTTTAGCAGTGGATGGCTTTACATGCAGCATATTCTCTGTAACATATTTTGTACTGATGCAAATTCTGCTGCCGTAATTGTTCATTGTAAATTGCTTATACACTGTATTCTGTCATACTGCTGTATGAGTCCAGTTGTTGTTTGTCTTTCAGCTTTTCCCGGTTAGGGGTCGCCACAACGGAACTCCGGTCCGCAAATGATTGGCAGTAGATTTTCACGAACGCCGAGGTGCCAGCTCGAAGTTCAACCTTCAACGAAGGCACGCCCATTTACACATGTCTTTCGAACCCCCACCCAACCGTGAGGAAGACATGCAGACTCCACACACTCCAGCCGAGAATCGAATGGGAGAACCTCTTGCTGTGAGGTAACAACGCTACCTCTGCACCACCGTGGATAGATGACTGAAAAAAGGTAACAGACTTAGTTCATCCATGTGGTCATCAAATAGTAAATAAACTGGTCTTCAGGGAAATATTACTATGGTAAGTACCTTACACTTCAAGTTTATGCTTTTAACATTTTTGTAAACTATTCAACTTAACTGAACTTCCACAGAACTGATTGTTTTTGGCAGTGCTGTTTACTCCTCAAGTGGTGGGTACCAGTTTCCACTCCCTTACCCTGCCCTCAGTTTCCACTTCCCCCCACCTCCTCTATGTTTATTTATCCCGAACTACTCCTCACCACTCAACCAGCCTGTCAGATCACTTCCTACAGACTCAACAGGTCACATAACACAAATACATCCCCCTCCTATGCTGCTGTCCCCTAACACTCGCCTACACTACATCTTTTCTAAGTCACTATTGTCTTCATATTGCTACAGTATAATAGCACTGCTCCTAGTGATACACCATGTCTATTCAGCTGTCTACCATGCTAAACCAAATGCTATTTGTCATCCCATACTGTCACTCACGACATTGTACCACGTCACACTACATGCTACACTCACAAAGCTACCAACCAACACTTATTTCTGTTAAGCACATACTGCCTTCCCAACATTATGTAATCTATTCAAAACCTCTCACATCCACTTTTTTAAACACACACCTTCACAAAAGACATGCTTCCACACAGAACACCACACATAAGATACCAGTCTTAAACAAAAAGCACTTGTTTTATTACCATCCACACTAATCAGTAATTCAACTGGGTGGAGCCATCCATCCTACCCCAGGCTCCACATAGGTAACCTGTCTCTGTCCCCACACACACACACACACGAAACAACTGTCCTGGTTTATAACTTTCAAATTAACATTAGAAGTCTTTGCAACAAACTTGAGGAGCTGCATGCATGGATAGCACAGCACTACCCTGACATCCTCACCATCTCAGGAACTAAAATCTCACATCAAAGACAAGGATATTTCCCACAGGGCTATATAATCTTGAGAGCAGACCACACCAATAAAGTGACAGGTAGTGTAGCTATTTTATATCCAAGCATAACCCGTACCACCACACTCCAATTCAGCAATGCTGAACTGTTCAACTCCTTCCTTAAACTAAATAAATGCCAAGAAATCTGCATTATTACACTTCACATCCCCTTACCAGCTGTAATATCACCATAACCGAAGAAATCCTATCTTGGGTATCCTCAAGTATCCCACATGAAGCCATTATATTAGGTGACCTAAAAATCAACTGGTCCATCCCCTTCAACTTCCATAAGTCTGCGATTCCATCAACTCATCCAGATACCCACAAGATTAACAAACCCAGACAATGGAGCAACTGTAATTGACTGGATATTCATAACTAAACCAAATAACTTCATTGACTCTGGTATCTTCTTGGGTAGCCAAAGCGATTTTCTGCCTAGTTTAACCATAATACACCTCAGCTATTTACCCAAGGATTAACTTTGGCTATCCACAAATACCAAATTAATCATTAACAAAAGTGACAAAACACAGAGAACATGGTTGCAGCAATAAATACATACATAAAAAACAGCAAAACTATGACTATTTCAGACAACTCTGAAACTTGGTGAACTAGAAGATAAAAGCTGACAAAAGAGTTTACAACACTTAATGCAAGACAACCCAGCAAAACAACCTTGAGCCGTTCTAGTCTTCCATAAATAACCTCCTTGATGGTGGTAAAACTACCAGATAGCCCACCAGTCCAGATTGATTGCTATTTCAAAACTCCCTTCATTCAAGCAGTCACCTCCCTGCTTCATGACATAGCAACAAACTGTACTACATCCAGTCAGAAAAAAGAGATATGCAAACTATTTCTCATTCAGATCCATCCCTACTTTAACTATCAAAAATGCCTAGCTAATCTGAAACATGGTTTATTCTATAGCTGCAGACAGTCTCCTGACAGAATATGTTAAGATTGCTGCTGACACTCCGGTATTTCCAGTGTCAATTCTTCTAAATAGATCCATTAAAGAATGATATGTCCATCTCCTCTGAAATATGTCATCCATTGCATAAAGGAGGGGACTATGAGTTATCCAACTAAAAAATTTCTGTTCTCGGAAATCCTTGAAAAATGCATACACACACAAGCTACTCCAAAATATAATCGAGAATAAACTCCTGCCTCCACCCAACATGGCTTTCACGTTAATCCCAGTACCACCACAGCCTCAATATGCTTTAACACAATCGAACCAAACAAAAAATGGAAGCAAATGCCAAAAAAGTATGCCCAAAACCAGAAAAAAAATGGCACTTTAAAGACCACCAAAGCAGCTCCGATAAATCCACTTTATTGTAAATCAGAGAAGGTGAAAAAATATACCAAAAAGAAGAAAGTTCCATACGTAAACAACACAGTGCTTTTGTGTTTTTGTCCAATAGATTTCATCAGATGTAGAATAAATGTAAAGTGCCTCAATGCATTTATATACGCCTCCTTAGTACAATACTTCCAATAGGAGAACATTGGTTAAGTTTCCATTTACAAACATTTTTCACACACTTGCATAGGTGTGTACTAGGCTAATGGCCCTGGAGCCTTTACAAGCCTAGCCCATAGGACTACCTTGGCATCGTCCCACCTTACCTTAGTTCCCAGTGCCTCTGTCGATTAGAGCCACTGGAGTGATTCCCGGGGTGAATTTTCTATTTCCCATCCACTCATCAAGATCTCTCTTGAAGAGGGCCAGTGCGGTGCTCTGTTTTCCGTGTATGGGAAGTCTATTCCATAGCATGGGCAGTCTCTGGGTTGTGAACCTGTCCCTCCAGCATGTTCTGTTGATTGTGGCAATGAGGTTGAGGTCTCTGGAGCGTGTAATGAGTAGGGATTGGGATTTCTTTAGATGTAGCATTTCTAACAGAGCTGGGTCAGACATGGCTTTGTAAGTCAAGCAGAGATCGCCTCCAAGTAGGTGATTTGAGAGAGAGAGAATAGTTGGAGTTTTTTGAGTCTGTCCATATAGGACAAGTGTTTAAGCCCTAGGATCCTCTTTGTGTGGTACTTTTGCGGCCTCTCCAGTTGTTGCAGGTGTGTAGTGAGGTACATGCAAATGGGGCATTGTACTCTGATTGTCCTAATGAGGGAAGAGAAGAGGGAGACACAATAACCTTTCTTCTTGGATGCAAAACCCTTAGTAATGAGGTGTGCCACATAGAAGGACTTTCTGATCGCAGTGGCAATGTGGTGGTCAAAAGAGAGGTTGATGTCAGCCTGTGTTACCAGATCTATTATAATGCCTTCTGTGTTCAGTGGACTACCATCGATGTGGTAATTCATGGGAACCAGGTTTTTCCCAGAGGGGATGAAGACACATTTTTTGGTATTGAGCGTAAGGCCATGGTTCTGACACCAGTCATTGGTCTCAGTGAGGCCTTTCTGTAGGATGTCATCATCACTCGGGGAATTAATAATAGCTCCCAATTTGCATTCGTCTGCGAACTTTGTCAGCCAGAGTCCTTTCATGTTGGCCTGGATTTCAGAGAAGTAGATACCAAACAGGAGAGGACCCGGGACCAAACCGTGTGAGACTCCACTTGTGACTGGTCAGCAGTCTGACTTGGAGTCAGCTACTTTCACACTGTGGGTTCTATCTGTGAGCCAGTTTACAACCCACCTAGTGCTATAGGGGTTGATGCTTAGCTTAGTGAGTTTTTCTATGATTTCTGAGTGGGGAATGGTATCAAAGGCCTTGGCCAGATCAAGGTAGGCTGTATGAACCATCTTGCTTTCATCCACAGCTCTAGTGACTGACTCAAAGAAGTCAACCAAGTTGAGCAGGCATGATCCACCCTTCACAAACCCAAACTGTGTGGGATCCAGAGTTTGGAGATTCCTTATATCCTTGTTTATTAGGTCCATGATGATGTATTCCATAGCTTTGCATATTAGACTTGTCAGGCTAATGGGGCAATAGTTCCCAGGGTCTGTAGTCGCTCCTCTTTTGTAGAGAGGGATGACTGTAGCAGTGCGCCATTTGGTAGGGACAAAGCCTGAGGTGAGGCTGTGATTGAACAGGGGACACAGGTGAGGTGCCAGTTCACTCTGTAGTTCATGTAGAACGCAGCCAGGGATATTGTTATGTCCCATAGAAGCTGTATTCTTGGCCTTCGACAGTGCTGTTTTAACCTGTGCCGCAGGAATACTTGGTGTCTGGCAATCTACTGGTATTGTGATTGGTCCTTTGGGGGGGTAAAGTTGGCACTGAATCTGTCGGCCAATATATTGGCAATATCTGTTGGCTCAGTATAGGAAGTACCATTGTGCAGTAGCTCAGAGCAAATCTGGGTATTGCCGTGGAGATTCTTTACGTAACCATGCAAGCCTTGTGGTTGTCTTTACTATCTGTTGCAGTTATGTTTTCATAGCTAGCTTTAGAGGATTTGTTGAGGGATCTAATATTTTTGTTGGGGCTGATGAGGGAGTTTTTCCAGTCTTGGGATTTCACCTTATTCCACATCAGTTTCCTTCTGCTGTTGTACAATTTGTTTATGGCAGGGGATGACCAGATTGACTTTTGGAGGAGAGCGTCTTGGTTCTTTGGGTATGGCGAGATCCATGCATTTGACCACGTGTTCATACAGTACATTGGTGTATGATTCAGCAGTCATGCAACAATTCTGTATTCGCATGGGTGCCGTGAAGTTAGCCACCTCTGTTTTTAGGAGCCCAAAGTTAGCTTTGGAGAAGTTTTTCATGGTGTTTACCTTTGTGGGGATGGGAAGGATGTGGATTTCCAAGGCGATTCATTTGTGGACTGATCTAACCAGGGAGGAGTTGACTACTGGTGTAGAACAATGGTCACCCATGTTAGTAATGACTAGGTCAAGGATGTTGCTACCTCTTGTGGGGGTAAAAACGAGCTGGTCCAGGGCATTGGAATTAATGAATTCCAGGAAACCTTGGGCAAGTGCATTTGTACATGAGTAGTTTTCCCAGTTAATGGAGGGGTCATTGAAGTCGCCCAGTATAAGAGTGTTAGATTGGACCCTAATATTCTCCAGGGTGCTTAGGAACGTGGAGTGCGAGTCTTGGGACATGGTTTGGGACCTATAGCAGGCTACAACCTGAATCGCTGTCTTGCCAAATGTTAGCTGCACCTGAAGTATCTCTGATGCATTGTGTTGGGCCACCACTGTGGAGGTGTGCACATCATTTATGAATATGGAAACCCCACTGCCTTTGGAGATTTGGTTCAAGTTCCTGGGCCGAAAGGTGTGGAATGAGTTATATCCTGGTTGTGCAGGGGTGCTTTCTGCTGCCTTGAACCAGGTCTCTGTTGCATGTTAAATGTCGATGTTCTCCATTTTAAGGAGTGCTTCGAGCAAGTACATTTTGAGATTTAGACTTCTAGCATTGAACATTAAAATATTGAAACCTTAAAAGTATCTGAACAAAATATATATTAAATTCAACAATAATTTTAAATTAAAACACGTGCCTAATTTAAAACTCTACATAATACATTTCATAAGAGACTCAAAATAAGGGAAATAGCACCATCTAGTGACGTAATGAAATCATCAAAAATAGCCAGGGAGATGGTCATTAAGACCCAGGGGGTTTATTGGCTTCCAGCAAAATTTCCTCTTCAGTGGCCTTGGCAGTTTCTAACAGCTCATACCAGGAAGCGGGATATCCTCAGTCTAATGGCACACATACTAAACGAGCAAGTAGAAGAATTAATAGCGCTTCCATTAACACAAACCATTCTTTTGACAACAAACCTGATTTTCAGAGGACGCCGAGGGTTGTTTTGGAAATGAATAAAATGGACATGCCGCGTGCAACGGCAATGATGTGCATCATTTTAGCAACAAACAAGGTGACTGTTTAGTAAATAGTAGTGGTGCCCCAAATCTTGATTTAGATCTGAACTCTTGGCTTAAAAAGCCTTATATGTTTTATGATCAAACACATGATGGTAACCATAGAAACAATTCTATTAATCGTACGTACTTGGAAAATGTACAAATGCTAGAAACTTATTTAACTATAGAACTTTAGTCATTGACAACATGTATTTAAAAGAATGTTTGAACAATGGTGTATAGTGCCTTAAGGTTTAAGGATGTGAAAGTACCCGAACAATGTAAGGGCAGGTTCGGACTTCCTCAAGGAACTAATTAGTATTTTTGATAAAAGTGGAATGGAAGTTGTTAGGGCACTTATTAAAAACAATGAAAGGGAAATAGATCTAGGTTTTGATGAAATAGGAACGGTTAATCAGAGCATTGTCAATGACTTGTTTTCAATGGAAGACTACAAGAAGAAATACTATGAGGTTGGGGATTATGTAGACAGAAAGTGCCAAGTGATTATTAATCATAAGAAAAGGAAATTGGATAGGGATAGAGTAGAATACTCAAAGCAGCGAGTTTACCCGTAGCCAAGGGATTATATTGACCACCACATTAGGGAAGGAAACCTATATTAAAAATGGTGATGAAAGTGGATTTGTTAGAGACAACTATGATGAATTGAATGACGACACTGATCCTAGGTTAAATTATCAGAACCCTTTAAAATACCCCCCCCTCCGCAGATCAGAGAGGTTGAGGAACAAGTATCTTCAGGGTCACAGCTATGATCAGTGGAGGGGGAAGACCCTACAGAGATAGTGTGTGAAAATTAACAAAATGCTAAGCAAATTTTAATGGATGGTTTTAGAATGACTTATTAAGGATACAATATTTTCAACTATAGTGATATTGAGGTGAACGAGGCACATTTTGGTTTGTTCACCAAAGGGTTTAATTTTATTCCTCGGAAAAAATGTGACATTAGTAAACTTATCATTGATTTGAAACTGTTTTTAAGAAAGAAGAACTCTGAATTGATTTATGGAAGCAATGGTGAGGGTATAAAATCTAGTGAATTAAAAAGAAAAAAGCATTTATAATCAGCCTTTATACCATCAGTTAAAAAATTTTGACGTACTGGTTGAAAATGAATTAAGAAAAAATGTTTTACATAACACAGTAGTTTCAAATTTGTCAGTTGATAAAAGGAAAGTGATGGAAGAACTTAGGAAAAACAAATTGGTTAGAGTAATGAAACCAGACAAAGGGAGTGGGACAGTATTAATGAACAAGGTGGACTATGAGCAAAAATGATAGAACTACTGGATGATGTCAACAAATATGTCAGGGTTTCTATTAATGAAATAAACGTTGCTTTATAAATGTATTTATATTATTTTGAATGACTTGTTATTGGAGGGGCATATAGATCAGGGGACCTTTTAGTTTTTACATAATAATAAACCTAGGGTCCCTTCTATATTTGGTATAGCTAAAGTGCATAAGGATTCTTCGTGCCCCCCTTGAGACCAGTAGTTTCAGCCGAGGGTTCAGTTACAGCCCCCTTGGCAAAATATTTATACGTGAAATTGAAAAGGATCCCTTTAAGTGACCAAAATGTGCTGAAGGATTCTTGGGACCTTTTGACACGTGTGAAGTCAAATTTGTACCATGAACAACTTTATTTTGTAACCAAAGACATAGTAGACCTATTTAGTTGTAGCCCACACCAAGAAAGGCTAAGTTGGTGTGAGGAAGCCCTTGCAATGTTCGGTAACTTAACCCATGAAGAATTTTGCCTTAGTTTAGCACTCCTTGAGTTGGTTTTGAAAAACAATTTTATGTATTTTTTTTTTTTGAAGGAGAGTTTTTCAGCAAAAGAGTGGAATGACAATGGGGGCTAGTTATGCCCCTTTATATGCGAACATTATTTTAATGGTATAGGAACATCTGTATATTGTCAAGTCAAAATATAAAAATTGTTGGACCTTATACAAAAGGTTCTTGGATGATATAATCATTTTTTGGGTGGACACAGAGGAGGAGAGTTTGAAGGAGTTTTTGGAATACATATCAAGTACAACCACGTTCTTGTGTTTAACCTACTATATTGATTGTTACAGGGTAAACTATTTAGATGTACCTATAAGTTAATATGAACATGGTTTCACATCTAATGTGTTTAGGAAGTCGACTTATTCTAATTCTCTGCTTCACTGTACGAGTTCTCACCCTTATCACCAAAATATAAGGATAATTAAAGGGCAATTTGTACGTATTTGTAGGATGTGTTCTAGTGATCAAGAATTTGTGAAGGAGAGTGATATTTTAATTAAGATGTTTTTGGAAAGAGGTTACCCCAATGATGTTATAAGCAAGATATATAATGAAGTTTTAGTCGGCAAGGCTACTAGGTTTAAACCGATTTTAGGTGTGGAATTAGCAGAATCATGTACAAGCCTTGTACTTTGAAACAAACAAAGATTCAGGTTATGAAAGAGCCATTATAACAGAATTGTATGGGGATTCTGGGATTATTAGAAACATCATAGAAAGAGAATGGTAGAGGTTTTCAAGCCTGTCTGATTTTAGGGGGAATTTTTGACACTCCCCTTAAGATTATTTATAGCCAGGGTTCAAATGTGAAAGACCTGTTGGAGCGTTCCAACCAGAAAAGTCTTAGTTTGAGGAAGGTGAGTACATTTAAGTGCGGTTCTTGCCCACAGTGTAAGTTCATTAGTAATAAAGATACTATAGTACTGGAGGCATGGGACATTTATTTAACAAGTAGTGTCCATAGTAGATGTGATTCCAATGGTTTGATATACATAGCTTTATGTAATAAATGTACTTCATCTTATGTGGTCAAGACCAAGGGAAGGTTGAGGAAAAGAATCTATGAACACATCTATGATATACACACCAAAAATATGGGAAGTGTATTATACAAGCTACCCTCACTTGTGCTGATACTAATTTTTCATTTTTTGTTTTAGAGGAGATAGCTACAGATTTAAGGGGTGGACCTTGGGAAACAGGGAGTTGTACTGGCAAATTTTGCTGGAAGCTAATAAACCTCCTTTTCTTTAATGACGTTATCTCCCTGGCACTGGTTTTGAAGTTGAGACCTGCAAGGCTGTAAAAATTGAAAAAAAAAATATTTTTTGATGATTTCATTACATCACTAGATGGTGCTATTTCCCTTATTTCAAGTCTTTTATGAAATGTATTATGCAGAGTTTTAAATTAGACACATTTTAATTTGCAATTATTGTTGAATGCTGAATTTAATATACATTTTGTTCAGTTACTTTTAAGGTTTTAATATTTTAATGTTCATGTAGTGTGAAAAAAAATTTAAATGGAAACAATGTTCTTCTGTTGGTGGTATTGCACTAAGGAGAGGGGTATATAAATGCATTGGGGCACTTTACATTTATTCTACATCTGATGAAGTCTATTGGTCGAAAATGCAAAAGCATTGTCTTGGCATTTGTGCGCGCAACTTTCTTCTTTTTGGTATATTTTTTCATTTTCTGTTTACAATAAAGTAGATTTATCTGAGCTGCTTTGGTGGTCTTTAAAGTGCTGTTTTTTCTGGCTTTGCTAGCACAATCACAATTGCAACATAGGCAACTTAGTCCCTTCTCTGTTCGTAGACCTATCTAAAGCTTTTGATACAATTTCCCACTAAAGTCTTCTACAAAAATTCCACACTCTTCGTCTTACCCAAACTTCCTGTCCAGGTTTAAAAGTTACTTAACTGACAGATTCCAAGCAGTTAAACAACAATCAGAATTCTCCTCATTCCTCCCTGTAGAACAGTGTGTGTGCACTGTATCTTTAAGAAGCATTTCAAGGACTGAACCTGCATGTAAACAGAAGCAAGTGTTGGCGTCTGTGCCATTCTGAGAGTGCAGCCAGAGAGTGAGCATGTATGAGTGTAATAGCTAGTTTATAAGTTTACTTGTTTGTAAGTTTAAAATGGTGCACACTGCCTACCTTGACCTGGCTAAAACATTTGATACTATTCCTCACTCAAGTATAACAGATAAACTCTCTCAACTAGGCATCAGTCCGTATGTTTCCAGATGGGTAACAAACTGACTTACTGATAGAACACACCTAGTCAAAATAGGGGAAGCCACCTCAACCAGTCGATCCGTAACAAGTGGTGTACCCCAGAGATCTGTCTTGGGGCCTTTGTTGTTTGGGATATATTTTTCTGAGGTGCAAGCCAAAACCCGTGGGATATGGCTGACCAAGTTTGCAGATGACTGCAAGCTGGGCGCTGTCATCAGTTCCCCTAGTGATGTGGACATCCTCCAAGAGGGTTTCAACCAAACATATGAATGGTGCCAGAAACATGGCCTCTAACTGCCAAAAGATGTGTCATCATCCCCTTTGGGAAGAGTGATGTCCCCACAAATTGTCACATTAATAACAAGGTCCTAAGTATACAGTCAGTCATGAGGGACTTGGGCACCCAGGTTGATAGCACACTGACTTTTGATCACCATATTACCTCTGTTGTATGGAAAGCTTTCTACATGGCCCACCTCATTAGTAAAAGTATCTCATCCAGGGACAAGGGTGTCAAAACATCCCTGTATCCTTCCCTTATAAGGCCCATTATTGAGTATAATGCCCCTTTCGGCATGTACCTCAAAAAGCACATACAGCAGCTGGAGAGACTACAGAGGTTCCTCATCAGGAGAATCCAGGGCCACAAACATCTACCCTAAGCAGATAGGCTAAAAGCCCTGTCCCTCTACTCAGTCTCCTACAGACTCCTCAGAGGTGACTTCTGTCTGGCATACAAAGCAATCTCATATCCCCACCTTGATGGGACTGCTGCATATCCGCAAGTCAAGCTCCACTAGAGTAACCCGCACAAGCAAACTCGACTTGGTCTGTGTCATCAGTAGGACTTGTTGGCAGGACAGATTTGTGTCCCAGAGACTCCCCCTTCTGTGGAATAGACTCCCACTCCACATCAAGCAGAGTACCTCATTAACCCTTTTTAAGCCCAACCTGCATAACTGGATGGGAAACAGCAAATATACACCCTTGGGCTTCCACCTGTGTCCCTGCTGGACAGGTGCATTGGGTGCTGACTTGTCAGAACAAGGGCTAAATTCTTGGCTAGGCTTGTAAGGTCCTCAGGGTCACTAGCCTAGTAACTTCCTATGACCTAAGTTAAAGTTATTAAGCCTCAATCCTGATGTGTTTGTAGACAATAAAGTTGCTTGAACAGAACCCACAAAGTTTCATTTGTTACATCTGACTAGACGACTGACATGGTGTCAGAACTGGGATTCCAGAGACTCCTTTCCAAAACTACAGGTGCAGAGTTAACAGTGAAGGTAAACTAAGAGAAATGAGCATGAAAGATGTCCAGAAAAGAACCAAAAATATTGAAAACTTGCACAAAGTTTATTTTATAAACTAGATAAAATTGAGCATTACAGGGGTACAAACAACATTATTAAACAAGTGGGAGGCACAAAAGGTTTGTTGATTTAATGAAATGTTTAAAATTAAGAGATTTGATAAAATGAGCATCAGAAAAGTACATAAGGGGTTTAGAATTGGCTCAGGATTGCAAAACGAACATGTTTACAGCAAAACAGGCATGTTTGGAGTAAAACGAGCACAAGAAAAGTATAATAGGCATGAAAAGAGATTAAACGAGTATAATATAATAATGGCAAAAAGGGCACGTGCAAGGGGACTGCATGTTTTTTGGCAAAGTGCTGTGTTTTGGCATAACTACTACTTTGTATTGTATTCAGGGCATAAGTAGAGTTTTTGAAGTATCTCTGTGTAAAAGTGCTTACAGTGTGTGCTTATTACTGTGCATGTATTCTGAAGAGTTTGTATGCAAGGTGCAGCTATTTTGTGAAGTACAAAGTACAGCTATTTCAAAAAGGTTCTTGTACTGAATGTGTCTGTTCGCAAAGTGACGCCATTACAGAATGTTTCTTGCACTGTAAAGAATTATCTAGCAAAGTACTGCCATTTTGGAGAAGTTTTGGTGGCTGTGTACTGTTTATTTGCAAAGTGGAGTTATTTCGAAATGTTTCTTACTGTGAGCTTCTTCTGCCCAGTTTATTCGCACAGTGCAGTTATTTTGAAATGCTTCTAAGACTGATAAGAATTGATTTCTTGCAGTACAGTAATTTCAAGAATATTACAGTGCCCGAGAGACTTATTTCACAATGTTCAGTTATTTAGAGGCTTGTTGTGCTATTGGGCATAGTTATGAATACTGGCATAAATTTCTGCTATATGTATATGTGTATGGATGTTTGTGTGTATTTGCAAAATCCTTCACTGATGTGTGTTAATATGGCAGATGGCTTTCGAAAGCCCTCACCACTTGTATTAGATCAGATTATTGCAGAGAATTGGAGAATAGTTGAGCAAGAGTACGGTATTTTTATACAAAAAACTTATTCTGACAAAGATGCATGCACCAGGGTATTCGTTTTGCTAAACCTAGCTGGGTCAGAGGCCATTGAAAGAGAGCATTCATTTGTGTATGCATCTACAGTATATGAGGGAGAAGGTGAAAACAACCATATTGTTGTACAGGCTAAGTCAAGGGAAGACCCCGAGTGTTTGAAGTGCAAATTCAGAGAAATCTGTAACCCCCAGACAAATATTACGTTAGAGTGGCATTTGTTTTACATGAGATCAGAAACCAGCGGAAACTTTTTCTGCTTATATTACCGATCTGAGGAACAAAGCTAAAATGTGTGTCAGTTTGGTGACTTAAAAGATGAGTTGGTAAAGGCAGGCTTGTGTGTGATATTTATAGTGCTGTTCTGAGAAAGATTTTGCTTCGTGACAGTGATTTAATGCTAAGCAAAGCTATTGAGATTTGACAAATTCATGAAGTTACAGAAAAGCACAGAAGTATGCTTGCAAGTGATAAGAGCATGGTTTGGCAGGCTCCAGAGCAAATGTAGCCAGCATGCAACATGTGGCAAACAGAAGCAGGCCTAAGCACATGGCAACCACAGCCCCTGTGGCTTATCCAGGGAAACTACACAGTTTTCTAGCAAGTTCTAAGAAAAGAGCATGCTCAGTGCAGTATAAACATGAAGCAGCAAAACCCAAATCTAGCTGTATAGTTAACTGTCATAATTGCGGTGCCAGTCATTAGTTTAAAAGAGAAATGCGTGACATTTGGTCAGAAATGCCACAAGTGTAAAAAATGGAACCATTTTCAAAAGTTGTGCAAATCAAGTAAACCTCACACAGTTATAAAGAAGGGTCAGTCAAAAAAGCAAGTTGATTATGTAGAGAGCTGCAATTCTACTTTCTGTGTAATAATAATGAAGTATTTTGTACTGTCCAGATCAATGGTAAATCCACCTAGCTCAAAGTAGACACTGTTTCAAAGTGTAATTTTATTTCAGCAGACACATTTGCTGAGATTGACTGGTAGTGTGAAACTTGTTGCTTATGGAGGTGAAGAAATTCAAACCATAGGCTCAGTAGTGCTTTCATGTTGTTTGGCTAGCAACTGTTGCGACTTCTTGTTTTAAAGACCTGTGCAGTCATTACTGGGTCTCGGAGACAGTTTAAGTAAGAATCTGCTTTCTTTTACCAAAGAAGTTTATCATATAAGCACATATCCTAGTTTCAATTGTTTTGAAGCTATTTTTTCAGAGTATGCTGATGTTTTCTGTGGCGCCCCACCCTGGCCCAGTAATCAAGAAGCCTCAATCCTCACCTCTGGCAACAGTGGGGGATGTACACACTGGGGGGATGACAAGTACACACACGTAAAGTGCAGTTTCCCTTCAGAGCACACAGAGACCACAGTCACTCTAGAGCTGGTTTATCCCACTTTCTCCAGATCCCCAGTAAAGTTCCCCACTGGCACAGCTATAGTGTTGAGATCACAGCTGAGTGGCCAAGCCAAGACCTCCATTACCCTTTTTGTCCAACCAGTGCTTCGTGTCCCTGCCCAAGTAGCTGATACACACACACTTTGAGGTTTGGTTTATACACACACACACACACACACACACACACACACACACACACACACACACCTGGGAAAGGCTGGCACAGGCTTACTTAATTATGCCCCCTTCTGCCCAAACTATAAGGTAGTTTTCACTTCCACCAGCCACTATTTATCAGCCACTTTAAAACCCTTAGCAAAGAGTGTCCAATCTTTCTGCATAGTGTTACTATTAATCCAAGTGGTAGTTTGACCAAGAGCAAGGCTGTTAGGAGTGGCCTGCACAGTGTCACCAAATAGATATGCAAGTACTCTTAAGTATCATTGACAGACCAGCCACAATTGAAAGGTATAAATATATTTAATAATAAATGATATAAGAACAAGAAAATACTCAGTAAACAATCACTTACTTCAGAGTTCAAAATCACAGGAAATATTTAAAACAACATTGCAGGACAGTCTCAAATAAATAAAGAAAACATCTTAGCTATACTTTACTATATTCCTAACTGTATCTAAGAGAAATTACTGTACCCTAGACTGAATTACTTAAACCAAGGCAAGACAGATGTGGTGAGTGGGTTTTCCAGCTGATGTTGTCAAGTCAAAGACAAAGTACAAAATGCAGTCTCTCTCTCTCTCTTGAGAGTTCTTAAATTAATATTTCAGATATTACTGGTGGGGTAGCTGGCGGCATGACATCACTTCTTGTCATTTGACTATCCCTGGTGAAAATCCTCACTGCAGCTAGTAGCATTTAGCATCTCTCTGAAAATACATAATCAAGGACTTCTCTTAGATCTAAGGCAAATGGTGGAAGTCGTAAAGTAATTTACATTCCTCCACATTTAAAGAGAATAGAAAAAAAGTTCTAGTTTTAGAAATTGTCTCCTGTGGCACTGAAACTGAAAGATAACATCTCTTTTAAGTGGTTATAAAGTAATTTATGTTTTCAGCTATTCTGCTGAAGTTAACTTCTTGTGTTTCAGTCCCCATTGTTAAAATACATGCACATCTAAACAGTTACAATAGTGTATAGACATTTCTGCTGAGTATTTTACAAATTGTCTTCCGCACACGTCTGTACAATATGACATGCAGTTCTAATAAAGTTGTAACAGCAGTTGCATCATGCTTTTATTCACAAATGACACACAGCCACTTACAAAATTCCTGATAGCTGGGCTGGCACTATTTCCTTTTGTTACATTTTCGATGACAAGTTGGGCAAACTTCCAGTTGTGTAGTCTATGAAGCTAGACGCAGAGGTCAGTCCAGTGGTCAGACCAGCAAGAAAAGTTCTGATAGCCATGCAGGATAAAGTTAAACCTCAGCTGGATAAAATGGTGCTGCAAGGCATAATTTGTCCAGTTACAGAACCAACTGAATGGGTGTCGTCCATGGTAGCAGCCCACAAGAAAGGCTCAGGCAAAATCAGAATATGTATTGACCTGAGAGATTTGAACAAAGCATTAAAGAGATCACATCATCAAGTGCGTACAGTCAAAGAAGTCATAGCCGTAATACCGAATGCCGCTGCTTTTTCTGTCTTGGATGAAAAAAATTCATTTTGGCAAGTGATGCTTGATTGCAAATCTTCATTACTAACTACTTTCAGTACCCTCTTTGGCAGATGCAGATTCCCAGGGATGCTATTTGGAGTGGATTCTCCAGTTTGAAGTCTCTCAGCGTGAAGTGAAGCAAGTTTTTTCAGGTTATCCTTGTACCATAATAGTAGATGATTTATTGGTTGGAGGTAATGGTGATGCAGAGCATGACAAACTTTGAGAGTTCTAAAAAGAGCATGTGAAGTGAACTTAAAGCTTAATCCTCTAAAGTGCAAATTCAGACTGCCAGAAATGATGCATCTACTTCACGTTGTCGTAAGCTGACAATATTGAGTCTGATATTGTCGGCATGACAATATTAAAAGTGAAGAACATCGTGCAAGTAAATGGAAATCTCCGTAAAGGGGAGATTTCCGTAGGGGTGGCCTACGCCATTTAGTTTTTTTTTTACGTTATTCGATGTTTTACTTAATCGATCAATAAAGTTCGACCTTTATTGATTCAATTAAGTAAACTTTCGATAACGTGATATAGATGCGAAATGACATATGTAGGTCATTTATTTACTAGCACTGGCTTGAGCCCATACCCATCCAAGCAAGCAGTTATTCTTGAGATGCCAACACCTGATAATGTTCAAGCTCTATAGAGTTTTCTTGGCATGGTCAACTATTTAGGCAGGTTTATACCAGACTTCAGTGAGTTGTCAGCACCAATGAGAGAGCTGATGTGCAAAAATGTTACATAGTCTTGGTTGGAACAGCACCAGAGAGCATTTGAAGACCTTAAGTGGAAAATTTCTACCCCACCTACATTAAGATACTATGATGTCAATTAACCAGCAACTCTTTCCTGTGATGCTTCAAAATTTGGTCTTGGTGCAGTTGTTCTTTAAGAAGGCAGACCAGTAGCCTATGCATCTAGAACACTTACCCAAACTGAAATGCAGTATGCTCAGACTGAGAACGAAATTTTGGCAATAGTATATGCATGTTCAAAGTTTCATGATTATATCTGTGGTCGAGCTATTCAGATTGAAACTGATCACCAACCTCTAGTTACTATTCTAAAGAAGCCTATGCATTTAACTCCAGTGAGATTACAGAGAATGATATTCAAGTTGCAAACGTACAACTTTACTATGGTCTGTGCAAAAGGCAAACTTCTTTATCTGGCAGATACCTTATCCAGAACACCCAGAAATACAACAGAACAGCTTGACGCAGAGAATTTTGACTTTGACGTAATGGAAGTGCATAATTCTTCCACCACGAGACTTGATGAGCTGAGAGATCATACAAAGGACTGATCCAGTTTTGCAAAATCTCACTACATTAATGTTGGATGGCCAATAAAGCAATCTAGTGTACCACCTGAAGTACAAACTTATTTTCCTTACAGAGTGGAGATGTTGATGGAAGATAGCATTATTTTCAAAGATCCTAGATTGTTCTTGCTTCCTTACAACATGAATATATCCAGGTTTTGGATCGTTGTCACCCATGTTCAGAGTCTACCAAAGAAAAGGGTGAGAGAACTAGTATTTTGGCCTTCTCTAGTAAAAAGACATTGATAAAGTGCTTTCTTTTTGTTCAGTATGCAGTAGTATTAAACCACATTAGCAAAGAGAACCACTTCAGCTAAGTCAAGTTCCTGAGCTACCTTGGTCAGCAATAGCCACTGATATATTCGAGTGGAACAATCAGCATTATTTAGTATTGGTAGACTCTTATTCAGACTGGTTTGAGGTTGAGTTACTACTTAATCTAACGTCCACTGCTGTTATCACAAAGTTGAAACGTCATTTCTCAGTCCACAGTAGTCCACGCAAAGTTGTTTCTGACAATGGTACTCAATTCACTAGCCAGTTGTTTCATAAATTTGCAAGAGTTTGGGACTTCGTACATGTCACTAGTAGTCCAGAATATCCACAGTCAAATGGACCAGCTGAATGTGTAATACAGAGTGCAAATCAATTACTTGAAAGGTCGAAGCTTGACAATACAGATGTCTTTTTGGATTTACTCAATCTCAGAAATATACCCTGTGATGATTTGCTTGGCTCGCCTGCTCAGAGACTTCTCTCCAGGCAAACCAGAACAACATTGCCTATTAATTCCTGTTTGTTGAAGCCTAAAGTTAAGAACAACAGAACCATTAGAGCCCAATTATTCAGGAAGCATTATTTCCAGAAGTCCATTGTTGAAAGGAGGAGACACAGGATACAAACAACAAAAGTTTTCGACTGGATTGGTCTAGTAACAGGTATACGTACTGAGCCAAGATCCTGCTTCAAAGAATCTGAGGGTGTGGAGCACAGGAGACATCACAGACGTCTTCTTCCTGTACCAGAATTGATATCACAGCATTGTTTCTGTGATACTGACTCTAGATCTCAGAGCAATCCAGACAACGTTCCTGTTGCAGAATGTGTCTTAACTTCTACTTCCATTCCTGATGATGATTCTGATGTTCCTTAGGTTGAACATTCAGCAGAGATAAGTCCCATTTGCTAAATCTGATTCTAAATTTTATGTCACACATTTTGGTCGCATTTCCAGACCTAATGTGAAATGCATGGTGATCTGGACTTGATTGAAGTAGCGGCTGGTGACTTCAAATCAAAGGGGGGCTTCAGGAGACCGCTGAATGGGTGAAGGCCAATGGGAAGGGGGTATGGCCAACTAGAAAGGGGCAGAGCTATGCTCAAAACCACAACTGGAACTTTAAATATGCCACCCTAGGTGCCAAATCGTCATTATGAGAGTCCAATCAAGACAAAATGAAGTTTAGAAGAAAAAAATATTTCATTGCATTGGCTACATGACAGCTTATTTAATGTCTAGATGGAAACAAAAAGGTTGTGAGGCATGAAAAAATAAATTACTTTTTAAATACATTACTGGAATGCCAGTCAAAATCAAGTATAAAAAAAAACAAACAAGCAGCACTCAACTCAAACCACTTCTCCTTGCACTGCAGTTGTAATTATAATTTATATTCAGCTTTATAAAAGTACCAAATAACATGCTGAAAGTAGCAATCCCTGTGATACCCCCACTTGTAAAAATGTTTCTTATCCAAAAAAGACCTGCTGCCTGACAACAACTATCTACTTGTTTCATGGGGAAAACATGATGAAAGTAAAAAAATGAACAGCAAACAAGAAACACGCTCAAGATAAATTGCTTAATGGATTACTGCACAGGTTATGGACCACGCGTGATAGATTGGTATTCTGTTTAGTTTAAGGGTTTTATGCAATATGCTGTATATAAGCAAACAGTGTTTTGTAGTGTTTTTACTCTTGGAAGGCTGTGCAAGGCGCGGCGCTAAGTGTTTCATTAAGTTCGCTTACTTCTTGGATTGGTGGTCTTGGTGGTATTTTATTATTAGTTTATGGGTAAAGCCTGCAAAGATGACTGCAAGTTTCCAACAAATATAATGAGCTTCTGAAAATACTGTAATCCTGTCCTGTATTACAAATGCTGTCATATGCAGTTCAATACCTAAGGCTTATACGTCATCTAGTTATGTAAATATTCTCTGCATGGCAACAACAAAAAGGCTTTTTCAATGTTGGTAATTCTTTAACAGTATGCTTATTAAAGCTTACTTGCATCTTACAAACTCAGACAAGCTTACCTGATGGTCATTAAAGCATTACTACTTAAACACAGAGCAACAGGGCACCGTGACAGCATGCATTTTCTGAATAAGAAGCAGCATAAATTAACAGTATAAAAATATAACAGAAAACCAGAACATTTTGCAAAATCAAGGACAGATGAAAAGCCACTGTTGTACTTGTGTCTACCTTGGATGGGGGAATACTCTGCATACTTGCTCCTTGCCTTGCTTGGACACATCCAGAGTCACTACATGGGAGAGTGGGGTGCAACAAGTATGTTACAATTTGAAATATCTCTGGCTGACGGTGATGGCTCTGACACATTTGTCATACCTCTCAACCTCAGCAAGAAATCTAGACCAAGCCATACATAGAAGTGGGACAAAGACCCAAAGATAAGGACAATTTTTAAATATTGCTCTTATAAACTTAGAAAAATAATAGAATAGCAGTAGGTCTTGCATTAGAATCAATTTTCTGAAGGGTATGAAATCTGAAACTCAAATGTCTGTCATTATTTTCTAACTTCACTCTTTAATGATTTGCCACTAATTTACCAGAAAACCACAATTTTATGAAAAACGGACCAAAATGTGATGCAAAATTATAAAATTGCCACACAATACAGCTGGGAACCTGTCAAAGGGACATTAATATTAGTACTGTTAACTTGAACAGCTGACAAAATAAGAGAATCTACATGCATTTCTGAAATAAAAGTAATCTATAACTCTGATCACTACAGTTATAATTGTAAACCCTCCACGTTTTCTTCCAAAATTGCTATTTTGCGGAGAGATTATTAAGGAGAGAGCAACATTTTGAGCCAAAATTGAGGACTGTTGAGAGGTTTGGATATTCCTAATTCTATAAAGTGATTTATTTGCACATACCTCTCAACCTCTTAATGCAGAAAATCTGGACAAGGCCAAATATATTGGGGAAACATACAAACAGTACTAAAAATTTCTCTTGTATGAACTTAGTTGATCGTGTAATAGGTCTGTTTTACCATGCATTTTTCTGAAGGTTATGAAGTCTGAAACTCAATGTCTGTCATTATTTAGTGACTTCATTCCTAAACATCATCATCATCTTTCAGCTGTTCCCGTTAGGGGTCGCCACAGCAAATCACCTGTTTCCATTTCTTCCTGTCCTCTGCATCTTGCTCTGTCACACCAACCACCTGCATGTCCTTCCTCACCACATCCATAAACCTTATCTTAGGCCTTCTTCTTTTCCTGTTACCTGGTAACTTCATCCTTAGCATCTTTTTCCCAATATACTCAGCATCCCTCCTCAGCACATGTCCAAACCAACGTAATCGTACCTCTCTGGCTTTGTCTCCAAACCGGGCTGACCCTCTAATATACTTATTCCTAATCCTGTCCACCCTCGTCACACCCAGTGCAAATCTTAACATCTTTAATTCTGCCACATTTCATTCCTAAACGCCTGGCATTAATGATAAAGTTTCTGTCAAAAGTTATTTAAATTGTTAATTTTTAATTTTTCTTGTTATAAAATTTAGTGTTTGTATGTATTGCAAATGTAGTTATATTAAGAACATTATTATAAGTTTACATTATATACACAGTTTTTGTATTAGTAGATATTGTGTTAAGGAAGTGACAGTACTGCTTATTGTGTTAAGGAAGTGACAGTACTGCTTAGTTGAGTGAATTTTACATTGACATGTCCTTTTAAGGATTAATACTAATAGGAAATGCTGTCGAGATAATTATGGTATAAAAGGAAATTATGCAAATGGTGGATTTTGTAATTCTGAAGAAGTTCTGTAATAAACGGGACGAAAGCGCTAAATTTAGTCTGGCTCCAGTGTGTGTTTTGTCATAGTAGTATTTTACGTTTTTGAGTTTTAACTTCATTCCTAAATGATTTGACAGAAAACCACAAATTTTATGAGGAACAAACCAAAAATAAGGAGTAAAAATCTATTAATTCTGCAAAAAATCTGGACATTTGAGAGGTATAGTTCAGCTGGGGCTGTCTTTGAGTTTGCCGCCCTTCCCTCTTCACAAAATCATGGTCAAATGGAGCCTCCCCCTGCAGCCATTCCAATGTCCCATTACTTGGCTGTTTTGCCCATTTACCGTAAACACTGTAATGTGCATACTGCTTTACTTCCGTGATGATTTGAATTTAATTTGAAAATTTTATTTTGCATTTTACAGCACAAACACTAATAGACCTGCTAAACAAAGCAATGCAGTTTCACAAGGAAAATATACTTAGCATTAAAACTTCTCTGCCCTTGAAACTCACATTCATTGAAACAGCATTGAAACCCACATTCAAAGAAAATACATTTTGCCAGTGGCAGGTAAAGATTAAATTTGGGCTGCTTTTAAATCATAGGCCCCTTGCACACGAAACATACATGTGTTCTTTAATACACCTTCCTGATTGTATTAAATAATATTCCTTTTATAATACAGTACAGTTGTTAGAGGGCGTTTTAAATTTGTTTTGAGCATTTTTCCACTAAACAATGAAACAAAATGCATGCCCCAATAATGACAAAACTGCCCAATTTAGAAAATTTCCATCATAAAAGTGTACTCAAACTTCAACAATCCACCAGTATCAGTAAATATGCACATTCTCTGAAGAAGTAAATGTCATTTAAATAATTCCACATTAAAGACATCTGAAAGTTATGAAGAGGCTGCTGCTAGCAATCAACTTTATATTTCATTGCTTCATCTATGAACAAAGTGCCTGTTGCCCTCGAGAAATAAATTGCCTATGTTGCATTAAAAAATTATAAGCTAGTAATATTGCAAGAGGGAATGGATGGCAAACTGATAACAGCTTCATAGTTAGTAGGTATCTTCGCTAAAAAGGACCGCAGCATCCACCCCCTTTACAACACAGTATCAGCAATGCATCTACATATTGTAGGAGTAGAACCCACAGCCTTCTGCATTTAAAGCAAGTACACTACCTGCTGTGTTATGCTATTAACATTACAAGTAGACTCTACATAAGCACCACTAAACTTCTCTTCCCCTCCAGCTCTCAGCTCCTTGTAAAATCTGCTAGACACTCAGCTGTATCTCTCAACTTTGCAGCACAAGAAATCTGGAAAAAGCCAAAATTTATTGGGGGAAACAAAAACCTCCTCAGCACATGTCCAAACCAATGTAATCGTACCTCTCTGGCTTATATAAGCAACTTATATAATCTTGGAAAGTTGCTAGAATAAAATGCTGTGTTACTACCATACATTTCACTGCCAAGTCTTGAACACAGGACCCTGTGCAAACAATCAGAGCAACATACCACTATGCCAAATCAGCTGTTTTGTGAAAGAGAGGAAGACTGAAACTTAAATGGCTACCATTTAGTGAATTCAGATGTTCTTCATGTTTCATTGTTGCAGTCATTACATTTGGGGCAATCTGGCAGGTTGCCCTCAGTCGGCCTGATTAACTAAGTCTTGGGTTCTGTATCGGTTGCTGTCCCTTCTTCCATGAAGTCAGGTTGTCAGGGGTATAAAACATGCAGCCGACATCATTACCTCAGTTTTTCTTGCCGTGCGATGCCCGAAGCAGAAGCAGTTCGCAAGTGCCGGTCGGCCGACTCCTGAAATTTTCGTTTTCGAGTTTCAGAACCAAAGTCATCAACTTAAAGCTAAGTACCCTGTTGGGGAAACTTTTTCTTGCTCCTTACCGATGTCAGTAAAAGTTGTTAATTGCATTACTTGTGGAAAGCAAATACCTCATAAAGATTTTCATCTGTACTGTATTCCTTGCCTAGGCCCTGACCATGACATACCTTGTTGTCGGTTTTGTGCTTTATTTAATCAGCGCACTATCCGTAGTCGGTACATTTTTGCCTCTAAATATTTCGGTTCTCTGTTTAATTATCCAGAAATTACGTCAGTTAGCCATCCGACTACTGGAAATTCTAAAAAACACAAAGATAAAGACAGACAGGCCGTTGAGGTCCAAAACTGCCGACAGCGCTTCTCCTAAGCCAGTCGCCAGTTCACCAGTACTGAGTGAGGTGCTTTTGCAGCCCCTGATACCCGCTACTTCTGACTCGCAGGCCTCTGCTGAGACCCATTCGGAGTCCGGTATGCCGCAAGATACTTCAACTATGGAACCCGCGGATGTCTCTACCTTGGATGGGTCCAGAGCCGCTGTGCAGGCACAGGTTTCTGAGGGTGTATTCAGGCCTACAGACTTGCATATCAAACCAACTCCACCTTCAGTACTAAGGCCTAAATCTCAATCTATGTCGAAAAAAACGACGCCCAGGCCACATGTTCAGGCCCCTCTGCCTGCAAAACAAATGATCAAAATGGCTGAAGATCTAATTACTCTAATCAGGGGTAGTCAAACCCCCCCCCCCCTTCTAAGAATCCTAGGCCTGAGCTTGACTGTGAATCTTCTGATCAGGATTCTGTTTCTTCTGACTCTTCTAATGACCTAGATTTGTCCATACCTACTTATGAGGATTCTGATGCACAGGATTCCATCCCCTCTGCTTTCCCTCCTGAAGATTTCTCTTTTGGTGAAACTTTACATACCTTATGGGAGCATTTCCACTGGGAAAGTTAGGAATTCTCTGATTCAGAAAAGAGGCTTAGGGATTGTCTTCTTTTACCTCAGCATAGGCCTTTGGCTATACCTCCTGTACTAGACATTGTTGATGTGTTTTCGGAATCAAGTATGGCCCCTGATTCCCTGCCTCCAGCTCCTTGCAAACCTGACAGATATTACAGGGTTCCTGAGTCCCACAAGTTCCTTTTTAAAAATCCTGTTACAGATCCTGAAATCATTTCACAGGGGCCTAAGGGCATTAAGGCTTCTACTGCTAACAATCCTACCCCTTCTGATAGAGACTCCAGGGCGCTGGATAGATGGAGTAAAAATGGTTTAAACTTCTGCAACCTTGGCTATCAGGGCTTTAAACTGCCAATTTCATATGTTAAAATATCAACAGCATATTACTGGACTGCTTAAACAGAAAATGATGTTGATTTCTGACTGTGTGGAAAATAAAGATTTACAGGATTTATCGCATTTTGCTGAACAAGTTGGAAAACATACTTTGCTATGTGGTTTTGATTCTTTAGAGGCCTCTTGCAGGGCTGCTGTTACTGGGTCTATGCTTAGAAGGCATGCTTGGCTTAAGGAGCAACCTCTGCCTGGTCATGTTAAAGCAAAATTGTTGGATGCTCCTTTAAATCAGGATCGCCTGTTTGGCAATAAGGCTGAAGTTGTTTTAAAACAGATGGAAGATCAAGCTAAATCTATGCAAACTGTAAAGGATTTCTTACAAGTGCAACCTCAAAGATTTAGTAGGCACTGTCCTTCCAAGAATTGGTCCTTTCCAGCTCATTCCAGATCCTCTCAATCCAAATCCAGACACACCAAAAGTACCAGGTTTCGGTCCCAGGGGACTCTCAGACTTAGGCAATGGGAGGCCTCCACTTCCAAATCTGGAAATAACAAGACACCTCCCTATGGTACACAGTCTCAATGACTTTCCTTTAAAATTACCAAGCACTTACCTTTTAGCCACCCCTTTTGGTGGAATAGATTGCTTTTCATGCAAAAAACTGGGAACTCATAACCCCAGGACAAATGGGTTTTAAATAGTGTCCGAGGGATACAGATTTCATTTCCACATGTTGCCAGCACCAAACGGGTGGCCAAACCTGCTCCCAAATCAGTGGGCAGAGGCTCAGAAACAAGTACTTTCCCTCCTAAACATGGGGGCTATTCAACCGGTACCAGAAGAGGAAAAGGGATAAGGCTTCTACTCCAGGCTTTTCCTGGTACCCAGAAAAGACAAATCATGGCGTTCAATTCTGGACCTGTCTACTTTAAACACCTTTTTGGACATTCCAAAATTCAAGATGCTGACTCATCACCAGTTACTTCCTATGCTAGGCAAAGATGCCTGGTTGGCAACTCTAGATTTAAAAGAAGCTTACCTGCATGTCACAGTCAGGGAATCTTGCAGAAGATACCTATGCTTCAAAGCAGGCTACTTGCATTATCAGTTCTCTGCACTGCCCTTTGGCTTGTTTACTGCGCCTAGGGTATTCACAAAGTGCCTGGCTCTAGTAATTGCATTTTGCAGGCAAAGAAATATTCAGATATATCCATACCTAGACGATTGTCTAATTCAGGCAGAAAACCAGGCCTTACTTCTAAATCATCTGGCGTTTGTAAAAAGGGTTCTTACTTGTCTAGGGTACACCATAAACGAAAAGAAATCATAACTGGTACCCTCTCAACAGATTGTATTTCTGGGTACAAGCTTGAATACAACTGCCCAGATGGCTTTCCTCATGCCAGAAAAGCAAATTCATTTGGTAACTTACTTCAAACAAGTGGCCACAAAAACCGTGCTATCTGCAAGACAAATACTGCAAGCCTTGGGGTTCATGACCTCCTGCATTCTTCTTTAATTCCATATGCAAGACTGCATATGAGGAAACTTCAGTGGTACTTAAAAAGTCTATGGAGTCAACATTGTCACAGCCTGGAAACAATGATTCCTATCATACCTTGCCTACGACTGGAGTTCCTATGGTGAGCAGAGGCCTGCCACCAAATCAAGGGACTGTCATTCACGCTACGCTACCCCCTGCCGCCCAAACCCTAACTACAGACACATCAGACTATGCATGGGGGGCTCACCTGGCAGGGAAGTGCATTCAGGGCAAATGGAACCCAAATCAAATGCACCTACATATCAATCAAAAAGAAATGTTAGCTGTACAGAATGCTCTGACAGCCTTCAAGGACTACATTCTTACAGGACAACTTATGGTAAAGATGGACAACACTACGGTTATGTAGTACATAAACAAGCATGGGGGGTACACATTCATACCGCCTCTGCAGACTAGCCATGGCAATGTGGAACACAGCCTTGAGCAACCAAGTGCACCTACAAGCTCAATTCCTACCAGGAAAATTAAATACACTGACAGACGGACTAAGCAGAAATCTCATGGACCCACACGAGTGGAGACTGGAACCACAGATTTTCAACATGTTGACAAGCAAATAGGGGAGCCCAGGCATAGATCTATTTGCCTCCCCCCGGAACTACCAGTTGGACACATAGTCTATGCCTGTGATGGATGTCCTCTTGGAAGACGAGAAGACCTAGTACTAGAACATCTTATGCTGACAAATGGAAAAGATTCTGTGCTTGGACTCAATCTCAAGGAATGAGCACAGCAGCACCCAATTTACCTCAGATTTTACAATACTTAACTGAGATGCTTCACAAGGGCCTGTCTTTTTCCGCCATTAAAATCCACGCCTCAGCCATTTCAGCTCATTATAACACAGAACCTCCCCTCTTCTCTCATCCTCTGCTCAAGCAGTACCTCAGAGGGGCCAAACACTTGAGACCACCCAGGAGAGCTCCAACCGCTGCCGGGGACCTTAACTTTGTATTGGAGAAACTCACTCTACCTCCTTTCGAGCCAGCTGCTACTGCAGACTTAGTTTCTTTTTTGGAAAACATCCTTCCTTCTAGCAATCACTTCAGCTAGAAGGCTGTCTGAGTTACAGGCCCTTATGGCAGTGGAGCCTTTCATCATCTTTCATGCTGACAGGGTGTCACTCAGGACCAATCCATCCTTCATGCCCAAGGTGGTATCCAGTGTGGCTCTTAATCAGTCCATTCATTTTGCCAACTTTCTTTCCCAATCCACAGAACAAAGGGGAATGGATTCTGCATTCCTTGGATGTGCACAGACAACTTAGATTCTACTTGGACAGGACTAAAACTCGAAGAAGATCTGAACTGCTGGTAGCATTTGCTGCAGGAGCAGAGGGAAAGGCTATTTCAAAACAAGCCATTCTAAATGGATAAGCCATTGCATCCATTTCTGCTATAAGCACCATGGAAAACCTATCCCCCAGGGGATCAGATTTCATTCCACCAGGGCTGCATCTACTTCTGTAGCTTTTCTCAGAGGTGTTCCTACCAGGGATATTATAGAAGCTGCTACCTGGAGTTCAGTTCATACTTTCACCAAGCATTATCATTTACCAATTTTCTCTAAATCCAGAGCTGGCTTTGCCACTGCTGTCTTGCAGGGCCTTATGGCTGGTCCTAATGCTGTATAAATCCATCCTCCCAACCATAGCTTTGGGAATCTACCCAAATGTAATGACTGCAACAGTGAAACATGAAGAACATAGTACAGTTGTGTACACTTACCATAAATGTAGATGTTCGATTGTATTCACTGTTGCAGTCCTGGTTACCCTCCCTCCAGCCCCCTGTTTTTCTCTTACTATACCTCTACTTTCTGTTACTATGCTTAACAGCCTTGTTGGTGTATTTGCTTTTGGTTGAAGATGTATTTTTGTGTTTAAAAAAAAAATGTATATGTATTTTACTCCCCCCTGACATCTGGGGCAAGAAAAACTGAGGTAATGATGTCGGCTGCATGTTTTATACTCCTGATGACCTGACATCATGGAAGAAGGGACAGCAACTGACGCAGGACCCAAGACTTTATCAGGCCGACTGAGGGCACCCTGCCAGCAGACTACCCCAAATGTAATGACTGCAACAGTGAATACACTCGAACAGCTACATTTATGGCAAGTGTACACTACTGTACTTTCTCAACATAGCGGTCAACTTCTTAGCACAAAACACCTAGACAAAGCCAGTAGTGGGGGAATACAGCCCCCAAACATATTCAGTGAATTCAGTTCTTACCATAGCTCTCAACCTTAGCACAAAAAACCTGGACGAAGCCAATATTGGGTGAATACAGTCCCAAAAATAGAAACAAATTTCAAATATTCATCTTATAAACTTAGAAAATTGCTAGAATAAAGGGTTTTGTGTTACCATGTACTTTCTGAAGAATATGAAGTCTGAAATTCAAATGCCTGTCATTTTTATTTATTTGACATTTGTTAACCAGGAAAGTCTGACTTGGAACAAAAGCCAATTTTCAGCCGAAGCCCATGGAGAAACATGGAAGGACACCAGAGCACCCAGAGGAAACCCACACAAACGCAGGGAGGACATGCAGACTCCACACAGAAGGCACCCCAGCCAAGAATCAAACCAGAGAACCTTTAGCTGTGATGCAACAATGCTACTACTGCTCCATCAACTATGTACGGAATTAAAAATCCACAGATTTTATGAAGAACAGAACAAAAATATGAGGCAAAAATCTACAAAGTTTTCACAGATGGTGGTGGGTAGGGAATTCAGGCTCTTGCTACCTGCACCCAAGGTACAGGGTTCAAGCCTGAGCCACCTGCGCACACACACACACACACACACTGCTTGCTTCAATAGTACACACACTGCTTGCTTCAATAGTACACACACTCTGCTTGCTTCAATAGTGCCTGGTGTCCCATGCAGCTTCAATAACACGTCCTTCCCCCAGTAGCAGCAGCAGCTTCAGGTCCAGTAAACACATCCTTCTCGCAAGTCTCACATAAGCATGTCCTCCTTCCCCGCAAGAGAGCAGGCTCCAGCCTGTGGATGTTGCAGTCCAGATCTCTTCCATTCTATGCGGTCATCGCCGCATAGAATTCTGGGCATCAGAGTACCAAGATGCCTTCTTCCTACTCCGGACTGCTGTTGCAGCGGTCTGGATCCCCTCTGAGTTTCGGGATTGCTGAGTGCACATGCGCGGAAGTTCAGAAATGTTCCGAGACTCACCGATTTTTTCTTTTTTTTTTCTTTTACACAGCTGGGGGGGGGGGGGGGGGCTGCAGTCCTATAGCATGAACCACCCCTGCTTGATTGTGTATATGTGTATCTAGTTCTGTATAACTGCATGACAGGTTCTTAAGCTTCGATTCTGATGTGTTTGTACATAATAAAACTGCTTGAATAGAACCCATGAAGTCTCGTCTGTTACATCCTGACTAGATGAGCGATACTCCACATCTATGTAAGGGTCCTTCCAAGGATTCATTCTAAGCTCCTATTATATAGTTCAGTATTTTCTTAAATGCTCACCAGTCCCATGCAAAGCATGCCACCATGATCCAATACACTGTGACTCCATCCTCTTCTGCGCTGCCTGTATCCTACACAACAGTCCTTTTCCTCAATAGAAACCGGGCATAATAATTCTTAATTCAAATGTTCCTAGGTGTATACTAAGTTAATGACCACTGAGACATTTATAAACCTAGCCATGCAACCCAAATGTATCCCGCAAGTTATTGGACCTTAGAGGTTTATTTTAAGAGGTTTTTTTGATCAGGCCATGATTTAAGAGCTGTCAGACCACAGGTGAATTTCTGATTTCCCATCCTCTTGTCCAGGTTGTGCTTGAATAGGAGGCATCCGTTAAATGAATTATAAATCTGTTCCTAGCCTGCTTCTTTCCATTTGGTTTTGTTTTTTATTACAGTTTGCTTCACTACATTTTGTGTATTATTGTGCTTGAATAGGGTCAGGGAAGGGCTGTGCTTCACATGGAGGAGAACCTATTCCAGAGAATGGAGATTTTCTGAGATACATATTTGTTGTCCCTTCTGTATGTCCTATTTAAGTCAGAGACAAAGTTTAAATCATTAAATGTAGAAGTTTTGATGCTGTTCATTTTGTAGATATGCAAAGTGTTCATCATAGTGGGTTCCAGGGATGCCTTGTATGCCATGCATAAGTTGCCTGTCAGCAGTTTGTAGGAAACAAAGTCTAGAGATAGGGCTCTAAGGTGATCTACATAGGGCATTTGTGATTAAGTCCTGTATTATTTTTGTAAGGAACCTCTGTGGATGTTCCAGCTGTTCCATGTGCCCGGTCAGGTACACACACAAAGGCGCGTTATACTTAATGATGGGTGTGATGATGACTGAGCACAGTGGCCCATTGACTGGTCTTAGATGTCATAGCCTTTCTTATAAATTGAGAGACATAGAATGATTTTCTTGCAACATTACTTACATATTAGTAGAATGCCAGGTTACTGTCCACATGAATCCTTAAATCCCAAGTGCTGTGTCTGTTGTTAGGGTTGCTTTATCAGTGAGGTAATTTCCCCAGTTGGCTGACTTCCAAAAGGAGCTGTTCTGCATTTCTTGGCACTGAGTCTTGAGCAGTGGCTTTGGTATTAGTCATTTGTCTGTGTTCGACCTTCTGTAAGATATTAATATGGGGGGGTGTCTGTGATTGCTCCTACCTTGCAATCATCTGCAAACTTAGTGGAGGTGATCGCTCCAATTCTAAATTCCTGGGTCCTATTTGTGAATCAGCTGGCTATCTAGTGAGTTACACAGAGGTTTAATTTGTTTATAATGTCTCAGTGGGGTATTGTATCATTCCTCAGATAGATCAAAGTAGGCAGTGTGCACCATTTTGCCCTCATCCATTGCCTTGGTGATCTTCTCAAAGAAGTCCACCAGGTTCATTAAGCATGAACCTGCTATCCCAAATAAAACCAAGACTCCTTCCTCAAGCAAGAAGAAACCAGTCTGGTGGACCCTGGCCATAAGCAAACTTTACAATAAAAGGAGGAGACTTATACAAAAAAAGGCCAAATCTCAAGTAGAAAAATCATCCCTGATCAGCATTAGTAAGAAATTGAGGGCCCTTATCAAGTCAACTAAAGCTAATTTTGAAAAGAAAGTTGCCAAGGATGCCAAGGATAACCATAAGGCCTTCTATGGCTACGTCAGAAACCTAAATGGCAAAGCTCAGGTCTGTTCTGAGCTAGTACAAAATGGAACAAAATACACTGACCCTTCTGACATTGCCAACATCTTGGCTGACAGGTTCAGTGCAAATCCCCCCCCCCCCCTCACCACCTATAAGTCCTATTACTATTCCAGGGGATTGTGCAAGTCCAATTATTACTGATACATTGGTTAAAAAGGCTCTATCTAAAGCTAAAAACACTGCCTCCATGGGACCAGATGGTGTCCCAGGCTGTGTCATACGCAAGCTCCAAAAGGAATTAACCCCACATCTTAATACCCTGTTCAGTCTCAGCCTCTCCACAGGATATGTGCCCAGAGAATGGCGCATGGCAATGGTGGTCCCGCTACTCAAGGGTGGGGCCACAACTGACCCTGGGAACTACCGACCAATAAGCCTGACCAGTCTGATCTGCAAGGCTATGGAGCGAATCATTATGGAACTCATAAATGGAGAGATTGGGAACCTCCAGTTGCTGGACTCCACACAGTTCAGCTTCAAGGGCAGATCATGCCTCCTGAACCTGGTGGATTTCTTTGAGACAGTTACTCAGGCTATAGATAAGGGAAAGGAGGTGCACACGGCTTACCTTGACCTTGCTAAAGCATTTGACAGCATTCCCCATTCAAGTATTATTGATAAGCTCACCAGCCTGGGCATAAACCCTTGCGTCACAAGATGGATCGCAAACTGGCTCTCAGACGGATCCCATAAAGTAAGAGTAGCGGGATCTATGTCCGAATCCAGACCAGTAACGAGTGGTGTGCCTCAGGGCTCTGTCCTGGGGCCCCTCCTGTTTGGCATATACTTCTCAGAAGTACAGGCAAGCACGGAAGGGCTGTGGCTGACTAAGTTTGCGGACGATTGCAAACTGGGTGCTATAATAGAGTCTCCAGCTGACATGGAGATCCTCCAGAAGGGCCTAAATGAGACTGATGCATGGTGTCAAAGCCATGGTCTCAAGCTAAATGCAAAAAAATGCGTAGTAATCCCCTTTGGAAAAAAGAGTACCCACAAACTACAACATAGGAGGTAATCCCCTGAAATCTGAAGAAGAAATAAGGGATCTAGGGACCCAAGTAGATAGTCAGCTTTCCTTTGATAACCATGTTGCCAAAGTGGTTAGAAAATCCTTCTATGTGACCCATCTGATCATGAAGGGGTTTGCATCAAGATCTAAGGATGTAATGGTGCCCCTCTACTCTTTCCTCATCAGACCCATTATTGAGTACAATGCACCAATTGGAATGTAACTGGCTAGACATCTCCAGCAGCTGGAGAGACCACAGAGGTACCTAACCAAGAGGATTACTGGCCTCAAACAGTTGCCCTATGCAGCACGATTGAAAAAGCTAAGACTGTTCTCTGTTGCATACCGCTTTCTCAGAGGCGATCTCTGTCTAACGTACAGAGCCATGTCCAACCCAGTATTGTTGAACATGCTCCATCTTAGCAAAACCAAATCTACTCGAGCTACACGCACTAGGGATATAAACCTCAACACAACAATGAATAGAACATGCTGGAGGGATAGATTCCCTTCGCAGAGACTTCCCTTACTATGGAACAGGGTCCCGATGTACATAAGACAGAGCCCCTCACTATCACTCTTCAAGAGGAACCTTGATGAGTGGATGGGTAACAGAAAGTTCACACCGGGGATCACACCAACAGAACTACTAGATAGGGGCCAAGGGTACTAGCTGCTAGTACAAGGGTCTAGGGAACTACTAAAGGGGCGGTGAATACAGCACAACATGGCTGGGCTAATATATGCCTTCGGGCAGATAGCCCAGTACCAACCTATGAACTGCCTTTGACAAAACCAGACTTGGTTGGGTTCAATATCTAAAAATTGTTTGCGTCATTGTTAATCATTTCCACAATAATTCTTTCTATCGGTTTGTGTACGAGATTAGTCACACCGATAGGTCTTTAGTTCCTTGGATCTATTGATGGTCTGCCCTTGTGCAGAGGGATGACCATTTCTGTCTTCCATTTACATAGCACGAAACTGTCTGGCTGGGGATGAATAGTAACACCAGTGACCCTGATGGGTAATATTTCAGGCTATTTAGGAGGCATCCTGGGATATTGCAGCCCATCAGAGCTGTTTTCTTGGCCTTAGAGAGCACATCTAAGACATGTTCCCTACTGATAGTTGGAGGGATAATGTTTAATGGTATTTCTTGGGTGGGGGGGGGGTAAAGTTGGAGCTGAATTTGTTAGCCAGATTTGCTGCATCTCCTAGTTCAGTGAATGTCTCTCCATTTGCCAACAGTTTGGCACACTAATGAGTGCTGCCTTTGAAGTTTCGGACATAGAAAAAGAAGGTCTTATGGTGCCATCAGCCTAGGATGCTACCTCTACCTTAAACTTTGCTTTGTTGGACTTGATTAGTCCTCCTGATTGCCTGTTCAGTTTGAGTTTTTATCTTTTTTGGTGTTACACTTCATAATTTTATCTCACTTTTTTTCTCTTTTGTTGTGCAACCTTTTTAATTTGGGGTTCCACCAGAGTGGTTTAGTTTTTTGTTAGTTTTGGGCTTGCTTCAGGTAGGCACAGCAGTCTCACAATCATTTACATGATTTTTTACAGAGCTTCTGTGAATAATTCTGCATAGGCTGTTGTGTTATCTGGGTGTGGCGCGAGTTGAAATTTTGACAGGTTTTCACTTAATAAAAAGTACTTTACCTTGCAGTACTTCTTATTTTGAAGGAGACTGTTTTGTGGACTGACCTTTCCAGAGGGAGCACAACACTTTGGGGCAGGTGGGAGGCATGCAGCATTCTCCCATATTTGTGAGTACCAGGTCTAGTATGTTTGTACTTTTAATAGGTGCATGCACTAACTAGTCCAGAGTGTTTGCGTTTACAAAGTCTAGGATTCTCTGCTCTTGCAAATGTAGGGTTGTGTTAGGATTCCCGCAGGGGCGGCTCATCCTATCGGACTGCCGGACTGCAGCACCCCCACCTAGAAAAGCAGAAAAAAAATCTGCAAAACAAAAAATGCATTTGAACTCAGACTGCCTTTATCGGCAGTCCGTATATGGATTAACAGGTACCCAGCATTCCATTGCTGTGAGATACCAGAAATCTGTGCGGTGACAACCGCACAGAATAGAGGAGCTCCGGACTGCTTCAGCCGCAGTCCGAGCCAATGAGGAGGACTGAGCTGCTCTCGCGGGGCGGGACTGTTAGTGTGCGACTGCGCGGGCTTCAGGACAAAGGCGGCAGGTAGGTGTTTGGATTGTGGGCTTGCTGGGTAGGTGTTTGTTCGGTGGATTACTGGGTAGGTGTTCGGTCGACTGCACGGGCTTCGGGACAAAGGCGGCAGGTAGGTGTTTGGATTGTTTGTTTGGTCGCTGGAGTTTGTGTGCGAGAGAAAGAAAGAGACAGAAGAGGGGACTGTGTGTGTGTGTGTGTGTGTGTGTGTGTGTGTGTGTGTGTGTGTGTGTGTGTGTGTGTGTGTGTGTGAAAGAAAGAGACAGAATTAGGTACTGTGTGTGTGTGTTTGTGTGCGTGAGAAAGAGAGAGACAGAAGTAGGGACTGTGTGTGTGAGAGAGAAAGAGACAGAAGTAGGGACTGTGTGTGTGAGAGAGAGAGAGACAGAAGTAGGGACTTGTGTGTGTGTGTGTGTGTGTGTGTGCGTGAGAAAGACAGAAGTAGGGATTGTGTGTGTGTGTGTGTGTGTGTGTGTGTGTGTGTGTGTGTGTGTGTGTGTGTGTGTGTGTGTGTGTGTGAGAGAGAAAGAAAAAGATAGAAGTAGGGACTGTGTGTGTGAGAGAAAGAGACAGAAGTAGGGACTGTGTGTGTGTGAGAAAGAGACAGAAGAAGGGACTGTGTGTGTGTGAGAAAGAGAGACAGAAGAAGGGACTGTGTGTGTGAGAGAAAGAAAGAGACAGAAGAAGGGACTGTGTGTGAGAGAAAGAAAGAGACAGAAGAAGGGACTGTGTGTCTGTGTGTGTGTGTGAGAGAAAGTAAGAGACAGAAGAAGGGACTGTGTGTGTGTGTGTCTGTGTGAGAGAGAAAGAAAGAGACAAAAGAAGGGACTGTGTGTGTGTGAAAGAGAGAGACAAGGAGGACTGTGTGTGTGTGATATATACGGTATATACATATATCAAGATAAAGACGTATGTAAAACTCAGAAAATGAACTCACAGTGCTAGTTTTAATTCTTAGAACAAATTGTGGTTGTCCTTTGTGGGAAATAGTTCAGATTTTAGAATAGTGTATAAAAGTCATCTGACTGTAAGTAATTATAATAAGTAAAATGTCATGGCATGAGCAGCATTGATTTGTTAAAGAACAGCAAGTTCTTGTCCGAGGTTATGTTCATTTTCTTTTTAATTACCCCATGAGATTATGTGATACAAGATGCAGCTGAGGGCCATATAAGCCCCAGTGGTATGATTTTCTTTGCCAATGATATCATCCCTGGGACCCAGGAGTAACTCGCTGTTCTAATTATGAGTGGGTTTTATTTTCCTGTTAGTTATCTAGTGGCTGTCCAGTTATTAAAGTAGTGATTTGTAGTCAGGGTCATAAAATAATCCTTCCACTAAAAGTCTAGAATAATAAAAGGAATGCACTATGCAGTAGGTCCATGTGCATTTATTTTTAGTTTTATAAATCTGGAATAGCCTTATAAAGCTGTTTAAGCATGTGGTCATATTTTGATCCCATTTGAGGTTGGTGTGCACAACATAATTTCCTAGAAAAGTACAATTGGTCTCAAAGTTAATGCTTCCAAGGCAGTTAGTGTGGACATTCACACCAGTCTGATGTCCTCCTCAGCTCCTTCCCTTATTCTACATTGTTGAACAAATAATAAGAAATGGGAGATCATGCCTAACATCTGCAATGCAAGTGTGACAACCTGCATTAAATGACCAAGACTGTGCCATCATCAGGTTGTGCTCTCATCACCTGAAAAATATTATATATATTCCAAAACGTGCTCCTCTGTAAAAGTTCATCGTGTATGCACTGGTTTCTACTGCTTGAATAGCCGCACGGTTCTTTACCTAGGGTTTTAAATAATGAGGTTCATGCTTGTATCTAGTGCAGAATTTTACAGTGAGTTCTGACATACGTTCGTATAATTCCCATCCTGCGTTCTGTACACTAGTGCCCTGACAAGCACAGAATCATACTTATAAAGTTTTATTTTTTTATGGCATTTTATCCCTGCTTGCTCGGGATACCAACTATTTAAAGGTGTCTTTGGTACTTATCAGCCCTGATGGAATCTTCATTAAGTTGCTGCTGGTGATGCTAATGTTTAGGCTTCAGTCCCCAGGGCTTAGGTTGTTTTCTTACCAGGCTGCTGGCCTGTGCAACTCATTACTTTGGCAGCTTTATGAATGCATGTCTGAGGCTAATTCAAAGGGGTGCCCTATAACATCCCTCATTTGCAAAGACATATTAATTCATAAGACTTTTTGGAAGCCTTTCAAAACCTGACATAAGCAGACAGGATTCACATAGCGGTTCTTGAAGTTAATTGTATCATATGATTCTTACTACAGTATTTTTCATGTTTTGCTTTATAATGTGCCTAGTACAGAAATACATTTGATTGATTAATTAACTTGACAGTTTTAAGTGTGACTTGGAGCAAATTTAGTGGTGACAAACTTAACAGTGCTGGAACAGGCAAACCATTCATCCACCCAGGTTTATAAAAATGTGTCCAACTTGTATAGAAATCCCATGGACAATCTATACCATTCACAGAATTTACTAGGTAAACAGGGAATGGTAGCAGTCTCTTGTTATCACACGCGCACACATGTGCGCACATGCACACACACACTCTTGCATACAAACATATCCACTCCAAAGGACAATTCAGATTTGTCCATTCACTTACTGCATGCTTCTGAGAGACAGCAGGAAACTGGAGCACCTGGGGAAAATCCACAAGAATACAGGGAGGATATACAGACTCAGTACAGAAGGTACCCCAGGTGAGAATGAAGCCGAAGGCTACAGTGCTACCCACGGCATCACTCTGACACCCACAGCAGACAAATGCACATGAGAAAACAGTACTGGATAATCAAACTGACATCAGTAGGCTGCAAACTGATTAGTACTATCTGGGCCTGTCTGAAAAACATTGAGCCAGAAGAGACAGGAATAAGAACATGCAGAGTAAAATAGGGGAAAGGCTTGTTTAGGCAAGTGAGGGTGAGGCAGTGACAGATGTTCTGGGAAGTGGAGGCAAGAGCTGGGGATCCCAACCAACATCTAGTAGAGGTTAAGAGGTTTTGCTTTGCATGCTTCTTGACCATGAAGCATGATGCAATGCTTGCTAAACTGACAGTAGTGCAAATGCATGCTGTAATGGGATGTGGTCTCTAATCCTTCAACCACTTTATGTTAATAATTTTAAATTCCCCTAACAAAAAAAGTATTAAAACTTTTGGGAAACTTGTTGCTAATAATCACCTTGTCACCAAAATAGATTGCACCACCCACACACAGTAACTTAACTTAGTTTACTTGCCAGTACAATGACATGACTTGTCTTTTTAATTTTTATCTTTCAAAGGTGAATTAGTGCCAACAGAACTAAAACTACTCTGACAGTTTCTCAGCATGGCCTACAGTGCTTTGTACCCTAATTACTAGATGCTGAGCAGTAAAACATTTATCAATGTAATGACCTGCTCAAAAAAATAGCCCATAGATTGTTTTCCAAACAAAATGATATTCCAGTAGGTGAAACTCGTTTGTCTCTGCCTTCGTCATTTTTTTGTATTTGATTTACACCCTTCCTAGAGTGCTTTACTCTCCTCAAAATGCTTCTCGTGTGAGAATCATCATTTTTGATAACAGTATAGCCAGGGTTTCCCCAGACTCGTTCCAGGGACAGGGTGCATGCCTAACAAGTTAATTCCAGGATCAGCATCAGTGTCACTGGTGCAACAGGTAGCACACTCAACAAGGCTGTGAGTTCTATTCCCATACCGGGTAGATTGATTGCTGACACTGTAGTACAATGCTGCCCTTCAGGTGAGATTTTAAACTGAAGCCTGATCTGCTTAAGTTACTGGTAGTGTAGGTGGATATAAAAGTCCCACAACACCCCTCAAAAAGAGTAGGGAAGATTCCTTATGCTCTTGCCAAATTTCCCCTTGTAGTATAACTGCACTTTTGAGTCTCCTGGGACTAACTCAGTCAACAAAAGAATAAATAAAATACAGTTCTTTAATTTGTCTGTTTTTACAGCTCTTAGACACCAGTAGTCAAAACCAAAGCAATGAATCTCTGCACACAATAGCAATGATTGCACTTCTTAACAATAACGTACTGTTAAACAACGCATGTTGTTTGACAACATTAGAACCCTGCTGCTACTCCCCAGTGATATTTTTTTGACTGAGCATTACATAGTGAATTGCTTTTGCACTACTATACACGTTGCAGTGAACTGTAACATTGGATCATATTATTAGCTGTATTTTTAGAGTTGTGATGCCCCTGCACTGGCCCAGTAATCAAGGAGCCTCAATCCTCATTACTGACAACAGTGGGGAATGTACACACTGGGAGGATGACAAGTACACACACACAGGAAAGTGCAATTTCCCTTAAGAGCACACAGAGATCACAGTCAGTCTGGGGCTGGTTTCTCCCTTTTTCTCCAGATACCCAATAAGACTCCCAGTCTGCATTATTTATTCCTGGGCCTCTGCTGAAAATTGTTTTTTTGTTCCAAGTCAGATTGTCCTGATTAACAAATGTTAAATAAAATTGACAGGCATTTGAATTTCAGACTTCATATTCTTCAGAAAATACATAGTAACACGACCTTTTATTCTAGCAATTTTCTAAGTTTATAAGATGAATATTTGAAATTTGTCCTTATTTTTGGGACTGTATTACCCCATTATTGGCTTTGTCCAGTTTTTTGTGCTAAGGTTGACAACTATGGCAAGAACTGAATTCACTGAATATGTCTGAGGGCTGTATTCCCTCATTACTGAGTTTGTCCAGGTGTTTTGTGCTAAGAGGTTGACAGCTATGGTGAGAACTGAATTCATTAAATAATAGCCATTTAAGTTTCAGTCTTCCTCTCTTTCACAAGCAGCTGATATGGCGTAGTGGTATGTTGCTCTGACTGTTTTGCACAGGGACCTCGGCAGTAAATTGTATGGTGGTAACAGCATTTTCTACAACTTTCCAAGATTATACAAGCAATGTTTAATGTGTCCCTGGTGTTTGGCCTTTTGAGCCCCCCCCCCAATAAATTTGGCTTTTTCCAGATTTCTTGTGCTGCAAAGTTGAGATGCAGTTGAGTATTGAGTAGATTTTACAAGGAGCTGAGAGCTGCAGGGGAAGAGAAGTTTAGTGCTGCTTATAGAAAGTCAGCTTGCAATGTTAATAGCACAACAGGTTGTGTACTTGCTTTTGATGTAGAAGGTTGTTGGTTCTACTCCCACACGGGGTGAATGCTGCTGTACTGAAAAAGTTAAGATACTAACTATGAGCCTGTTATCTGTTTGCCATCCATTTCCTATTGCAATATTACTAGCTTATCATTTTTAATGTAATATAGGCAATTTATTCCTCAGGGGCATCAGACACTTTATTTTTCGATGAAACCATGAAATATAAAGGTTTTTGCTAGCAGCAACCTCTTCATTAGTTACAGATTTATTTAATGTGGAATTATTTAGATGACTTTTTTACTTCAGAGATTGTGCATATTTACTGATAATGGTGGACTGTAGAATTGTGCATATTTACTGATAATGGTGGACTGTAGAAGTTTGAGTAGACTTTTATGATGGAAATGTTCTGAATTGGGCAGTTTTGTCATTATTGGTGCATGCATTTTGTTTCATTGTTTACTGGAAAAATGTTCAAAACAACAGGAAGGTGTATCAAAGAGCACATGTGTATGTTTCATATGCAAGGGACCTATGATTTGAAAACAGCCCAGAATTAATCTTTATCTGCCACTGGCAAAATGTATTTTCTTTGAATGTGGGTTTCAATGCTGTTTCAATGAATGTGAGTTTCAAGGGCAGAGAAGTTTTAATGCTAAGTTTGTTTAGCAGATGTCTTAGTGTTTGTGCTGTAAAATGCAAAATAAAACTTTCAAATGAAGTCCAAATCATCATAGAAGTAAATCAGTATGCACATTAGTGTTTATGGTAAATGGAGTGAAATAGCCAAGTAATGGATCATTGGAATGGCTGCAGGAGGAGGCTCCATTCGACCATGATTTTGTGAGGGGGAAGGGCGGCAAACTTAGACAGCCCCAGCTGAACTATACCTCCCAACTGTCCAGATTTTCAAAGAATGAATAGATTTTTGCTTCTTATTTTTGGTTTGTTCCTCAAAATTTGTGGCAAATCATTTAGGAATTAAGTCACTAAATAATGACCCACTGAGTTTCAGACTTCATAACCAATGCATGCTAAAGTAAGACTTGTTATTCTATCAACTGTCTCAGTTTATACAAGAGCAATTTTTAGTACTGTTTATATGTTCCCCCAATATATTTGGCCTTGTCCAGATTTATTGCATTAACAGGTTGAGAGGTACATGAAAATAATTTGCTTTATAGAATTAGGCATAGCCAAACCTCTCAACTGTCCCTGATTTTGGCTCAAAATGTTGCTCTTCCCCTAATAATCCCTCCGCAAAATAGCAATTTTGGAAGAAAACATGGAGGGTTTACAATTAAGAAATAACTGTAATCATAGTTATAGATTACTTTTATTTCAGAAATGCATGTAGATTATTTTATTTTGTCAGCTGCTCAAGTTAACAGTACTAATATTAAAGTGTCCCTTCTTTGACAGGTTCCCAGCTGTATTGTGTGGCTATTTTATATTTTTACATCACATTTTTGGTCCATGTTTCATAAAATTGTGTTTTTTTGGCAAATTAGTGACAAATCATTAAAGTCTGAAGTTAGAAAATAATGACAGACATTTGAGTTTCAGATTTCATACCATTCAGAAAATTCATACTAATGCAAGACCTATTCTATTATCTTTCTAAGTTTATAAGAGCAATATTTTTAAAAATTGTCCTTGTTTTTGGGCCTTTGTCCCACTTCTTTATATGGCTTTGTCCAGATTTCTTGCTCTGAGGTTGAGAGGTATGACAAATGTGTCAGGGTCATCGCAGTCAGCCAGAGACATTTCAAATTGTGACGTACTTGTTGCACCCCACTCCCACATGTTGTGACTCTGGATGTGTCGAAGCATGGCAAGGAGTAGTTATGCAGTGTAAATGTGCAGGGTATCCCCCCATCCAAGGTAGACACACTAGAGTGGCTTTTCATCTGTCCTTGATTTTTGCAGAATGGTCTGGTTTCTGTCATATTTTTTTGTACTGTTGATTTATGCTTATTACTCAAAGTGCCTGTTGCTCTGTGTTTAAGTAGCAATACTTTAATGACCATCAGGTAAGCCTGGCTGAGATTGTAAGATGCAAGTAAGCTTTAATAAGTATACTGTTAAAAAATTGCCAACATTGAAAGCCTTTCTGTTGCCATGTAGAGAATACTTAACTAATGTATAAGCCTTGGGTATTGAAATGCATATGACAGTATTTGTAATAAAAGGACAGGATTACATTATTTTAAGAAGCTCATTACACTTGGAGACTTCCAGTCATCTCTGCAGGCTTTACCCGTAAACTAAACAGAATGCCAATCGTGTGGTCTATAACCTGTACAGTAATCCTTTTAAGCAATGTATCTTGAGCTTATTTCTTGTTTGCTTTTCATTTTTTACTTTGATCATGTTTTCCCCATGAAACAAGTAGATAGTTGTCAGGCAGCAGGTCTTTTTTTGGATAAGGAACATTTTTACAAGTGGGGGCATCAGAGATTTCTACTTTCAGCATGTTACTTGGTACTTTAATAAAGCTGAATATAAATTATAATTAGAACTGCAGTGCAAGAAGTGGTTTGAGTTGAGTGCTGCTTGTTTTTCTTATACTTGATTTTGACTGGCATTCCATTAATGTATTTAAAAAAGTAATTTATTTTTCATGCCTCACAACCTTTTTGTTTCCATCTAGATATTAAGTAAGCTGTCATGCAGCCAATGCACTGAAATATTTTTATTCTTCTACACTTCATTTTGTCTTGATTGGACTCTCATAATGACGGTTTGGCACCCACGGCAGTGTATTTAGTTAGTTTTTTGTGGTTTTGAGCATAGCTCCTCCCCCTTCTAGCTGGCCACACCCCTTCCCAATTGACCCCACCCATTCAGCTGTCTCCTGCAGCCCCCCTTTGATTTGAAGTCACCAGCCGCCACTGGATTCCCGATTTATAGAAGGGATAATTAAAGTCCTCCAAGAATGTTTTTTTTTAAACAGTGAGCGTCTCCGGTAGGTATCTCCAGTAGATTTAAGTATGCATGAGCTATGGATTTCATGGGATCAAAAAAAAAGTAAGAACAGCTTCAACTCGCCTATAAAACATTCTCGCAGCAAGTTACACTTCTCAATTTGATCTCTAAGTAATTCAGATATCAAAAGTTGTACTCCATGCCAAACTACTAGGTGCACAATTTGATGGCGCTCTGAAACTTGACATCCACATAGAACCAGCCATAAAAACTGTAAACCAACAATTAGGCATGTTGTGTAGAACTTGCTTTTTCCCTACTGATTCTTCCAGAGGAGAAAAAAAAAAAAAAAAAAAAAAAAAAGCATAGCTTCCTCCTCCCTAGTTCCTCTGCTCTTCTGTGTGTGTCTCTAGTCCTCGCCAGCCTATGAACTACACTACAAACCCAAACTGAGCAGTGCTACAATAAAGTAGCAGATTTCGCTGCCATTCAGTCTTATAGATCCCATCTAGATAGTCATCAAGCAATTAAACTGGATTGAACTGTCATTACCTTGCATTATTGTCAGCTAGCAGTAATCTACAACCTTTTGCACCACCTCAGCAAGTGTCCTGACCTACTCAGTATTTTACATCTCTCTTCTCCGAACCAACCTCTTTGCTCAAATGATAAACTGCTTCTATTAGCAAGTCACACAATACAGCCAGCGACAGCCTTTGCTCCATCTGTATCTCAATGTATTTTTTTTTTATTTGACATTTGTTTACCAGGATAGTCTGTCTGGGTGTGTACCCATTTTCAGCAGAAGCCTGAGGAGAAAAGCTCCAGGAATAGATTCCATTTCACATTGCAGTACATAGAGAATCTACATTTGTAATAATAAATAAACTGTTGGGAACATGATGGAAACAACCTAGCTCAAAAGTGTGTAACACTGACCCCTACCCATCAAAACTAATTGAGAACCAGCAAACCTTCAAGTCTAAACTTAAACTACACTTGATAAACTCTGGATCTGCACCTGCTCATCCAAAGGGTGATCCTAATTATCTTCACACACTACCCTGTATAAGTTTCGGCTATCTGTACTCCATGGAATGACCTTAGCGTATTACCCCCTCCTTCAGCAAGACTCAACCCCCTTACCCTGTACTGTCCCCCTGCTCTGCCATAAAGATAATCATCAGCAGCCTCACATCACATTAGGCTGTGCTTCACATTTTTGTATACCATACTCTGCTCCTGTAGTACATATACCCAATAATACAACTCATCCATCTCGTCTTTGCGGTGCTGCCTATTTTTAGTCATCTCCAAAATAAACCTTGTTGCTAATACTTCACACATGACAAGGTGCATCTTACAGTCTTTTTATCTTATTTTGTCTGAATCTAACATTTCTGTTCTGTACATGGTTCACTACTGCAACAGCTACAATCACTGTACTGAATACGAGTTAACATTCAATGATAACCTCTACAATACACCCTACTGTCTATATGAAAATTATAATTTAGCAACCTTCACCTGCAAGTTATTCACTATTACTCACTACTAATGTGTTCAGTGAACATTGTTTCGATTTTCATACTGAGCTGTTATACTCCTTATCTAACTGTACTCCAGTAAAATTTTAAATCTGAATTTATATATAATACTGAGCATGTTTTGTTTGTATTATTGTATTATGAGCTTTTCTGCAAATGATTTTGACTCTCTTAAATTTGAGTTGCATACATTACTAATCACATTTTACTTGTGTTACTGTATCTTTGTATGCTGTGGAGCTTTTCTCCCCAGGTATCCCCTGAAAAGGGGTTAGTTAGACTTTCACAGTAAACAAAAGCAACTAAATAAATAAAGTAATAGTTTATTTACGATGCCTACATCACATATTTCTTATTTGTTTCATGTACGTCTGGTTTTCCTTAAGGTAGTATGCATGGTGTGGCAGAAGTTTGCATTTAGTTATTTAGCCATTAAGCTGTACTACCCTGTTGTTGCTTGTGTGAAATTTGAGAGAGATTTTGAGTGTACCAGCACCTTATTTTTGCTGATGTTTGTTTTATTCAGTAATAAAGCAAGCAAGCGAGAAAATGATATGCTGACATAATCACATTTACATCTTCCATTACCATTTGTCATCTGCTTTGTGCTACATTAATCCTTATTCATCATAGATACATCCTTCTCTATAACGAGGTTAATGTGTGCAGTTTGTATTTAATTATTTTACATTTGTTCACCGGGAATGTCTGACAGAGCCAGAGCCCTTTTTCAGCAGAGTTCCGGGGAGAAAAGGTCTGTAATAATACAGTAAAACTAAGCTAAAGTTATACAAACAAGTTTAAAAAACTTAAATATGATAATTCTACACTAGACTCTAAATACTGTACATTAACAAAGTCGAAACAAAAAGGGACAACAGGAATGAAAAACAAATGATTAAGAACTGAAGGCACAACCATATGTGAAGAGGTTAATTACTGAGAAGACAAGGAAAAGGGAAGTGTAGGGATAATAGGAGGAAGGAAGAAGTAGGATAAGGTACAGTGTAGAGATGAACAGGAGGCTGGGAAAGTGGAAGGAAAGAGGCACGTTAGCACGTGAGGAGATTTAAACTTTACTGTGAAACTGAAAAATAAAACGGGATCAACAGAAGCACATAGCAAAGATTTGGCTGCTCTGTTCTCAGAAATGTTTCACTTTTATCTAACTTCTTCAGTTTTCAATTACTAATTGATTTGATTTTGTTTTTGATGTATAACAGACTGAACAGTAGCATATCCTATTTGAGGAGTATGTGATAAGAAGTTGTTGGTAGATAAAAATAATCTGATAGGAAAACTTCTGCTTCCAGCCATATGCCAGTCATTAAGTAAACGTGAAAATCTGTAACCTGTTTGTCTCTGGAGCTGTTAGATACTGTAGCAGTGTTTGCCTCATTCAACAGTATGCTTAACTGTGTTGCATTTCCAGGGAATTTCTTTCCACTGTTTACTTGATTTAATTTTTCTTTTAGAGCTGTGCAACCTTCTGAGCTGGTTGGAAGTGTGTGGACAAAGGAGGACAAAGAAATTAATTCTCCCAATCTTCTCAGGATGATACGACACACTACTAATCTCACTTTGTGGTTTGAAAAGTAAGGGTAATCATTTTTTGAAGTCATTTTTTAACTAGCATTTCCTAGTCCATTTCACTTCTCATATTTAAGGAATCAAACTTAGCTGATAAGACAGTAGTAACATATACATGGTAATTGTTCATTTTGTCCTCACTGTCTTCTAGGGGTCAGTCAGTACAGCTTACCTTCACTGTATTTAAAAAAAAAAAAAAAAGAATTCTGGGATACAGTACATCAGATGTGACATGTAGAGTTGTAAGTTGTGCTTGAAATAGTCTCCCTATATAAATGCAAGGTAACGTATGAGAGGAGATTAGGAGCTAGTTTCTCTCCCTGTGTAAGAGATGCCATTTCCAATGATGCAAACGGTTTTGTTGATTGTGCTTCCTGATAATTGGTCAGCCATATTTTTTGTCCCACCCCGTTATAGGTTTTCCACTTCTCATTTCCCTCCTCCTCCTGTTGATGTGAGCCTCTTTCTTTAGGTTCTTTCACATCCTTTTCCTCTTTCTTGTTTATTAGTATGTTCAGTAAATATAGAGATGATGTCAAAGTTCTGCTTGTTTGATATCAGTTCATGTCAAGTCACTGAAGACATTTATGTTGAATGCCCTTCAGCAAAAAAAAAAAATGCTGTAGACCACTTTTGGCAATTTTCACAAAAAGCCTTTTTGCAGGGGGGGGGGGGGGGGGCACTAACTTATGTATACGAGCTCTGAGGTTGCATAGCAGTGGTGAAAAGTGCAGCCTTGGAGAACAGCAAAAGTGTTTTTGCCGTTTCTTTTTTCCACAAAACGACGACTGACACACATGCCGTTGGTGACTGGACTGTATTGCCTTGGTATTTGTATTATATAACTCTTTCATTATAAGTAACTTGGATTTATTAGTAGGCCATGAAAATATTTAATGTATGTAATTGATGGGTGCAGTTTGTGATTTTTATTTTTTTAATGTTTGCATTTTACCTTCTGGTTGCATGTTTTAACTATTTAACTTTTGTGAAATATTTCTACAAATGTAATTGGATTGTCTGTTTGGTTCAATATTTTATTCTTAAAATACTTGTAATATGCAAAAAAAAAAATCAGAAGTGTACATTTGGTGGGAAGCAGTTATCCAGAGGTGCACAGGGAAGAAAGAAGCAATAGCGATGATGGAGGTGGAAAGAGTCTGGATTAGTTGTATTAAATTAAAGGCAGGAAAGCTGATGAAATGCTGGAATGTAAAGATGTCTCCAGTTGAAAACAAGATGTTATCCTGCATTGTATTCAGTTGTTCATTAAATCAGTTTTGCAGTATTCATTACTTTGGGACTTCAATTGGCATCTGTCTGTCTGGCAAGTCTTCAAGAGCTCAGTGTGAAGGTATAAAAGCTTTGGCATCTCAGAATTTTCTTGCCACAGTTCTTGTATGCAGAAACCTCCATAACAAAGTGTAGTGCCTTCATTCTCATCTAGTACGGCTTTAGAACTCAGGCTAAGATAATGTACCATGATGGGGGAAATTTTTGGACTGTCATGTTGCTTATGCCTTTTAAAAAAGGGCAGGTGTGACTATGGTAGAGAGACCCTAAAAAGACACCACCATCAGCTACGTCTTCTGCATTAGACAAGAAAACAACATCCAAGCCTGTGATGTCTGTAAATGTTTTATGCCTAAGACTCGGTAAAACATTTGAGTAAATTATATCTTGACTTCAGAATGAAAGTTTCAAGGCTTTTGCCCATTCTACCATGTGCTCATTCTCCTCTTTCATCTCTCTAGCCAAATAAAAACTGGAAGGTGAGGTTAGGGGAGGATATGGAATTTTCATCCTCCTTGCATAGCTAGTCTGAAGCGACTACCTGTAGTGTGATGTGCATATGCAGTTTCTGGAGCAGCCATTTGCTTCTTCTCAGCCCCCTACTCTTTGGTATTGATCCTTCAGAGGCCATTGTGACAGAGGACTAGAGCACATCATGATCTGATAATGAACATGAGGATTCCCCTGTTGCTTGACCCAAGGTGGTCAGGAGAGCCCCATATTGTTATTGCAAAGTGAGAAGGAGGCATCCACCTACATGAAGAAGTAAAGGGCTACAGTATGGAGAATAGTCATCCCCACATTAGCTCCATACACTTTGGATGGGAGACCACACTACAGCAAATTCAAAAAAAAATGTTCCCCCTTCTCCTATTTCTTCTGTCCATCTCCTAAGAAAGAAGCCAGCCAAGACAATTGGTTTAAATTGGCCTAAGTCCTGCCTAAAGGCCTGTTGGCCCTTCGTCTGACCAAGGTCTTCCAGAACCCCTTCACCAGTCTCCTGTTAAAAGGAAAGAGGAACCTTCTTCAGATGCATGACAGAACCCTGCTCAAGAAGGTTTTGATTACTCATTACTTTTACTCGTATATCTTCCCCTGTTGCATTTAAATTTGTTGTAGAAGATATTCTTTCATCAGATTCCCCTTCTGTGGAAATTTAAGTTGGAGAATAGGGAGGCTTCCGACTCCAAGAAGAGATATCATGAACTGTTCAATATGGAAACTCCCTAGCTCTAGCTGTGATTATTTCCCCCAATACTAGGGACATAAGAGGATGTCTTTGCAGCTGTCTCTCTGGCTCTGGATTCCCATGCCCCTGCCTGCAAGAAGCAATAAGTTTTAAAGGGTTAATAAGTTTTAAATGGTTCAGGATAGTCACAAGTGTTTCTGTAAGAGTTGGTGGCAGACCCTACACTAGTCTCTTTAGATCCAGAGAAAGGAGCTAAGAACGTTCCATCCCCCAACTCATAACAAAGAGAGTCGTGCTCTGGATAGGTTTGGTAAAAAGGTTTACATCTCAGCCACCCTATCCTTTAAGGGCCTTCAGCTTCTAGACCCATATGCCAAAATTCTTGCTGGCCCTCATCGAGCATATAGAGAAGAAAATGGGAGGAATATCGGATACTGACCTTAGGTTCCAGCTCCTGGTGCTGCTGCTGACTATGAACCAGGTAGCTAAACATTCCATTAATGGTTTCTAGAATACTGTGGATATAGTCTCTAGGGCTGCTGTCATTGGATCAGTGATCAGGAGACATACCTGGTTAAGGCACCAGCTTCTGTTGGAGGATGCCAAAGTCCCAGTTATTAGTGCACCCCTCGACAAAGAATTATTGTGTGGGGGGGGGGGCACTGGAGGAAGTATTTAAAAAGATGGGCAGTAGGTAAGCTTATGCTGGGTGTAAAGCTACTCCTTCCCTCATTCCTTGTTTTGAAACTATCCTTCCAAACTGGGTATGTTCTATAGGTATAGAGCAAGGCCAAAGACAAAACAGTATGAATGTGTCAGTTTAAAAAAAACATGATAAGAGGACAATAAGGGATGAAACCAGGAGAAATTCAAGGGGCTTCCAGTACCAGAGCGAAGTTCTGACTCTGCTGCCTCCTCAAGTTTCTGCTCTACCTGACTCTGGGTCCCTCCACTGCCATACACCAAAGTATAGCAGGAAACCTGTATTCCTGCCTTCCCATTTAGGGAGGATATTACTACAGTTGTGTGGGTGATAAGGATTATAAAAGAAGGCTACAGACTTCAGTGAGCCTCCCCACCATATCCCGTAAGGGATTCCCCAAACTCTAAGGACCAGGAGTGCCTTATTCAACCTGTAATTTCAGATCTTCTGTACCGGGGGTACAGAAGGGGATTTTATTCAGTATGTTTTTTCATTCTCAGAAAGGAGTGCTCCTGGAGGTCTATATTGATCCTTTCAAGGCTTAGCAAATTCTCAAAGGGCCCAATATATAAAATGATTAATTTGCAGGCTCTGTTACCCCTCTGCATCCATAGAAGTGTATGGTCATTTTGGATCACAAGGACACTTGTCTGCACATTCCCATTTACAAGGCCCACAGGCACTCTCTCAGATTCTTTTCTGGAGATTGTCACTATTTACTGCCTTGCTCTTTGGTCTTTCCACAGTGCCAAGGGGCTTAGCCAACAGCTTTCCCCCTGCCATTGCGTTGTACAGGTTGAAAGGTGTCAAGATCTGACCTTACCTGGATGAGTATCTGATCCAGGGGAGTGCACCACTCCTGGCTGCCGTGGGTTTAAAAAGAGACGCTCTTAGGAAGTGTGATTTACTATGAACCAAAAAGCCTTCTTTGGTGTCACTCTTAGAAGGATCTGAAGTCTCCTTTCTTCCATCAAAGAAGGTTGAATTGCCACACTTGCTTCCAGGAACTGGCAGCTAAGACCAAAGTCACCACCAGAGAGTTAAGAGCCCCTGGATTCATTCTCTCCACCATTCTGATGATTTTCTGATCAATCTCCATATGTGGGATATACAGTGGTATTTGAGAGCTGTGTGGACTCAACCTTCTCCCTCCTTAGGACAGTGAATCCCCTATTTGTAGTGAGGTAACATTGGTCAGTAACTCATACCAAATGAAATGCAGAGCAGCCCACCCCCAACCACTTTGCCTTCGGAGTTTGCTCACAGGGCACCAAAGTACAGAAAATGTGGGATTACCAGTAGAGAATAAAGCTCATCAGTATAAAGGAAATGCTGGTGGTCCTTCAGGGACTGAAGGATGTGAGTCAGCTTTGGAAAGGGGAACCCCACCAGGTGGTAACAGACATTACTACAGATATGTGGTACATCAACAAGTGTGGGGGGGGGGGTGCGGCGCAGGATCTTGCCTGAGGCTAGCCATGATACCGTAGGAATTGGCCCTCCAACACAGCATGAGTCTAAAAGCAGTGTGCATTCCATTAGAATACAGTTTAGAGGCAGACAAATTAAGCAAAACCAAGGCAGACCCTCACAGAGGTGGATGTTACACTGGGAGATCTTCCTGCAACTAGTTCATAGATGAAGGGTCGAACAGTTAGATTTCTTTGCTTCCAAGAAAAACAGGCAGCTGAGATATTTTGCTTGAGTCCATGCAGGGAAGCCTGGATAACTGATGTCTTTTCATAAGGTCAGAGCAAGCCTGAGAACCAGCCCCTCTTTCATGCCTGACGTAGTCTCACAATTCACCCTCAGCTTCCTGCCTTTTTATCTACCTCCAGAAAAAAGGAAGAAATGATTCCGCATACAGTCAGCTTAGGTTTAACCTGGATAGGAATGAAGACTTCAGGAAAACAGAACAATTGTTCATCTTTGTTGTTGAAAAAAGAAAGGAGACCCAATGACAAAGCAAATCATTTCCAGGTGGCTCTGCCAATGCAATCACTTTGGCTACCACAACTATGAAAGCCTGCCTAGCCCAAAGAAAGCTTGCTATACCTAGGCAACAGCCACCACAGTGGCTTTTATGCAAGGGGTGGACATCATATCCATCATAGAAGCAACCACCTGATATTACAAGTTGGGCACCATGTATATGACTAGAACAGGATTCCAAAGCATCCTTAGGAGTGTGTCACAAGCTACATCCAGCCTGTCTAAACTCTGGGAGTCCTTTCACATGTAATGAGATCAGCAACAGTATTTTAATGAAGAACATAGAACATTTGTGTAGGTAACGTATCATAGTAGTTTGTGCTTAAATAGATCACAGTTACCTGTTCCTCACACCATCCCCATTATTAATTCAAACTCCTGGGCCAGGTGATTGACCCCCTTATGATGGGGGAGGGCAAGAAGGCTCTGAAGATGTTGCTGCAATATTACCCTCTTTGTACGTCCATTCTCTTCCATGATAATGGATGTTTGCATTCTGTGTAGGAAAAAGCAACCTGAGCCCTTTAAGACTGCCCAGACAGAACATATAGCAGTTTAAGTCCCAGAAGTAATGAATGATCCATTCAAAGTACTACTATTATGTTAAGATAACTACATACTTGTATGTATTGTTATATGGATTTCTTTTGTGGAGCATTTTTTTGCAGATCATCTTTGCAGTGACACATGCATATTATATTATGTCCTTTTGTTCATATGATCCAGTATCCATAACATGAGGGAGTCCGCCTCCAGTTTACTCGTATGTCCAGCCATTATACCAAAGTTAAAATGCTATTGTGAAGGTTCATGCGGCGGCCTGCATCACAAAGCATTACATCTGCCATAAATGGATGTTGGGTATAAAGTGGATGTCAGTATGTACCCATATCAGAACTTTTCTGCCGCCTGTTTGACTGCCTGCTCTGGTCGTTACTCGCTTTGGAAAGTCGCCTTTGTGCTTCAGTGGCACAGGTATAATATATGTCCATCATTCTTACTGCTGCAGTAGTGAAAGGGGTTATATCCTGCCAAGGATGCACAACTGGCCAGCCTCCAGAAGCCTTCATCACTTCCCATGCTGTCACTCAGGCTGCTTTTAGGTTATGACCGTTTTAGAGGGGGCTATATAAACATCTGGAGTGACTAAAAATCTTTAGTACTTTCTTGCTTAATCATGCATTTGCAGTTCTGAGGCTTCTCAGGAACAGCAGTTAGCCAGAGGCCCCCTGTCAGAAGAATAGACCCTTTTTGGGAACCATTCCTCACTTATGTTTTAAGGGATATTTTACATATTTTATCTATTTTCTGTGAGAATTGTGATGTTACTTTAAGAATGCCAGCTTTTCAGTAACTTCTGTAGACATTCCTGAAATACCACTATTGTAGCTCTGAGTTGCTTTTTAGGTGTATCCTGTGTATCCTAGTTTTTTGTGCTTATTTAATGGATTTTTAAGCTTAGTTTTTGATATTTGCCAGGCTGAAAGTGTATTTTAAGGCAAGAACTGTGTAGAGTGTGAATGGTTATGTAAATTTAGTGTGACAACTTGCTTGTTTCATGTTTACTTTCCCCAAAGTGAGCTCTCCAGTATCTCTCTCTTGACAGTGGGTTATTGCACAGTGCTAGTGTAACTTGGGACTTTTTTTTGAAGGGGTGTATACTGTTTTTGTGCACTTAGTGACAGCTTTCCTTCTATTCAATCCTTTCCATCACAGCAGTTTTTATTTATTTATTTATTGCTTCCAAGTGTGCTGCACAGTGATCAACATAGCATAACTTCAGCTCTCCCAGTGTGAATACAGAAAGGAGTGCATTGAAAAAAAAATTGGGAGGGATTCATTCATTGCTAGTAAATACACTGCCTGGGTTGTAGCAGAGAAGAATGTAGAAAACCTTAAGGAAAATCAACCAGAAGAGGTGAAGAGAAGTCACTGCCTGGGAAGGATTCTGCAGCTGTTCAGCAAAAAGCAGTTCAGGCTTCAGCTTTGGTTCATGAGATGGCTTCTTTAAGTTAGAGGAAAAAAATCAAATGTACTCAGAGGTGATTAAAATAAATAAAACACTGAAGGAATATATTAATTCAAACAACAAAAGACTGGAAAAAATAAAAGCTTTAACTAGCCATTTAGATAAGCTGATAAAACTGCAAAAATCAGAGGCTGTCATAAGTTCATAGGTTGGTACTAGGCTATCAGCCCTAGGGCCTATACAAGCCTAGCCATAACAATTCCCTGAATATTTCTTCCCACAGTATTTACTTCCCTGGACCCCTGTCTAGCATAGTTTCATAGTATAGTACTAGGCTATCTGCCCTAGGGCATTTATAAGCCTAGCCAAAGTGTATGTGGCTTTCGCCACCCCATGTAATGATACAAAAGTATACAATTTAAATTAAATTTAGTTTACTGTGCCTCTATCTAGCAATGACACAGATATGGCCCCCGGGGTAAACCTACAATCACCCATCCATTCGTCCAGATTTCTCGTGAAGAGAGTCAGTGAGGGGCTTTGCCTAACATGGACAGGTATCCTGTTCCAGAGTGCGGGAAGCCTTTGGGTTATGAATCTGTCCCTTCAGCATGTCCTATTCATATTTGTGCTGAGGTTTAGATCTTTAGCTCTCATGACTCTGATGGATTTGGATTTTTTGAGGTGGAGCATGTCCATTAATTCTGAAGTGGACATGGCCTTGTACGTAAGGCACAGATCACCTCTGAGCAGGCGGTATGCTACTGAATAGAGCTGGAGCCTTTTTAGTCTGGCAGCATATGACATATGCTGGAGACCCTTGATCCTCTTGGTAAGGTACTTTTGGGGGGTCTCCAGCTGCTGCAGGTGTCTGGTGAGGTACATACCAAATGGGGCATTGTACTCAATCATAGGCCTGATAAGGGAGGAATATAAGGGTACAATGACATCCTTTGATCTGGATGTGAATCCCTTCATGATAAGGTGGGCAAGGTAGAAGGTCTTTCTAACCACTTTGGTGACGTGGGTGTCAAATGAGAGGTCACTGTCAACTTGGGTCCCCAGGTCTCTGATTATTTTTTCCGTACTTAATGGATTACCACCTATGTGGTAATTTGTGGGTACTTTGTTTTTTCCAAAGGGGATGACTATATATTTTTTGTCATTTAATTTAAGGCCATGACTCTGGCACCAGTCATCTGTTTCTGTGAAGCCCTTCTGGAGGATGCATGTGTCAGCTGGTGTGTCGACTATGGCGTCTAGTTTGCAGTCTGCGAACTTTGTCAGCCACAACCCCCCTATGTTTGCTTGCACATCTGAGAAATAAATGCCGAACAAGAGGGGTCCCAAGATAGAGGCCTGTGGGACTCCACTTGTGACTGGCTTAGAGTCTGACATAGCTCCAGCTATTCTGACTTTGTGGGTTCTGTCCTTTAGCCAGTTTGCAACCTATCTTGTGACAAACGGGTTTATATTTAAGCTGTTGAGCTTGTCTATGATGCCTGAGTGGGGTATTGTGTCGAAGGCTTTTGCCAGATCCAGGTAGGCTGCATGAACTGCTTTGCCTTCATCGATGGCTCTAGTGACTGTTTCAAAAAAGTCCACCAGGTTTAAAAGACAGGATCTGCCTTTTACAAAGCCGAATTGGGTAGGGTCAATTGTCTGTAGGTCTCCAATGTCTTTGTTTATGAGTTCCATAATGATCCTTTCCATAGCTTTGCAGACCAGGCTGGTCAAGCTTATGGGGCGGTAGTTTCCAGGGTCTGTAGAGGTGCCACCTTTGTGGAGTGGGACCACTGTAGCTGTATGCCAGTCTTCAGGGACGTATCCTGTAGCAAGGCTAAGATTAAACAGCGTTCTGATGTGTGGATTTAGCTCCTCTAGGAGTTAACGTAGCACGCAACCTGGGACACCGTCAGGTCCCATGGATGCTGTATTTTTAGATTTGCTGAGGGCAGCTCTCACCTGGACATCTGAGATTTCAGGGAGGTTGCATTCAGCTGAGATATTTATTTCGTCTTTTGGGGGAGAGGGAGGGGAAAAATTTGCACTGAACCTGTCTGCCAGTATGTTGGCAATATCTGTGGGTTCAGTGTATTTTTTGCCGTTATGAACTTACTCTGCGCATATCTGAGGGTTTCTGCCCAGGTTTCTAACATAACTGAAGGCCTTGTGATTATCTTTAGTGTCCTTAGCGATTTTTCTCTTGAAGTTGGCCTTTGATGATTTTATTAGCGAACGTAGTTTTTTGCTAGTGCTGATCAGGGATGCCTTCCCTTTATGGGATTTTGCTCTGTCTTGCAGTAGCTTCCTTCTCTTGTTATAAAGTTTGTTTATGGCTGGGGTCCACCAGATAGGATGCCTGCCTTTGGTGGAAAGGGTCTTGGTTTTATTTGGGATTGCATGATCCATGCATTCTTGGAGATGCCCGTAGAAAGCATTTGTGAAGGATTCAGCAGTGTGGGATGTGTTTTCCACTGGCCCAGGGGGCTTGAAGGATACCATTTCAGTCCTAAGGAGTGTAAAGTCGGCTTTTGAGAAGTTTCTCACTGTGATCTTTTGTGCTGGGAGTGGAGGTGGGATATGAATATCTAGGGTTATTAGTTTATGGTCTGATCTCACTAGTGAGGGGTATACTTCCGGTGTTGAGCATTTTGTCCCCATGTTTGTGATGATCAGGTCAAGTATATTATTTCCTTGTGGGGAGGTGACTAGTTGTTCCATCGCATTTGAGTTGATGAATTCCAGGAACCTTTGGGCTAGGGTGTTGGGGCTTGAGTAATGCACCCAGTCTATGTTTGGGTAGTTGAAGTCTCCCAATATGATGGTATTTGGTGAGACATTCATATCCTTCAGTGTCTTCAGGAAGGCTGAATGGAGTTCCTGAGATTGCGAGGGTGGTCTGTAGCATGCTACAAGTTGTATAGCAGTTTTGCTTACGGTTAGTTGCACATGGATGGTCTCCGATGCTTCGTGCGTTGCCACTAACCTGGAGGTGTGGGCGTCTTTAATGAATATGAACACTCCCCCTCCTTTTGTGGTTCGGCCCAGGTTTTGGGGCCGAAATGCATGATACGAGGTATAACCTGGTAGGGCTGGGGTGCTCTCAGGAGCCTTGAACCAGGTTTCAGTTACTGCACAGACATCGATGCTCTCCATACTGAGGAGTGCTTCGAGAGCCTGCATGTTGAGATTTAGACTTCTGGCGTTGAGCAGCATTACCCTTAGTTTTTTTCCTTTATTGTTTTCTAAGGTGGTGGGTTTGTCTTTTGAGCCTTGCCTAAAAAAGGCACTATGGGGGTGGCAAGAGCCTTAGCCAATATCCGGAAGCCCAGTGGTGACAGGTGCAAGCCGTCCCTTGCGAAGCAGCGTGGCTTGTCCAGCATGTCATCCCAAGCAGACAGACATTAGATTCCCCCTAGAATGACACCAGTAATTGAGCCAATTATTAAAGCTGATCATCTTGTCTTTGTATTGTGGCATGATTCTTGGTGAGGGCAAGATGCTGCTCAGGGCCAGGGTCATACCGGCCTGGGCTACATAATCAGAGAGCTCCTCTAGTCCAAGGAGGTACGTCTCAGGTCATTCACGCCGGCATGGACAATGACTGAGTCATATTTGTACTTGCTTTGGAGTGACCTGAGTGCTTGTGTTATGTGGCGGATCCTAGCTCCCGACAGGCAGCTCACCATTACCCTCTCTTTGTTCAGCCTGGTAAGCGGGATGTCAGTGTGTCTGACTATAGTGTCACCTATTACTAGTGTATCAGGCATGGTGTTTCACCTTAAGGGCTGTGATTGTTTGGCACACTGACTTTGTGTACTATGTGTTGCTTGTGCAGAGTTTTGAGGTGGTGTTTTCTTGGATGTCTGCTTTGGGAGCCTCTATTGTTTCAGTAAGTTTTTTATTAGAGCCTCCGAGTATGTCTTTGTGTTACTATGTGTTTGGTTTGCAGTTGTGGTTGGTTTATGTGAGACTGGGTTTGTTGTGTGTGGTTACCTTCTCCTCCTTTCTGGTCTTGCTAGTCCTGTGTTGAGAGAGTTCAGCCTCCAGTTTGGCTATATAGTTGCATGTCTCACATGTGTTTGTTGGGAGGAGGAGAGGGTTGTCTGTGTACATGAGACAACTGTAACATTGTCTCAGGATTCCCAGGTTAACCAGCTGAACTGGAGAGGACGTCAATAATATACCACTCGACATGCCAGAATAGTATAAGGGGGTGATGTGTAACTGGGTCAGAGAGAGGAATTTGAAGGGAGGGTGACTGACGTGATCCTTAGGGTGAATTTCCTATCTCCCATCCAATCGTCAAGGTTCCTTTTGGAGAGGGCCAAGGAGGTGCTCTGATTGACATGTATGGGCAGTCTATTCCAGAGGATGGGGAGTCTCTGGGTCAGGAACCTATCCCTCCAGCATGTTTTGTTTATTGTGATAAGGTTTAAATCCTTGGAGCGTGTGGCTCTGAGGGATTAGGATTTCTTTAAGTGGAGCATTTCCAACAGCTCAGGGTTTGACATGGCCTGGTATGTTAAGCAGAGATCACCTCTGAGTAGACGATATGCCACAGAATATAGCTGGAGCTTTTTTAGATGGTCAGCATAGGGCATCTGCTTTAGGCCTGTGATTCTTTTAGTGAGGTATTTCTGCGGCCTTTCCAACTGTTGCAGATGTCATGTGAGGTACATACTAAATGGGGCGTTGTACTCTGTAATGGGTTTAATGAGGGATGAGTATATTGGGACAATGACCTCCTTTTTCCTGAATGAAAAGCCCTTAGTGATGAGGTGTGCCACATAGAAGGATTTCCTGACTCTTGTGGTGATGTGGTTATCAAAGGTGAGACCACTGTCCACCTGTGTCCCTAAGTCTCTCATCACACTTTTGGTGTTTAGTGTACTGCCACTTATGTGGTAATTCATGGATAGATGTTTTTTCCCAAAGGGATAACTATACATTTCTTGACATTAAGCTTGAGCCCATGGCTCTGGCACCAAGCCATCTGAATATGATATTTCTCAATAAGAGCTGTTTAAAAAATAGAGTTAGAAGAGAGAGCATGCAGAGAAAACCTGAGATTTTCTGCTTTACCAGAGAAACTGGAAGGAACAGGCTGTTTTAATTTTATGAAAGCATAAATAAGCAAGTGTTCTATAGCAAAAGTTGCTAAATGAAAGGGCACATCCAAATGTATACTCCAAGCCTGGCCACGAGAAAGCACCCAAGACCTATATTAGCAAAGATGCAGTCAAACCAGCAGAAAGAATTGATCCTGGCAAATTTGTAACAGAAGGGAAATGTATTAACAATTGAAGACAGTAGAGTGTTTGTAGAAAAATGATTACTCGCTGTACACAAGGCAGAAGAGAAACAAATTTATCCCACCAATCATGGAATGTTGAGAGGTGGGTGTGAGATTCAAGCTGCTGTATCCAGTTGTCTTCAAACTGTTTTTTTTTTCAGGAGGATAAAAGTCATTTTTTAATGCAGGACAGGCTGAGGAGGAAATAAGTTTAACCAACAAAAAGTGAGTCAGCAAGCTGAAGAGGTCTCTGCTTCTCATTCTTCTGACAATAATGTTCATAGAGAGACTTTGCCAGTGAAACAGTTTCCAGTGTTCTAAAGGAAATTGCGTGAGAGACAGAAAAAAAGCACAGGACAAGAAGAATCAGTAGTATCTTGGACTTGAACCAGAGTCTGGTGTTGGGAGATGGAGATGAACAGAAAGAAGAGCGACAACTCTGAAATTAGTGAATAAATGGAATGCTTTAAAGCATCTATGCACATTTTTGAAATATGGTTTTGCGAGGAAAAGGCTGAAAAACACTGGACTTCCAGTGATAAACTTGTGGGTGGACTATAAAGCATATACCCCACTTTATATAATTAGTGCATAGAAAGACACTAAAAGGGTGCAAACTAACTGGAAATAAAGCAATTTTTGTTCTTATTAGCATTTGTATAAAACATTTGATGATCATACATCTTGGCACAAGAATTCTGGACAAAGCCAAAAATAATAGGGAGGGGACGAAGGCCCCAAAATAAGGACAAACTTTAAAAAAATTGCTCTTATAAACTTAGAAACTTGCTAGAGTAAAAGGTTTTGTGTTAGCTTGCATTTTTCTGAAAGATATGAAGTCAGAAACTAAAATGCTTGTCATTATTTAATGACTTAATTTCCCAATAATTTGCTAGAAAACCACATTTTATGAGGAACAGACCAAAAATATGAGTCAAAAATCTAGACATTCTGTGAAAAACTGAACAGTTGAGAGATATGTTCATGATGTAAACTGTTTATGTACAGTAAAACTTTTTTGTGTAATGTGCAGTCATGGGTATTTTAAAGTGGGGTCGGCCTTTTCAGTGAAAAAGATATTAAGGTAAACAAGTACTTTTTACTTGTAAGAAATAGGTTTTACAGTAGAACAAAAGAAAAAAGTCTGGACAAAAGCAAGTTTTAATTGTTCAAATGCTCTAATCATGGGCTGCTGGGGTGGTGTATAAAACTGGTATTGGTTATGTTGTATGTAGAATTATGATATTTTCTCTCTCTCTGTTTTACAAGGGTTAATGTCCAGATCACTATCTTTGGCTTCAGCTGTAAACGGGTATTTTTGTAAGCATGGTAGGCCTTAAAATGAGGCAAAATTATGAAAGCCATGAAAATGCTAAACTTTTTACAACTGCAAAGATGTTAGCTTGCTTGTTTTCCTCTGGTAAATGTTTAGTGGAGTCGAAATGTCTGCAACTGAGGAGAGTAGTGAATTCATTTCTGAGTGAAATTTACAAACTCATTGCTGAGTACATTTCCATGGAGGCAAGCTGTCTGTAGGTGCAAGCAGTTAATCTTGTGAGTTTTGAGTATTCTTTGTTGAGGGAAATGCACGATTTAAAGATACAGTGGTAATCAGATTATTGAAAAAATTAAGCTTGAAATTATGGGTTGTGAATAGAAGATGATAACCTCCCTAGCAGCCTTAATACTTTAATGCAGTTTAATAGGACAGCATGCAGTCTAGTTTTATTTAAAGATAGCTAGTGCACTTTTTCTTGGGGGTAAAAGTTAATGTTTTCTGAAAGCATGCAGTCATTTTTTTTCATGTCTGCGAGGGGAACAGAAATAAGAAAAGAACAGACAGCAATCAGTGCAAGTGGGAGTACAGGCTGTAGCATACACCTTAACTTGGGGGATGTCCTTGATTTTAGGCTAGATAACTCCTGTAGGTGCAGCCATCAATTTGGGACAATTGCTCCCTTATGGAGGTTAAACTTATTTTGAAGATGTATGTAGTTTTGTGTGTGTTCCAAAATAATAGGGGATGAGGTGTTTTGTATTTAGTTTTTTGTTTGACGGTATTCATTAAAACAAAAGTCTTGAAATGTGAGATACATTCAAATAGGCCTTAGAAAAGATCTGTCTGCCAAATCTTAGTATATGCATGTAACTGTTATTTATAATAGGTGAGAACAACAGCTTTTTTTCATGATGGTTATACTATCTAGGAATGTTAATGGCCTTACAGGTATAGAAAAAAAGGAAAGAATATTCAATTATATTAAGCAATAGAAAGTGAAAATAGCAATTCTGCAGTCCTTGCATTTGGAAAGAAATCAGCTTGTGAATTTGACAAAAGATTTCAGAATGAATATTCAGCAGAATATTGGGGACAGAGGAAAAAGGGAATAATTCTGCTAATTGCTAGATGGCCTCTAATACTGATAGATAATGGAAAAAAGACAATAATGGTTTATTTGTCACAGTAAGGGGTTATTAGTAAGGGAGGAGGATTACAAAGGCATGTATTTCTATTCCACCTAAAACTGCTATTATGGAGCTTAAGAAATTTTTGGGAGAAATAATCATTTGTCAGCAGGGAATATTTATAAGTGGGGACTGGAATTTGATTTGCAATAGTAAGGGTATATCAGTATACCTAGAAGGAACTACAGTGGATATAAAAAGTTTACACACTTCTGTTAAAATGCCAGGTTTTTGTGATATAAAAAAATGACCACAGTAAATCATTTCAAAACTTTTCCCACCTTTAATGTGACCTATAACCTGTAGAATTCAATTGAAAAACAAACATCTGTTTGGGAAAAAAATATAAAAAATAAAAAAAAAACGCTGGTTGCACAAGTGTACACACCCTTAAACTAATACTTTGTTGAAGCACCTTTTGATTTAATTACAACATTCAGTCTTCTTGAGTAGGAGTTTATCAACATGGCACATCTTGACTTGGCACTATTTGCCCACTCTTCTTTGCAAAAGTGCTCCAAATCTGTCAGATTGCGAGGGCATCTCTTATGCTCAACCCCTCTTCAGGTCACCCCACAGATTTTCTACTGGATTTAGGTCTGGGCCACTTCAAAACTTTAATTTTCTTCTGGTGAAGCCATTCTTTTGTTGATTTGGATGTATGCTTGAGTCATTGTTGTGTTGAAAAGTGAAACTTCCCTTCATCTTCATCTTTCTAGCAGACACCTGAAGGTTTTGGGCCAAAAGTGACTGGTATTTGGAGCTGTTCATAATTCCTCCACCTTGACTAAATCCCCAGTTCCAGCTGAAGAAAATCAACCCCCAAAGCATGATACTGCCACCACCATGCTTCACTGTGGGATGGTGTTCTTTTGGTGATGTGAAGTGTTGTTTTTGTGCCAAGTATCAATAGACAAGGGGTTATTAACAACACTTTGTGAAGACCATATGATTTTGTGTGACAAAATTGTGACTGCTGCACAGGGATCCAATAGCAAAGATGGAAGTATTGAAACATTTTTGGATAATTTTTCTGTTCCCAATGGACAGGGAACAGGAAATAAGGCTTGTCCTATTGATATTGATCGTGTTTTCAATACAATGGAGCCTTTAAATAGCAGTAAAAACAATGGCTCCAGTTTTATCTTTGATTTTTCCCTATATGATGTGGAAGAAGAATCAAAGCAGATTGGCACTAAACCTAAAAGGATCCTTCCCATCAAGACTTATTCCAAAATAGCGGGGAAGCAAGATCAAAAGAAAAAAAAGTATTGAACATTCAGCCAATCATTTGGTGACATCAGCTAGGGTTGATAACATGAATGCTAATGGTATGAACAAATTTAACAAGTTTATGGAAATAGACTGCAACTTAGACAATGCGGGAATGCGATCAGAAGCTATCAATAGATCGGAATCATATGGAACTTTAAGGGACAAGATATATGCTATGGGGAAAAAATTAAAAATCATTAATTGAATTAAAATAGATCATGCATATCTTGAGAAATGTATTACAATGAAAATAGTCCCCAAAGGTATGAGGTTCTTTAAACAACCTATGGGTCTCATGTTGAATGAAAAAGTGATGATGGAGTTTAACCAGTTTTTTTTTATTGCAGTTTTAGATTTATGCAAATGATTATTAAGAATAATGATGAAAAACTAAGTAGGCTTATACAGGAAACTGAAAGACTCAATTTAAAAATTACTACTGACCTATTATTTAATGAATGGGAGAATTTGTGCAATAAACAGTTTAGCTTGGCTGAGAAATTGACACACTATTAGTAGTAACAAACAAAAAAGATAAACAGGGATGTGGATCAGTACGGACAAGGGAAGGCAGATTTTTGGGGTAGGAACAAAAGGAAAAACTTTGATTCAGAAGGGAACATCAGTGTTGAACAATTTCATGATGATGGTCAGAATAGGCCTAGATCGTATAGTCCAAATTTTCGGAAGGAGCAGAGAGGACAGGGGGAACCATACAGGAACCAAGGAAAAAGTTTTTATTAAGAGAGGGAAGTACAAACAGAGGTATTGGGAAAACAACAGATGGTGATAGAAGGGAAATGGGACACATCTTGTGTAAGTTTAAGAAGTAAAGATTGTATGATCAATGGATTGGTCAACACATGGAATGGTTTCAATATATGCAATTATGCCAATGTTGAGATTAGTCCGACATATTTCTTTTTATTATCAAAGGGGATGAAATTTATTCCGACTCCAAAGTTCGATTTAGTGGATAGTCGAAGAAATTTACTAGAAAATTGAATTTATCTGTTATGTTTAGCAACATTAACAAAACAGTCAATAAAGAGGAAGATGAGAAGAAATGTATTATAGAATCTGGGTTAAAAGTGCCTAGTTCATTTGTCCCCGTGAACCACCCTACAGTGATTACATATGAGGATATTGTTGGAAGAGAAATCTATAAATTATATGGAGGATACAAAAGAAATCATTGTAATAGTAACATTATGAAAGAGGAAATGGAATTGTTAAAAGAACTACAAAATAGTCAGAATATAAGGGTAATGAAACCAGACAAAGGCGGAGGGGTGGTAATATATGACAATCATGAATACATCAATAGGATACACAATATCCTTTATGGATCTGGGAATTATGAAACTATGTCTCTGAATGAGATAAATATTGCTTACCAGAGAATAGACAGCTATATTGAATAATTTTACATAGATGGGAGAATTGATAAAAACACTTACAAATTTTTTTTAGTAAAATTCCCTAGACTGGCTACTATGGTAGGAATTCCCAAGATCCAAAAAAAATATTTATGATCCACCCTTCAGACCTATAATATCTGGAAGTAAATCTAAAACTTTTCCCATGGGCAGATACATAGACATAAAATTGAAACATATATAAATAACAATATATCACATTTAGTAAAAGACTCTTGGGAGTTTTTGAGAAATTATCCCATAAGTATATGGAAGGATGGTTATTTGTTTGTTACTATTGACGTCATTAACTTTTTTCCAGCATCCCAAAAAAGAAGGGTCTTGAGGCTTTTTGTAATAGCATGTTAAATCGTGCAGATATAGAATGGGAAGACATTAGTCTAATTATGGAAATGATGGATAATAGTGCTTGATAATAACTTTATTTTTTATGAGGGTGAATATTTTAGGCAGACCAGGGGTGTAGCAATGGGAGCAGCATGTGCACCCATTTATGCAAACCTGGTCATGCTTGATTGGGAAGAACAGACTCTTTTTTCAAGTATATATTGTTCTCACATCGTCCATTATGTTAGATTTTTAGATGATATTTATATATTATGGAATTCAAATGAGAACAAGTTATTGGAGTTTATTCAATTCTTGAATGAGAGCAGTGAATTTTTAAAATTCACCTACTCATACAACAAGGAAGGCTTGGCATATCGGACACTTTGGTATATAAATATGATGACACTTTACAATCAAGAATTTTTAGAAAAGAAACTTTTTCTAATGATTATTTGTCTTATGAAAGTTACCATCCCAAGAATTTATAGCAAAATATATATAAGGGCCAATGTATTAGAGCCCTTAGAATGACATCGAAGTACGAAACACTATTGGAAGAGATAGGCAACATACATATTATGTTTTTGGAAAGGGGATACCCCAAAGACATGTTGGACAATGTGGACAAATATGTCATAGGACTTTGGGGAACAACATATAAACCTTTATTGGGTTTAGGTAGAGAAGAAAATACAATGCAAAATGTTGTTGATGGGCCCCAGATGTGTAAGACCACCAATGAACAACATCAGAGATCTTACATATTGTTATATAGCCCAATGTCAAATGGGGTGATACAAATATTAAAGAATTTTTGGCATATAATTAGTAAAGATGAAATTTTTAGGGACTCACTAGGGGTCTCACCAGGTATAGTTTATAAAATGGGAGCTAATATAAAGAGGCAATTAGAAATAGGAAATAAGTTAGGAAATACACATAGAGTGGATACTGGAAAGTACACCACTAAATGTGGATCTTGCAAACAATGTTGCCATATTTTTGAGGGAAAAGAAATAGTGTTAAAAAATTCAATTGGAACAAGATTGAGGTTTATAAAGGGGAATTGTAACACAAGGATGGTTGTATATATTGCTGTGTGTCAGGAATGTCCAAGCTATTATATAGGGAAAACAGACATATATAGAACAATGTGGTCAATGCCATAATTTTTAATTTGCTTTGTTAGAAAATATTATTAATGACCCTAGGGTTAAGGATCACAAAAAATTATTGAATTATAGGGAAGCATGGTGGCAGTTGTATACAGGTGCTACAACATTTCTAGGTCTTAATGAAAGTATTTCATCGAGGGCCATCCTTGAAGCGTTAACATGAAGCAGGGTATGCACTGTGTGATTTTAAGTACACCAAATGATACATTGTTGATATTTGACACCATGGTACATTGTTGACATTTGTGATTGTAATGTACCTAATTTTTGTTAAGTATTGATGCTTTCATATTATTCGTAGTTAGCATTCATATTTTTTGTTTAGATCATGTTTATAAACTTATCAGTTATGCATATATTAGTTATAAGTGTAGATGTATGTGATCATTTTTTTTTTATGGCTAGGTTGAGTAATCAGGATGTTTATTCATTTACACATAGTATTTTTAAGTACACATATTGTATTTATTATTATAGTTTTTTTATCACCAAAGTAGTTTGATTTGGTGGTCAGTCGCCCTGCTAGACAGGGGTCCAGGGAAGTAAATAGTGTGGGAAGAAATAGCCAGGGAATTGTTATGGCTAGGCCTTGTATAGGCCCTAGGGCTGATAGCCTAGTACCATCCTATGAACCTATGTACTGCTTTTGAAGGATGGAATAGTTTGAATATGTATGTGATGTCTTGAATGGTATGAGCATTTGAAACGAGATATTAGGACTTGTCGCTTTAAGTAGCGATGTATGTGTCATTTAGAATTTTGAAACTTTGGCGCTTAAAATGTTTTAAATAGCGGAAGTTTGAATTGAGTGTTCTGATGAAGCCCATATGTGTACGGGTGAAAGCGCTTAACCGTCTACTGTTCTTATAGTCCGCTGTGGTGTTTTTTTATATGCTTGTGTTTGCATTTTAACGTTTGCACTGGCAACCAGTTTTGGATTTACTACATGCTGAGAGAGTTGTTTTTACAGCTTTTCGGCCTAATAAACAACTTGTTTTATTGTCCTTGTGGCGGAATCTCCTGAGATTATTTGGGGCGTTATTTTCATCATTGAATAACTGGAACTCATCACATAGACGTGCGTCTGCTAAAGGCAAGGTGTGTGAGCACTTATTGGTTCTCCGTGGATTTATTTTCAACAGGTTGTGGTTCGATATAGATTCTATTCTTGGGTAGGAGTCTATCAACATGGCACATCTTGACTTGGCACTATTTGCCCACTCTTCTTTGCAAAAGTGCTCCAAATCTGTCAGATTGCGAGGGCATCTCTTACGCAAAACCCTCTTCAGGTCACCCCACAGATTTTCTATTGGATTTAGGTCTGGGCCATTTCAAAACTTTAATTTTCTTCTGGTGAAGCCATTCTTTTGTTGATTTGGATGTATGCTTGGAGTCATTGTTGTGTTGAAAATTGAAACTTCCCTTCATCTTCATCTTTCTAGCAGACACCTGAAGGTTTTGGGCCAAAAGTGACTGGTATTTGGAGCTGTTCATAATTCCCTCCACCTTGACTAAATCCCCAGTTCCAGCTGAAGCAAAGCAACGCCAAAGCATGATACTGCCACCACCATGCTTCACTGTGGGATGGTGTTCTTTTGGTGATGTGAAGTGTTTTTTGTGCCAAACGTACCTTTTGGAATTGTGGCCAAAAAGTTCAACCTTGGTCTCATCAGACCATAATTCATTTTCCCACATGCTTTTGGGAGACTTGATGTATTGTTTTGCAAATTTTAGTCAGGCCTGGATGTTTTTCTGTGTAAGAAAAGGCTTCCATCTTGCAACCCTATTCCATTTTTATAGACATATGGAGAATACGCGAGATTGTTGTCACATGTAGTATACTACCAGTACTTGCCAGAATTTCCTGCATCTTCTGTGTTGCTGTAGATCTCTTGGCAGCCTCCCTGACCAGTTTTCGTCTTGTCTTTTCATCAATTTTAGAGCGGCGTTCATTTCTTTGCAATGTCTCTGTTGTCTCATATTTTCACCACTTTTTGGTGACTCTCTCTACTGTGTTCCATGGTATATCCAATGCTGTGGAAATGTTTTTGTATTCTTCTCTTGACTGATACCTTTTAACAATGAGATCCCTTTGATGCTGTGTAAGCTCTCTGCAAACCATGGCTTTTGCTGTGGCAGGCAACTGAGTAAATTTCAGGAAAATCCCACTAGAACAGCTGAACTTCATTTGGAGTTAATCAGAGTCTCTCTAATCGATGGCAGGTGTGTACCCAAGAAGACTAAATGCTGTAAATGAATCAAAAGGTGCTTCAACAAAGTATTAGTTTAAGCGTGTTCACATACAACAATGTATTAGTTTAAGGGTGCATACACTTATGCAACCATCATATTGTACATTTTTATTTTTTTATATATTTTTCCCTAACAGATTTGTTTTTCAATTGAATTGTACAGGTTGTAGGTCACATTTAAAGGTGGGAAAATTTTTGAAATTATTTATTGTGGTCATTCTTTTATATCAGAAAAACCTGGCATTTTAACAGGGGTGTGTAAACTTTTTATATCCACTGTATCTAACAAAAGAGGATAGATTTCTGAAGAAATGTATGGGAATATATGTTATGGAAGATGTGAATTTAGTAGAGTAGGAACTGTGATAGAATTTACATATTATACCCCAAGGTGCAGTAACTGGGCTGGACTAGATAAAAATTGTATATCGCAGGAACATGTGCATTTAATTGAAAGCATCGACACATCCGATAACTATTTCTGATCAGACACCAATAAAAACTAAAATAAAAAAAATGCAGGGTAATAAAGTAAAAATATGACACTGGTGCTTTCCCATGTGTCTGTTAAAAAGCGAGTTAATTATGGAATGATTAGTGGAAATCATTTCAGTTATTAGGGAAGATAGAAGTATCTTTAGATGTTATAGCTATTGATGGGATGAAGTAAAAATGGATTGACTGGGATGAAATAAAAATTGAGTTTAAAAATAGGGTCAAGTAGAAGAGAGAGAGATGGTTAAGATGTAATAGAAATTACTTAAAGGGGCTGACAAAGGTTGAAGTATTACAGAATATGGGGAATCTCACAAAACAAAAGGAGGAGCAAATGCGGAGTGCTAAAGAGAAAATAAGGAAGTATCTCTATAGTATACTTGAGTTTAGAAATATTGCAGTTAAGCAGCTATTTTTTGATCACTCCAGAGCACAAAAACGTTCATCACAACGACTTAAGTAACGGAATGTTGAAAGGGTAGTTGCCAAACTTAGGGAACCTATAATAAGAAAGTAACTAATGATCCTGCAGAGGTTTTAGAGATGGTTGGGAAATTCTCTGAAAGTTTGTGTAAAGCAGATAAATGTGGAAATCATGAGTACAAATGGAAATATTTATCGAAGACTTAATTAAGTCATAGTTAGAGGTAAATGAGGCTTAACTGATGGATAAGATAGGAGGTGGTGAGATAAAAGCAGTGCCGTATAACCAATCTTAGGGAAAGTCTCCAGGAACAGATGATATTCCCGTGGAAGTTTGGAAATTAGGAGAGAAGACCGTGATAAGAATCTGGAAGATTTTAATACTATTTTAAAAGGAGGAGAACCACCGTCTTGGAAGAAAGCTGTGGTGGTTATGTTATCTAAAGATGACAAAGACTCTTCAAACTCGGGTTCATATTAGACCCATTTCAATTTTAAACCACAATTAGAAAGTGTTTACGTCTATACTAGCTGAAAGAATGTCAAAGGTGTTGCTAAAATTGATGTGTAGATCAGTGTGATTTTAGTAGAAGGGAGGCAAACATTTGACAACATTAATAGAACAATGATGATCCAGGGTGAAGCAGAATGAAAGAAAATATCTCTGTTGGTGGTGAGTCTTCATGCAAAGAAAGCATGTTAGAGTAAGCTGGGGTTTTATGAGTAAGGCATTTGATGCATTTGCATTCTCCTCATACAATACTAAGGTTAAATAGAAGGATGTCTGAAAGATCGGAGACAAGAATTGAAATGGTAGGGTTCCTCTCAGGTAAGCTATGTTTGACTAGAGGAACCAGGCAGGGGAGTTCTCTTCCCCTTTTGTTATATGCTTTATATTTAGAGCCACTGACAATGAAAATAAGTATAAGGATGTAATCGATATGCTTTTTTTTGCAGGTGATACTATTTTGTTCTTGATAAATCCAGAAAAAGACATCTCAGTGTTGTAGAACATTTTGAGATAGTTTTAAGTCTTGTGATATAAAATTAATGAAGCTAAAACAAAGGTTATAGCGATAAATTATGTAACCCCACACAAATTGGTTCAGCAATACCTATATATATATATATATATATATATATATATATATATATATATATATATATAGGGTCTATATTATAACAGTGAGCACTTAAAATAGCAAACACTGTATAATCATAGGATCATAGGTAAGGTACTAGGCTATCAGCCCAAGGGCCTACGTAAGCCTAGCCAGCAAGGTACCATAGCTTATGCCACCCAAGAAAGTTATTTTCCTGTGCCACTGTACAGCAGAAACACAGAAGTGATCCCCAGGGTGTATTTCCTATTTCCCATCCACTCATCAAGATTTTTCTTGGAGTGCTAATGAAGAACTTTGCTTGACATAGATGGGTAGCTTGTTCCAGAGTATAGGAAGTCTCTGGGACAGGAATCTATCCCTCCCGTGTGTCCTGTTTATTGTGGTGACAAGGTTTAGGTCCCTAGAGCATGTAGCTTAGAGGGATTGGGATTTCTTTAGGTGTAGCATGTCCAACAGCTCTGGGTTGACATAGCTTTATATGTTAGGCAGCGATCACCTCGGATTAGGCGATATGCTACGGAGTAAAGCTGGAGTTTTTTTGAGGCGGTCAGTGTAGGGCATTTGTTTGAGGCCAGTAATCCTCTTTGTGAGGTACTTCTGTGGCCTTTCCAGCTGCTGCAGATGTCTTGAGAGGTACATTCCAAAAGGGGCGTTGTACTCTATAATGGGTCTAATGAGTGACGAGTAGAGGGGAACAATGACCTCTTTTTTCCTGGATGAGAACCCTTTTATGATGAGGTGTGCCACGTAGAAGGACTTCCTGACTACTGTGGCGATGTGACTATCAAAGGAGAGACTACTGTCCGCCTGGGTCCCAAGGTCTCTTATCACGCATTCAGTGTTAAGTAGATTGCTGCCTATGTGGTAGTTCATGGGTACAGAATTTTTACTAAAGGGGATGACACTGCACTTTTTGGCATTGAGCTTGAGGCCATGGCTCTGACACCAGGCATCTGTCTCAGTGAGGCCCTTCTGTAGGATGTCCACATCATTTGGGGACTTGACTATGGCTCCTAGTTTGCAGTCATCTGCGAACTTTGTCAGCCAGAGGCCTTCTGTGTTAGCCTGTACTTCAGAGAAGTAGATAAACAGGAGAGGTCCCAGGACGGGACCCTGTGGTACTCCACTTGTCACTGCCTTGAGGTCAGATTTGGAGTATGCAACTTTTACAGTGTGGGTTCTGTCAGTGAGCCAGTTGGCAACCCATCTTGTGACGTAGGGATTTATACCTAGTTTAGTGAGTTTAGCTATAATTCCAGAATGGGGGATGGTGTTGAAAGCCTTGGCGAGGTCAAGATAGGCTGTGTGAACCACTTTACCCTCATCCATGGCTTTGGTGACTGCCTCAAAGAAGTCGATCATGTTCAGGAGGCATGATCTGCCTTTCACAAACCCGAACTGGGTGGGATCCAGAGTTTGGAAGTTACCAATGTCTTTGTTTATGAGTTCCATGATGATACGTTCCCTGGCCTTGCACATCAGGCTCGTCAGGCTAATAGGTCGATAGTTCCCGGGATCAGTTGTGGCTCCCCCTTTGTGGAGTGGGATAATTGACCCTAAAATGGCAAAATGCCAAAAACACGAACAGCGGAACCCCCCCCCCCCCGGGAAAAAAATTGCTGCTCCATTAAAAAAAAAAAAAAAAAAAAAAACACAAATTAAAGTGGGGGGCTGTGCCCCCCCACTTAAATATACCAACTCCCAGATCGCACCATAGTGTAGGAAATAGCATAGTCCCGAAAACAGCCCAGTGATTTTTTTTTCCCTGGGGAAAAAAAATCACTGTTCCGTGCGTTCGGGATTTTGCCGTTTCAAACAAAAAGGTTCAATTAAACAGCATTTGCTATTTTAAGCATTCGCTGATTTAATAGGGAACCTATTTATTGGGACATAAGTTGAAGTGTTTAGGAGTATGGATTAAAAATGCTTCTGTTATGGCAGCTAAGGATATATGGGAAGAGACTAAGCAAAAGAAACTGGAAGCTCTTATTTATGGCTATGAATACAAGCAGTGAAATATTTTTTAGTCCCTTTAATCTTGTGTACAGGTCAGGTATACTTTTATTAATCCAGGGAGAAGTTGTAGACATAAATTAAAGAAATTAATTTGGGAGGGAAGGAGGGCAAGAGTTATGTGGGATAAGCTGATCTTCCAGTAGAGCAAGATGGTTTAGGTATACCTGATTCTAAGGGATATTTTAGAGCTATGCAGTTAAGGCACATACATAATGCAAACAGAAGGTTATAATTCCAAGTGGAAAGGGATGATGATGAAGCAAGGGGAAATTCAAGAAATAGTGTGTGTAAAATTTCGGATGTAGATCCTTAAGGAGAATAATAACCATGCAGTATATTATATTCATAAAGTAGCAGAAAGTATTCTAAGAACTAAGCCTATACAATTATGGAGAAAGGAGATTTTACCCATAGGGATGACTGCAAGTAAGGGTACAGGAAATAGGCAAGATGGTCAGGGAATTTACTGAAAAAAACTGGTAAAGGGACCAACATATTGGGAGAAAGTAACTCAAGCAGGAAAGGTAATAGAGTGGGATGAGGCCAAGAAGGCATTTGGATTACCGCCTAGAGAGACTGCCTTCCCTACCAGGGGTTGCTCTGGGTACAGGCAAAGAGAAAGGGATAGGGGAATTTTAAATGAAAGACCTGCTCTGGTGGAGTTTTTAGTTGAATCTAGAACAGAAACTGCTGTTAAAATGAGATAATTGATTGGGCATATAAAATATTACATAACTATAAGAGTCAGTTGGAGGAGGCTAGAAAAGATTGGGAAGAGAGACTGGAAAAGGAAATTACAGAAAACAATGGGAAGACATACATGTGACTCCCAAGTATACAACCAAGTCTAGAAGGTTTAGGATCATTGGTTGGAAGTGTTTCCTTAGGTATTTTTATACCCCAAGCATACTTTAAAGACTTTCCTCAGCTAGATAGCAAATGTTAGATGTGTGATGGAGAAGAAAGAGGATACGTGTTTTGGGAGTGTAATTAGTTGGCAGATTTAAAAAATTCCAAACAGTGTACTCCATCAGAAATATTGGGTGAGCAAATGGCTGGAAGGAAGGAAATGATTATTTTGCATCAAGATGCAGGATCTGAACTGCGTAAACATAATAAGGCCTTATTAAGTTTAATTCTCTTGGCTGACAAGAAAGCAATTACTAGAAAATAGAAATCAAAGTCTATACCACAACTGTATTTGAGGTATTGAATACTATAAAAAAGTTGAAAGAACTGGAAGAGGGATCTGTAGAAAATGGAAGTAGGAAATTACATAGAAGTAAATGAAATTGTGGGTGCAGTACGTGATAAATTTCTAAAGCTCATAGCTAGTTTGCCCCACACTCTTACTATTGATGGGGATGTCCACCCCGACCCTGGGGCACCATCCCCAGACAACACTAAGCCTAAATAGAGCCCCCCCCAACTCACTATTGACCTGCCACTTAAACATTAGAAGCATCAACAATAAGGTCCACAACCTCCATTCCCTCCTAACAACCTACTCCCCCTACATACCTTGACCGAAACATAGTTAAAAACCAACTACGCCAGATAATGAAATTCTACCTCCAGGGTATAATATGCTCATGCTAGATCGTACTACCAGGAAAGGGGGAGGGGTTGCTGTTCTCCATAAAACCACCCTAAATGTTACTCTAGACAGCCTTCAACCACCTATATTTAACGAAGCAGAAATTATGATTTCCAAACTACAAATAAATAAATAAAAACAAATGTATAAACATATAGTATGTGTCTAATTCCCCCAGATAATAACTCAGGGACCCTAGAAGACATCCTCTACTTGCTATCCAGTGCCTACCCCCAAGAGACTATTGTTCTAGGGGACCTCAATATAGATTGGAATACCTGCACTGCAGAGACCCCAACCACCCACGTAACCCTACACGGTTTTACACAAACTATAACCTCCCCTACTAGGATCAGCAACCCTAAAATAAAGAAAATATCCTAGACTGGGATACTAATTAATAGCACCCACCACATGTACAAATCAGGTACTCTCCCTGAAGATCCAAGTTATAATTTCTTAACGTATACTGTTAGGCATAAGTTGAATGTCTACATCTACCCACCTATAAAAGAATAAGAAATAAAAACTTCAACCTTAATAAATTCTTAGAAGAACTTAAATTATGCAATTGGTCAGTTCTAAAACAACTACCACTAGATGAGGTAGAAATGCACTTTAATAACATTCCTGGCCATCCTTGATAACCATGCACCTGCACACTGTATTAGAATTAAAACAAAAATTGCCCCCTGGCTCACTAAAGAAACCAAACTAAAGATCATCCAAAGAAATAATGCCTGGAACACCTGGCGCTCCTCTAAAGCCCCACAAGATCGACTCGGATTTCAACAATATAGGACTGATACAAAAAGAATCCATATTACTAGACAAAAAAACAATTTCTGCCATCTACAGCAGAAACACCACAACAAACCAAGAAGTTCTGGGCAGGTATCAACAAACTCCTCCACCCAGGGCAATCCACAACTCTAACCCCAACCCAAATATCGCCAGAGTCCATCGCCAACACCTTTAACAGTTTCTTTACAGAAACCATCCAGGCCCTTGCTAACAAACTTAAACCCACTTGTCCTAATACTGAAACCCCTAAACCTAGTGACAGTCTCTCCTTCAGCTTCCAGAAAGTTCTGACTTCAGTCATTAGAGCCCTAATTAAAAAACTCAAACCAACCACCCTTTCAGCTGACCTCCTCCCTGCAGACTACCTACAAAAAGCTGCTGATGTTATAGCATTCCCTGTCTTTATTTTGATAAACAGAACCATAACTGAAGCCTCTATACCCTCTGTCTGGAAAATATCACGTCATACCATTCCACAAATGAGGCAGCTCCATTGAGCTGTCAAACTATAGACCAGTAGCTGTCCTTTCCCCTTTAGCTAAAATTATGGAAAAGTGTATCCATAAACAACTACCTTATTCAACATAATTTTCTGGCCAACTCCCTGCATGGATTTTAAACCACAGCACAGTACCACCATAGCCTTCCTCTCCTTTTCTGATGTCATAAATTCCATCCGTAACAACAACAAACTATCTTCCGCCCTGCTTCTTGATCTTTCCAAGGCCTTTGACATGGTTAACCACCAGCTACTCTTACTTACTCTAAATAAAATATCCCTAAACAACCATGCCATACAATAGTTTCAATCTTATCTTAGTGGAAGACAGCAGGCTGTCCTTTGACAGGACAAACTCTCCACCCTTCTCCCCATTACCCTTGGTTTCCCTCAAGGCTCCATATTCTTTTCTCCTTCTTTATCAATGACCTCCACACTGTAATCCCAGATGCAACCTGTATACAATATGCCGATGACTCCACCATGATTTGCTCAGCCTCTACCCCTCCAGATCTCCTTAATTTAACCCAAAAAACCTTTAATACAGTGGAAAACTGGATCTCTAATCAACAGCTGATATTAAACCCTAATAAAGCTATTGCTTTTCTCCCCTATTCATCCTTTCAACTTTCGTTTACTATAACATCTAACAATGGGACCATAATCTCACCAGATATGTATACCAAACTCCTGGGTGTTATTATAGATAACAGCCTCAAATATAATATGCACGTAAACCAAACTATTAAAACCGTTAATAAAAAACTTGGCTCCCTATACAAAAACAAACATTTTCTCACCCTTCTAGCTAGGACTGCCATTGCCCGTACCCATCTGCTTTCAACTTTACTCTATGCCTCGCCAATACTCACTAACTTGAACAAAACTGATCATAGCAAACTCTCTAGCACAGGATCTGTGTACAGGACACACAATTGTCAAACCCTAAACCTCTTAGGATGCCTGGAACTCCCCAAGCTAATTCATTGTAGTCAACTTACTGTAGCATTCAAGGTTATTAACCATCCAGAAAAACACCCTCCCTTAAAAACATTATCCATCCCTACAAAAACACTAGGCCATTTCGTTCCAGTACAAAACTTTTGGTTCAGTCTATTAAAGCTAACAACCTATCTGGAGAATCTTTGTTTGCAAATTCAGTAGGCAAAACCTGGAATTTCCTCCCATCTGACCTTACTCTGAACCCCTCCCTTGTCAGTTCAGAAAAAAAAATCTAATCCAGTATTTTAAAACTCACTGGGTTATGTCCTTGCTCTAACCCTAACTAAAGCCTAATCTACTTCCATATCCCTACGATTTTTTTATTCACAGCAACTTATCTCTTACTCTAAAAGTTTTGAAAAGAAAATCTGTAACATCTCTGCAGATGCTCTGTATATAACTGTACATATAAATTTGATAAGAGAAACTGTAACATATTTGTATATATTTATAAATATAAACTGTATTCGTCATAGGCTTGAAATGTGAGACTGTAACTTGTATGCCTACTCTAAAATTGATATTAACATGCTAAAGAGCATGTTAAATCCTGTGTTCCCACTTTTCCTTATTGCTGTCTGTTTTTTCTGGTCTCTGTCCCCCTCCTAAATGAGAAAAACAGCTTGCATGCTTTCAGTAAGCATAAACTTTTAGCCCTAAGGAAAAAAATGCTCTGGCCACCTTTAAGTAAATTAAATTGTGCAATGTGCACTGTTGTATTAAATTCATTAAAGTAGTGGTGGCACAGTGGATAGTATTGTTGCCTCACTGTAAGAGGTTCTTCTGTTCAATTCCTGTCTCGGGTGCCATTTGTGCAGAGTCTACATGTCTTCACTGTGTTTGAATGATTTTCTCCAGGTGCATTAGGTGGACTGGACACACACTAATTTGGCCATAGGTATGACTGTATGTGTGAGTGATATGGAAGAACAACCTGGCAGGGCTTAAGCAACCAGACAGTATGAACCTTGACTCTGAAATGATTGTCACTGTTAAGTGGCAACCTGACCCACATGCTGAAATGGGAAAAAATGATTGTAGATAGGTAGTAATAAATGCATTAAAGTACCAAAGCTGCTGGGGAGGCAGTTTACTTGTAAGGTATTCATTTCCCACAGCTTTCATTTATTTTTTACTGAACTGCTTTGCAGTGTACCTTTAAATATTAATTACATTGTACCATGTGCAGATATATTCAGTAGACAGTGTTTCAAACTCTCATGAATAATTGCTTGCACCTTCAGGATTCCTGTTGCCCAGTTAGTAACAGGAAAAAAAACAGATATTCACTTTGCAGATACATGAAAGAATATTCATAAATTTCCAAAAAAGGGAACAGAATAACGACCACCAAGACTGGAAATAAAATGTCTTTTTATTAACTGGTAAATGCTTTTGTGCTATATGCACTTCTTCAGAACATACAAACTTACAAAAAACAACTTAAATAATCCACTAATTGCTAAAAACTCATTATCCATTAAACCATTAATTGATTAAAACATCAGTAGATCATTAAACTCCATGTCAACCTATACATTCCAATGACATAATTTGCGAGTTTTCAAAAGGGGTTTCAAGGAAACACTGTTAAAGGCGAAAGCCATTGTCTATCTGTAAGGTAATAATCCACCTTCTTTTTCTGTTCTATCACTCAGATGTCCACCTCTGATACTCTTACTAGTAAACTGCACCACCATAAACTCGTACATGCCCTGTATTTTTTTAATTTGTGTATTTAGTGCATTTGCACCTACATCCCTTTTTGTATCCCCTAGGTGCTCAAGAATCCTTTCTTTACAACTACGATTGTTTTTTCTAACATAGTTTGTATGGTCTGAAGAAGTGCATATAGCACAAAAGCGTTTACTCGTTAATAACATTTTATTTTGGTGGACGTTACTCTCTTCTGTTTTTTTCTCTTCTGCTGTGTGGATCGACCTTTGATTACTGTCTGTATTTTTACTTGGGCTTTATAAATTTCCCCCAGAACACGCAGTTCTGCCCTATCATGGTTACTTGCTTTCACTTGTAGACTTCTTGTCTCCTAGTGAAAATCTTAGTTAATGAAAAAAAAATAGCTAATGACTTTGCAAATACAAAAAAACTATCAATTTCCAAGCCTCTCATTTTCTTAAGCATACTTTCTTAAAAATACTTGTCTGTAGCTCAAACCAAGGACATTGATCTAGGTAACCACCTTTTTAAAAACAGGAAATTATTTTAATTCTGTATGTAACATGATCAGTATACTTTTACATCCCTTATCCCAGCAGCCCAAGATAACAATTTATCAACTTTAACTTGCCTTTATCCAGCTTTTGTTAACCTTGTTAAAGTGTAAAGCGCAGGATACTTTACAACTAAGAAAAAGCACTTTCTTGTAATATCTTTAACGTATGCAGCAGTCATAGATAACACTCCTCTTCTCACATTTAAAATATCCTGACTGAACACCGTACAAAACTGATTTACAATATAGTATGCAGTTTACATCATGCAATGTTCAGTCCCTTCAGTATCCATCTAAACATTAATGACCAGTGAGGCGTATGCTTTACAGGTCACCCACCAGTTTAACACAGTCAACAAAATTCCAGGCTTTCTGTGCCCCTTCTTGTAAAGTCACATTTCATATCTGTTCCTGCATGTATTGATGCTTTATATTATACAATGACTTCTCACTAGTATTCACAAACTTGCATGCTGATTGGTCAGCTGAACCACCAATACCCGTTGTAAATCAAGGGCATACCAATAGGAAAAAGTCCTGTTCCTTTTGCTGATTTACCATTCGGCATCCAGAGTTTTCAATTAGCATATGCTACGGAGGACAGAGCAGAATGCAAGAAAAAATCAGGTAACGTTCTACAATACTAAAGAAACAGAAGCATACCTGACTTTACCTTGTATTTATGTGCTGGCCCTACTTAAATCTCAGTTGACTGTCATACTTAATGAACTGTGCCTCTTTTTTTTTCTGCAGAATGTTCAGATTTTTGCCCCATAGTTTTCTTCTCTTTCTCATAAGTGATGTATTTTTCCTGGAAAATGACTAGGGATTTAAGTTATTAAATAATGGCAAACATTTGAGGTTTAGACTTTCATATCTTTCAGAAAATGAACACTAAAACAAAACCTCTCCTTCATGCAACTTTTAAGTTTATAAGAGCGGTAAAATCTGTCCCTTTTCTGGATCTTTGTTCCCCCATTATGTTTAACTTTATCCAGGTTTCTTGCATTAGGACTGCCAGGAACGAAAAAAAAAAATACAGCAGCGAAGATTCTGTTTTCTCCATTGCTTCTCTTGAACAGCACTGATGTACTGTGCATGCATGTAAATGTTAGTCCTGTACACATACACAGTACATCAGAAAACATAGAAAAATGTTAAACATCACAGAGGAGCACTATACAGCCATTATACAAAGATATTTAAGAAATGTAAGCATTTTCTTTCTTAAATAGTGTCATTGTATTGAGTCTATATTATATTTTCGAAAGCTGACAATATCGAAGCTGATATTGTCGACACAAGAATAGCGAAAGCAAAGAACATTGAACGTGTAAACGGAAATCTCCATAAGGGAAGATTTCAGTTTACTGCAATGTAGTGCAGTCTCAAAGTTGTTATATTTAAGTAGCGGGGGTCTGGGGGGGCTTGCCCCATGCTTAAACTCATTAGGGAACCTTTTTCTTTTTGTTGTTTTTATAAGTTCTATGTTTGAAGACATCAAGCATATGGTGTTCGAAGTTTTCAACCGTCGATCTTATAATATAGACCCCATTGTATTATAGCAGTAACCCAGTCATGAGCGTCTGTAATGCTGGATTTACCCATACCTAGTTGTAGGTTATTGCCATTCCATTTATTCACTAATTTCACAATGTTGTTTATCTTCATGAACCTCTCCATCTCCCAGCACCAGTCTCTCATTCAAGTCCAAGACACTCCTAACTGTCCTAACCAGTGCCTTTTTTTTTTTTTTGTCGCTCACTTGTCCCCAGTTTTTGATACTTTTCCCGTCTGCTGCAGTTTTGTCAGAAGTATCTCTTTCTGCTAGTATGGTTGCATTGTTACTAATATAGGTGCTGTGTGCTTTTTTTGTGTGGGTTTGGGCATACCCATGATAACCCCTCTCATTTAACACATCCTGTTGAGGAATACCAGTTCAGATGCTTATCTGTACTTTCATAAAATGAATGCAGTGTGTTCCTTCCAGTTTCTCTGGTATAACAGAAAATCTCAGGTTTTCTTTGTGTGCAGTCTTCTAACTCCACTTATTTGAAATGGCTCTTGAGACGCCTCATGCTCAGCCAGCCTTTGATTTTTGTAGTTTTATCAGAGTTCATCTGGAAAGTTAATTAAAACTGTTTGTTTTTTTCCAGCCTTTTATCTGACTTTATATATTCCTTCAGTGTTTTACTTATTTTAAACACTTCTGTGTGCATCTGATTTATTTTTTCTTCCTTCAGAATTACTGAAAGCTGTCTTCTGTGGCAAAGATAAAAAGTTGAGCTGTTTTTTACTGACCATCTGCAAGATTCTTCCCAACCAGAGTTTTTTTTCCTTCTCCTTTCTTGTTGATTTTCTCTTAGTTTCTCCAAAATTATTCTTTGCTTGCATCTAGGCTGTGTGGGAGCATGTTATCTCGTCAAAGATAGTTTCAGCGAATGCAAATAAAGTGAAAACGGTTCACTGAAACCACTTTTGCCAACAGTGAAAATTGCTTTTTATCCACAGGAGTTGGTATGTATAATTCTGCTTGGAGGAAGTGTGGTGTCCCACACAGGGGAGTGCAGGGGGGCTTGCCCCCCTGCAAAAAAAAAAATCTTAAATTGTTCACTGAAGGTGTTTAGTGATCTGCTTTCTTTTTTTTTTTTCCCTGCAGAAAGCTGTGTAATTGCTAACCAGGAACTAAATGATTATCTGTATTGCCCCCTCCCCCAAGTTTCAGTTTTTACTCTGAGTTCTGATCAACCTGTTCTGTGTGCAGCCATCTTGGAAGTCCCCACTTATAATTATCCATGGTCTTAGAATCTAGGTTACATTCATTGAATGTTTTGATGTTTTGTTGGTCTTTAGCTTCCTTTCAGTTTCTTGATGGAGCATTTTATATTACCATTGTGATGGGATGTTCTGGCCTTACATGATGTACTCAGTTTTTTTTTCCCTCTGTTGTATAATTTGTAAATGTCTCCTAGCCATCACAGTGGTTTGTTGTTGAATTTGCCGTTGGATTTGTTTCTTGTGGGGGACTACATTTAAACAAATGAGCTGAGAGATCCTTGGCTTAGGTGCCTCCATATTCTTAATCCACACTGGGGTTGACATGGATAAATGTAGAGACTTTGTCAAACAGTTGTGAAAAGGTTGCTCTTTTGGAGTCTCCAAAGAAAGTTATATTGGTTTCCACGGGAAGGGGGGATGGGGGGCAATGAATGTTTTCAAAGTAAAGGCAACTAGTTTGTTGTCGGACTTAATTAATCAGGAGCCAACCAGAGGCATGGAACATAGTGGGACTGAGTTTGTTCCAGCATATAATCTCCCCTGCTGTGACTTTACACAGTTCTGGGGAAGTCTTCTTAACCCAATCTAAGATGCTTTTTGAATAACTAGCATTAAAAGTGTAAATACTGCAGCCTACTGAGGATTGAAAAAGCATCTCTTACAGGGATATTTTCAAGGAGTGCCAGGAAGGTTTCATGATCCTGTGGGGGCTGTAGAAGGTAATTGGTACAAACTTTAAGTTAAAATTCTAAATTACCTAGTGTGAGCTGAAGCTAAATGAGCTTAATGGGGGGGGCATGGAGTTTCACTTTGAAAGGGATAAAATCCCACATGAGCACTGAGACACCTCCAGCATTACCAATAGGTTTTAATGCAAAATAGCCACAGAACCCTGACATGGAAGTGTGTGTGTGTGTGTGTGTGTGTGTGTGTGTGTGTGTGTGTGTGTGTGTGTGTGTGTGTGTGTGTGTGGTGGTGGGAGGGGGCTCTCATTACACTTGAACCATGTCATTGTGACTTCACAAATATAGACTTGTCATAGATGCGGACTTCTGGATTTAAGGAAGGCCACTTTTAAGTTGTCCAGTTTATTGAGTCATTTGTTAGTTAGGCTGATATGTTCATTATATGAATTATACCTAAAAAAGGCATGATGGGTGCTGCAAAAACTTTGGCAGAAGTTCTTCATAGGTTCATAGATTTATACTAGGCTGACCACTGGGGTCCTTTATAAGCCTAGCCATGCATCCGAAATGTATACCATGAGTTGTTGTGCCTTAGAAGTTATTTTAAATGGTGTATGTTAGTTACGGCATGATATAATGGCTGCTTCTGTCCATCAGAGATATTGGTGTCAGACTAGGGGTGAATTTCCAATTTATCACCCAATGGTCCAAGTTGTGCTTGAATACGGTTAGGGAAGGACTCTGCTAACCTGGATGGGAGCCTATTCCAGGGAATGGGGATTCTCTGAGAGACATAGCTGTCCCTCCAACTTGTCCTGTTTAAGTCACAAGCAAAGTTTAAACACTTAACTCTGGTAGTTATGGTGGTGGTTGTTTTGCAGATGTGCAAAAGGTCCATTACAGCGGGATCTAAGAATGCCTTGTATGTCAGATATAAATTGTAAGTCTGTAGGAAACTGTGTGTAGAAATAGGACTTTGAGGCAATCTCCATATGACATTGTGTTTACTCCCTGCATTCTTTTTGTGAGGAACCTCTGTTGGATGTTCCTGTTGTTGCATGTGCTTGGTCAGGTACATACTGAATGGGGCATTATACTCAATTATGGGTCTGATGAAGGCTGAGTGCAGTGGCATAAGTTAGTCTGAGTATGAGGTATGGGTTTTCCGGGACACAGGGTGACCTGTAGCTAGGATATGGTATCTTACTTTACTGTGTATGATTTGGATGTGTAGGAAATCCAGTGTGTCATCCTGTTTAACCAACCTCAGAGCATGCTTGTTATTGATGTACATCAAGACGCCTTATCCTTTATTCTCTGTCTGTGCAATAGCTCTTGTAAATTTGTGGAAGAAAGTAAAGCCTTGCACTGCCTGGGTACTATATGGCTTTAAACAATATTTCAGTAACTGCACAAATGTTTGCATTCACCATGATGAGGAGAGCTTGGAGGGAGTGAAGCTTCTTCTTTAGACTTCTGGCATTGAGCAGTAACACCTTTAAATTTCCTTGGGTAGATTTTGTGGTGTTGGAAGGTTTGTTAGTTTGGCATTGCATAAAGGCTCTATGACTGAGAACAGTGTTTTAGCCAGTATTCAAAAGCCTAGAGGGGCTGGGTGCAGACCATCCTTGGCAAAAAAATGTGATTTAACTATGTCTTCCCACAATGACAAATGTTATGTCCTCCAAGAGTGACACTAAAACTAAACAAGTTACTAAAGTCAGTCTTCATCTGCTGATATTGTAGCATAATTCTTGGTAAAGATAGAATGCTGCTTGGTATGTACCAGCTCAGAGAGCTCAATAATGTCTCTCTCCATACAGTCTAGGAAGCTACATCTGAGGTCATGTACACCTACATGGACTGTGACTACATTATGCTGGTACTCCATGTTCAGCCTGGTGAATGGGGGGTATCAGTATGTCGTACAATGGAGTCCCTTATGACTAGATTCCTGGGTAGTGTATTGGCTTGCCTTATTTTCTTGGTAGTTGAGGCTCCACTTGGTGTGGCTGTATTTGCAGAGTGTTAGATGTTGTTTCTGTTGCGTACTTTTGGGTTTGAACAGAAGTTGCTGAGCATCCTTCAGAAGCAACTAGGATTTTTGATGATTTCCTCTTAGGAAGACAACCCCCCCCCCCCCCCTCGAATGGCACCAGCCGTTTAGCCATTTGTTGAAAGCAGTAATCTTTTTCTTGAATCTTGGCACATTCCAGGAGAAGAGAGTTCACTTCTCAGAACCAGAGTTTTATCCTTGACTGAAGCATGCATAGTAAGTTCTAGCAAGTTTTCCTGGATTTATTTCATTGGCTTTTGTGACATATTGTTCACTCCAGCATAGACTGTGATAATTTTGGAGTCATACTTACTGAAGAAAGAGACCAGAGGTCCCTTGATATGTCAATTCTGGCTCTTGAGAGGCAGTTAATTGTAACAGCGTCCTTGTTCAGCGTAGTGAATGTGGAGTTGGTGTGACTAACAGTGGATTCAGCAGTTACAAGGATGTTTCTCAGAAACTGTTGTATTCTTATTAGGCACCATGGTGTTATGTTGGTGTTATGTCGATGAAGGGTGTATGTTGGGTAAGTATTAGTGGGGTTTCATTGCTGTCTGTCTTTAAGAGACAAATGATATAAAAATGTATGCGTTATAAAAGAAAAAGTTGCAGAATCATCACTTATATTTTTTTTGAATAGGGTAAAATGTTTGATTATGTACATAGATTATACTTAAAATATAGTTTTAGTTTGCAGACTTTTGACATTTTTTTGGGGGGGGTATTTTTTTTCCTTTTATGATGTAAAGAATGTTCTTCTGTTTAATATTGAAGTGTTACTTAAATGATATCAATCCCCTGCTTTTTGATGTGCTGTTGAATATTTTACCCCCACCTTAATATCCACCATACCAGGCAAGTGGCACTTTTGTTCATCTTGGAAGCATGTACCACTTATCTGTCCTGAACATATTTTACTTAGTTTTTTAAACTTTGTTTGCTGGTTTAATCCTGCTGGGTTGGTGGCCTCTTTTTGGAGAGACCCAAGGAAGTAGCCATTCAGACTTGGAGAAGTTTAGCCAGGGAACCAGGAAACTTCCCATAGTCTTTTCATCTTAGAATTGCATTTGTAATTTGGACTGTACACCTTTTGTTGACACAATAAGTATTGTATGCTGAATATAGACTATTCTTGAGGATTAGCCTTCCACAGTGAGATTCCAGGGATGGATGTGAGGTAAATGTAGTGACCTGCATTTGGTAGATAGGGGTGATTTTTTTTAATTGGTGCTAGTGCGGATTCCACAACTTCATTTATGGTCTGGAGCATGTACTGTTTGACATCAGTTTGTACCATTCAGCTCTCTGGATATAGGCAGTAGATGGAGGTGGTAAAGTGTAGTGGGTGGATTGAATTTTTTTTTCACTTTGATACGTTTCCACTTCATGACTCCAGTCTACAGAGCAGTTTTGCTACCAGTCAAAATGATAGCAGCAAAACTGTCATGCTAACTGATGTGTTGCAGTTATTGAACTTATGTGTAGTATACTCTTCAGTTACTATCTTCTATCTTCTACTTGTCTTTTATAACTTTTACAAATTACAGTAACCAAATTGTTGCTGGCAGCTAACCGTTTAATTGACTTTGGAACTCCATAATATTACTCGAGCAGAGTCCTGAACTGAAGCTGCAGTTACAAATTTACAGGTTTACAGTAGTGCTTAGCCAAACCTTGTTGCTGAATACTGCCCTTGTGAAACAATGACAAATGGAGGGCAGAAGATTGTTGTTTATACATATACACAAGTCAGCATAGATAAAAAATGCCATAATATTTTCTTCAGTGGACATTTGGGCTTACTTGTTCTTCAGAAATTCAGACATCGAATATGACATTTTCCAAATATATATTTAATCTTCAAAACATAGGAAGTATGAAACATTACTATCTATCAGCTTACATAATTCTGTATTTTTAACATTGTTAGAACAATGTACTTTTCTTCATATACAGTTTTTAAACAAGCCAAAGACCTTTGCAAAACTTAGTACAAATGATGTGTTTTCACATGTTTACAGATGTATTATAGAAACAGAAAACCTTGAGGAAAGGGTGGCAGTGGTAAGCCGAATTATTGAGATTCTGCAGGTTTTTCAAGAGCTAAACAACTTTAATGGCGTGCTGGAAGTGGTTAGTGCCATGAATTCATCACCTGTGTACAGGCTAGACCACACATTTGAGGTATGTTGAAAAGTAAAGGACATGTATAACTTAATTTTGCTGCTAATTATTTAAATTGGAATAGACCTGTATAGTCTATCACTTCTGCATGCATTATATAAATGCAGTCCTTTTGTTTTCTAAAATCTAGTGTTTATGTGCTTTGAATTTCACAGGTTTTACTTTGTTCTTGAACCTCATTAGACTTTTTAAAGACTTTATATGTGCTGTTTAAAGCTATTAGCTGTGCTGTAGATATTGAAAGTTGTAAGACTGGGGATCCGCCTTGATGGGTCCTATGGATGGGCTTATCCTTTTCTGTGACAGGCATGTAAACTGTACTACCACCAAATTGTTTGCCACAGATGGAGGCTGAAGTCTCACTGTCTTAACCTTTACCGGCAGTTAATATACAAGGGTTAGTTGGACTTCAGAGATTGTAGTAAATGCAGGCAACTTCCTTGGAAATTTGAGAAATAGTCCATGCCTGTCATGCCCAAGTTTTACACCATGCAGCTAAAGATCAGAGTTATAACTGCTGTCTCTGGGATTTCATCCACCTCTGTCTGAGCTCAGTGCTTTTCAGTGCACTCTTATCAACAGTAATTGAAACTTGACCAAGATTATTTTGTGTGCACACACTTAAAATATTTCCAGGAGGAGTTTTAATGGTATCTGTTTAATACTAGCACCACTTGACTTTAATGCTGCACAAGCTAGACGTGCTAGCATATCAGAAACACAGTTCCTTTTTACCCATAAAATAAGGCAAACGTTTAATATTTATATTGTTGCAGTAGTTTGAGTAGTAACTGTTCAAAAGATAAATGACAACATTCAGTGCCCTGTTCTAATACCTTTAAGTTATAAAGTGAAACATTTAAGACTGGATAATACAACTCTGAAACAAAATTAAAAATGTACTTTGTAAAATGTAGACAAGCAATTTTAAACTTACGCAAGGAACATACAAGGCAGACATGTTTAAACAGATGGATGGCATAAAACATTTCTTAGCTAGCATCTTATCCGGACCTGCCACTATTAATTGCTGAAGATATTGAATTCTGGCTGCTTCTGTCTCAGAAGTCCAAACAGTAGATGTATGGTTCCACAGGCAAAAAAAAAATGGAATCCTGTTGGAGCTTTGTTCAGAAATGCAGTCCACCTGCGTATTTCAGATTAAGGAAGTTTATGTAACCGACTAACCATTGTATTCTGTTGGGGAGAAAAGTATGACATTCATTCCTGTTTAGATTGAAAATTTTATAATGCTGTCCTCAAGAGTTTTTAGTCTTTGAGGAAGCAAGTGTCCAAGTAAGGTCATGCATGTAAGCACTGCAGATGTTTGCACAGTAATTTTGATGCATTTCCTCTTAAAATTTTACATTTCAGAGATTTTGTGTGTGTGTTTGGGTGTACAGTTTACACACGCACACACACACACACACATATATATATATATATATATATATATATATATATATATATATATATATATATATATATATATATATATATATATATATATATATATATATATATATATGGGTCCCCTTCAAAACATCTAAAACCCATAACATCTTCTAATTTCATAACATTGAGACCATTGGTTTATGGGTAGGTACTAGGCTATTGGCCCTAAAGCCTATATAAGCTAGCCAAAGGGTACCCTGGCTTTCGCCACCCAAGAAAATTATTTTCCTGTGCCACTGTCGAGCAGAGCCGCAAGTGATCCCCGGGGTGAGTCATCCAGATTTTCTTGGAGTGCTAATGAGCGTTGTTTGATATAGATAGGTAGCTTGTTCCAGAGTATGGGAAGTCTCTGGGACAGGAATCTATCCCTCCAGCATGTTCTGTTTATTGTGGTGACAAGGTTTAGGCCCCTGGAGTGTGTAGCTTGGAGGGATTGGGATTTCTTTAAGTGGAGCATGTCCAAAAGCTCTGGGTTTGACATAGCTTTGTGTGTTAGGCAGAGATCGCCTCTGAGCAGGCGGTATGCGACAGAGTAAAGCTGCAGTTTTTTGAGACTGTCTGCGTAGGGCATCTGTTTGAGGCCAGTAATCCTCTTTGTGAGGTATTTCTGCGGCCTTTCCAGTTGTAGATGTCTTGGGAGGTACATACTAAAAGCGGTGTTTTGCTCTATAATGGATCAGTTGAGTGACGAGTAGAGGGGAACATGACCTCTTTTTTTCTGGATGAGAAACCTTTTGTGATGTGTGCCGCATAGAAGGATTTCCTGACTACTGTGGCTATGTGATTATCAAAGGAGAGACTACTGTCCACCTGTGTCCCAAGGTCTCTTATCACACTTTAGGTGTTAAGTAGACTACTGCGTATGTGGTAGTTCATGGGTACAGAGTTTTTACTAAAAGGGATGACAATGCACTTTTGACATTGAACTTGAGGCCATGGCTTTGGCACCAGACATCTATCTCAGTGAGGCCTTTTTGTAGGATGTCCACATCTTTTGGAGTTTTGATTATGGCTCCTAGTTTGCAGTCATCTGCGAACTTCGTTAGCCAAAGACCTTCTGTGTTAGCCTGTACTTCAGAGAAGTAGATAAACAGGAGAGGACCCAGGACTGAACACAGTGGTACTCCACTTGTCACTAGTCAGAAGTTGGATTTCGAGTCTGCTACTTTCACAGTGTGGGTTCTGTCAGTGAGCCAGTTGGCAACCCATCTTGTGACATAGGGATTTATACCTAGTTTAGTGAGTTTATCTATAATTCCAGAGTGGGGGATGGTGTTGAAAGCTAGGGCGAGATCTAGATAGGCTGTGTGAACCACCTTACCCTCATCTACGGCTTTGGTGACTGCTTCAAAGAAGTCTATCAGGTTTAGGAGACATGATATGCTTTTTACAAACCCGAACTGGGTAGGGTCCTGAGTTTGGAGATTACCAATGTCATTGTTTATAAGTTCCACGATGATACGTTCCATAGCCTTGCAGACCAGGCTCGTCAGGCTAATGGGGTGGTAGTTTCCGGTAATTACCAGAACATCTAAAACCCATAACATTGAATTTTATAACATCTAACACTACAAATCACATGAAAATATCCCCTCCACATGTAACGACACCAGACTACCAAACACACTTTTTACTACATTTCTACAGGGGAACTTGATATAGTGGGGTTAGGAATTTAACTTTTTCCCACTGTAGTGCGATCATGGAGTTGGTATTTTTAATTTACTGAGGGTGTGGAGTGCAGGGGGGTTTGTCCCCCTGCAGAAACGTAGTAAAAAGTGTTTGGTGTCATTATATGTGGAGGGAATGTTATTTTCTTCTGATTTGTAGTGTTAGATGTCATGAAATTCAATGTTATGGGTTTTAGATGTTTTTGGGTTTAGATGTTCTGGTCTCAGTGTTATGAAATTAGATGTTATGGGTTTTAAATATTTTGAAGTAGACCCATATATATATATATATATATATATATATATATCTAAAGATGTATATATATATATATATATATATATATACATTCATTTCCATTTTGTACAGGTTATACATTTTACCTTTACAGGATTTACAACCACAGGTCTTATGAAAAAAAAAATTGTAGTTGTATTTACTTAAGCTTAATGCAACTTTTTTTTTTTTACATTGTCCTCAAGTCAGCAAATTTGTATCTTTTTTTTTTTTGTAAGTTCTGTACTCAAGAAGGGATGCTCACCTATGATGATTCTAACGTGTAATGACTTGCTTTAGCTTCTTAAGTGTGGTTCTCTGAAACTTATCCAGATGCAAAGGATGGTTGAATGATGCTCCCCAGAAGATGGTGGGAGGGCTGTATTACTGCCCAGCAGATATGCCACAGTTTCTGATCCTGAGACCTCACTTTGAATATTGTATGGAATATTTATTTGTCTTTGTTTACCAGGAAGGTCCGACTGAGTACTACCCATTTTCATCTGAGGCCTGGGGAGAAAATCTCCATTTGTTTACATTGCATTGTATTTTCAGTTAATCACAGAGTACTTACATTCCTATTTATATTTATATACATACAGTAGTTATATTTATACATTGTAAAATTTTAGAGAGATAGATGTTACTAAAGAGCCCATGTGCAACTTAGTGTATTGTACAGGCAGTGGTTATGTATAAAAATTGCTCTGTCATTTCACTGAGAGGTTGAGTATTCTGTTTAAGGAGAATATTTTGAGAGTATTGTACAGTGAGCACAAAGTGTTAACCTGGTGATGAGCATGTCCAGGACCAGGCTTGGTTAAGATGTTGCTTAAGCATTCGTTTAAAACTATTGAGTTTGTTGGAGAGATATTCTTCATGTTTCACTGTTGCAGTTATCACATTTGGGTTAGGTAGCCCTCAGCCACTGAATACCAGAGTCTTGGATTCCTGCGTTGGATGCTGTCTCTTCCATGACGTCAGGGGTATAAAACATGCAGCTGACACCATTACATCAGTCTTTCTTGCGGTGTGGTGCCTGAAGCAGAAGCAGTTCACAAGTGCCGGTTGGCCAACTCCTGAAATTTTCATTTTCAAGTTTCAGAACCGAAGTCTTCAAAAAGATAAGTACCCCATTGGGGATCTTTTTTCTTGCTCCAACTGATGTCAGTAAAAGTTAGCAATCGTCTTACCTGTGGAAAGCAAATACCTCATAAAGATTTCCATTCCTACTGCATTCCTTGCTTAGGCCCAGACCACGACATCCCACGTCGTTTTTTTGCCTTGTTCATCGTCTGTCTATCTTTGCAGAAAATTATTTTGGTACTCGATATCCGTACTCCGAAATGATTTCATTAAGCCATCCGACTACTGATCTTCCGAAAAATGTAAGGATAAAGACAGACCGCATATGTCCAAAACTGCTGACGATTCTGCTGTTAAGCTAGTTGCCAGTCTGCCGGTACTCAATGAGGAGCTTTCGCAACCCCTGATACCCGCTACTTCAGATTCGCAGGCCTCTACTGAGACCCATTCGGAGTCTGGTATGCCATGAGATGCGTCTTCGACTATGGAACCTGCTGATGTCTCTACCTTGGATGGGTCCGGAGCCGCTGTGCAGGCACCGGCTTCTGAGGGTGTAGGCCTACAGACTTGCATTTTAAACCGACGCCATCTTCTTCATCCAGACCTAAAACTCGCACCACACCTAGAAAACTTACATCCAAACTGCACGCTCAGGCCCATATGCCTAAAAAACAAATGCTTAGAGTAGCTGGAGACCTTATTACCTTAATTAGGGGAAGCCAGCCTTCCCCTCCTAAGAGACCTAGAGCTGATTTTCCTTCTGATTCTTCTGATCAGGAATGTGATATTTCTGTTCCTTCTGATTACCAGGATGTGCCCTTATCTACCTGTGAGGATTCTGATGCAGAGGATTCCATTTCCTCTGCTTCCCCTCCAGAAGATTTTTCTTTTGGTGAAACCTTGCACACTCTTAGGGAGCATTTCCGCTAGGAAAGCCAGGATTAATCTGACTCCAAAAAGAGGCTTAGAGAATTCTTACTCCTTCCTCAACACAGGCCTTTAGCTATTCCTCCTGTTCTGGACATTGTAGATGATGTTTTCTTGGAATCTAGCCTTTCCTCAGACACCTTACCTCCAGCTCTCAGAAAACCTGACTCTCACAAGTTCCTCTTCAAGAATCCTACTGCGGATCCAGAGACCATTTCCCAAGGACCAAAAGACATTAAGGGTACTGCTTCCAAAAATCCTCCCCATTCTGATAGAGATTCTAGAGCCTTGGACAGATGGGGTAAGAAGGTATGCACTTCTGCTACTTTGGCCATTAGGGCTTTAAATTGCCAGTTGCATATGTTAAAGTACCAGCAGCATATTATGGGACTGCTTAAACAGAAAATGATGTTGATTCCTGACTCTGCTGAACACAACAAATTACAGGATTTAATGCACTCTGCAGAACAAGTTGGTAAACATACTTTGCAATGTAGTTTTGACTCTCTAGAAGCACTTGCCACATGTTGTCACTGGGTCTGTACTTAGAAGGCATGCTTGGCTTAAGGAGCAAAACGTGCCAGATCATGTTAAAAATAAATTGCTGGATGCTCCCTTAAACCAAGGCCGCCTGTTTGGCAACAAAGCAGAAGATGTCCTCGAAAGGATGGAGGAAAATGCTAAATCTATGCAAACTGTTAAAGATTTCCTACAAGTACAGCCTCCCAGATTTAGTAGGCATTGGCCTTCAAAGAATTGGTCCTTTCCAGTCTCTTCCAGGCCTTCTCAGTCCAGACCCAGGTACAGCAGACCACCTAGGTTACAGTCTCAGGCTACGCACAGGCCTAAGCAGTGGGGGGCTCCCACTTCCAAAGCAGGGAGTAGTAAGCCACCCTCCTATGGAAAAATGGCACAATGACTTAACCTTAACCCTTCCAAGCCCTGCTCAACTGCCTGCTCCCTTAGGAGGAAAGCTTGCCCTGCATGCAAAAAACTGGAAACTCATTTCCCAGGACAAATAGGTTTTGAATGTAGTTTCCCAAGGATACAGATTCCACTTCCACACCCTACCCAACCCCAAACGGTTGGCCCGACCTACCCTGAAATCAGTGGACGGAGGCCCAACAGCAGGTTCTCTCTCTTCTAAGTATCGGGGCTATTCAACCTGTCCCAGCAGAACAAAGGGGACAAGGTTTTTATTCAAGACTTTTCCTGGTACCCAGAAAAGACTGCTCCTGGCATCCTATCCTGGACCTTTCTATTCTAAACACCTTTCTGGTAATTCCAAAATTCAAAATGGCTAACACTCCAACAGCTGCTTCTTATGCTAGGCAAAGATGCCTGGTTGGCAACTTTAGACTTAAAGGAAGCTTCCCTGTGCATTCCAATAAGGGAATCTTGCAGGAAATACCTACGCTTCAGGGCAAGTTTCAGACACTATCAGTTCTCTGCACTTCCCTTTACTACTGCACCCAGGGTATTCACAAAGTGTCTTGCTCCAGCCATTGCATTTTGCAGGCAGAGAAATATTCAAATATACCCGTACTTGGACGATTGTCTGATTCAGGCAGAAAGCCAGGACTTGCTATTAAAACATCTAGCATTCATAAAGAAACTTCTAACCTCACTGGGGTACACCATAAACGAAAAGAATCTCATCCAGTACCCTGCCAACAGATTATATTCCTGGGAGCAAGCTTGAACACAACTTCCCAGATGGCTTTCCTCACTCCAGAGAAACAAGTTTATTTGACAAACTACTTCAAACTATTGGCCACAAAGACCCAGCTATCTGCAAGGAAAATTCTGCAAGGCCTGGGGTTCATGGCCTCTTGCATTCTACTAATTCCATATGCAAGACTGCATATGAGGAAACTACAATGGTATCTAAAAAGCCTATGGTGTCCACATTCTCAGGATCTGGAATCAGTGATTCCTATCATTCCTTGTATAAAGACAGAGTTCCTTTGGTGGGCAGAGGCTTGCTACCACAACAAAGGACTCCCTTTCACTCTACCCCCTGCCACCCAAACCCTAACAACAGACGCATCAGACTATGCATAGGGGGCTCATTTGGCAGGGCAGTGTATTCAGGGCAAATGGAACCAGAGACAGCTGCACCTGCATGTCAACCAGAAAGAAATGTTAGCTGTACAGAATTCCCTGACAGCCTTCAAAGACCGCATTCTTCCAGGACAATTATTGGTAAAGACTGACACCGCCACAGTCATGTGCTACATAAGCAGGGGGGAACCCACTCGTACTGTCTCTGCAGACTAGCCATGGCTCTATGGAACACAGCCCTGCGCTACCAAGTACACCTACAAGCTCAATTCCTGCCAGTCAAGCTAAATTCACTGGCAGACAACCTAAGCAGAAATCTCATGGACCGACACGAATGGAAACTGGAACCAAAAATATTCAAGCTCTTGAGGAACAAATGGGGGACTCCAGAGGTAGACCTGTTTGCCTCCCCTCAGAACTACCAATTGGACAAATTCTGTACAAGGACTTCCCACAGTCAAATTTGGAAAGTGGATGCCCTGTCCTTTACGTGGGAAAGCATCTCTGTTATGCCTTTCCCCCTCTGCCTCTTCTCTCGAAGGTTCTGCAAAAGATCAAACAGGACAAGCCAAGGACAATACTGATTGCACCAGACTGGCCACGCCAGCACTGTTACCCCCTCTTGCGCAGTATGACAGTGCTAGAACCATGCACCTGCCTCAGACCCCTTCCCTGCTGTCCCAGCAGGTGGGCCAGATTCTGCACCCTCAGCTTCAAACCCTGAACCTTGCAGCCTGGCTAATTCCTTGAGCTCGCCAATAGCATCCCTCAGTAAGCAGGTGCTAGATGTCATTCTGGAGGCAAGGAGGCCTAGTGCTAGAAAATCCTATGTGGAAAAGGGGAAAAGATACTGTTCCTGGAGCCAAACTCGGGGGATGGGCACAACGGTACCCAGGTTACCTCATATTCTTAAGTACTTAACAGAAATGCTCCACAAGGGCCTATCCTTCTCGTCAATTAAAAGTAATGCCTCTGCCATTTCAACACATTATAATACTGAGCCACCCCTCTTCTGTCACTCCCTGCTAAAGCAGTTCCTTAGAGGAGCCAAAAATGTAAGACCCCCCCCCCCCAGGAGAGCCCCTACTCCAGCCTGGGACCTTAACTTTGTATTGGAAAAGCTCACTTTACCTCCCTTTGAGCCAGCTGCAACTGCAGAGTTGAAATTCCTTTCTTGGAAAACAGCCTTCCTTCTAGCCATTACTTCAGCAAGAAGAATGTCTGAATTACAGGCCCTCATGGCAGTGGAGCCCTTCATTATCTTCCATGCAGACAGGGTTTCCCTCAGGACCAATCCTTCAGTTATGCCCAAGGTGGTGTCTAGTGTGGCCCTAAACCAGTCTATTCATTTGCCTACTTTTTTCCCTAATCCACAAAACAAAGGAGAACGAATACTGCACTCTCTGGACATGCACAAACAACTTAGATTTTATTTGGACAGGACTAAGCCCCTCAGAAAATCTGAACAGCTGCTAGTTGGCTTTGCTGCAGGGGCAGAGGGGAAGGCCATTTCAAAGCAAACCATTTCTAAATGGATAGCCCATTGTATTCATTTTTGCTACAAGCACCATGGAAAACTACCCCACAGGGGATAAGATCACATTCCACCAGGGCTGCAGCTACCTCTACAGCCTTTCCTCAGAGGGAGTCCCTACCAGGGACATCCTAGAAGCTGCTACTTGGAGCTCTGTACATGCCTTCACCAAGCATTACGACATGCCTATTTTTTCTAAATCCAGAGCTGGTTTTGCCACTGCAGTCTTGCAGGGCTTAATAGCTGGCCCTAATGCTCTCTAACTTCCTCCTCCCTTCCTTAGCTTTGGGAATCTACCCATATGTGATGACTGCAGCAGTGAAGCACGAAGAACATAGTACAGTTGTGTACACTTACCATAAATGTAGATGTTAGAGTGTATTCACTGTTGCAGTCCTGGTTACCCTTCCTCCAGCCCCCGACTTCTCTTGGCTTCCTTCTTGTTTGGTGTATTTGCTTTTTGTTGGAGGTGTACCATAATATATAACTGCTTCCCGTTGTGGGGGCACCTGACATCTGGGGCAAAAAAAACATGATGTAATGGCATCGGCTGCATGTTTTATACCCCTAATGACCTGACGTCATGGAAGAAGAGAGAGCATCCGACTCAGGAATCCAAGACTCTGGTATTCAGGCCGGCTGAGGGCTACCTGCAGGCAGATAACCCAAATGTGATGACTGCAACAGTGAGTACACTCAAACATCTGCATTTATGGTAAGTGTACACAACTGTACTGTTTAAGTGGGGATACAATTGCAGAATTTAGAAACATATTGGGAGTAGAGTGAGTCTCCTGCAACATTATTTGACTTCTTTTTGAGTTGTAAGAATTTATTACTGGAATGGAGGTCCCTTGCTGAACAGTAGCAGGGAGTAATTTTTTAGTGCAGGGCATTTTTCTGCATAATGAATGAGTTTGTGTGCTGTCGTTAGTTGTGAATATGTAAGGTAGTTGTGCAGATCAAGCCAGTTTAATTGTTTTAAGCTGTGATACTGGTGGGTCCTAAGAGTGAAATTGGTGGCAAATTTAGCTATTTTATTGTAGCAGGAGGAAAGTTTCTTTCTTTGAGTATTGTTTAAGTTTGTTAGGATAGGAGTGGCATGTAAGAGAGCTATCGGTAAGAAGGTGGCGGCTAGAGATTTTCTTGTAGTATCTGTGAATAATCCATTGCTCCTATAAAAGGAACATTTAGCTTTAATTGTACTTTGTCTTAGGAATGGGGTCCATTCCCGTCATGGTATTAGAAACCCCCAAAATTTGGAGAAACTAAAAAGGGGAGACTAGTTTTTAGTGTATAGATTTAATGGCCTGCAATATATGCTGGTCATATTTGAGATTGTCCTCTTGGCAACTTTTTAAGGTAAAAAGCATTAACTTAGTTTTCTTGGGGTGGAGTATGAGGTTTGATTCTTTGAGCCAGGTTTTTACAGAGGAGAAAGATTTGTGGGTAATGTCTTGGAGTTTTATTGTTGAGGCTGAACATGTTAATGTTGAATTGTCTGCATACTGAACTAAACTAGCATAGTGAGTGGAGTTGTGATAGGCAATAAAGAAACAATGACAAGAAGTATTGTGAAAGTCCTATTGAAAAGAGGTGAATGAGCAGTTGCCTGTGTGAAAGTGTCAAATACCTTTGTCAAGTCTAAGAACATGGTGGGCACAAACAGACCATTGTTTCTATATAGTCCTTTCTGAGATATGCCTACATTTTATGTGGCCTTGGCAGGCTTTGTTAAAGGTGGGAATCATCCCCATTTAATGAGAGCACAGTTCTATTCCAGGTCCTTATTTAATTTATTTGGAGAATTTGAGACATAGTAGAAGCTGTATTTTATGATTCCAATTGAATGGTGTATCCCAGAGTGTCAGTACTGCCTTTCTCTTAATTGATGAGACTGCTTAGCCAGATCTGTAGGAAAAGACCTTTCAGTTACCCAGTCACAGATCAGTGGTACTCTGGGCCAGACTTTGTTTCCATGGACTGCCCTGCAGCTCACCTCATGCGCAGTTGCTCTTCCTGGTCCTGTTTGAGGGGGAATCACTGTATAAACCTTTGCCAGGGCCTATGCTCAAGGTGTGAGAGATTAGATTTTATACTCTGCTTGAAGCTTTAGTTATGGGTATAGGATTTCACCTTTAAGGACCTTTGTTTGTACAGGTGGCATGCCTAGTACAGGCTTCCCTTTCTTTAGTGTCTTTATCAGATGAGTTCACTTGTGCACATTGGTCTGCCTAACACCCTCAGCATCCCAGTTTGACACTTGTAATCCTTACTTTGGAGTTATCAAAAGTTGTTGGGCTTTGACCATTGTCTGTTTCCCCAGGAAGTCAGGTAGAGGAGGTATTTTCTGTTGAGACAGATGAAGTCCTTCTCCCACAAGGATCCTTGAGCTGCTATTTTGATATTCTTTCCTTTAGGGGAGTCCCTGTGGTGTTAGGTCTTGCATATCTGCACTCCAGCTATAGGTTGTACATGGAATGTTGTGCTGCCATTCACCCCTCCCACTGAGAGCAGAGTTTGAAGGTGCCATCTTGTAAACTCATAGATAGTCATTCTTCTGTTACTACCCATTTAAATGGGCCATTTCTGTGTATCAATCTCCAACAGATTGGAGTGTTACAGAATGACACCTTCATACACTTGGTGGGCCTACCTGTAGTCCCAGAGCTTACAGTTTTCTTCTGGCTTGCCTTTAGTGTGACATCTCAAGCATAGAACAGGTCTGGCAGGAAGGCATACCATCTGCCACACTGGGACTTGGGGCTTTCAACTGTGTGTCTCATAGGTAAGGACTAGATTAGCTGCCCTTGTGGGCCATTCTAAGCCTAGCCAAATTCTCTTGGTGAGAATCAAACCCTGTTCCTCTGGTGTGTGGTAAATACCTTAACCATTATGCCATACCAACCTCAGCACTGTATCAATTCGATACCTAAGCAATTTTGCCAGTGAAGTGAGTTTTGTAAACTCTGTCCAACTGGTACACTGATTTACAATCACTATGCTTATCACTGGGAGCATAATGGTTCCACTAGGAATTGAAGTCAAGATCTTCTACTTGTAAAGGAGATGTGATGACCAGTATACCACATAATATTTCCAGATTCAAGTCCCTGTTTATACAGTCAATACTGGAAACACTTTAGGACCTATTTTTGACTTCTGTGACATCCAGTTTGGTTTAGAAACTTGTTTGTTCCCACATCAGTTCTTATTATTGTGAATGAGATCCTATGATTGTTGGAGCTTCACCTCCAGTAAGCTCACAAATGAGCCAGTTCCCCTTCTTGACGTGTCTCTGCCCCTTCCTATTCTCAGGTCTTCTGGGGTGGGTATTGTTTCATGTTCCCTCTTTGATTAGTTTGGATACTGTCCTGTAGCTAATTCCGTGTGCCATTGTAGTGTTTAAGGATGCAATTGTTCCCTGCCATTTTTTTCCCCACTGGTGGCTGAGGAGGGCAGCATGAATTCATTCTTCGTCTTTTAGGGGGTTCTGAGAACTCTACCTGGGCTTGACTAGAGAAGGTAATCCCCTTCATGGTGACAGTGGACTCTGTAATACCTTGTCAAAGTTCCTTTATCATGGACCCATTTTGCATTCTGATGGCCTTAACAGAGGATTCATAAGCTATTGGGAATCTCTGTCTCTTGGGTTCCGTGTGGATGCAGCTCTTTGTGGACAAAGAGGAACCTTATACTTTCACTGTTTGTCTTCTTTAGGCATCCGGATTGTGCTTAATATCTATAAGTGGTGGTGGTAGTGGCTCTCAAAAATTGGTTCTTAAATGTCTCTTGTTGCTGGGTTTACCCTTGGGTTCCTAGATTGTCATTTGCTTTGGTTTCTGGTGATGACCAGGCCTGAGAAGCAGCACAGAGGGTTCTGGCAGCACTATGGAGAAAGCGGTTTTATGTATCCTTGTGGAGTTCCTTTCCTTTTTGTGACTTGAATTTAATGTTTTGCTGGCTTGCATGTCTGATGTTGGGCCTGTTGACTTGATGGTGTGGGTATTTTTACTTGGACTTCTATCAAATAAACAGTGCAGCTTCAGAAACTTCTTCAGTGTCACAACTTTAATGTGGCACAGACTCTCTCTGTATAGCAGAGGGGGACTTGTTTCAAATGCTGAGATCATGTCTTGTTATTGCAGAAATAAGTCATCGACAACTTGCTCCTCACAATTAGCAAACTTAAGCTTTGACCAAAATACTATTAAACGGTTTGAAAGTTACCTCCAAAACAGAACATCTATTTATCTGTCCATCCAAGGACTAGTTCTAGGATCCCTTCTCTTCTCACAATTCATTAGTGATCACCCAGCAGACCTCCCTTCATTAAATATTTTTATTTATTTTTCTTTGTTGACTGGAAAAAGTCCGACTAGGCAAATCCCATTTTTCTGCCGAGGCCTGGGAAGAAAGCTCCACATTTAAGTTTCACATGATTTACATTTATAATAGCAGGGTAAAACATCTGTACATTAGCTTGTTTACATTATTTTTAAATATTGTTAAATGTTTCTTGCACGAAGGTAACATTTTAACACAAAAAAGAGAAACTAACATAAATTGGATAGTTATTGAATAGAGAAATAACATATAGTAACAGTGTATAGCATGATGAGTGCACAGAAAATATAAAACTGGGGTGTTTTTGAGTTTAGTAATAATTTACAGACAGATGTAGAATGTAGCTCAAAAATGAGAGATAATGAAAGGAGAAGTTCTGGAAGTGAGCTGGAAGATAAACAGACAGAGGAAGAATTGTAGTTAGTGGTGGGGTGGAAGAGAAAGAGGAAAAGTAAGAATTTAAGAAGTGAGTGCAATATGAGAAGTAGGGATAAGCTAAGTGGCTGTAAGAGTTGGAGAAAAGTAGTCTGAGTAAAGCTAGTAGGTGATCAAGAAGAACAGCCATCTTTGGTATAGGTGCTGTGTAAGCAAAGTTTTGAAACTATTTAAGTTTTTTACATGTTTTAACTGTGTGGGAATTTGATTCCAGAGTTTTTACACATAATGAGAGTAGAGAGGGTTTCCAGCAGTGTTGAATGTCTTATTGATAACACATTAAATGTTTATTGCTAGTGCGAAGTTCCTAGTGAGTGAATAGTACAGTAGAGTAGTTTGTAATGCTGGGTATTTGTCAGGAGAGTACAATAAGTTGTAGGCATTGGGCAGTTGTGAGTATGTCAACTGGTTAGAGAGTTCAAGTCAGTTTGTTTTAATGCAAGGCAGTGGTGTGTTTTTTTAAGGTTGGTTGGTTAATTGCAAATTTAGCTGTTTTGTAGTAGCAGTAGTCATTTTAGTTTTATTTGTAAGAATACAGGAAGTATATAATAGAGAAGGAAGGAGGTATGTTGTTGCTAAGGTAATCTTTGCTTGAGCTGTCAGGTCGTGTTTAGCCCTATGGAGTTGGCCAAGCTTTTGGTGAGTTTTCTTGATGGAGTGACCTATGTGGTGATCAAATTTGAGTAGTTTAGTTTGGCTTATGGTTTCTATTTTTGTGTTATTATTTGAGGTAATACGAAATGTGTATTTCTGCTTAAGATGTCGTTTTGGAGTAAATAGTATGTTTTTTTTTTTGTTTTGTTTTTTTTTTTTTTGGCGTTAAACAGCAGGCTAGAAGTTTTTTTAGCCATATTTCAATGTCAAATGAATGCTTTTGAGTGATTTCCTATAATTTTGTTATGGATGAGGCAGAGCAGATAAGGGCTGAATTGTCGGCATATTGTACGAGAGTGGCAAGTGTTGTAACAGTATAAAGTTTATTTATGAAAATATTAAATAGAAGGGGGCCAAGTACTGACCCTTGTGGAACAGCAACAGAGATTGGTTGAAATGCTAAAAGGTTTTGTTGCCATTTAGTTTCCTACTGATTACATGAATAACTGTGAAACCAGGACAAGGGCATGTGAGACCTGGTGTTGTAAGTTCAGTGAGGACCTTTTGGTAGGACACTATGTCTCATATGCTTTGGAAAGGTCAATAAAAAGTGAAGAAACAATGTTGCCCTCATTTCTATATTGGTTTACTTTGTTAGTGAAGTTGAGGAGGGCAGTAGTAGTACTATGGTTGGGCCTGAAACCGTGCTGGGTGTTGGAGAGCAGGTTGTATTTGGTTATATATGTCATAAACTGAGAGTGAATACATTTCTCGAGGATTTTAGAGAGGGGTGATAGGACAGCAGTAGGTCTATAGTTTAAATCTGTTGAAGTAGCTCCTTTGTAAAGGGGTATACTAATGGACTTTTCCATCTGGATGGGACATAGTTTTCAGTTATTGACCCATTGATTTGAATGGAGACAGGGAAGGCTAGTGCTTCTGCACCTATTTTGAGGAAGTTTGTGGGCAGGTTATCAGCAGCTGAGGTTGCTACTTTTAACTTGACTAGTAATGTTTTATGGTTGGTGTTGGGATGGGCTGAAAACTAATAGAAATTGTGTTGCTTTAGAGAACAGATGGAAGTTGGAGTGTTGAAATGAGATGGTTATTGATTAGTGAAAGAACTGACTGGATAAAATGTGTGTTGAACTGAATGGCAATGGACAGTTTGTTTGACGTAGAAGGACAGGGTGTAGTGGAATGGCCAGGGTGTAATAGAGGGGACCAAAATAGCCTGGGGTTGTTTTGGGGCTTTTTTTTTTTTTTGAGATTACTGTAGTATGATTTCTTGTCAGATTTAACAAGGATCTTGGTACAGTTTCTGAAATATCTAAAAATTTTAGTAGGCATGTTGTCTTTTAATCTTGTATTGTTCTTTCCATGCTTTATCTCTTTGTAGCAGGAGCTGTTTGGTCTCTTTTGTCAGCTGTGGTAGTTTTTACCCTTCTTGTTCTAACTAGTGCTAAATCATTTAGTATTTTTAGGACGGTGTAATTGAAGTGAATAGCTCTCCTCTAGGGACATTACTCTTAATGCATACCAGTTGTAGGGGGACAGGGCTGTAATAAATGGTGTCTGTCAAATCTAATTAAATTGTGTACTTGTGTATAGACTATGCGTTTGGGTAAACCAGGTTGTTGCCTGATTACATAGGTTGGGAGGTGGTATCTGGTAAAAAAAAAACAGAAGATTTTATATTATGGGGGTTGTTTGTCAATACCCAGTCCAGTATGGACTGTCTGTTGGCGCTTTTGTTGATTCTGGTGGAGGAGCTTATTAGTTGGTTGAAGCCAAATAGATAAATAGAGTCCTATGGATTGCCGGTCTGTATTAAGGTCATGTAAGATGAAGGTTTCTTGTGAGATATTGTCAGATATCCAGTGCAGGATATTTTTGGCTGTGGTAATATTGTTGCCTGGTGGGATGTATACTGCTAAGATACATATATATTTCTTTTGGTTTATTTTAAGGTAAGCAATCAGAAGTTCAGCATTATTACATTTTGGGATATTTAGATGGGCTGGAGTTATTTCTAAGTTGTTATAGCAATACCACCTTTGCTGTCAATTCTGAATATGTTATAATCTGGGGGAATACATTTTTTGTCAGCAATTTCTGGTTTTAGCCAGGTTTCAGAGGTGATTAGAATGCCTGGGGACTAAAAGTCTAGACATGCATGGATGTCATTAATTTTTTTGCAGATAATTCTGAGGTTAATGCTGGAAAGAATGAGGCTAGATTCATTACCTGGTGGGAAAATTATGTTGAGAGCATTGGAAAGTAATGGGTTGGCCATGGTGGGTAGTTGATGTATAGGTCCAGGGTTAGGGTGAATATCCCCACTAAGTTTTAGGATGGAAGTGAGGTGAGTAGAGGTATGAAGAGATATGTATTTGAATTTCAATGCTGCTGATAAAGTGCTATTCATAACTTTAATGCATCTGTAAGAGAACAGATCTGAGCGTGTTTGTTTGTACAGAGAAGGGGGGAGAGAGAGAGACACTGGAAGAGAAAGAGGGTTTTCTAACGTGTGTGTGTTTGTGATGGAGTTTGGATATGATGTGGGAATTTTATAATAGTAAAGGGAACTAGTGTTGAGTGTACAAAGCGGTAGCACTTGACTTGCTGTCATTGTTTATTGAGATGGTGAGAGTTAAGATGGTGACTAGAAGAAGTTGGAGGTTTGGTAAGATGATGGCAGTGTGGTATATTAATGAAAGGAGTGTTATGAGAACTGAAGATAGAGGTGTGGTAAAGGGTGGGTAATGTGTAGATTGCTAAGGTAGTGCAGAGTGGTCTGTTTGTGTGCACAAAGCTAGATGGTATGAGTTTATGGACAGGGAGAGGTGAGGGAGGAGACTAAAAATGTGTAGTAGTCCAGAATAGCAGCTGTAAGTAGTAATATGAGTATCTTAAAAAGTGTTTTTGTAGTATTGGTATGTAGTTGTGTGTGTGTGTGTGTGTGTGTGTGTGTGTATATATATATATATATATATATATATATATATATATATATATACACACACACACACACACACACAGTAGGAGAACTTTCTCTCTCTACCTTTGGTGATCTTTTTTGAAAGATTTAGGAATCAATGAGATTTCGTAACTGCATTGTCAGTAAATGTTCAAACCATGATTTCTCAAAATGACACACCAAAGTAATTGCTGCTCTTCTTTCTATGATTAAATGAACACTGAAACTGACTGAGGTTTAGACAAGTTAATCTTTTGAAACTCAGCATATGGTAGATTGATTTGCTATCAAATTTTAGAATGTAACTCCGTCGACTGCACTTTTGTCAAACTGGAAAGTCTAACATGGCAATGTCGAACTCCAAAAGCCAACCTCGGAACGGGTTTTTAACATGGGTCAAGATAGGTGTTTACTGCTATTGCCGAACTACAAACCTCGATCCTGTCTGGACCCATGTTAAAACCTGTTCCTAGGTTGGCTTTTGGAGTTCGACATTACCGTTTTCAACTTTCAGTGTTCAACAAATGTGCAGTTGATGGAGTTACATTAGAAAATTTGATAGTAAACTGGTAGATTGTATATTGTGATGGCCTTGGTGTGATGTGTCGTGTACTGCTGACGACTTTGGTGTCTACATTTACTCTGTGTGTGTGTGTGTGTGTGTGTGTGTGTGTGTGTGTGTGTGTGGTTTTTTCCTCCAAGAGTGTTGTATATGAACATCTCTCACACACTGTGTTTGAGTAGTAGATTATATTTAGACAGCATGAGACATATTTTACACTTTCTCAAAATACCCATCTCAATCCGGGTGGATAGAGAAGTTGTGGGAAAGTGCTGGTCTGTGGCACTGACAGGTTGACAATGGGGTCAGGGGTAACTATAACTACTTGGAGTTCACGTTACAATAATGTTTGAGTAGACTTGCTAATTAGTATTTAAAGTTCAATGCCAAACAGCTAGCCTGGAAACCTTCTTCTGCCATCTGCAAGAACCAGTAAATTATTTATAGAAAAGAAAAACACTAATTTGATTTTAAAATCAGTGCAAGAGCATCATTACACTTGATGATATGCAATTTTATCAAAGGTCTTTTAGCCTGGTGAGTAGTTTATGGGGAGAAAATTTGCAAAATGATACTTAATGTGCTTATTGTCAATAGCCAATTGACGGGGAGAAGGAAGGAATTATGTTGACAAATTATCACAAGGGTCAGGCAACAGCAGATGCACAGGGTTTAAGAGCACAACCACAACAGGGTAGATATGAGGGAAATATTTAGACTTTTAGCTGTGAGCTGATTGGCCTGGAATTGTTTTAATGCAAAAGACAAGTCCTGAACTAACCTGACATACACTCAGTACATGTAAATGAAACTAAGGATTAATACCAACAGATGGACGACTTAGATGGAAAAATGAAGTGCACCTATGTACTGGAATTAGTAATGCAGGCTTAAAGACCTTAGGTAAAGCAGATAGACCGTTGAAGTCAGTATAAAAATCAAATCAGGAAATCAAGAGCCTTATCCTTTTTTCTTTATATAATGGAACATAGAACACACACACACACACACACACACATATATATATATATATATATATATATATATATATATATATATATATACATATATGTAAGTAAATGAAAAATGTATTTCCCTGTAAAAGTAACTTTTTGTGTCACCAGAAACACTATGACACGAAAAGTTTCTTATACTGATAGTGGCAAAATGACTGTCAGATTCAGGTTGGAGGTGTGTTTGAATGCTTAAGGGTGGAATTATTCACAGTCCAAGTATATTTCTCTGTAACCCTTACTAAGAGGTGTCAAAAGATGATTGTGATATTGCCTTTTGTTCACTGTGCCAAGGTTGGATTGTAAGGGCATGTAACTGTACCAAAACTGCATTATTCACATGTTTTGTTATGGATGGTTATATCACTTGTTTTTGGAGTGAGCAGGGCAATATGTGGCCAGAACATATATGCTTTGAGTTGGTATTATATTAGATGAAAGAATCCTTTGAATTTATCTACAAAAGTGACGTTTCTGTCACTAGAAATATGGTCAGGATCTCAAAAATTGTCACCTTTGAAATGACATCCTGAAGCTATGTGCATGTCTCTGTGCCTAAAATCACCAGTTAACTGCAGTGCATTTTCCCATTAACCTTTTTAGAAAATGTTCATCAGAGATGGTCATACATTGGTTAAGGACCACCATTTAGCTTACATATCCCTTAGCCTGTCATCTTTTTTTACTAATTGATTGCTTGGTATAAAAGCCTTAAGATGATTCATATTTAATTTAAATTGAAGGTATTGCTATTCATTTCCCTTTGAAGCTGAGAGCGCTTGGTCTATGGGCATTTTATAGACAATGAAAAATTAATAAGAAAAATTAATGAGATGATATTAAACCATTGTGGTGAAGTAACCCTTTCTAGACAGGAAGCAGAAAAAGTCCTGAAATAGTTAAGAAATGCAGGCTCAATCCTTTTTGAAAATATTTTGATCTGGATTGGTTAATGAGTATGCCACCATTTGTGACATATTTTTTTGCTCCGTTTTGGAGAAGGGGATAAAATATGGAAGGGGGTAGTGCTTTATTTTATGTTTTGCAGCAATAACAATGAAGTCCTGACATTGTTGGTCATACCTTTGCATTTAGTAGGAAGTCTGTACTGGATTTTAGACTGCATTCATCTCATTTAAACAGAAAATGTTAGAACATCCTGATGTACCATTTTTATTCTTAGTCTAATAAGAGCAATATTGGTGCATATCCAGGTTGAAGACAGCTAAATAAGTGTGTGGTCCATTCCTGCAGTAGGGAGGGGTAGGGATTTGAAATTAATTAACATGATTTTGTGACTGGATATGTTGAAGTCAGTAACACTAAGCTGAGGTCATGGTGGAAACTGCTGAAAGGGTGCAGGCAAAATAGTAATGATGTATTACAGTTTTGTGGAACATTTTACATACCAGGTAAGACGGTCATTCCTGTAACAGCAGGTTATGAAAAGTGATTAGGGGAAAAAAATGAGTTGCAGTATTGTAGTGGTCTTCCATATCAATCAGTGTGTAAAGTAGCTCTTTTAGGTAATTCTTTATGGGAACCTTAACTCAGTTTAATATAATGCTGCTTTCAGGTGGTTTTGATGGCTTTAACCATGCATTACAGTTACTATAAGCTGCAGAACCATGTCATGATTACCACGTTTCATAGTTGCAGTAATTACTCCTTTGGATTTCCTGCTGTAGAAGCCTTTGGCTGACACACACATCAATGATTTTTTCCCTTCCTCCAGGTCCAGCAGACACCCACCTGGTCCACTGGCATCTTTGTATGGCACCATTTTCTTAGCTGTTTCTTGCCATCAGAGCCTAATAAAGATTCATTGTGCCCTCGGTCAGTCCAAAGCCAGAGTGTAGAACTGCGATAAAGGTAAGTACCCTACTGAGGAACTATTCTCCTTGTCATTATCTACTGTATTATTAGATTTTGATTGTCAATACAGGTACTTAATTTAGAGTGTGGGAAAGAAATCCCTCACTGAGACTTCCAGACTTTTTTGCATGGGTCCAGAACACAGTTTGCCGAACTGTACCCAGTGTCCCTGTTTTAATTCCAGAACAGTCAGGCATAATGCAGAATCACTAGAAAAATATTTGGAGAACGAAAGAGAGTATCAGGGGCCCACATGCACTACAGCATTCGATCAAGCTGTGTTCTAGATTCCTTGTAAGAGGAAGCATCTGATGCAAGTTACGTTCGTGGCCAACAGCTGATTGCTGTTGGTTAGTCCAGCCAGGCTTGTGATTGGAGGATGAGAGGTCTCACTAAATAGTTATTAGATCTTTGCAACTCTTGCACTCTGGTTACAAAACATTCTTTGCATTGTGGCTTTGATGCCTTAGAAACATCTAGCAGGGTAGCTGCCAGTGGGTCATTTTCAGGAGGCATGCTTGGTTACAAGAACAGGCCCTTCCTGAACATCTTAAATCCGAAACCTTGGATTTTTCCGTTAACAAGGATTTTCTGTTTGGACCCAAAGCCCAAGCTATTTAAAAAAAAAAACAAACTAGAGGATAAGGCTAAATCCCTGTAGGCTACAAAGGACGTTTTTGCAGGTTCAGCCACATTAAGTTTAGTTGAAACTGCCCTACCAAGCCCTGGCCCTTTCCTCAGTCTCACCCTTGGCAAAAAGAGGAGAAGGACAGAGAGTGACAAGCAACAGAGAAAGCAGAGGAGATGTCGGATCAAGGAACCAGGTCTTCTGAGTTCTGAATCCAGGAGCCCAGTAGGGAGCAACCATGATACAGCCAGGCTGTTCCCTACCCCCCTCAAGCTACACTCCCAACCTCATCCCTTATACCATCTTCAAAACTAGGAAGCAGACTTTCCCAGTTTCTAGACAGATAGCTAGACATTACCTAGGACAAATGGGTCATTCATATCATATCATGTATAACATCAGGATGCATACTACAGTTTAACTCTCCTAAGATACACATGTATACCAATAATTCCAAAAGGTCAGCTCAGAGACTGAACTGCAGATTAACCTTTTACTGGACCAGAGCTCCATAGAACCATTTCCCAAGAAAGAAAGGGGCAGAAGGTACTGTTCAAAACCTTTCTTAGTACCAAGAAAACAAGGAGTCCTGGAGGCCAATACCAGACTTTAGCACACCCAAATAGGTTCACAAGGGTCCCTCATATTTAAAATGTTAACACTTCAAAAACTGCTCTGCCGGTGCTTTCTTCATAGGCTTTACATGGTCACTCCAGATTAAAGGATACCTACTTCCATATCCCTATAGCAGCTTCACAAGAAATACTTCTGCTTCAGAGCAGGTGGAAGGCATTATCAGTTCTCTGCATGTATTGCTCCCAGAATCTTTATGAAATGTAAGGCTACATTAGTTGTGCTCTGTGGGACAAAGGTCATCCAAGTGTACCTTATCTAGGCAGTTGTCTAATTCAGGCACAATCTCTGAAGGAACAAGAAACATTTCTTCACCAAACCAGGGACTGCTTGTCAAGGCTGGGGTTCACACTCAATTTGAAGATGTCAAACCTGTGCCCATGTTGGAGATTAATTTTCTTAGGAGTCCTTCTAGGCACAGATAAGCAGATGGCCTTCCTGCCACAAGAGAAGATAGACTCCTTTACGAAGTACTTCCAATCCCTGCTTCATCAGGTATCTGTGAAACCAAGGAGAGAGTTCCTGAAGGCTCTGGGATATACGTAATCATCTGTGTCTTAATTACCCCCCTTGCCAGAATACAAATGAGGAAAGTCCAGTGGTACCTGAAAAATGTGTAGTGCCGGCACCATCATCCCTTGAACTACAAGATGAAGCTTCTTCTAAGCCTCAGAAAGAAAATCCAGTGGTAGGTAGAGGCATGTCTTCAAAACAAGGAAGCTCCTTTTTAATACAAGCCAGAAACTCAAGTTATGCTTTTGAATGCCTTAAATAGCATTGGCACCCACTTCAGCAGTCTTTATTTTTAAGACCAGAGAGAGAGAAAACAATTCTCCAGAGCGACATCAATCAGAAGGAAACGTTAGCAGTATTAAGGGGCAAGATTGCATTCAAAAATTTGTGGAAACCAGGCCCTATTTTTTCATGAAAGTAGCTCCACGGTGATGGGATGTGGAACAAGAAATGGGACTGCACCTTATAGCACATTACCTGACAGTAGAAAGCAACAATTTGGCACACTCCCTGAGCAGATCGGTGTCAAACTTACACGAGTCCATGCTAAACAGGGATATTTTCATGAGACATACACACAGGTGGGGTGTGCCAGAAGTAGACATTTTTGCCTCCAAGGAAAACAGACTAAAGAAATATTGCACAAGGGCTAGTGACACAGAGACCTGGATGATAGGTACCTTACCTTCCCACGGACAGGTCTATGTCTGTATACCTCTCACCCCCAGGTTAATAAAAAGTCAGTGAGCATGGGACAGAGGTGATCCTACTTTGCACAGTTTTGTCCAAGGCAGCATTAGTTCCCCCATTAAACAGCATGAAGCAGACAGGAGCCATGGCGGCTTTCAGAGAAGGTGGATCTCTTGACCAAACAAGGCAACCACCATACACTCCACTTTCAGCACCATGAGACTAACAGGGTGGAGGATTTCATTCTTATTCTTCAGAGAAAGATTTTAGACAAGGATAGTCTGCTTGTTGTGAAAGAGACTAGAATTCCTAGTGTAGGGAAATGATATCTCTCAAAAGTGGAAGAGATTTTCTGTGTGGTGCCATGCCAAGGCTCAACAGGCTTTGCCAGCAAAAGTACCTTGATGCTATCTTAGTTGGCAGAGCTGTTTACAGAGGGACACTATTATTCCCCCATTAAAATTCAATAACTGCCTGTCTACATATGCCGCATCCTCTGTTTTTCTAATCCTATGGTGAAACAGTTCCTTAAGGGCATCATACACCTCAGGCCCCCACAAAGAGTGCCTGCTGCATTTTGGGTTCTCAGCTTTGTTTTGGAGAAGATTACTGTTACTCCCTTTAAACCAGTGTTGTCCACAGATATAAAGTTCTTAACTTGGAAAGCTGCGTTGCTAGTGGCCATCACCTCAGCTAGGTGAATCTCAGAATTGCAAGCTCTTGTGTGTACATAAACTTTTTCTCAGATTTTACCCAGGCATAATATCCCTGAGAACTAACTCATCCTTTATGAATAAAATGGTTGTCACTGAAATCTCTGTGAATCGAACCTTTTTCTCCAAACCCACAAAACGAAGGAGAAGGATCCTTTCACACTTTGTACATCCCACAGACAACATAACTTGGACAAGACAAAACATTTCAGAAATCAGATCAACTATTTGTGGCCTTTGCTGCTAATAAATTGGGCATTCCTCAGCAAACGGACTGCTTCCAAGTGTGTCTCTAACTGATGTTTTCCATGGTATCTGTAGTAAAATTAAATGCCACAGCATATGAAGACACGTTTCGCTAGAGCTACGGCCAAATAAACCCTAGAGGCAGCCACCTAATCTTCTGTTCATACCTTTATCAAGCACTGTAATTTGTCATCTTTCTCTGGAGTATTGCAGGGCATTCTAGCTTCATCCTAGTTATTTTTTTTTCCAATCCTCAAACTTTAGCTTTGGGAATCCTCCTAAGGAGTTACTACTGCAACAGTGAAACACTATGAACGTAGTACAGTTGTACCATAAATGTAGATGTTTGAGTGTCTTCACTGTTGCAATACTCTTTCACAACTGTCTTTTCCCTTTGTGTAAGCTATCAGTTGAGTAGGCATTCTATTCCCTGTCTTTTAGGTCTCTTTCCTCAGCATTGCCCATTTTCATATCTGCCTTACTGTGGCCCTAATTGGGGCTGTATGCATGCTTTGTGGAAGGGCAAGAAAGACGTGAGAAAATGGAGCTGGGCAGTAACCCTTATAATGCTGAATGGAAGGGCATCTGCTGGGCCTAGAGCAGTGGAAATAGTCTCAGGTATTCAGGCCAGCCAAGGCCTTACACAGCAGGAAATCCCAAGGAGTTAATACTACAACAATGAAGAGGCACTAACATCTACATTTATGGTAAGTAGACACAACTGTACTTTCCTGTGCCTTTGTAGAATGCTGTAAGGCATAAAACAAATCCACAAATTGCAACATATTTACATAGTCATAAACCGTTTCTTTTATTCTAGCAAATTCCAAGCCGTCAGAAAAAGATTCTAGAGGAAGCTCATGAATTAAGTGAAGATCATCACAAGAAGTATTTGGCTAAGCTTAGGTCGATCAACCCACCATGTGTGCCTTTCTTTGGTAAGAGATTATGTTTATGCAGTGGCTAGTAAAATCCATACATTGTGACTGGTAGAGTGGCACCCTTGGTGAGAGGCAGTCAGTTAAGCAAATAAGAAAGTCTTTTGACCTATCACACAGTAGTGTGCTTCCTGAAAGCATGATTCTGGTATGGCTGCAACAGCTATTTATGTTTTGTTTTGTTTTTATAGTGGTAGGTTGAATTTGTGCTTTTATATATTTTAAATGGAGGTAGGGTGAGAAGTCATACTGGTCTGCCCTCTATGGGTGAGTGGATTTTATTATCTCCTCTTAACGTTTACAGTATTGATGTAGTTTGCTGCAGGAAATGAACATAAAGATACTTCTGACTGAATCCAGGTGTCCCTTGAAGCCTACTGTCCCTGAAACTATAAAGTCTTTAGTTAACTGGTTGTAATGTTTCACCCCTCCCAAAAAGTTGTTCCCTTTTCCAAATTGCACCTGTCTTGGAGTGAAAACAATTATTCTGGCAGGGAAGTTTGCTCTTTTTTGGTAAGCACAGTCCTTTTGGGAAAGCTTAAAAAATATATAAGTTTACAACTTTATAATATTCTGTTTGTTCAGTTGTCTTTTTGTGTCATCTATCTTCATGATTCAGATTATTACAGGAGTCAGACTAACTTATGCAGGTGTGTGTGCTGAATTATAAAAGCTTTAAATGAAGAGCTGTGCTTTAGTTGAAAAACAAATGGTTTCTTGGGTTTACACTGAAAACCTTGAAACTGCATCAGTCGACCTCCATGTGGCCGATTTGCAGTTTTCAAGTCTGCAGAATGTCGAACCAAAATGTATGGACTACACTACAGTGAACGGGTAGTGTAATTCAAGCATTTGGGTTCAACATTGTGCAGGGAGATCATGGTTCATTGAGAAACAGTGAATTAGCCCATTTCCTCACTATAGTGCAATCTCGGAGTTCGTATATTTAATGTGCAGGGGGTGTGGGGGGTGTAGCCCCCCCTGCAAAATAGTATAATTAACGTACCATTGAATGTAGAGTTTAACGGTACTTTGTGCATAGCAGGAGGTGAGTGATGTCACCTCCTGCTATGTCAAATACATCGAACCATGGTTGTCGATGTATTCATTTTTGCATTGGTTTACTTTTAGGCATTCTGGATTCAGCATTTTGGGTCAACGTTCTAAACGGTCGACCGAAGCAGATTTGAAATGCCAATAGTAAACCGTTTTCTTGTAGTAGTAACTATGATTGTTTGTATCCCAGGCTGGCATTAAACAGTCAGCACATTTGGCAGTGCGCCCACTATGCGCTTTCCATTTAAAGAAGTTTCTCTGGTTACAGAGTGAACAATTGTATTTTGCAGTATCCCCAATTACTCTGCAGAGTTCTTGTAGCAATAGGATTGTGGAGTTTATAGGCAGTATCATCTTGGAGTCATGATACTGCTCTGTTAAATACCCTAGTGTTACATAGAACCATGTTGTCTTAGTTTCTGTGCTATGGTAGAGCTACCTTTGATACATTGGTCAAGAATATATGTCACGGGGGGGGGGGGGGCAAAGAAAGCGAGGAGTGTTTCTGCAGAGCTTCCTCTTCTTCCAAAACTGTAACTACTTTTAATGCTGAAACTCTTAACATAGATTCATCTGTAAGGTTGTGGTGGTGGTGGTTGCAAGTTATTACTGCTGTTCATACGGTGAAAAGAAAGAAAAAATGGGTTCTGCCAGCTTGGCGCTGTTACAAGATGAGGCTGAAACCTGGGCTAAGGAGGGACTGTTTGGAATCTAGCAGTTTGCTGAAAAAAGATGATGGATAGCACATAAGTGACATTTGAGTCAGCACTGTCAGAACTGCAAAAGACTGATACTGATTTATTGGTCTACATTAAAAAAATAGGTAATGAATGGAATAAATGAAAGCAGCCTTGAATTCTCATTCTGAACAGGTGATTGGATTTGAAGGGGGACTGGAAGGAGGTGAAATACAGAATAACCACCTTTGAAGGAATATTGGAACTTGAACTTTTAGAGCTTAAATTGTGAATATGGAAGATTGAAGCAGGTGTAAATACCTGTGTTTCACAGATGTAAAAACCTGCGTTTCACAAATATATTGAAACAGATGTAAAAACCTGTGTTTCGCAGATATATTGAAACAGATGTAAAAACCTGTGTTTCACAGATATTTTGAGGTAGATGTAAAAACCTGTGTTTCACAGATATATTGAAACAGATGTAAAATCCTGTGTTTCACAGATAAATTGAGGCAGATGTAAAAACCTGTGTTTCACAGATACTCCTGAAAAGGGTGACAGAGTGAATTGTGTGAAGTTCATGTAAGATATGTTGGTGGAATTGGACTAGTGTGCTGAGGAAGACACACAAACTGAGAGAGCATATGGGTCTTCTCCCTCATTTGCTGTAGGTAGTTTCCTAGACCCCCTGATTGTTTGCTTCCAGACCTGTTAATGTAAGGAAGGGATGTCCTCAAAATTTGTGTGGGAGATTCATAGCAAAGAAATAAAGGTGGCAAAAACAAGAGGGTGATGTGATCATGATTGTTTAGCTGAAATAAGGCAATGTTTTACAGGGATGGAATTTTAAATTTAAGCTTGGGTATCTAATCTGCTTCAAAGGAAATCTTTCTGGGAAACACTTGTGTTTCTGCTGTTTAAAATTCAGATGCTAAACTCCTTCCATTGCTTTCAAAGGGAGATGGGAAATATTGCAGATGAAGAGTATCCAACTACTTCAGAGCTCCTGAAAATGGAAAAAAAATGGATGTTTTCTCATCCTTTAAAAGAAATATAGTAGAAAGTCAGAAAGCAGCTTTTGCAGTAAATCTGAAAGGAAGGATTTATTTCAAGACTTCAAGATTCTGCCATTGAAGGATGACTTAAGATGCTGAATGTATTACTTAACTGACTTTCGAATACCTGGTTAGATGGGCTATTACGATTTACCTAAACTGAGCGTAGGTATCATGTGTGTTCTACTAAAGCTCGGTACTTGACTTTTAAAGAACTGGATATAAAGTATTGAGGACTCACTGATTTTCTGTGTATGTGCAATTTGTCCACCATCCAAAAAAGGATGCATGATTTTGTTGTCTGGTATACCAAATACAAAGCTTTGGGTGTGTTGTGATGCTTTCACTTTTAGATGTAATATTCTAAAATAATAATTGTACCAGGATTAGTGATGACAGGTGAAGGAATCATTTGTAAGAAGAAAATTGCCTCCACCTGCCTCTCTGGGTAGGCAGAGAAGTTACTTGACTGAGTGAACAGAGGAAACATTTAAAGAAACATGATAGAATAGGAATGAAAATGAACTGTAAAAAGTCAGGTGAAGTAAAACAATATTAACTAGTATCTTTATGTGAAGCTGTGAGTGTACGAGGCAAATGTGAAATGCATCTGCTGTAACAGGCTTAGCAAATAAGAATAAGGAGGCCCTCTACTTGTAGAACATTATTTCATGTTGAGAAGAAACAAAGTTTGACCATTAGCCCCCAGCATTAACTCCAGAAGTGCAATATTTTGAAAGTTGTATACAGATATGATAATTTGAAGTGAGGAGGGGAGGAAGGTTCTGAAAGGACGAATAATGCATTGGGAGAATACATCAGGCACCTCCTAGCAACACTTATGTTTACATGCATGCCACATATAGCCATCCAAGTTTCAAGGAAATGTTAAGGTCAGGTAACTAGGGTGTCTAGATTAACCTCTGGCAATAAAGGATGTGAGATACAATTATCTAAGTTTAAGGGCATGTTTCTTGTTGGAGAATATACATACAGATGTGATAGCATTTTACATGAAGCTAAAGAGAAAAGGGATATACTACTCATGCTATTATTATTAATACACAAAGTGGGACACAAGAAAATAGCTTTAAAACCAATATCACTTTTGCATTTTTTATATACTGGATGCTGGAATAATTAAATATGCTATTTCTAATAACTGGAAAATCATGAAGGGGCAACAGGTTTTTTGAACGTTCCTGAAAGTCCCAAGTTTGTGTATAAAAGAAATATAGACTTAACGTTTTTGGAGAACGCAGAAAAATAACTTTACAGACTACAACATTCGTAATGGGGCATGTGCGTGTAAGCACTGCAGTTATTAAAATTTATGGCCAACAGTCCTTATGCAGTTGTTCAAAGTTACACCTGAATTATAGTGTTTACACAGCATTTTGGTTGTAATTGAAACTGTGTGGTTTGCCTGGCTCAGTATGAAACATGCCAAGCTTTTTATGTAGGTAAAACAACAAGGAAGCTTTGGCAGAGATTGTATGTGCATGACTTTGCCATAAAACAGCGATTCCGAAACTGCAGTCCGAGGACCCTAGGGGTCCGTATAATGAATTCTAGGGGTCTGCGGAGTTCCACTTTACTATTCTGCAGTCACTGTGATGAAAAAGAAAAACACAAACACACTTCCCTTCCATGTCTTCCGCATTTGCAGCTAACCAGCTGCTTTATTAACTTCCACGTTTGCGACTGACACGGAACATTGCAGTGCTGATGTTTTCTGTATGGCGGTTGTGGCAGTTGAAACTTGGAGGGAAAATTTAACAAACTGTTACTTTCCCTCCAGTCAGTCAGACAGTTATAGTAGCTGTGTGATGCTGGTTGGATTTTTTCTGCAGAGCTGATCGATACAAGACTTTTTAAGGTATTTTCTTTTTTTTTTTCTGTGAGGCTGCTTCATATTTCTCAGCTGTATACATTTTTGCCTCATAGTTTTGGTGTACCTCTCATAAAACAGATTTTTTTCTGGCAAATCCATGACAAGTTATTGAGCACTTAAGCCAGAAAATATAGTGTAATGGAGTTTGTATCCTTCGGAAAATTCATAGCAGTGCAAACTTTGCAAGTCTGTAAGAGCAATATTTAAAAGGTGTTCTTATTTTTGGTACTATGTTCTCCATATGGCCCAGTGTGTGTGTGTGTGTTTCTCATAAAATTGTACTTTTTCTGACAAGCCTCTGGCAAGTCATTCAGCACTGAAGTAAGAAAATAATGCAGACATTTCAGTTTTATAGTTATTGTTCAGAAAATTAGTACTAATGCAAAACTTGTTTTTCTATCAACTTTGTAAGTTTGTAACAGCAATATTTAACAGTTGTTCCTATATTTGGGACTATGTTCCCCCATTATTTGTGGCTTTGTCCAGAACACATGGTCTTGTGTGTGTGTGTATGTGTAAGTAAGAGGGAGAGAGGTGTGTGTGTGTGTGTGTGTGTGTGTGTGTGTGTCTATAATGTGTGTGTGTGTGTGTGTGTGTGTGAGAGAGGTCAGTAGTATAGCCCTCAACTATACAGGTTTTCGTAGAATGTCCAAATTTTTGCCTCATAATTTTTTTGTCTGTTTCTCATAAAATGGTGCTTTTTCTGGCAAATCCCTGGTAAGTCATTGAGCACTGATGTCAGAAAATAATGACAGACTTTTCAGCTTAGGAGTTCATATCTTTCAGAAAATTCATAGTAATGCAAAACTTGTTTTTCTGTCAACGCAGAAATAATGAAATTAAGTAATAATTGGAAATATCTTAATGCACTATTACTCATTCTAGAAATTAACTCCAGTGCATGTTTAGCTCATCAGACAGTTTTAGAAGCTGGAGTCTGTTTAAATTGTAATCCTTTACAAATAAAACTAATTCCTGCAATTCAGATATTGCTTTAATATTAATTTATTAATATTAACAGAATCCAAAATATAGGGGTCCGCAAAAATGTTTCCTTTATCAAAAGGGGTCCTCCAGCTTGCAAAGTTTCAGAACTGCTGCCTTCAAACAAACTTAAAAATTTAGAAAACTTTATTCAGATATGCTCTTAGTTGTATTAACTTAAAAGATTTATTTTTCTGTCCTGGGTTGTATTAACAGAAGCATCCATGTGATTGCACTTAGAAGTCAAATAATTAGTTTGACAGCTGCAGTTTAATGCAAATTATACCCCAGGATTCAATGACTCTGAAATGTTTCACTGCAATGCGTCATACTGTTCAAGTTTTGATGGCATGCTGACAGATAATTTTGATAGGCTGTTTGTGCATGTGAATTGCATTTTTTTTATAACTTTGAAAACCAGGTAAGCTCACTTGGACACACATAATCTGAGCTGTTAGCAAGCCATTTAATATGGGTTTGATTTCTTCCACTGTGCAAATGGAGGTGGAAGGAATCAAACCCATAGGTAATGGCTTGCTTAACAGCTCAGAGCCATAATCCCGTACACTGCCAGAAATCTAGTCTATTTAAATGAGTACATTAATATACTGTTTAGTCTGATGACATTTTTACCAAATAAAAATAAAAGCATATACTTTAGTTAAGAGGTCTTGAGAATTCCTTTCTTGTTTTTTTGTGCGTGGATGAGGATTACAGACAACAGACAGTGAAGACTTTTTTTGTTTGGCTAAAGATAGGAAGTAGACTTTACAAAAGTCTTTAGTTAAGTAGAGGCACTGGGCAGGGGTGTTCTCCTTTCCCTCTTCTGTTCATTATTGGTTCATAGGTAGGTACTAGTCTGTTGGCCCAAGGGTCTAAGTAAGCCTAGCCAACAAAGTTCCCTGGCTTACGCCAACCCAAGAAAGTTAATTTCCTGTGCCCCTATCAAGCAGAGCTACAGACGTGATCCCCTGGGTGTATTTCCTATTTCCCATCCACTCATCAAGATTTTTCTTGAAGAGAGTTAATGAGGAACTTTGCTTGACATAGATGAGTAGCTTGTTCCAGAGTATTGAAAGTCTCTGGGACAGGAATCTATCCCTCCAGCAAGTCCTGTTTATTGTGGTGACAAGGTTTAGGTCCCTAGAGTGTGTAGCTCGGAGGGATTGGGATTTCTTTAGGTGTACCATGTCCAACAGCTCTGGGTTTGACATAGCTTTATATTTTAGGCAGAGATCACCTCAGAGTAGGCGATATGCTATGGAGTAAAGCTGGAGTTTTTTAAGATGATCAGTGTAGGGCATCAGTTTGAGGCCAGTAATTCTCTTTGTGAGGTACTTCTGTGGCCTTTCCAGCTGCTGCAGATATCTTGTGAGTTACATTCTAAAAGGGGCGTTGTACTCTATAATGGGTCTAATGAGTGTCGAGTAGAGGGGAACAAGGAACTCTCTTTTTCCTGGATGAGAGAATGCTTTTGTGATGGTGTGCCATGTAGAAGGATTTCCTGACTATTGTGGCAATGTGATTATCAAAGGAGAGACTACTGCCCACCTGGGTCCCAAGGTCTCTTATCACACATTCGGTGTTAAGAAGACTGCCGCCTGTGTGGTAGTTCATGGGTACAGAGTTTTTACCAAAGGGGATAGCAATGCACTTTTTGGCATTGAGCTCGAGGCCATGGCTCTGACACCAGGCATCTGTCTCAGTGAGGCCCTTCTGTAGGATGTCCGCATCATTTGAAGACTCTACTATAGCTCCTAGTTAGCAGTCATCTGCGAACTTTGTTAGCCAAAGACCTTCTGTGTTAGCCTGTACTTCAGAGAAGTAGATAACAAACAGGAGAGGACCCAGGACTGAACCCTCTGGTACTCCACTTGTCACTGGTTTGAAGTCAGATTTGGAGTCTGCAACTTTGAGTGTGGGATCTGTCAGTGAGCTAGTTGGTAACCCATCTTGTGACATAGGGATTTATGCCTAATTTAGTGAGTTTAGCTATAATTTCAGAATGGAGGATGGTGTCGAAAGCCTTGGTGAGGTCAAGATAGGCTGTATGAACCACCTTACCCTCGTCTACGGCTTTGGTGACTGCCTCAAAGAAGTCGACCAGGTTCAGGAGGCAAGATCTGCCTTTCACAAACCTGAATTGGGTGGAGTCCAGAGTTTGGAGGTTACCAATGTCTTTGTTTATGAATTCCATGATTATACGTTCCCTGGCCTTGCAGACCAGGCTTGTCAGGCTAATAGGGCGATAGTTCCCAGGATCAATGGTGACTCCTCCTTTGTGGAGTGGGATAACTGTTTCTGTGCCCCATTCAGTGGGCACAAAGCCTGATGTGTGAGGCTATGACTGAACATGGTGCTTAGGTGGGGAGCCAGTTTGTTCTGAAGTTCGTGTAAAACGCAGCCTGGGATGTTGTCCGGTCCCATGGATGCTGTGTTTTTGGCTTTTGAGAGTGCTGCTTTTACCTGTGAAGTTGTGATTACAGGGACTCTGCATTCTTCCTGTATAGATATGGGCCCTTTAGGGGGTGAGAGCGGGGTAAAGTTAGCACTGAAACCTGTCTGCCAAGATGCTGGCAATATCAGTTGGTTCTGTAATTTTTGTGCCATTGTGCTGTAACTCAGAGCAGATCTGGGTGTTGCCATTGAGATTGCTGACATAGCTATAGAATGCTTTGTGGTTGCCCTTAGAATCAGTGGTAATCTTATTTTCATAGCTAGCTTTGGAGGATCTTATAAGGGATCTCAGCTTCTTGCTGAGACTGACCGGGGAGCTCCTCCACTCATGGGATTTTACTCTCTTTTGCAACAATGTCTTCCTTCTGTTGTAGAGTTTGTTTATGGCAGGGGGCCACCAGATTGGCTTCCTTTTTTTGGAGGATAACGTCTTGGTTCTGTTTGGGATAGCACGATTCATGCACTCATGTAAGTGCTTAAAGAGTCCATTTGTGTAGGATTCAGCAGTCATAACTGTATTGTCCATCTGCATGGGTGTCATGAAGTTCACCACTTCTGTCTTAAGAAACATGAAGTTGGCTTTGGAGAATTTTTTTACCATGGTTTCCTTAATGGGGGGTGGGGGCGGGATGTGGGCATCTAGAGTGATTAGCTTATGGTCGGATCTGACCAACAAGGAGTTGACTTCAGGTGTGGAACACTAGTCACTTATGTTGGTAATGACTAGGTCTAGGATATTGTTGCCCCTGGTGGGGGTGTGGATAAGTTGATCCAGGGCACTGGAATTTATGAATTCCAGAAAGCGCTGAGCGAAGGAGTTGGTACATGAGTACTTTTCCCAGTTAATGGTGGGGTAGTTGAAATCGCCCAATATTAGGGTGTTTTGTTGAACCCTAATATTTTCCAGTACATCAAGAAAAGAGGAGTGAGAATCCTGGGGCATGGTGGGGGATCTGTAGCAAGCTACAATGTGGATTGCAGTTTTGCCCAGAGTTAGTTGCATTTGGATAACCTTGGCTGCATTATGCTGAGCAACTAGCCTGGAGGTGTGGATGTTCTTAATGAATATGGACACACCTCCACCTTTGGTGTTCTGGTCCAGGTTAGATGGCTGAAAAGTGTGGTATGAGTTGTAGCCTGGTAATGCAGGGGTGATCTCTGGAGCCTTGAACTAGGTCTCAGTCACAGCACAGACATCGATGTTCTCCATTTTAGGGAGTGCCTCAAGTGAGTGTATTTTGAAATTTAGACTTCTAGCACTGAGTAGCATTACCCTCAGTTTTTGCTTGCCTGTTCTTGTTATGGTGGTGAATTTGTCATTTGAACCTTGCCTAAAAAAGGCACTATAGGGGCGGCAAGACCCTTTGCCAGTATCTGGAATCCCAGGGGTGACAGATGCAGGCCATTTCTGGCAAAGCATCGTGGTCTGTCGACCATGTTGCCCCAGGCAGACAGATACTGGATACCCTTAGAATGACACCAGAAGCTTAGCCAATTGTTGAAGTCAATCATTTTGTCCTTGTACTGTGGTATCATTCTGGGCGATGGAAGGATGTTACTCAGGGCTAGGGTCATACCTGCCTGGGCTACAAGATCGGAGAGTTCTTCCATGTCTCTCTTCATGTAGTCCAGGGAGGTACATCTCAGGTCATTCACACCAACATGGACAATCTCAGAGTCATATTTGTACTTGTTGTGGAGTGACCTGAGTGTGTGGGTTATGTGGTGGATCCTGGCACCTAACAGGCAGCTGACAATGACCTTCCCCTTGTTTAGCCTGGTGAGTGGGACATCAGTGTGCCTGACTATAGAGTCACCTATGACTAGTGTGTTGGGTACATTGTTTTGCCTTATGGGCTGTGGTTGAGTGGCACACTGAGTCTGTGGGCCATGTGTCATTTGGGTTGTGGTGTTGGTGGGAGGTTGCTTGTGTTTCTGCTTTGGAGGTCTCTGTTGCTTGAGCAGATTATTATTGAGAGCCTCCGTGAATGTTTTTGTGTTTGTGTGTGGATTTTGGTGGTGTAGGTTTAGTGGGACTATGCGATGAGTGTGTTGTGGTGCAAGTGTTTACCTTCTCCTCTTGATTATCAAGTTCAGTCTTGGTTGGAGAGAGCTTTACCTCCGGTTTGGTTAGATAAGTGCATCTCTCACAGGTTGTAGTGCTGGTAGGAGGAGAGGGTTGTCTGTGTAAATGAGGCAATTGCTACATTGCCCCAAGATGCCCAGATTCATCAGATAGAGAGGAGAGAACACTGGGACCTGACCCTTGGACATGCCTGAATAAAAAAAAAATATATTTTCCTCTAGACAAGTGAGGAAAGTGAGTACAAGAGCTGTTTTTCTCTAAGCAAGTGAGGAAAGTAAGTACCAAAACTGTTTTCCTCTAGGTAATGAGAAAGGGTGAGTGCTGTAGTAATTTGTAGTTTATTTAGTGCTTAAACAAGTTCTGAACACGGATAAGCAAATTCAAGTGCTAAAACTAAGAATCTGTATCTGGATTTTCTAGTTAGGCTACCTAGTGCTTACCACTCCCACTGATAATCTAGAAGGCTTCCCTCCAACACAGAAAGGCTTGGGGGCACAGAAGCTTACAAACACTCCTGGAAACAGCAAATCTGTATCTGGACTAAACTAGTTACAGGGAAGGTGGGAGGCAAGTGCAAATGCAGACTTTTAAACCAGAAAGTTGAAAGAGATGGAAAAACTGCCCAAATGGCCAATAAACTACAATTTCTGGGCCAGAAACCACTCTTGTGGTAGATAGGCTACCCTGGTGCTTACCACTCCCACTGATAAGCTAGAAGGCTTCCCTCCAACACAGAAAGGCTTGGGCACAGAAGCTTACAAACAGTCTGGATACAACAAATCTGTATGTGGATTAGACTACTTACAGGAAAGGCAGAAAACAAACTTGGAATTTATATATGTGTATATATATATATATATATATATATATATATTTTTTTTTTTAGTTAAGTGGGTTGGCTTTCTCAAAAGGTTCTATGTATTAGAAAGAATGAGCTAATGACAGTAGCAAAAACACTTTAAATACAGTACAAGCTAGCACACTTGAGTGTGTAGCACTATTAAGGCAAATACAGTTTAAATAAATGCAGGTAAGTTAAAATGACAAAAACAAGTTTATGAAAATCAGATAAGAACACTTGAACACTTAAAAGCACACAGAACAGCAAATTAAGGTAGAAGACAGTTATATTTGAGCAGCTCAAACTATGTCATTTTTTTTTTTGGAGAGGGAGGGAACAGAGCAGATTAAAGTGCTATAGGGGATGTCCTTCCCAAGTGCTCTCTCTCTGTACACAGCAGAGGAGATATGACTGGTAGGAGTGTCTGAAATCAAAATATGATCTCACTGTACTTGTAGCTGAGTGAGCAAATGAGATGAGCCCAGTAGGAGTGTCCAAAAACAGATTTACAGCAGGGGTGGGCAATTCCAAAGCCACCAAGATTAATACCACAACAAGAACGGGGGGGTGGGGGTGGGGGGCAGACTAACTGCAGCTAGAGACAGGGAGTATTATCTCCCTGTATTATATTATATATAACAACTATCTACACATTTCTAATCTTAACTAAGTGCAGAGAAAAGTATACTTAAATCAGCTTTTGTCAGTTGATTTATGCAAGTAAATCTCAGCAGCCAGCCACTCGGAAGATGAGCAGAAAACCATTGGAAAGTAAGGTGAGGCACATACAAGTAAAGATTTATGAACTGCAGGCATTTACTCACAGTGTGGCATTATACTTGGATGACCCACGTCTTTGTCTGACATATACATTTGGATGTGATATTTTAGGCATTTTAACTGCTGAATATCAGATAAACAAATTACTAAATTCATGAAGATTTAATTATTCAGCTAGTGATAGGTTGTGTGAAGAGGTCCTATTTCTGAGTGACTTTGAAGTTAGTCGACAAATTTGAAGGATCATTGTTTTCATCTCTTGGGATTAATTTAACTAAATTAAAAGTCTGTATGAGTATTTGTTTAGATATGACATGCACAATTCAGGCAATAGAGTTGTTTTTTTGCCATTAATATTATATGTGTAAGGGTTTCTGCTTCCTCTTTCAGATGAGAAAGCACGTCATAACTTAAATGGTCTCTGTTTTAAAACTTGTTTAACATTTAAGATTTCTTTGAGCCCTGAGGTATAATTTGACTAAAACTGCAGTTACCAGTGTATGTGGATGGAACAAAAAGTCTCAGGTGGCATGGACTGTTATAACTTTGCCAACAGAAGCAGAATGGTTGAGAGTCCTAGACTTTGAGATGTATTGGAAGACAGCACGGCTTAAAATGTCACTGAGAATACTGGACCCACACCATCATTCTAGATGGAAAGTCTTAATCCAACTGTTTGGAGGATTAGAGGGACATATAATGGTCTGAAATTTGGATAGGAAAAAGGGTGGAGGGACATTGGTGGTGTTAATAAAGTTGAAAAGAAAAAAACACATTGAAAGAGACAACACACCCTAACTTTGTTGATTTGTGTTGATCCAACAGCTATGTTGCAAAAAAAAAGAGGACTACAAGGTGGGAGAATTTCCAAAATCCTGAAGCTTTATAGAGGATTAATGTCTTGATTGGTTAATGATGAAAGGAAAACAGATGTGTATGCAGGTCAGAGATATGGGTGTAGATTGTAGTATAAACAAAGAATTGCACAATAAATTAATAGATGAGCTGATGATTTTGAGATTGCACACAGAACTATTTGGGAGAAAAAAAAGTTTGTACTTCAGTTACTTGTGGATTTGGAAAGAGTTAATTGTAGCTGACTGGCATGCTATAAAAGCACTGATATGTGTTTTTTTTTTTTGGTTGGAAATGCTTTGTGTTTTTATTCTCCCATAAGACTCGCTAGAATGTACCCTGAGTGTTGCACCTGTTTCTTGGAGGATTACCTACAAGTCTTTGTTGGCCTTTCTGACAAACTATTTTAAATCAAAGTGTTAAGGTTGAGGTGAGTTTTACTGCAATGTGTAATACTGTTCAAGCTGTCACTGTGTGGTTCAGGTTTTCCCTTGTTTTCCATTGTGGTGTTACCATAGAATTATTGTATATAATTTAGGGAGTAGACTCCCACACAGACAAGGGGGATAGTCCCCAAAACAGTTTTTTTTTTAATGTAGGGGTTTTCTATTCAAGTTTTATATTTATTTTTCAGAAAATGATGAATTGAAAAAATGTGTTGAATACACACAGATAAACCTTTCTTGGAGATGTGATACTAATTTAATATGGGATTTTAAAAGTATCATGTGGCAGTGTCCTAAATTAGAGAAGTTCAGGGAAGAAATACATGACTTGTGTAATATTATTGGAAAAGTCGTAATTGCAGCGTCTGTCTGGATGATTAGTTAGATAAAACAGAGGGAATATTGAAAGTAGCAAGGGCTTTGTTGCCTTTATTTCTGGTTGTTTAGAAAACAGTCAGCAGAATTTGAAAAGGAAAGACACCAGAATGTGAAAAGAGGAAAAACCCATCAACACAAGAAGACATGAAGCAAATAATGAAGGAATAGAAATGAAACTCTTGTCATCAAATGTTAAGGTAGGAGCAAAATTGTTAAAATGGATGCCTTGGACATTGCAGGTGGAAAGCACATCTTAGTCATAAATAACTAATTTGATGCATTATAATACTGTGTTATTAATATTTTTTTGTTTACTGATTTGCGTTTTGATGTAATGTAAAAAAAACTGTCTGGAAAGTAGGTATTAAACAAGTATAGTATGTTCTAAATTAGTGTTTCTTTTTCATGTGTTTGATTAATAGCTAAACAAATGTGTTGTAATGTTGTTTGCATCAATAAAATTGTCAAAGTAAAAAAAAAAAATAGGAGTCCGACATAGTGTGATCCAAAATTTCATCTTCATGATCATTTGGTCTGAGTGTGACCTTTCATTAGAACAGGAAGAATGGACTGTTTCAAATGATTTGGTGACTCGTATCTCAGTCAGGTACATCCTGAACAATCTGAATGAATTTACCCTTTGTGCCTACAATCTGCAAGGCAGACGTTGGAGGTTGAGTGCATTGCCAGTCAAATTGCAAAAGCAAATCATAAGTACAAACTGGGTGCATAAATGGAAACTGTATCTCAGAATATGGAATGTCACTGGGAAGGTGCCAGGTGAATTTGTTCGGTCACATTTCTAGAAACACCATTAATTCTGGAACCAGTCTTTTCAGCTAAAATGTCCCTGACTTTAGGAAAGGTTCTGCATGTATTATGGACACTTCTGTCCTACCTGGGTACCATACTGCTGGAGCTTGTCATTAGTGGAGGGGTCATCTCTGTACATCTGTGAATAGTATGAAGGAAAATTCTGTTCTTTTATGCTTATGCATCTAATGGTTAATATTATCCTGCCTTCTTGAAGTCAGTGGGTGTGGTGCTTAGTACAGTAGTTCCTATTGTCTTGTTACATGTAATGGGAGATTTTTATGCTTATGTGGAAATGAAGGAATTACCTGTTGACAGTTGTGATTTGGAGTAACCCTTTACCTGATTTGATCCAGTAGAGATTTGTTATTGGACAGCTTTGCTAGTCATGTGTTTCCCATAATAAATGCCATATTCAAATATAGCGCTGCTAAGTATACTTGGTATTAAGCATGTTGTTGTCAAAGGTCATTTACCCATTTTGTAATCATGAGGTTATATGCTATAGCGACATGGATCAAGAAAGACACTGAACTGTGCTCTGATCACTACTTGATTTTGAGTTCTGTCAGATGGCTGGCATAGTTTACTAGCTTCCACAGGAAACTTAAACATGTACTGAAGGTTTAAGAACACTTTGCAAATGCATATGAGTTTAGGTTCTATCTCTGGAAGAATTTCTCCTATATATTGGGGGAGGTCGTGGACATGGGGTACAAATGGATCCTGTTCATTACATTGGTAGATGTTCTTCGTGTTTCACTGTTAAAGAGGTCGTTTGTGCAGTGCTGGGGGGGGTTGCTTTATTTGACTAACAGATGCCTAAAGGCCAGGAAGACTTCAGCAGTCACCAAAAGAGAAGACCCAGATTTGGGAGGTTTTTGGCTAGGCCATGGAGGGTGCTGTTTGGATGGCCCCAAAATGTTCCTGGCTATACATCCCCATTAGAAGGGGGGAGGTGGAACGTTGCCCATGGTGTACTAAAAAGTAGAGAAATGCTCTGACCTTGTCTGGAGGTCATGGTCAATAATGGAAGGAACGCATTGAGAAACTCTTTCACCCACTAGGCATGCTAAATTTTGAGGACACAATGCCAGAATCAGCTGGTGGGATTAGGTCCATTTCTGTAGATGATGTCAGTGCCCTGACTAAAGAGTTCATGATACCAAGACTTCAGGAGTGGATGAGATCCAGCCAGAAATACTGCAGGTGCTAGATATTGGCACATTCTGCTTAGCTTGGCTTTTCAGTGATATGAGGTGGGCAGAGATGATTCATCTGAATTTGGCAATCTATGGTTGATTCCCCATGTTCCGAGAGAGAGTGAGACAGGAAGGTGTGTTCCACTTATTGAAGAATCGTAATCCTCAGCCTTCCTGGGAACACCCTGCACCAAGCTTTGCTTGTTGCTGAGCTTTTTGATTCACGGGAAGGAGTACAGATTTCCTCCTGTATGTCAAACAGTGGATTAGGTCTTTGCCCTTGCTTGAATGTTGGAGAAATGTTGGCATTTTTTTTTAGTACTGTACTTATGTTCTGTTGGGCTTGAGGAGGCATGTGAGCACAGACCTAGAATATTTTGTGCAAGGTGCTACAGCAGTGTTGTTTTAGGGCTGCTACTACATGCCAGTCTATCATTGTAGGTACAAGTCCTACTTCATAAATGCATTTTTAATATGGAGTTATGTGTTCATGTTGGGCCTAGTTCTCTGTCAAGGGGTGTGTCTTACCTCCTTTTCTGTTAATGATTTTTATGGACCAGGAAATTAAGGTACAGCTAAGATTTTCCTTTTCAGGGTCATCATGACTGCATTTTTGCTGCTTTTAGTCCGTCCTTTTTGGCCTTGGATAAGTTTGATCTTCAGCATGCACTGAAACAATTTACAGCTGGATGTTCAGTGAGTGGGATTAGGTAAAGTAAAAGCAACCATATCTGAGATTATGGTTTTCTGAAAAAAATGGATTGCTGTCTGCAAATGAATATGAAACAGTTACCACAACTGGAGGAGTGTAATTATTTTGGGATATTTGTGTGGTTTGCAGACCAGTGCATTGATCAGCAGGTGCCATAGTGGTGGTAGTATTGAAGTCATTGTACTCAAGTTGTGGTGGTGAAACAAGAGCTTCACAGAATTCATCCAGTTGTGGGACCACCTTTAGTAGATCTGTTTGTCTCCTTTCTTCTAGGATTTCTTGCAAGCAAGTCTGGAGAACAGAAGTTTTTTTCATTCCCATAGTCACAAATGTTCCTTTATGAATTACTACCTTTTCCACTGATATCAAGACTAATTCTGAAGATTCAGGATGACTGTCCAAAGTCATTGTGATGATTTCCTTCTCATCCAGGCAGCAGTTTTTCCTTTCTTATGGAATTGGCCAAGGGCAGTTACCCCATGTTTCCTTACAGATTGGATCTACTGACACAAGACTGGGGAAGTTTGATATATCCAAGTCTGAAATAACTACAACTAACTGCCTAGATGATCCAGTTTTGATACTTTTTAGACACCCTGTTTCATGCAGCAGGTACTAAAGGAGGCAGTAAGTCCTGCTACTAGGAAGTCTTGTGTTAGTATGGGGAAGAAATTTTCTAGTTGATGCCGCCATAATAACAAGGGACAAATTAGGGATTATTTACCACTTGCATTACCATATTTTTGTGAATTACTATCCTGTTACCTGTTTTACTCCTTTAAAAATGTGTATTTGTTGGCCATTTCAGTGTGCCTGCCCCTGGATCCTACTGTTTCTCCTGAAACATTTTGTCAAGCTGTTGTTGAAAGGGGCTTTGCATTTAAGACCAGGTAGGTGTACAATACAGGTGGCACTTTGTTAGCGTATTAACTTTGTGCTGGAATAGTTAAATCCATCTCCTTTTGGACCAGCTAATCTGGATACTTTTTGGCTCATTGATTCAGGAGACTGTTTTGCTTATTGCTCTGTCATCCTTAAGAGAGCATCTGAGTTGCAAGCTCTTATGGTGGGTGAGCCTTATTTTGGTATTCCACAAAGATAAGGTTCCTTTAAGAATAAATCCCTCCGTCATGTCAATAGTAGTTTTGAAGTTTATTTGGAGTCGAGCCATCATTCTCCCTGTATTCTCTCCTGAACCTTTAAGTCAGGGAGAAAGGATTCTCCTTCCTCTTGATGTGCAAAGGCAACTGTTGTATTAACTTGACAGAGCGAAGTCCTTTAAGAAAGATGAACAGCTGTTTGTTTACTATGGTAGGATAGAAAGGGCAACCCATGTCACAACAATTTTGGCTATCCCTTTCTGTTTCTATATTCCTACCATAGTAAAACAATTCCAGGCAGGATCAAGGCAAGTTTTACTAGAGACTTGTCTTCTTTGATGCCATATTGGAAAGTGTGTGTGTGTGTGTGGGGGGGGGGGGGGGGGGCTGTAGCAGTTCTGGAGATAATTATTTGTCCCCTGTGCACATTTTTTTCAAAGCTCTACAAACTGGATTCCTTTTCCATGTTCCAGGTTCGTAACAGGCTTTTCTAGGATCATTCTGCATGGGCTTCTGGATCCTAATCCTTCCTACTCCCAGGCTATGTAAACTGTCTTAATCTATCCATATAGCCAATGCTTCTGTAGTAGGAGAATGATGAGCACAGTACAGTTGTGTAACTAGCACTTACCCATAACAGTAGATGTTCGATTAAATCACTCCTGCAGTAGCTGCATCCTCCCTCCACCCCCTGTTTTTATATATACTGTCCCTATTTTTTTGTGGCAAGAAAGTCCTGAAGTATTTTGGCACTCAGGCTGCTGTTTTCACCATACAGAAGCTTGAGACACAGCATGTGTCTGCGTGTGTGTGATGGAGGGGAGGTGAAAATTTTGGAAGAGTGGTTGGCCATTATATAGTACCTTGGCAATATATAACCCATGTAGACAGGTGAAGTGAAATGTATTTAAATATTCATCTTCTGAGCAAAACTTTCACTTGTTTCTTATTTTATTTGCCTTGATATCAAAAGTAAGAAATTAGATCATTAGCAGTCTGTGTACAACTACGTTCACACACACGCACACGTAAATATAGTGTAATGTAAAATGTATGCTATCAGTCTCCATCTTAAATATCAAAAAACTTGATGCATTACTAGAAGCAGCCACTAAAGTTGACAAATCATCTCACTAAGCACCCCAAAGCAATAGAAGTTACAATCTTTTTGATTCTGTATATCACATAGTCCATAGCATTTTGCCACTTGTCCAAATCTCTCTCTCTCAGTGACTGCTGGTAAAGTATGACCATAGGTTTTAATCCATCCCCATACTGGAGCTTAGCATATTCAGCTCTTCATCCCAGCTCTCCCAGTTAAAGACACTTGGTTAGAAAATACTGAATAAATTAGAAGGCCTGTCAGAATATGGGCTTAGCAACCTTCCTTGTGAGACTCTGATCACATCTCCACAATGGGTGACACATCCTTGTGTAATTTTGACTGCTTTGTTACCTTAACTGGGGGCCACATACTCAGCTGTATGCCTGCATTGTATGGCATGGCTGTGATTGTCAAAAGGAGCTCAGGAGTAAGATTGTGTATGCCCATATGTGGGGATATGCTATTCAGACAGCCTACCTAGGACCTTTTTGATGACCTCCTTAAGAAGAGAACAAGGTGTCACCTCTGTGAACAGTGTCTGTAATCATTTCTCTATCTTGCCTCTTCCTGTCATTCCTGTGCTCAATCTTGTCTGTCCCAAAAGAAGAGAATGACTTTCTTGTCATTTATGGAAACATTCAACCATAGCATTGTCTTTCTTCCTTCATTGTTGATAAGATCAGCTGAATTGTCTATACCCTTGATGATCTTGTAGCAGTCTTAACTGTATTATGAGTTTGCCCATAGGAGAAAGCTCTGAGAGTTGACTGCAGTTTGAATAACCATCACAAACGATCAGTGTGCTCCAGACATGGTCACATTTGGATCAGTGCTGCAGCTCCTTGGTTCCCTCTTAGAATGGGCCTCATTTGTGGCTGAGTCCTTGTCATCAGGTCTTTTACAGGCCCAGAGTTCTGTACTGAAAATGGTCATAGAGGTAAGCCTGATGTGGGAAGGGCAATACATATTTTACTTTTGTTTTTTCTAGATACCAGGAAGGGCAGACCATTCCCATCCATTTCTAGACCTCAGCGATTTTAACCACCAAATTCAGTTCCTCAGTGTCAAATGCCAGCTTAAAAGGGATCACATCTTTGCTCTTGCAGGGGTTGGAGATAGTGTCGGTGGCCAAATCTCATGCCTTATAGTCCATTAGCGTTTGGGGTTCTCACAGGAGACCCCCTCGGGTTTACTCTGGGTGGGCATTACTTTTATTGCTAATTGTTGGTATTTGAGCTTTCCATAGAACCGAGAGTGTGTTTACCAAGTTATTGTCTCTGCCGGATGAAGCCTTTCAGAAAAAGGGCCTTATTTCCCTATCTAGACAACTACCATCTTTTAGTCACCCTTCTACAGTTACTCTGTGAACGTAGTCCTCATTGTGACACTCCTGTGGATGCAGTCTACAAGAGATTGCCATACACTGAAAGAGGTCATCCCTCAACTTACTGCCTTCCCCAACCCCCAAGTCCACAGTAAGTTCATTGAGACAGATTTGGGAGCAAACTAATTCCAGTTGCTTTTACTCCTGGAGGGGGTCAAGAAGGTCATTTCCTTTGCTTCCTGAATGAGAATGCAGAATAGGGTTAACCATTGGACTCCAACATTTAGGAGTAGTACGCACAGAATGACCTGTAGCAACAATACTCCTAGATTATGACAAGCCAGTGTACTGCATAATGTTGGCCTATGTCACAAAAGAACATTCACAGTTATTGGTATGTAGTTGCAACAATGATGCATTACGACAGCTCTGTGGACAGGGCTAAATATAGGTGAAATGGTGCCCTAGGCACTGCCTACTGTTTCACCCCCCCCTCAGCGTGCGTGCACACATCCTCCAGTGCTCCCCTCTATTTCTTCCTGTCTTGGGCTCCCCACATCATGTACATTACTTTTTTTTCTTCCTTTTCTCAGATTTTGTCTTAACTCTCTAGCTTTTTTTAAGAAGCCATAACTTTCTTGTATGCTGTGAAGTGCATTTTAAAGTCTTTTTTTGTACACAACCTTTTCATCCCATGATGGCTTAATAGAAATTATGATTACGGAAAGAAATATAGTGTTGTTGTTCAACTTTAGTTTTTCTTGCATCCTTTCGATACACCTTTCCCTGACCAAGACAGCACAGTAATACTCATTTAGAAAATAACTCAATTTTAAGTCGGGGCCTCCAAAAGTCATAGGGTTGTAGATGCTCTCGGATGCATTTTAGAGCATTTTCCCAACCTTTTAATCCAATGGTGATCTAAACAAAAATCATGAGTAAGAAGAGAGTTTCGGATTTACTTTTTTTTTTTTAATGGAAGACACAAGTTGTGCCCAGGGCTGAATGTTTAAAGCTAACAAAATAGTAGCTCAAAATAAAAAAAAATGAACAGGAAAGAGCTAGCCAGTACGACTGGTGCAAGGCAAACAACCTTGTATATAACCAAATAAAGAAGCCAGCACCTAGGATGTATGAAGAAATATTTATTGGAACTAGACCCGTTTCAGCAAATAGCTTTCATCAGTAGTATAAACATAGGCAATGGGGAAAGGCCCAGCCTTAAGTACCTATTCCAATCAAAAATTCTGACATCATATCCTGTTAGGAAATGAAAAACATATTATAGAAATATAATACAAAAGTGATTCCTACAAAATACAAAAAGTCAGTTACTGCAACAATACACAGATGCTATTTGAGAATACTCCCTAACCCCCCCCCCCTCCAAAAAAAGTCAGTCTCTACCTGTTAATCCCTCTGGCGTTAGACTGGGATGAAAGCAGAGGTTCAAATTGCCACAGTCATTTTTTAAAGTGACTGTTATGCATATACATAACATTCCTCCTCATTCCTCACCGCTAACCTCCAAAAGCGGCCATCTGTATAAGTGACTGATGTGCTGTGGTGAGGAAAGTGAAACTTTGTTGCTCCTAGACAGTACACTGCCTCTACACAAGCTATAACCTTCTTTGTACACCTCTGAGGTCTTTGAGAAAAGTAAAAGAAACAATGACCACACTGTCCCCAGTTCAAACAAAAACTGTAATGACTGCCTGCAGTACTTCTGAAGTTTGACTGTGATGAAAATTAAAGACGTAATGATCACACAATCCTCAGCCCTTCAGAAAACCCAGAGAAACCTTTTGCGTACACACACCTAAGCAGAGCTGGTTTTAGAATGGGTGTGGTTGAGAGCAGATACTATCACTAAGTCCATGTAAAAAAAAAAACATTTATACAGTCTGGGGAGTGTGGGCCAAAAGACTTCTAGAAGATCTAAGTGTCTGAATGTATTATGATGTATTTTATGCCTTTCTCTCAAAATATAATTAACTTGTTAACTACATTTTTACTGATACCCACAAGAGTAATGTACGTCTCCCTGTGCACAGATAAAAATCAGTGATTTTGTTTACACACTTAAACATAAGCCATAGCAATACTAGTTTTGCACTTATTTCTGCAAATAACAATACATTGTGCAACACTAGTACAGCCATACCAAATTCAGCAGCTGTTGTTTAGCAGTCATCGTACAGCAACAGGGGTTAAGTCACTTTTATTTACTTTTTTGAGGATTAATGCATTCCCGTTACTGTCCCTAATTTCACAGACCTTCCTTGATTTTGTCTCATAATTTTTCCTCTATCCCTCAAAGTTTGATTTGTTGGTAAATCATTCAGGATTACAGCCAGTCATTAAATCCAGAAATCGGGTTTCGTACTACTATTTTTTTTTTAAACAAAGACATCTTTATTAAATTATCATGTATTTACATTTGTAACAAAGAAACAAACCACATTAATACAGTTTTAGTTGCAAACATTATGCATATCACAGAACCCTGTTGAGACAACTGTAGTTGCAAACATTATGTATTACTTATAATATATACAGTCATTGTCATTTAAGTATTACATAGCTCATTCAAGTCCTGCCTTCTTTTAAACCACGTTCCTCCTCTGCATATAATGTTTGTTCCCATGATTCCCATTTTTTTCCTATGTTGTTTGTTCCTACCCTTTTCTAAAGATCCCAATTCCAGTTGCTTTATCTCTGTTACTATATTCACTACTTTAGTAAAGTTGGTTTAGACTTTTGATTTCCATTTTCTAGTAATTGCTTTTTGGCAGCCACCATAATTAGACTCAGCAAGGCCTTGCTGTGTCTAGGTAATTCTGATTCTGTATCACAGCTCAAAAAAATCATTTCCCTAGCTACACCATTCCGCTCACCCATTCTCTCTGCCAGAGCAGACCTCAGGGAATCCCTAAAGTCTGCCAATTCATTACACTCCCAGAAAACATGCTGCCAGTTACCTCTTTCTTCCCCCATCACACCTCCAACTTTTGCTGTCTGCCTAAGGAGAAAAATTCTTTGAGTATACTTGGAGTATAAAAATACCTATGTAAACACTTGCAAGCAAAGACCCTAAATCTTCTAGACTTTGTTGCATATTTGGAATATATACATATATCCCCCCCCATTGTCTCTGTGAATTGCTTATTCAGTCTCTCTTCCCAGTCCTTTCTAAGCTCCACTGATTGATTCTTAAAGTTGTCATGCAATATTTTATATACCCTACTAATTATTCCTTTTTTAACTGCAGCTTCTGTTTCAGACTTCTTGTTGTCCAAAAGTGCATGTTAATACAAAATGTTATTCTATTTCTGTTAACTTTTTAAGTTGGTAAGAGTAATATTTAAAACTTTTTCCTGATTTTGAGCCTTTATTCTGGTATTATTTTTGGCTTTGCCCATAATACTTAAGCAAAGAAGTTGGCAAAGTATCTGGTGTTCTGCCAGTACTTATAAAACTCCCTGAAAGAGAAAACCCAACCCTAAAGATTGGAAGCATTAGCTCTTATAATCCAAGGTTTGTACAGAGATCAGTCAGTCTGGGCTGCTGATCATCCCTACTGCTTAACTTGTTCATGTTCATTATCAGCCTTATCCTTACAGGGTGATATCACAATCCTGTTCAGGTTAAATAGTGTAATCAGAAAATGAATAAATTTTTTTCTCCTTATTTTCCTCAAACAGCAGCAGCTTTTGTGGGGCCCCCACATAGTCAAGGATGATTAAGCGGCCTTCCTGCAGCCATGGGTATTGCAGATGCCTAAAGCTGGCTATGCTAATTTTAGTGCAGAAAATGTCCACTAGTAGCAGGATTTAACTAAGCCAGGGGTACTATGTCAGTGGTAAAATATTTAAAGGAATTGTGAAGCCTTTTACTTGATAAAACACTTACTATAACCAGAGATATATTTTGAGTGTTAAAGGAGATGTAAATGAGTTATTACCCACCTGGTTTAAGTACACAAGATTGCTATACTAGCTTTTCTTGGTTTGACAGACAATATCAAGGTAAGATAACGTGCTGTGGTTGGGGGCCTCCAAAGAATGCAGGGTTCACTGGTGCCTAAAGCCAGCTATGTTGGAGCTCAGAGTAATGCTTCTTAGCCTTTAAAGCCTTCAGTATACATTTTTGTCTTGTACTCTGCCTCAATTTCATGAGATAACCACTTACTGTATTTCTGAATAAACAGTGGTAACAAGGTTGGGCATGTTTGAGTTTTTTTTTTTTGGCAGGGAGGTTAATTTTAAAAAAATAATGTTGCAGTGAGTTTCACCACAGTGTGTTGTATTTTGTTGGTTCCCCCTCCCTTTTCCTATACTGTGGTCTGACTTTGTAGTTGGTATGTGTAAGTTTTGGGATGGGCAGGCAAAGCAGGGACTGTCACTTCCAAAATATTTTTTTCTGTTTTAGGATTTTCAACTTGTCATTTCAATTTTTATTTGGTTAGTTGGAAATTGGTGCACTAATTAGTAGCATATACACCACAAGGTTGTACTTTGTGTGATGAAGCAGTGATTGTCTGGAATTGGGCCATAGACAGTGGTATCATTAGGTTAGAGTTTTATATCCCTGTGATGTAAACTATTTTTAGGGTACTGTACACCTGAGCTATCATTAGAACTTTGGGTTCAAATGTTGTTCCTAGTCTTGGTCTTTTGCCACCAAGGAGAAATGTGATCTTTCTTTTTTGTTCAGCAGGATGATTAGGAGGTAGATGTGACTGTCTTCCTTCTCTGTATAACATTGGAGGTTATCCTTTGTCTTCCTACTAGCCTGCTTTACATTCCTTATCACAACTTTCAGGGAGGAAAGACAAAAACATGTTCTTGGTGGCAAGGAAAGGTGTTTTTTCAGGCCTTAAAGGTTCTAATATTACAGGAAGTCCCCCAGTTGAGTGTATTAGGAGGCATCTGGATCAATTTCAGGGCTTGGCTCTTGCTGTAGAGCCCAACATTTTTTGTGTAGCCATCCACGCATGTTGGTAAACATAAAACGTGTTGTGGAAAGTAATTTTTAACTTTTTTTTTTATTAATTCTTATAGCTGTCATCCAATAGTTTGTGTCTTAATACATACTTTTTTAACACCTTTTCTTCTAGACTCAACTAAAAACTCAAAGCAAATGTTCCACTTAACACTCTCCTATCCCTTTCTGTTTGATTATACGCTAGTATCAGTCCCTGATAGGGAAGACCATCTCTAGCTTGCAATCCAAACTCCTAATTAGCATCTTCCCTCTTTATTACCTTTCCCTTCCAAGTTATTTGCTCCCAGTGCAGTGGTTCCTTTGCTAATTCCAGCCTCCTCTTGGCTATTTTCTATACCTTTACTTAGAGTCTTTGTTGGTGAAATCTCCTTTCTCTCTTCCATGCTGGCTTAGTTCTCAGAATACTTTCTACTAATTTATGAAAATATTTTGTATGGTTGTTGCTGTTTTTCTTAAGGACTCTTGTTCAAAATTCTGATATCTCATGATCCCCATTTCATTATCACCCATTTTCTGTTTGATTTATAACCATCTGCTTGAGTTATGTCTGTGAACCTTAACTGTGTTGCCCTTAATTACCCCTTCATATCTGTTACTTGTAAACTACCTTGTTCTGTGGGGAAGAGTCGTCTTATCCACCTGATTCTTAACCTCTACCCCGGCCCCCAAATAAACATATTCATCTCCTTATGTCATTTACAACTTCATCTTCTGTGCTGGATAAACTTATGCCTGCACTGTATATGAGAGTAGTGTGATTACATTTTTTTTACCATGGTATCAGTATCTGTAGTCCATTTTCTCAATTTTTGTATTATGTTGTTTTTCAGTTTCTTCCCAAGTATTTTTCAGTGCCATAACAAAATCTTTCTTTTAATCCATGTACTAAATAACTTATATTTGTTTTGCTTAACCAAGTCATGCACATGCATGGGAATATAGTTTAGCACTATAAACTTTATTTAATTGTAATTTATTTTATATCCCAGAATGACCTGAAAGTATCACAGAATGTTCCACAAGACTGACCTTTTCTTTTCTGTGTTTATCAAGTGCAACATATCTGAAAATAATGCAAATTTTTCTTGAGTACCATGCAAGTTGTACTGAATCCATTATTTCCTTTGTCAGTGACTAAATATAAAGTAGATAACTGTAAGGAAAAGAAGTCTTCCCTGTGTGGTTCTTTTTGTTCAAACATAAGCTTGTCAGAGAGGAACCATCCCACCTTCTTGCATCTAACTTTCCTTGTGTCCTTCTCATTAACCATGTTGTTCAGTCAGGGGAACACAAATGCTGCCATTGCCCTACTCATAAAATCTCAGCTGATTCTTTTGATTGCTTTCTTGGAATCAAATCCTACCAACAGTAGTGGCTGTTCGACTTCCAAGTTGGATGCACATTTAGTAACAGCTTAATTCTAGCTCGTGTGAAAACAGAAACTCAGCAGAGAAGGCCAGTGGACGTTTGTGTTTATGGGTACATTTCAGTAACTGGCTAGTAAGTGTACTGCCTAGATGCCAGGAGAAAAAGAAATACAGAGGACCTGGCTACAAAAGATGAGGAAAAAACACTGACTGGGAAAAGTACTGCAGCTATTCAGGAAAAAGCAGTGCAAGGTCCAGACATGACTTCCAGTAACCTAGAGGAAAGTATAAGACACTTACACACAGACCTGGTTAAAATAAATGAAACACTGATGGAGTATATAAAGTCAAACAACAAAAGGCTGGAAAAAATAGAAGAACATGTAAACAAATATTCAGATGAGATGATAAAACTGCAAAAATCAAAAACTGAAATGAAATAAAGGCTAGCTGAATATGAGACTGCTCAAGAAGAGATGTCTCAAAAAATAATAGAATTGGAGGACAGAGCACATAGGGAAAACCTGGGATTTTTCATCTGTACTTGAGAAGCCGGAAGGAACAAACTGTATTAATTATGAAAGCACAAATAAGGAACTGGACAGGTATTCCACAGTAGGAGTTGTTAATTGAAAGAGCACATTGTGTGTATGCTCCAAACCTGGCTATGAGAAAGCAGCCTAGACCTTTAATAGTATAGATGTAATCCTGCCAACAGAGAATGATTACTCACTGTACACCAGTCAAATGAGGAGTAAATATATTCCACTATTCAGGGAATGTCGAGAAACAAACATGAGATTCAAACTGATGTACCCAGCTGTCTTCAAAATATTATTTCTTGGAGGGACAACATTTTTTGATGAAGTACATACCAAGGAAGAAATATAAAAATGTGTCCAACAAAAAGGGAGCTGTGAAGCAGAAGGAGATTTTGCTTCTTGTTCTTCTGGTAATAATAAAGACCACAGGAGACTGTGCCAGTGAAACCTTTCCCAACGTTTCAATGGAAAATGCTGGAGAGAAGGAAGGGAGTACAAGAGTTGCCTAGAAGAATCCAAGAGTATGTTGTAAATGAAACAGAGACAGGATTTGCGAGATGGAGATGAATGGGAATAAAATCAGTAACTTGGAAACTGACAAATGTTGGATTACAAAGCAATAGTTATAGTTGTGAAATATGACAGACCAAGAAAATCTGGAAATGCTGGAGTTTTTTGGACTTTGTTGGACTTGTGGAGGTACTGTAAAGCACATGCCATACTTCATATCATTAATGTTCTGAAAAATACTTGGGGGAGGGGAAGAGGAGGGAGAAAGTTAACAGTAAGTAAAACATGTTTTTTCTTAATAGTACAGTTTTTGTAGTGCATGCTTTTCTTTGTGTGCTATAAAGTAAAGCTGTCTCAGTTGCTTTTGAGTGTATTGGGAATACTGTTGTGGACAGGTTCTCCTCTATTTTCCTTGTTCAGTTTAGAGAGGTGTGGACACTGCCATGGAGAGCTATAAAGATGAGACAATACGAGACAGCACTTGGTAGAAGCACAGGCTCCACCATGCGTCTTAACATGGATAATCTTTCTTTGTTAACTCAAGTTTGTGAGTGTGGCTGTCTGTCTGGGACATTTGTTCTTTTTGAAGATGTACATAGTTTTGTGCATTAGTATTACATTAATAGGTTTTAGAGAGTATTGGGGGTTGGTCAATCCTTTTTTTTTTTTTTTTTTTTTTTTTTTGAGGGCTTTCAATAAAACAAAACGTTTTGTAAGATTTGACAGAGGCTCAAATGGATATGACAAGAAACTACTGTATAAAAGTTTAACCTGTATGCATATAACACAAAAGCTGGAACTAGGCAGTTAACAAAAAGCTGTTATATTTATTGTTTATTGCATTTGTTTACTGGGAAAGTCCACTGGGCCTAGGTGAGCCCATTTTCAGTGGAGGCCCAGGGAGAACAGCTCCACATAAGTCACATTACAGAAATACAAATATCAAAAATGTAGCACTATTTACAGTTTTATAGCAATTCCATTGCAGTTAAGGTAGGATTAATAATCTTTTAATACAATGATGCTTTTTATAATGGCTTAAAATGTCAACTGTCACAGATCAATACAAAAAGAGAGCAATGAACTATATTAAAAATGTACAGTGCAAATAGCTTTGCTACAGGAGACACACTTGGAAAGAACTGAACAGATGAATTTGATAACGAATTTGATATCCTACCCTCACCAAGAATGATGCCACAATACGAAGACAAGATGATCAGCTTTAATAATTGGCTTAAACTATGGTGTCATTCAAGGGGGATCCAATGTCTGTCTGCCTGGGATGACATGCTGGACAAGCCACGCTGCTTCGCAAGGGATGGCTTGCACCTGTCACCCCTGGGCTTCCGGATTTTGGCAAAGGCTCTTGCCACCCCCATTGTGCCTTTTTTAGGCAGGGCTCAAATTCTAAACCTACCACCCTAGAACACAAAAGAAAAAAACTAAGGGTAATGCTGCTCAATGCCAGAAGTCTCAACCTCAAGATGCATGCACTCGAAGCCCTTCTCAGTATGGAGAACATCGATGTCTGTGCTGTGACTGAAACCTGGTTCAAGGCTCCTGAGAGCACTCAGGCACTATCAGGTTTTACCTCATATCATGCGTTCCGGCCCCAAAATCCGGACAACACCAAGAAAGGAGGGGGGGTGTCCATATTCATCAAGGACACCCTCACCTCAAGGTTGGTGGCAACGCACGATGCATCGGAAACCATCCAGGTGCAATTAACCATAGGCAAGACTGCTCTGCAGTTTGTAGCCTGTTACAGGCCACCCTCTCAAACTCAGGAACCTCACACAGCTTTCCTGAAAACACTGGAGGGGATAAATATATCTCCAAACACCATCATACTGGGTGATTTCAACTATCCAAATATAGACTGGGATCACTACTCAAGCCCCAACACTCTAGCCCAAAGGTTCCTAGAGTTCATAAACTCAAATGCCATGGAACAATTGGTCACCATCCCCACAAGAGGAGAAAACTTACTGGATCTCATCATCACAAACATGGGGTCACAATGTTCAACACCGGAGGTATACCCATCATTGGTGAGATCAGATCATAAACTAATCTCACTGGAAGTCCACATCCCGCCCCCACCCCAGATAAAAAAGACCACAGTGAAGAACTTCTCAAAAGTCGACTTCACACTCCTAAAGACTGGTGTGGTCTCTTTCAAGGCCCCCGAGCCAGCGGAAACCATTACTCAAACCGCTGAATCACTTACAAATGCCTTTTACCAGCACCTCCAGGACTGCATGGATCAGGCAATCCCAAACAAAACAAAGACTCTATGTACCAAGGTCAAGCGTCCAGTCTGGTGGACCCCAGCCATAAACAAGCTTTACAACAAAAGGAAAAAGCTACTACAAATAGAGCAAAATCCGTAAAAGGGAAGACACCCTTGATCATTATAAGTAAAAAACTGAGATCTCTCATAAAAGCATCCAAGGCAAATTTTGAGAGAAAAATCGCTAAGGACTCAAAAGACAATCATAAGGCCTTTTTTAGCTATGTTAGAAACCTGGGAGGAAACTCCCAGATATGCTCAGAATTAGTATAAAATGATGTAAAAATTACGGAACCTACAGACATTGCCAACATACTGGCTGACAGGTTCAGTGCAAATCCCAAAAGGAGAGATATCTATACCAGTGGACTGTAGTCCCCCAAGCATCTCAAATGCTCAGGTGAGAACTGCTCTCTCCAAGGTGAAAAACACAGCATCCATGGGACCAGATGGTGTCCCTGGTTGTGTGCTCCACGAACTCAATGAGGAATTAAACCCGCAGTTAGGGCAACTGTTTAATCTTAGTCTCACCTCAGGATACATACCCAAGGAGTGGCGTACGGCAACGGTGGTCCCACTTCACAAAGGAGGTGCCTCCACCGACCCCGGAAACTACCGTCCCATCAGCTTGACAAGCCTGGTCTGCAAAGCTATGGAGAGGATCATAATGGAACTCATAAATAAAGACATAGGGGACTTACAGACATTAGATCCAACCCAGTTTGGCTTTGTCAAGGGCAGATCATGCCTTTTAAACTTGGTTGACTTTTTCGAAACAGTCACCAAGGCCATTGACGAGAGCAAGGCAGTCCACACAGCCTACCTTGACCTGGCAAAGGCTTTCGACACAATACCCCACTCGGGTATCATTGAAAAACTCACCAGCCTAAACGTAAACCCATACGTCACAAGATGGGTTGCAAACTGGCTAAGTGACAGAACCCACAGGGTCAGAGTTGCTGGCGCCATGTCAGACTCAAAGCCTGTCACAAGTGGTGTGCCACAGGGCTCAGTCCTGGGCCCACTCTTGTTCGGCATCTACTTTTCAGAAGTACAGGCAAACACAGGAGGATTATGGCTGACAAAGTTTGCAGATGACTGCAAACTGGGCACCATAGTTGAAAACCCATCTGACGCTGACATCCTTCAGAAGGGTCTCATAGAAACTGATAACTGGTGCCAGAGCCATGGCCTAAAGTTAAACGCCAAAAAATGCATAGTCATTCCCTTCGGGAAAAACAAGCTTACCCCTAGTTACCATATAGGTGGCAATCCACTAAGCACAGAAGAGGTTATCAGGGATCTGGGGACCCAGGTTGACAGTAACCTTTCGTTTGACACTCACGTTGCCAAAGTAGTTAGGAAGACCTTCTACATTGCCCACCTGATCATGAAGGGATTCACATCTAGATCTAGGGAGGTCATCGTTCCCCTGTACTCATCACTCATCAGACCAACGATTGAGTACAGTGCCCCATTCGGAATGTATCTGACCCGACACCTGCAGCAATTCGAAAGGCCTCAAAAGTTCCTCACTAAAAGGATAAAGGGTCTCAAAAATATGTCTTATGCTGCCCGACTGAAGGAACTCCAGCTCTATTCAGTCGCTTACCGACTGCTCAGAGGTGACCTGTGCCTGACATACAAGGCCATGTCCAACCCGGAATTAATGAACATGCTTCACCTCAGAAAATCTAAATCCATCAGAACTACAAGGGCAAGAGACTTGAACCTTGACACGGCTATTAATTGGACGTGCTGGAGGGACAGATTCATCACCCAGAGACTCCCTATGCTGTGGAACAAAATCCCGGTTCATGTGAGGCAGAGCACCTCGCTGGCCTTGTTCAAGAGAAATCTTGACCAATGGATGGGAGATCGCAGGTATACCCCAGGGATAACCTCAGTGTCACTGCTTGACAGAGGCACAGCAAAATAATGTGCATAGTTTCCTTCAAACTAAAGGGGTGGCGAAAGCCACAAAACTCTGGGCTAGGCTTATAAATGCCCTAGGCCAGATAGCCTAGTATGAATCTATGAACCTATCAATCAGAGGTTGGAAAGGAAAGCAATTCACAAAGAAACAATGGGGAATGTTTGTGTCCCAGAATGCAACTTGCTTAGAAATATTTATATAGAGAATTTTATAGCCGAAGTAATTTCCAAAGTATTTTTCTTCAGATAGACAGCAAATGCTGGAGATGTGATGGGAAAGAGTGGTAATTGGGAACATTATTTTCTGGGAGTGTAATGAGTTGTCAGACTTTAAATATTCCTTGAAAAACACCAACAGAAAGCACCACACTCGGAAGTAAAATATGGTTTAATACGGTCGTAGTCAAATCCACATAGTCATACAATGTGACTACGTGGTTTTGACTATGATGTGACTACGTGGTTTTGACTGATGTGACTACGTGGTTTTGACTATGATGCGACTACGTGGTTTTGACTATGATGCGACTACGTGGTTTTGACTACGATGTGACTATGTGGTTTTGACTACGATGTGACTATGTGGTTTTGACTATGACTGTATTGAACCTTGTTTTATTTCTGAGTGTGGTGCTTTCTGTTGATGTTTTTCAAAGATTGCTTGTAAATTTTTTTCACCAAAGCCCTCCTTTTGTGGTAAGACTTTAAAGATTCCCTGCAGGCAGCTCTGTCAGAGATACTGGGTGAGCACATTGGTGTAACTAGGGAAATTATTTTTCTGAGCTAAGATACAGACTTGGAATTGTCTAGACATAGTAAGGCCTTGCCGAAAAAGCAATTACTAGAAAATGGAAATCCAAGTTTAAACCAACTGTACTAGAAGTAGTGAATATAGTAACAGAGAAAACTGGATTTGGGATCTTTAAAAAATAGTAGGAGCAAATTGTATTGGAAAAAATGGGAATTGTGGGAACAGTACATACAGGGGCAGAATTAGGTTTAAAAGAAAGCAGGATTTGAATGAGTTATATAATGTTTGACTGACAATGCTTGGGTAAGTTTTAAGTGATGTGTAATGTTTGCTGCTGAAATTAAGTCAGTATGGTTTGTGATGTAAAATGTTTGCAGCTAAGATTGTGTCAATATGGTTTATTTTCAGTTATATAAATGTATGATTGCCCGTCTCATAAGTGATAATTTAATAAAGTGTTTCTTGTTTAAAAAAAAAAAACAGAAGAAAAACAATAGTGGTGCTTTATTGCACAGTTTTCCTCTGGATCATCGTTCTGTTAATGTCAAATGTTTGCTTCCCATCACAAAGCCACATTTATCCATGTGTAGGAACTTTGTAACACCTTTGTAATTCTCTTAACTAGTTTAGACTTAAGTACTTTATAGTCGTGGGTTAAAATTAAAATGGGTCTACGTAAAGCAAGATCTGAAGGGCCTTTCTTTTCCCTCTTTGGGTAATAGTGCCCTCACAGCTTTTACCCAAGGTACTGGTACCCCCTCCCCTGTTAAAACATTAAACAAAACCTTTCAGAGGTTATTAACGTCTCTCCTAATTTCCATGTTTTCATAGGAATACCACTGAATGCTGGAGACTTCCGAGTTGATTGTACATCACTGTTTTTATTTCATGTCTTCATATCTTAGCTGTTAATTGTTGAGCCTTATCATCCTGTAACCTTAAGCCTTCCATAAATATTTACATTTGTGCCTTTTCTTGGCTTCTCCTTTCCTCTGCTTTGTACAAACTTTTGTATGTCTAAAATTAGTTAAATTTTTATTTAATTATTTGCCATAGGTTGGGGTTATCAAAAATACTTAATAGGCAACTTTCTAAATAATGCATATTGCTCAAATATTCCTTTTTTTTCTTTTAATACTCTGCAGTTGCTGCTTCTGTTTTCTGTGATTTTCCTTCTTCTGCAACACATTAATCTTTGTCAGCCCTCCTAAATAATTCCTGTTAGCTCTGTTCTCTCTTTCTCAATTTATACCATGTTTTTAAATTCTGTTTTCATTTTAGATCTTCCACTGGCAATCTGTTCATAACCATATACTAGGCTAATGACCACCAGGGTCTTTATAAGCCTTGCCACTCAACCTAACCCGGTTGTGTGTCCCCTTTTAAAATGTGTGCTTTAACTGGGGAGGAGTGTTTATTAGGAGGATGCTAAAAAGTTATGTGGGGGGGGGGGTGTTAGGGAATGTTTATTGTTGACCTTTGTCTATAAGAGACATGGGGACAAGTCTGGGGATGAATTTATGATTACCCATTCAGTGTTAGTTTGCAAATGTTTACTGTCAGCCTATGTCCATAAGAGATATGGAGACCAGCCCAAGGATGAATTTGTGATGTCACATCCAATGGTCAAGATTATATTTGAGTAAAGTAGGGATGGAGTCTGCTTCACATGGATGGGGAGCCTATTCCAGAGAGTGGACATCCTTTGAGTTACATATCTTTCTTATTAACATGTTCTATTTATGTTGCAAGCAAAGTTCAAATCCCTGGATCTAGTGTTTCTGGTGCTTCTCATTTTACAAATGTTCAAAAGCTCCATCATGGCTGGATCTAACTATGCTTTGCATGGCAAACACAGATTGCCTCTCAACAACTTTTAGGAGATGAGTATGGAGACAGGACTCTAAGAGAATCTGTATAGGACAGTGTATTAATATCCTTGATCCTCTTTGTGAGGAACCTTTGTGGGTTTTCCATCTGTTGCATCTGCTTGTCAGGTACATGTCAAAATGGGCATTGGACTTGATGGGTCTGATAAGGGATCAGTAGCGTGGTACTATAACTTCCTTGGATCTGGATGTCATACCCTAACTTATAAGTTGGGCGACATAGAATGTTGTTACTGCTTTGTGTTGGTCAACAAGCAGATTACTGTCTGCATATGTTCCCAGATCTCGTAACTACCAGATCAAATTGTAAGGTTGTCTTAAAATTGGAGTAATTTGACTGGGTCAACATTTTCTCAAAAGGCACTATAATTCAGTCCTTTGCATTGAGTTTTAATCCATGGTTTTGGCACCAGTCATTTGTCTGTGTTAGACCCTCTTGCAGAGTGTTTGTGTCAAGGGGAGAATTTACGATGCCTCCCAATTTGTAGTCATCTGTGAACTTGTTAGCCCAGAGGCCATTGACATTAGCCGTGATTTCCAAGAAGTAAATATCAAGAGTGAGCCCAGCATGGAGTCCTGTGGAACTCCATTGGTGACCTGCCTCTTGGTGGAGGTAGTCTCACCAATCTTGGCTTCTTCGGTTCTGAAGTAATTTCCATCTTCTCAAAATCATATCTATTACTCATTTCTAAAATTCCTTTCTTTTTAACAGATAAGTAGGAAAGCACGAGTTTGAGTTATACATCATCACTCTGCATCATTAGCTTAGTTTTTAACTGGTACATGATCTGATCTAGTTATTGCATAGGTCAGAAAACTTTTACTTAACATGCATATACTGCTGTGAAGTATAATTTCTGTTCAGTCTAGGCCAGCCATTGTAGCGTGAAGAATACTTTGGAAATTCTGCCCGAGTTCCTTCTAACGAATTCACATCTTCCGTATCAAGTATTCACAAAAAGATCTTCAGAAATGCACACACTTTTGACATTTTTTTTCATCTAGGTCCCCTGCTACATCCCCACTATTGTAAATCAGGTTCTACTTCCTTCTGAAAGCTTATTTCTCAAAGAATTATGTCAAGCCCTGTAGTAGTAGTTTTAGATGGAATATAAGTCCATGACGGTGCAATCTTCCTTCCCTGCCAATAACTGTTTACTACCACAAATTTGCAGTTATTAATGTTCTTCGTGTTTCACTGTTGCAGTCATCACATTTGGGTTATCTGCTTGCAGTAGCCCTCAGTCGGCCTGATTATCAAAGTCTTGGGTCCTGCATCGGTTGCTGTCTCATCTTCCATGATGTCAGGTAGTCAGGGGTATAAAGCATGCAGCCGACTCCATTACATCAGTCTTTTTTGCCGTGTGGTGCCCGAAGCAGAAGCAGTTCACAAGTGCCGGTCGGCCGACTCCTGAAATTTTTGTTTTCGAGTTTCAGAACTGAAGTCTTCAACTAAAGCGAAGTACCTCATTGGGGAAACTTTTTCTTGCTCTAAACTGATGTCAGTAAAAGTCAATATTTGTATTTCTTGTGGAAAGCAAATACCTCATAAAGATTTTCATTTGTACTGTATTCCTTGCCTAGGCCCTGACCATGACGTACCTCACTGTCGGTTTTGTGCCATATTTAAACAACGAGCTATTCATCATCAGTATATTTACGCTTCTAAATATTTTGGTACTCTGTTCAATTACCCAGATATGTCTTCGGTAAGCAGTCCGACCACTGACATTCTGAAAAAACATAAAGATAAAAACAGAGACAGGCCGCCTAGGTCCAAAGCTGCCGACAACACTTCTCCTAAGCCAGTCGCCAGTTCACTGGTACTCAATGAGGTGCTTTCGCAGCCACTGATACCCGCTACTTCAGATTCGCAGGCCTCTACTGAGACCCATTCGGAGTCCAGTATGCCGCAAGATGCTTCAACTGTAGAACCTGCGGATGTCTGTACCTTGGATGGGTCCAGACCCGCTGTGCAGGCACCGGCTTCTGAGGGTGTATTCAGGCCAACTGACATGCATATTAAACCGACACCATCTTCTTCTTCTTCTTCTTCTTCAAGGCCTGAAACTCGATCCATGCCTAGAAAACCGACGTCCAGACTGCATGGTCAGACCTCCATACCTAAAAAACAAATGATAAGAATGTCTGAAGACCTTATTACTTTAATCAGGGAAAGCCAACTTTCCCCCAGTAAGAGACCTAGGACTGAATTTGCTTATGATACTTCTGATCAGGATTTTGAAATTTCTGTCTCCTCTGATGACCAGGATTTAACCTTATCTACCTATGAGGATTCTGATGCAGAGGACTCTATTCCGTCTGCTTCCCCTCCAGAGGATTTCTCTTTTGGTGAAACCTTGCATACTCTTAAGGAGCATTTTTGCTGGGAAAGCCAGGATTACTCTGATTCTAAAAAGAGGCTTAGGGATTTCTTACTCCTGCCCCAACACATGCCTCTAGCTATATATCCCCCAGTACTTGGACATTGTTGATGATGCCTTTTCGAAATCTAGCTTGGCCCCTGACTCCCTACCTCCTGCTCCCAGAAAACCTGATAGATATTACAGGGTTCCTGACTCTCACAAGTTCCTCTTTAAAAATCCTACTGTGGATCCTGAGACCATTTCACAGGGACCCAAGGGCATTAAGGCTACTACTGCCAAAAATATACCCCCTCTGATGGAGATTCCAGGGCACTGGATAGATGGGGTAAGAAGGTATACACTTCTGCAACCTTGGCCATTAGGGCCTTAAACTGCCAGTTTCATATGTTAAAGTATAAGCAGCATATTATTGGATTGGTTAAACAGAAAATGATGTTGATTCCTGACTCTGCTGAAAATAAGGATTTACAGGATTTAATGCATTATGCTGAACAAGCCGGAAAACATACTTTGCAATGTTGTTTTGATTCACTAGAGGCATCTTGCAGGGCTGCTGTCACTGGGTCTGTACTTAGAAGGCATGCTTGTCTTAAGGAGCAATCTTTGCCAGATTATGTTAAAGCGAAATTGCTGGATGTTCCCTTAATCAGGTCTGCCTGTTTGGCAAGAAAGCAGTAGTAGAACTTAAAAAGATGGAGGAAAACGCTAAATCTATGCAAACTGTTAAAGATTTCTTACAAGTACAGCCTCCAAGATTTAGTAGGCATTGGCCCTCTAAGAATTGGTCCTTTCCTACTTCTTCCAGGCCTTCTCAGTCCAAACCCAGAACCAGCATAGCACCCAGGCTTCAGTCCCAAGGTACGCACAGGACTAAGCAGTGGGGGCTCCCACTTCCTAATCGGGGAGTAATAAGACCCCCCCCCCCCATGGTAAACTGTCCAATGACAACTTTAAAACTTCCAAGCCCTTCTCAACTGACTGCTCCTTTAGGGGGAAAGATTGCTCTGCAGGCAAAAAACTGGGAACTCATTACCCAGGACAAATGTGTTTTAAATATAGTGTCCCAAGGATACAGATTCCACTTCCACACACTACCAACCCCAAACGGTTGGCCTGATCTACTCCCAAATCAGTGGGCAGAGGGTCAAAAGCAAGTACTCTCTCCCCTAAGTGTAAGGGCTATTCAGACTGTCCCAGAAGAGGAAAGGGGACAAGGTTTCTAATTAAGACTTTTCCTGGTGCCCAGAAAAGACAACACATGGCGTCCTATCCTGGATCTCTCTATCCTAAACACCTTTTTGGTGATCCCAAAATTCAAGATGCTAACTCTTCACCAGTTGCTTCCTATGCTAGGCAACACTGGATTTAAAGGAAGCCTACCTGCACATCCCAATGAGGGAGTCTTGCTGAAGGTACCTATGCTTCAAAGCAGGCTACATGCACCATCAGTTCTCTGCACTGCCCTTTGGCTTATCTATTGTGCCCAGGGTATTCACAAAGTGCCTAGCTCCAGCCATTGCATTTTGCAGGCAAAGAAATATTCAAATGTACCCCTACCTGGACGATTATCTAATTCAGGCCGAGAGCCAGGGCATACTTTTGAATCATCTGGTCTTTGTACAAAGGGTTCTAACTTGTCTGGAGTACCCCATAAATGAAAAAAAAAATCACATCTTGTACCCTGTCAACAGATTGTATTCTTGGGAGCAAGCTTGAACACAACTTCTCAGATGGCTTTCCTCACGCAGAGAAACAAATTCATTTGACAGCTTACTTCAAAATAATGGCCACAAAAATCCTGCTGTCTGCAAGACAAATACTGCAAGCCTTGGGGTTCATGGCCTGCTGCATTTTCCTAATTCCATATGCAAGACTGCATATGAGGAAACTACAATGGTATCTAAAAAGCCTATGGTGTCAACATTCTCAGAATCTAGAAGCAATGATTCCTATCATACCTTGCCTACAGTTAGAGTTCCTTTGGTGGGCAGAGGCCTGCCACCAAAACAAGGGACTGCCATTCACTCTACTCCCTGCCGCCCAAACCCTAAAAACAGACTCATCAGACTATGCATGGGGGGCTCAATTGGCAAGGAAGTGCATTCAGGGCAAATGGAACCCAAGTCAAATGCACTTGCATATCAATCAAAAAGAAATGTTAGCTGTGCAGAATGCTCTGACAGCCTTCAAGGACCACATTCTTCCAGGACAATTAATGGTAAAGACGGACAACACCACTGTTATGTGGTACATAAACAATCAGGGGGGAACCCACTCATATCCCCTCTACAGACTAGCCATGGCTCTGTGGAACACAGTCTTGAGCTACCAAGTGCACCTACAGGCTCAATTCCTGCCAGGAAAGCTAAATACACTGGCAGACGAACTAAGCAGAAATCTCATGGACCCACACAAGTGGAAACTGGAACCAAAGACTTTCAGCATGTTGATAAACAAATGGGAAAGCCCAGATATAGACCTGTTTGCCTCCCCCCAGAACTACCAATTGGACAAATTCTGCACAAGGACTCCCTACATATAAGCTTGGAAAGTGGATGGTCTGTCCTTCACCTGGAAAAATCTGAGTTTATGCCTTTACTCCTCTGCCTCTCCTATCAGGGTACTACTAAAGATCGCACAGGACAAACCAAGGACGATACTGATTGCACCAGACTGGCCACGCCAACACTGGTACCCCCTATTGTGCAGTGTGTCACTGCTGGCACCTGCCTCAGACCCCTACCCTGCTGTACCAGCAGGAGGGCCAGATTCTGCACCCTGAGCTTCAAACCCTGAACCTGGCAGCCTGGCTAATTATCTGATCTCTGTTACCATCCCTCAGTAAACAAGTGTTGGATGTCATTCTGGAGGCAGGGAGGCCTAGTACTAGAAAATCTTATGCTGAAAAATGGAACCAAACTCAGGGGATGGACACAGCAGCACCCAATTTACCTCAAATTCTTCTATACTTAACTGAGATGCCTCACAAGGGCCTTTCCTCCTCCATCAAAATTCATGCCTCAGCCATTTCAGTTCATTACAACACAGAACCACCCCTCTTCTCTCATCCACTGCTCAAGCAGTTCCTCAGAGGGGCCAAAAACTTAAGACCACCCAGGGTAGCACCAACTTCAGCCTGGGACCTTAACTTTGTATTAGAAAAACTCACTCTACCTCCTTCTGCACCAGCTGCAAGTGCAGAGTTAAAATTCCTTTCTTGGAAAACAGCCTTCCTTTTAGCCATCACTTCAGCAAGAAGGGTGTCTGAATTACAGGCCCTTATGGCAGTGGAGCCTTTCATCATCTTTCATGCAGACCGGGTGTCCCTCAGGACCAATCCCTCCTCCATGCCCAAGGTAGTATCCAGTGTGTCTCTTAATCAGTCCATTCATTTGCCAACCTTCGTTTCTAATCCACTTAACAAAGGGGAACGGATACTGCACTCTTTAGATGTGCACATACAACTTAGATTTTACTTGGACAGGACTAAATCGCTCAGGAAATCTGAACAGCTTCTGGTGGCATTTGCTGCAGGGGCAAAGGGGAAGGCCATTTCAAAGCAAACCATTTCTGAATGGATAGGCCATTGCATTCATTTCTGCTGTAAGCACCATGGAAAACCTGTCCCACACTCAACCAGGGCTGCATCTACCTCTACAGCTTTTCTCAGAGGTGTCCCTACAAGAGACATCCTAGAAGCTGCTACCTAGAGTTCTGTACATACTTTCACCAAGCAATACCATTTGCCAATTTTCTCTAAATCCAGAGCTGGTTTTGCCACTGCAGTCTTGCAGGGCCTTATAGCTGGTCCTATTGCTATCTAAATTCCTCCTCCCATCCTTAGATTTGGGAATCTACCCAAATGTGATGACTGCAACAGTGAAACACGAAGAACATAGTACACTTACCATGTTTGAGTGTATTCACGTTGCAGTCCTGGTTACCCTTCCTCCAGCCCCCTGACTTCTTTTGGCTATACCTCTATTGCTTTTTACTGTGCTTAAAAGCTTTTTGGTGTTTTTGCTTTTTTGTTGGAGGTATAACCTAGTTTATATATATTTAAGTGCTTCCCATTAAGGGGGCAAGAAAATCTGATGTAACAGCATTGGCTGCATGCTTTATATCCCTGACTACCTGACGTCATGGAAGATGAGACAGCAACCGATGCAGGACCCAAGACTTTGTTAATCAGGCCGACTGAGGGCTACTGCAAGCAGATAACCCAAATGCGATGACTGCGGCAGTGAATACACTCGAACATCTACATTTATGGTAAGTGTTTACAACTGTACTTTTCTTTTCTGTCATTGTTGAATCTCCTCTCTCTCATTACTCCTATTTTCCTTTATTACTGTTAATGTTCATCATATTTATCATTGCTGCAATATCTTTAGCTATATGAGTTATTTCTGCGCAATACATAACAGATATCCAGTTTCTAAAGCTTCAAGGGCATCTTCCACACATTCAAACCATTATTCAGCCTGAGCTGAGCTGAAGAAAAAATTGGTGTGGAAGCCAAGCCCTTCAGAACCTAGCTGTGACCAAAGGGAGCTCCTTTGGCAGGCTTTCAAGCAATGATAGCTAACTCTTTCCATTCCTGGGCATATACTTTTCCTTTGGGGGGGGGGGGGGGCTTCCAAGTGCCTTTTTTGAGTAAAACTGAACTTTTCTGTGAAATTAGTTATTTTATGCTAGAATAAATGTTTAATTGACTGTCATGTGACTTGTACAGTAATGTTAATTTTTACTTTTGTATAAAAAAGTAATGTAAACTAATTTTTTTCCTTGGTAAATGAGTTGTTTTATGAGCTAGAATGAGTGTGCTTTTCTCATTTTGTGTGTGTGTGTGTGTGTGTGTGTGTGTGTGTGTGTGTGTGTGTGTGTGTGTGTGTGTGTGTGCGTGCATGTGTATAAAGGTTACATATTTACTACTATACTGTTTAACTGCCTACTGCTGCCAGGTTTACCTAGGGAAATTGGTCATCTTTTTCAACTTTCCCATGAAACAAACCTAACTGTTCCTCACGTGTATCAACCAAAGGACATAAATAAACAGCCTTTGCCACCACAACAGGCTCCTCCTCAGCCACATGTGGATGACTTTGCTGTGGCTATTTCTGGTTCCTCAGACCGTTCATCTTTTTCTTCTGCTTCCTTTGGTGAATTTTCTGCAGCCACCATGAACAAGAGGGTTAGACATTTTCTTTGTGGCTGTTTAAGTGCCTTTGGTGGGCAAGAGAGAACCACTCTAATCAGTTTCTGGAAGGAGGAGCAAGGGAGTACCTCTCTCTAGCTAAAGTGTACCTTTGGACAGTCCTTTAAAAGGATTCTTGTCTGAAACAGTTTCAAGAAGCAGTTGAGTGGGAACATAATGACATTTCACTTTTTCTGAAGTACTGTGATTTATTACAACTGGATTTTACTGAACCTATACAAATTTCTGCTGTTTTTTTCAGCTCTGGAAGATGCATTTGTTACAGCCTGTAGCTTGACTGAAAGCCAGCCTACAGCACCCAGGAAAGCAGATAGATAGTATAAAGTTCCTCAGTCTTAGAAGTTTTTATTTACTAATCACATTTCAGATCCAGTAGTTTTAGTTTCTGTGGTGAACCCAGCTGCTGCTAAACGTGGTTAATACCAATCCCTTCCCTTCTGACAAAGATGATTAGATTTGAGGGGCGTGTACTTTTTTGAAACACTTATTTTTTTAGGATTCTCAGCTGTCAAGCTCATATGTTGAAATTTATGCATGCCTCTTTTGAGAACATGAGGAATATTATGTCATCTGTTTCCTTTTGTGAGGAGAAAACATATTTGTGTAACCTGACTGATTCTGTGTTTCAAATGGCTACTCTCTGAATTATGCTTATGAGTTTGCTGATGCCAGTTGCAAGGCTGCTGCTACAGGAACTGTTATGGGGAGGCTTGCTTGTTTGCATACTCAAATCAAATCTTTCTGAACAAAGGAGTGTCTAATAAGTCTGTATGATTGTCTACAAGATTCCTATTCCCCCTTCCTATCTTGGCAAACCTTTAAACCTTCCAGAAAGTCTGAACCACCATTTCTGTCTTTGGCAACAGATAGCTGAACATAGATAGTTTCTGAAAGTAATTCATCAAGGTTACAGATGGCAGTGGGAATCTCTCCTTCCTTTTCAATGGGTTCCTCCTCATCCACCAAACAAAACTTCTGTTTTCCCTCCTCTAACTCAGCTCCCCTTGTTTCATGGGGTTATAGAAGCATTCCATTTTCTGCTAGGAAATGGATTTTGTTCAGGAATATTTCTGGTGCTAAGGAAAGCAGATTCATGGAGATCAGGATCTTTCATTTTTAAACCAGTTTATAGTAGTGAGCAAATTCTAAATGTTATCCCTTCACAACTTGTTACCTCTCATTCTCCATTTGAGTTTTCTGGTGACTGTAGATTTAAAAGATGCTTATATTCCTGTACATCCACATTTCACTTGCTTAAGGTTTTCTGTGTCTAGATCGCACTGTCAGTCCTTTGCATTACCCTTTCGTCTACCCACTGATCCAAGGATATTTACAGTGTGTCTAGCTGCAGGGATAGCTGACTGCAGTCGGCAAGATATTCATAATTTTTCTTATTTTGATGACTTGCTTATTTTTGCAGTCTCTTTGTGTCTCGATTGTATAACTTGGGTGAGACATCTCCTGCATAGATTGGGTTTCCAGGAGAGCGTGCAGAACTCCTCCTTGCAGGATTATTTTCCTGGAAGTGTCTCCTTAGATACTTCAGTTCAAGAGCTTTTCTTCCATAGGAAAACAAAATATCCGAATCTAGATCTATTACTGAGTTTTACCACTCAGACTACGGTCTCAGACTGTTAATTTCCCAGGATTCTAAAGAAATCTATGATTCACATGATTCCTCTGGCAAGACTACACAGAGAAAATTCAGTGGTACCTAAAATATGTATGGTGCAAACATCAATTTCCCAGGCATTCCAGATTCTAGTTTTGGGGTTTGTGAAAAGGCGATTCTTTGGTGGAAAGACCAATTTTATCAGAATCTAAGTGTCTCATTGTCTCTTCCAGCTTCAGCACAGTCTGTAACAACAGATGCTTCAAACTTTGCTTGGAGAACAGAGTCAGTGGTAATAAAAGTGTAGGGTCTTTCAAACAGAAAAGACGGACTAAAACACACGCACATAAAAGATATGTTGACACTTCTAAATGGTTTCAATACTTTTGGTGCCAAAGACAGTTACAAGTGTTTACTGACATCACCATAGTGATATGGTATATAAGCAAATGGGGTCAGACCAGAACCCACCTACTGTGCAGACTAACGATAGCCTGGGATGTAGCTTTTCAGTACAATGTCAATCTACAGACATCTTTCATACCACCAGATTAAAATTTTGTAGTAGACAAGTTGAGCGAGACCAGGATAGACCCTCATGAATGGAACTTAAATTGGAGGATTTCTCCCGGATGTGATCCAGCTGTGAAGAATACCTCTAATAAATCATTTGCATCTGCTGACAATAATCAGCTGGCAGAATTCTGCTCCAGGACTTCATGCCTGAAGGCCTGGAAAATGCATGCTTTTTTTTCTTCTTCCATGTATATGAATGTTCCTGTATGCTTTTCCACACTTTCCACTAATATCCAGGGTCATCCTGAAGATCATTAGGACTCTCCATAGATCATTTTGGTGATCACTTTTGGCCCAGGCAACAGTGATTGTCCTTTCTATTGGAAATGTCCAAGAGTAATTGCCACAAACTTCCTGATAGACTGAAACTGAGTACTTAGGACAAGGAGTGTTTAGTGCATCCTGACCCCAAACAACTACAGTTAACTACCTGAATGATAGAATCTGAATATCTTCTAGGCCTCAGTTTTCTAAGGATGTGCAGCAGGTATTAAAGGAGGCAAGTAAATCTGCTTCTAGGAAATCATATGTTAGGAAATAGAAAGTACTTTCCTGTTGGTGCCAAGACAAGAACCAGTACCCTTTCAGGGTTACTGTCTCTCTCATACTACATTTTGTATGAGTTGCTATCCTCGAGCCTGTCTTACTTCTCCATTAAAGTTAATTTTTTGTCTGCTTTAGCTTGTCTATCCATGGATCTCCCTCTTCCAGTGTAGTCTTGTGCAAAATGTTTTTGAAAGGGGTGTCGCATATTGTCTCCTAGCATACAGGTTGCTCCTCCTTGACCTATTAATTTTGTCTTGGGAAAAACTAACTCTTGCTTCATTTTAACCAACTTATCAGGTTTACTGAAGGTTTTTAACATGGACAACAGAGTTACTAATTACTCTCGCCAGTTCAAGAAAAGCATCTGAGTTGCAAGCTGTTATGGCTGGTCAGCCTTATCCCATTTTACACACAGGTAGGATTTCTTTTAGAACTAATCCTTCATTTATGCCTAAAGTGGTGTCCTAGTTTACATTGAGTCAAGCTGTCCATCTCCCTTTCTTCTTTCCAGAACCTAAACATGACAGAGAAAGGATACTCAGTACCTTGGATGTCCATGGACAGCTCAGTTGCTATCTTGCCAGAACAAAATCTTTTTAGAACAACTATCAGTTGTTTATTTCTTGTAAAGGTAAAAAGAAAGGATGTTTTGTTAGAGCAGACTATTTTCAAATGGTTGCCTCTTGCTGTTACCTTTTGTTATACCCACCACAACAAGGTAATCCAAGGCAAGGTCAAGTGCTCATTCTACCAGGGCCTTGGCTTCATTGGAAAGGGTTGTATTCTAGAAACATCTACTTGGTCCTCTGTGCATAACTTTACAAAGCACTGCAAACTTTATTCTTTCTCCAGGTCTAGGACAGTCTTTGCTAGGGGTATAATCCAGGAGTTCCTGGACCCTCATCCTTCCTCCTCCCAGTCAGTCTAAGATATGATAATCTACCCTTATAGCCAAGACCTACTGCATTATGAAGAACATAGTACAGTTGTATAAGTAAACTTGCCATAATGACAGGTTTTTGAATGATCACTGGTGCAATAACTGCACCCTCTCTCCCTCCCTCTGTTACTCTTATTTGCTTGTTTTTCTTATCAGGGTGAAGACTTCTAGTTTTAGTTTCTTAGCAGGACTCTAGCTTTCCTGTTTCATTTGGCATGACAGCACAAAACCTCTTCAGCTTAGCTTGAGCTAACTAATGATTTGGGCATGTGAAAGGTTACCTTGATGTCTTGGAAGATGGCCAGCTTGTCATATCCTCTGCAGGCAATGATCATTCAAACATCTGCACACCTGTACTTTCTGCTGAATACCCACCCTGAAGTCCTTTCTTTTCCAAATTCAAGCACTCGTGTCTAGCCAGATACATCTTGTGTAGCATTGTGAACCTTAACCTTCTTAACATAATTTGTTACTCTCTTATTTCTGTGTCTGCCTGTAAGGCTGTTTACATACCTTGTTAATAATGAAAAAGCATCCATTCTGATGAAAAGCTGTTACTCCCACATATACGTGACAGTCATTTTGAATGTGTTTCCATTTTACACCTTAAATACACATAGTAATGACTACCTAGCTGATGTTGTGAATAGTTGCTTCTTCTCATCTCTGAACTCGTATCACATTTTCCCAGACTTTTTGCTTGAGTAAAGTTATTCAAGAAACAAACAAAAAAAGAAAAACTAAATACATTTTCAAGTATCTGCATTCCCTTTTAACTCACAGAAGACGTACAAAACTATTTGCACTTTCTAAACAGGAAGTATATACCATATGAGCAATTGCCCCCAAATCAGTGGCTGCACCCAACAGGTATTACTTTAAGTTATGTTTTATTAACCATGCTAATGTACATGTTAGAACTTGTGTTCCTTCTAACACAGAGTGCTACTAATGCAGAGTGACACTTTTTCTTACATTATTTCAAGTCCCCTCTCAGATGTGAAAAAGCAACTTGCATGCCTTGAGTAAACACGTTTTAGCCTTAAGAAAAATGCACTAGTTATCCTTAAGTAAACTAAACTGTGCACCGTTATATTCACTATGGCTGCTGGAAAGGTAACTATTTGCATAACTGTTCCCTTCTCAAAGTTTCAAAATTTCTTTCAGTATTTTCAGTAAATTGCTTGTCTACTAGTATCCCTTTAAAAGTTATTTACATTGTACCCTGCAGATTTCAACACTGTGTTTCCCTGAACTACTTACTACTATCCCCTTAAAAGTTAATGTTCTAGCTTTTAGATCTCATTCAGGATACAGTGTTCAGACTTTCCATGTTTAATTGCCTGCACTGTCAGGATGCTGGTCTTCAGCTGAAAGCATGTGCTAATGGAAAAAACACTAGTAACTTTACAAATGCAAGAAAGAACTACCATTGTTCAAGTTCATAGGTAGGTACTAGGCTATCGGCCCTGGGGCCTATACAAGCCCAGCCAAAAAGGTACCGTGGCTTCTGCCACCCAAGAAAATTATTTTCCTGTGCCACTGTCGAGCAGAGCCACAGAGGTGATCCCCGGGGTGAATTTCCTATTTCCCATCCAATCATGAAGCTTTTTCTTGAGTGCTAATGAGGAGCTTTGTTTGATATAGATAGGTAGTTTATTCCAGAGTATGGGAAGTCTCTGGGACAGGAATCTATCCCTCCGGCATGTTCTGTTTATTGTGGTGACAAGGTTTAGGTCCCTAGAGCATGTAGCTCAGAGGGATTGGGATTTCTTTAAGTGGAGCATGTCCAGCAGCTCTGGGTTTGACATAGCTTTGTATGTTAGGCAGAGATCACCTCTGAGTAGGTGATATGCGACGTAGTAAAGCTGGAGTTTTTTGAGACGGTCTGCGTAGGGCATCTGTTTGAGGCTGGTAATCCTCTTTTTGAGGTATTCCTGCGGCCTTTCCGGTTGTTGTAGATGTCTTGTGAGGTACATACCAAAAGGGGCGTTGTACTCTATAATGGGTCTAATGAGTGATGAGTAGAGGGGAACAATGACATCTTTTTTTCTGGATGAGAAACCTTTTGTGATGTGTGCCACATAGAAGGATTTCCTGACTACTGTGGCAATGTGATTATCAAAGGAGAGACTACTGTCCACCTGTGTCCCAAGGTCTCTTATCACACTTTCGGTGTTAAGTACACTACCGCCTATGTTGTAGTTCATGGGTACAGAGTTTTTACCAAAGGGGATGACAATGCACTTTTTGACATTGAGCTTGAGGCCATGGCTTTGACACTATGTTAAACTCTATATTCACCTCTGTGATTACTGAGGAAATTGTCTTATAATTCTTTGTATAATATGATGTGATCAACACATGTTTATATTCCAGTGCCCCAGCAGACAGGGTCACATTATATTATCTTCTTTCCAGCCTTTTGTGTCTCTTTGCAATGTGACATTTAGATTCATTACAACTAAGAAAATGTACTTTTTTATTTTAATATTACTGGCATGTTCAGCAGTCATTAGTAAAACTCCTCCTCATTTAAATACATCTGAGTGCATACTCTACAGAAGTGCTTTACAATGTAACATACAATTTACAACATATTATACAAATACTAGTAGGAGCAAAAAAAAGTTTTGTCCATTTTCATTCTTCCTCAACTGTTGGAACTGTTTGGTTTGGACCTAAACCTCGGATCTGACTCTGCCATTACTAAAGCTCATGGTAACCAAAAAGCTGTCAAGCTCCTTCCTTACCCATAAAGTACCAACCCCTAACATACCCCAGATTTTGTTTGCTGTCTTGATTTGAAGTGGTATATGCCAATGTGCATATGTATAAAGACGCACAAATTTGTACCTGTCCTACAGAGGGAACTGTCTCTGGGGCTCACTCTTAAAAGACAGTGATGTCCTTACAATATCTCATTCCTTCCAAAGATTATTGAAGTAAGGAATGGGGGTTGGTGGACGGAAAGTTGAGGAAGAATGAAAATGGACAACACAGATGGAACATAATGGTGAGTACATAACTTCTTTATCTGATGTCAATTTTCATTCTATCCTCAACTGTTTGGACAGAGTCCCTAGCTACCTAAACCCCCAGGTGGTCTCTAAGGAAGGATATTCCTGAGAACAATTGAGCCAAAAGCTGCTCTATTCCTCGAGGCCAGATATAATTTGTAATGAGTGATAGAAGTATGAGGATTTGCCCGGGTTACAGCTGCACATATGTCAACCATCGAAACCCTAGGTAGAAGTACTGAGGAAGTTGCCATGGACCTAGTTGAATGGGCTCTTACAGGTTTAGTTAAGGTTAGACCCAATTTGTTATAGATAAAAGAAACACAATCAGCCAGCCATCTGGCTAGATTTACTTTTGCAACTGGCCAGCCCAGTTTCAGATCTGCAAAGAAAACAAACAATTGGTCTGTCTTTCTGATTTCTTTTGTCCTATGTAAATAAAATGCAAATTTGTTTATTTTATTTATTTTACATTTGTTTACCAGGAAAGTCCAGCCGGAAATGTGTCCTTTTTCAGTGGAGGCCCGGGGAGAAAAGCTCCAAGTCATAAAGTACTTGTCTGTGAACATCCAGTAAATGTAACATATATTCACCTTTGTTTGCAAATTTAGAAGAGTACTGGCAAATTAATGGAATGATTGATACTGGATTCTGACACCACCTTGGGAAGGAAAGACGCATTGGTTTGCAAAGTAATGCTGTCCTTTTGAAAAATCAAGTAGGGAGGTTTTGATGACAAGTCTTGAATTTCTGAAATTCTTCTAATGGCCAGTAGAAAGACTGTTATCCAAGTCCAGTCAGGAACTTAAGGTCACATTTAGCTGCTTGTTCAAAGGGGGAATGGATTAAGGCTTGCAGTACCAAGTTCAAATCCCATGGTGGAGATGGGTCTTTATACTAGGCTCTCAATAGAGGAGTGCCTCTCAAGAATGCTTTACAAAGTTTAGACGAGGCCACAGAAGAATTTTCAAACCCAATATGAAAATTAGATATAGCTGCTAATTGAACCTTAATGGTAGATTAGCTCGACCCCATTAAAGATCAAAGCTAAAAATTCAAGTATATTATGTATCGGAGCTGAAAAGGGATCAGTATGTTTTTGTTGTGCCCAGTAAACAAACCTTTTCCATGTACTTGCATAAAGCTTTCTTGTTGAAGGTTTATGGGAAGATAAAAGGATATGACAGACAGCAGAAGAGAGCATCAGTTGTCTGGCTATTAATGGAATTGAAGTAACCACTCTGTTATCTTGAGGTTTGAGATATCCAGATAAACCATGTCTGATGGAAGTGACAGGAGATCTGGATTGGGATCCAGAATCCAAGGCTGACAAAGAAGATGAGGCCACAGGGAAGGAAACCAAATCTGAAGAGGCCAGTAAAGTGCAATGAGGATGACTCTGCTCTTCAACCTGCTGGTTTTCTGCAGGAATTTTGGAATTAGAGGGATTGGTGTGTATGCATAAAGTAGACTGGGGGGCCAATTGTGAAGGAGAGCATCCCTTGGTGACCCCCCCCCCAAGGAGGGATTAGGGAAAGTAGCTGCTGAATTTGTTGTTTAGGGGAGAAGCAAAAAAATCACAACAAGGCTGGCTCCATTGGCGGAAAGTAATTTCTGCCACTTTCCTGTTGAGAGACCACTTGTTAGATAGAAGAATGGACCTGCTCAGTTTGTCTGCTGTTACATTGGATTTCCCTGGAATGTGCATTGCTATGAGAAAGCAGTTGGATGAGGTTGCCCATTGCCACACTCGGAGTGCTTCTCTACACAAGGGGTTTGTTTGTTGATGTACCAAACCACTGACATACTGTCTGCTTGAATCACAGTTGTTCCTAAGGGGAGAGAGTTCTGGAAGGCCTTGAAGGTTGAAAGCACTGCTTTCACCTCTAGGACATTGGTATGCAAGTTGGCTTCTTCAGGGCGATAAGTGCCATGGAATATTCTCTCCAGAAAGTACCCACACACACACACACACACACCCAGTCTGGGTCCATAGTCACTGTGGCCTTGGGCTTAGGGAGGATGAAAGGACAGCCTTGTAGAACTTGATCCAAATGAATCCACCTTCAGAGGTATCTCTTGCATACCTGAATGATCCTTATTTGTGTTAACATGCTCTGGTAAAGAATGGACCATTGTGTTGCCAGCATCCATTGAAGAATTCTCATGTGAAACCTTGCTAGGTTAACTAAAATTATGGCAGCTGCATCGACCCCAAGGCCTGAAAGATCAACTGGGCTGAAACACTGATACTGTGAATTATTCTCTTGACTTGGAATATTATAGTCTGTTACTCTTGAGAGAGGAAGAGAAGTTGTCACTGATGTTGTGTTGAAAACTGCTACTATGAAGTCCAATGTATGAGTTGCTTGTAGGTGAGACTTGTCGTAATTTATGATTATCTCCAGATGGAAAAAAATCAGAAGTACCTGATCCCTTTCCCTTATTAATAGATGGCTGGTTGGGTTGGTAAGGAGACAGCCATCTAGATAATGAAATCCTGCAGTCTAAGTTGAGCTTCCACCACTGCCATGCATTTGGTAAACACCTTGGGGCTGTGGTGAGGCCATAAGGCACTGCTGTAAACTGGTAGTGACTGTCTCCTAGCTGGAAGCTTAAGTATCCTCCGGATTATCTGTTCATCTTTGTGATAATACGCATCCTGAAGGTCTGTGGAGCACATCCAGTCATCCTTGCCCAGGAAGAGGAGAATGGACTGAACCGTAACCATCTGAAACTTCGTGTATCGAACTGACTTGTTCAAGTTGCTAAGATCCAAAATTGGTCTCCAGTCCCCTGTTTTCTTTGGCAATAAAAAAAATTTTGAGTAAATTCTCGATCCTATCTGGTCTGACAGGACCTCTAGGATGATGCTTTTTTGTAGCAGCTTTTTTTTTTATTTCTAGAGCTTCTGCTTTCTCTGACTGGGTGAGACAGCAGGAATTTTGCTTACTTTTGAAGAGGGGGGTAAAGAAAATGGTGGTATATAACCTCTGGAAATAATCCTCTACATCAGCGTATCTTTTGTAATGTCCAGCCAGGCTCTCTGTTGTAGGGATAGTTGACCTGGATTGCCTCCTGAGGAGAACAGTCGGGCCTCCTTTCAGGAGCACTGGTAAGGTCTATCAGAGAAAGAGTCTCTGGACCCCTAGTTTTGCAGGCCTCCTCTGCCATGGGGGCATTGTCCATTAGAGTTTCCACCTCTGCCCCTAGGGGAACTTTCTCCACGTGTGTCCTGGAAAAGACCCCTGGACTTTCTGAACCACATTTTCTGACCACCTCATTGATTCCTAAAAAAGGATATTTGAGGGGTCGAAAAACATATGCCAACTGCAGAGAAGGTCTTCCCACAAGACCCAGAAAAACAACCAGGAAGCAACCCACTCAAGTCTGACTACCTGTCAACCTTAAAACCCCCCACCCCCTCCCTGTCTCTCTCACTGTCTTCAAGTGTGGACATCCATCACCTCAGACAAATGGGCCCTTTCAGTAATACAAAACAGGTATTTTATGACCTGGCTTATGCGTCCAAAGAGAAGGGGTATCCTACAACCTCCAAAACAGCAGCTCCACCTATTGCAGCCAATACTAGAAACCCTAATGGCTCAAGGAACCATTGAAACAAGTACCAATGGCTGCAAAAGGAAAAGGTTTTTACTTTAGGATTTTCCTAGTCCCAAGAAAAGACCGTCCTTGGAGACCAATTATGGACCTCTCTCTACTCAACTTCTTCTTTCAGGTTCCTACTTTCCGGATGTTAACCTTACCAACTCTTTTTCTGCTCCTCCTTCCACAATGATTCATGGCCAGCCTAGATATCAAAGATGCCTAGCTTCACATCCCTATAAGGCCCAGTTTCAGGAAGTACCTGAGGGTCCTTCTCGCTTTCAATTCTCTGTCTTGCTCTTTGGGCTTTCCCCTGCACCCAATGTATTCACCAAATGCGTGGCTGCAGTTATTGCCTTTTGCAGGACAAAAGGAATCCAGATATTCCCTTACCTGGATGACTTACTCATTCAGGCAGACTGCAAACAGGCCCTCCTGAAACAATTACAAGTTGCCATTACTGTGCTATAGTCCCTGGGATTTCAGATCAACTTCCCAAAATCTCACCTGGAACCTTCCCAAGACATTGTCTTCTTGGGATGCAGGATTCATACAGACATCATGAAAGCCTACCAAACCCCCCAAAAAAGGTGGAAAGCTTAACAAAACACATACTTCTAGTCCTCCAAATAGCAGAATTGACCGCAAGGCAGTACCTCAAGCTCCTGAGCTACATGGCACCCACTATCCCCATGTTACCATTGGCAAAACTCCATGTGAGGAAGTTGCAGTGGTACCTAAGGTCAGTCTGGACCCAGCACTCCCACCCCTTGGAGTACATGGTTCCCTTCCTGCCCTGCCTCAAGCTAGAAATCCAGTGAAGGTTGAAGCAAATGAACCTCAATCCAGGTTTTCCCCTCCAACTACCTCAACCCAAATAGATCCTGCACAGAGATGCATCAGACTTGGGCTGGGGAGCAACTCTGAGCCATCTGAAAGTGCAGGGGCTGTGGCCAGCACCACACTAAAAATAACACATCAATGTCCAAGAGATGAGGACAATACTCCTGGCCCCATGAGCCTTCCAATCCAATCTACAACAAGGACCACTAAAGACAATACCGCAGTGATGTGGTGTCTCAACAAATGGGGGGGGGGGGCAAATCTTACTTTGCAGACAAGCTCTCCTGGTGTAGGAACTGGCCACTTCCCAGGGAGTTACCCTGCAGGCTGTTTACATTCCTTTGCAACAGAACTCCCAGGCAGACTCCCTCAGCATATCCATAACAGATAACCACAAATGGATGCTTCACAGGGATGTCTTCCTGGACCTTGTCTGCTGGTGGGGTACACCTCAAATAGACCTGTTTGCCTTCTCCATCAACAGGCAACTTCCTTCTGCACCAGACTCCCACACCCTCAGGCAATGGCAACAGATGCCCTCTCAATTTCTTGGTAGGGGTGGTTTCTCTATGCATTTTCCTTCTTCCCCCTTGTACAGAAGTTCCTGCTTCAGATCCAGCAGGACAGACCAAAAATCTTGTTGGTGACTCCCTATTGGCCAAGACAGCATTGGTTCCCCCTACTCTTACAACTATCCAAGGGCAGTCACCACAAGTTACCCTCAGAGTGGACCTTATCACACAGCATAAGGGATCCCAAATACACCCACAGTGGCAATTGCTGCACTTCGCACTGTGGCTGATAGGATTCTTATCCCTTTCAGACACCTTTACAATGAGGACGTGCTCACTGTCCTGCAGTACACCAGGAAACCAAATTGTAAGAAAATCTTACCTATCAAAGTGGAAGAGATTTTCTATATGTTGTCTCAAGAAACAGTTGGACCCCGCTTGCAAGCAAGACCCCTCTAGTACTGTCTTAACCTGTGTGAACTACTGCAGACAGGGTTGGCCTACTCATCCATTAAAGCCCACTTGTTTGCCATTTCAGCATGTCTTCCTCTGGATCCCCCTTAGCTTCCAGATTACCAGCTAAATTATTCCCAGGAAACCTCAACTATGTTTTGAAAAAGCTTACGCTTCCTCCATTCGAATCAGTGGACAAAGCTTCCCTAAAACACTGTGTATGGAAAACTGTCCTACTCGTTGCCTTGACCTCAGCTAGAAGAGTGTCAGAGGTGTAAACCCTCATGGGCTATTCCACCTTTCCTAGTATTCCACACTGACAGGGTTATGCTTAGAACTAACCCCTTCTTCATGCCCAAGATGGTGAATGACCTTTCACTTAATCAAGCCACCCACCTACCTAATTTCTTTCCTAGCTCACAGGGAGACAGTACTTCATTCTCTAGATGTGCACAGACAACTCAGATTTTACCTGCACAAAACCAAGCCCTTAAGACAAGCTGATCAGCTGTTTGTTTCCTTCCACCCCAGGGAAGGCAGTAACCAAAAAAACAATTTCAACCTGGATTTCCAAAGCTATCACCTTATGCTGCAAATACCATGGGAAATCCCTGCAAGGTACTGTTAAAGCACACTCCACCAGGGCAATGACCTCCTCAGGAGCCTTCTTCAGGAGTTTGGATACCTCTACCATTCTTGAAGCAGCCACTTGGTCATCAGGGCACATCTTCAAAAAACATTACAAGTTAGACCATATTTCCATAGCCACAGTGGGGTGTGCCAGGGCTATCCTTCATGGATTCTTTGGAGACTGCTTCTAGACCACCACCCACTTCACAGTGAGCTTTGGCACTCACCCATATGTGATGAATACTGCAACATGGGAATAGAAGGAAATAGAAAAGTTGTGTAAAATCTTACCATAGCCATAGATGTCCTTCTCTTCCATGTTGCATTATTCCTTCCCACCCACCTTCCCCTCCTGTTATGCTGCATTTCCCTTTCTGGATGGCACAGGACTTGCATTTCCCTTGCTAGGACTGGCTTCGACTGGGGCTTACAGGTCTGAGGGCTAGTGTGTGCAGACTTCACACTCCACTAGCCACATCAGACGTCCAATGCACCATACATTGACTGAAAACTTTTGCATACTGGCCGGACATTCGGGGAGCAAGAGTAGTAAACCCCCATATGTGTTGAATACTACAACATGGAAGAGAAGGACATCAATATATGTGTGTGTATGTATATGTATATATATATATATATATATATATATATATATATATATATATATATATATATATATATACACACACACACACACACACACACACATATACATACACAGATATATAGATACACACATACATATATAGAAGTGTGTGTGTGTATATATAGATATATATATATATATATATATATATATATATATATACACACACACACACACACACACACACACACACACACACACACACACACACACACACACACACACACACTTTTTATCTGTTTATTTTTGCAATTCAAACTCTCTTGTGATTGGCATGATTGATTGTGTCCACTGCATAGTGATTCCCCAAAGCTACCCTTCTGTGTGTGACTTGGTGTATCTCCATGAGGTCTTGGTATGTCATCAGGGCTCCCTTTACGCTAATGATAATGAGAGTTATACAAGTGAACCTGGAATCCACGACTGCTGAAAACAAAGGAAGGGTGCTTTGTTTATTTGTCTCAGCCTTGCCCCTTTTGTGAGTTGATGTCTTTATGACACCTGCATGGTAATGAGATGTGATCATCAGAAGCATGTCTGTGTTTGGCCCTGGATGAGTACACACTGCCCTCAACATACCTATCTTCATTCTGGCTGAAACTCCAGGTCCTGGTCTTCAATGGGACTTGAGTAGACTGTGCCTGCCAGCACATTCTTTGCTGTCTTCTCTCAGGAAGAAGCTAGCAGGCAGAGCTGCTTCACTCCTTTATGTCCCTTGTCAGCTCCAGCAGGTGCCAGTGCTACTGATTAAACCTTAGTTATGTAGGTCACAGTCGGGGCTTTATTCACTTGCACTAATGAAGCTGATGAATTACAACAGTAGTATGGTACTTTAACAACCCGAGTTGCCTGTTTTTCTTCTCTTTGCAGACTTAGCATGGTTATAATGGAGTTCGTCATTCAGATGGACTTGTTTCAGGCAGTTTATATTCCAGGTCTGCAAAATACACTGGACAACTCTAAATCATAACATACCATGAGTGGGATCGGTTTGCTTCCATGTATGTATACTAGGCTAGTTGCCCTTTTGGGCCATTTTAAGCCTAGCCAATTTATCTTCCAAAGATGAGACTCAAACCCTATAACTTATGTCTGTGAGGTAAACACCTTAACCATTATGTCAACCCATAAACTTCCAAACTGAATCTCCAGACTTCTCTGTTTACATTAGTGTTCCTCGCAGTCAGGTGTAAGTAACAGAGGCCTTTTATCATTTGGAGTCAGTATTCCATGTATACATTCCCTTTAACTTCTAAAGGTAAGGGAAAAAAGCAAGCATCATCCTCATAGCTTTTAGCTCACCAGGAATGTTGTCACCCTTCTAACACAAGTACTGGTTTCTCAACTGATAACACTGTCTTCGTAGCACAGTGTGCACTTAAGAAGGCAGACTTCTGCATCCAAATCTCATTTGTGTCAGTCTGACACTATGAAGGATCTCATGTTAATAGCTGATGGATGTCTTTTCTCCCCAGAGTTATTATTTGTTTCAAAAGAATCTATAGGGCCAGCCAACAGAATGTCTTACTTTTATAAACAGACCAGATTTTCTTCTTATGAAAAAATAAATGTTGGAGATCAAGCTTTGGGTTCACTTCCTTAGATATTCCATAATTCTGGTTTGGCTTAGTTTAAACTTCATTATCCTGCCATCATGCACATATCCTGTTGTGCTTTTTTATGTTGCTTTAAGATATGTTTTAGGAGGATTCCATCATTTGAGATATCTAAAACATCACTTATCTACTGAATGGAACTTGAATTTTGAGATGGAAAAATTGATTTTTATCCTTTTATGTGTGTTTCTTCAGGCCTGAAGTACCTCTCTTTGGGGGTTGCTTTTCATAATCACAGTTCTCAGGCAGACTACTGTTTGGAAAAAAAATAGACCTTTCTGAGGCAGAAGGCTTTTTGAAATATAGATCTTAAGGATCATATCTAGTTTTCTACCAGGACAGCCTTCCTGTAATAACCAATCTTTTGTTAATGTTTAATCCAGTCTGAGTTGTCTTTGTCAGTTATTCCAACTTGCCAATCTTACTTCGTAAATAAGTGTACAAGGGTGAAATAAGCATAATGTGGATTTGCTCAGATTAGATACTGTATGTTGAAAGAACTAAGCCAGTCAGGCAGGCTTAAGTCTTTGGATCTTTAGTGAATGGAAAATAATCATCCAATCGCCAAACCCTTTCCAAGTTACTGGCTCAGTGTGTTATTCTTGCTTTGACAAATACAGTAGAAAGGGAATATATAGATCACTTTCCTACCTCGGCAGCAACCACTGCGGACTTCGCCAGAAGTGTATCTGCCCAAAGTATTTGTGAGACTGTCAGTTGAACACAAATTCTTACAAATTTTATGCATTAGGTAGAATAGATTTTGCTTCATATTCATTCCTTTGGGCCATATTGTAGACAATTCGCCAATTTCTGGGAGCAGCGAGTACATTTTGGTACTCTCCTAAATTCTTGTAGCAATGATCCTTTCAATGAGCATAGCTTAATCCTATGAGTATGCTTTAGAGATGATGATTGAATAATATAGAAAATTATGATTGGATCTCTGGTCATATATTGTAGATATGGATGCCAAGAAATTCACATTAGGGGTGAAGCACAAGAGGTGAATCTTAGCAATCCACGTAAGGATCACACAAAGATGGTTATGAGTGGACACCAGATCATAATTCTTTTTAGTCCATTTTGCCTTATCTGATGTTCATCATTAGATCATATTTGCAGTAGCCTAAGCTATATTGGACGTATCCTAACAAGGACTGGCCAGCTTCCAAAGCTTTTAGGAAGCCTTCCATGCACCCTAACCACTGCACAGCTCAAGGATAGTGGCATAAAGAGAGTGGTTAGAGTCCAAAAACTTCAGGGCTTTCTTGCCTTAGAGGAAGGGAGACTGCCAGGTAGGTGCACACAAGGAGAAAGGGTAAGGAAAAGTATTCACATCCTGGCTTTAAACACAAAAGAAGGGGGATGGAGGGAGGGAGAATATTCCAACTATAACAGTGATCTATTCATACTGCGGTGGTGGTGCTGCGATAGCGTTGTCACCTCACAGTTAGACGTTGCCCGTTTGATTCTCAGTTAGAGAGTCTTCTGTGTGGCGACATGCATGAATGAGCGTTCCTTCGTTGAAGGTTGTGCGTTAGGCCCGGCAAGCCAGCACATCAAAATCTACTACCAATCATTAGCAGACCGGAGTTCCACTGTGGCGACCACTAACCGGGAAAAGCCGAAAGAAACAAACAAAACAGTGATCTATTCAGACATCTACTGCTCTGGCAAGTTGGCCTACACAATTGTACTATGTTCATCATTAGATCACTGTTAGTGGATGTTGTAGAGAATATAAATTATTTCAGATGGATCTACTAAGTGGGTAAGTTGAAAATGGGCTCTAAGACATTGAAAGAACAAGAGAGAAAGCAAAATGGGAAAAGTAACAGTAATTATTTAGAGGTGTGGTTTTCTGGAGGGGAGGCAAACATTTGATAGCATTAACAGAGCAATGATAATCCAGAGGGAATCAGTGTAGGAAAAACAGTACTATTGTTGGTGAATCTTTTGTTTTCTGTTAAGGTACTTGAACTTAGTGTGATGCCTTAATAAAGAGGTTTAACAAGAAACAAGGTATGCTGCTGAATATTTGATGTGAGGATTCATAATTTTGTCCAGGAGTGTTTGGAATGTGGCAGGAGTTTGAAGTCCTAAGGGTGAAGATAGCCGAGTACCTGCCTATGAACCTATAATATCGGCCCGAGGGCATAAGTAAGCCTAGCCAAAATTGACTTGGCTTTCGCCTCCCATGTAGATTAAATTCCTGCTCCTCTATCGAGTAGTATTGCTGTATATCCATTTGCTTCATAACTGAAGAAAATCTACTCATTTCCCTTGTTTAAATATAGGATGTTCGGAAAATTTACTGTGCCTAGACTGTGCTGAGCTCATCCACTCTGGCCATTGTGTAAACATTTAATCTAGATATGGTATTAAGATTTTGGAATTATTCAAAAATCTGATGGAGTCTCCTGGTTTAGGGGAAAATGGTCTGTTCCATTCTCTGCGACTCCTTAATATTTCCTTGTTCAAGCATTTCTTTTCTCTCCTTGATTTATTGCTGGGATTTTTGGAACAACAGTATCTTGTGGATTTATCTTTCTCCTGACGAGTTTCTGTTTAATGCTATAATAATTCTGTTCTACCAGGTAGTTTGGGGGAAATATTTATGAATTAAAACTTTTCCTCCTTGCTTCTAGGGCTAAGACAACATTTGTGTATATAAACATCAAGAGACCGAATTTCCTGATGCTGTACTGTTGGTTTCCCAGACTTGACTGCAGAAGATTCAGTTCCCAAATTTATTCTAACACATTGATGTGATGTATTTGTTCTGATGTTCTAGTTGTTTTATGTTGATTTTACTTTGTTCTGTTCATCTGCCCCATCAGAGTGGTCCTTGCCATCTGCCAATTTATTTTAAATAGATAAATTAACACCAACACTTTGCTCCTGTTTTAAACTAAGTCCGACATTTTATTGTATACCACTTGTTGCATCCTTTATGGCATATGCATATGCATATGTTTCTTAACTATTGGTGTAACAATTTCAACCTATCTTGCTAGTGTGTGAAGTGTGCTATATCACACATATAAACAGGGTGTTTACCTTGTTTGCAATGTCTAGGAAGCTTTGTGTTGCCTGCAGTATAGTTACTGAAATGGAGCAATTCCTGTTGAAGCTTAAGATGCTTCTCTTAGAATAAAAACAAGTTATAGAAATAGTAGATGTTCTTCGTGTTTCACTGTTGCAGTCATCACGCTTGGGTTATCTGTGTGCAGGTAGCCCTCAGTCAGCCCGAATACCAGAGACTTAGTATTTCTGTGTCAGTTGCTGTCGCTCCAGGACTGATGTCAGGTCGTCAAGGGTATAAAAACAGGCAGCCGAAGCCTTTACATCAGTCTTTCTTGCCGAGGAGCCCGAAGCAGAAGCAGTTTGCATGAGTGCCAGTCGGCCACTACCTGAGTTTTCATTTACAAATTGAATCATCCTGAAGTCTTCTAAAGCTAAAGTACCCCAATGGGGACTCCTTTTTTCTTACTCTAACAGATGTCAGAAAAGTTAACAATTGTCTTGCCTGTGGAAAGCAAATACCACACAGAGATTTTCATTCTTACTGTGTCACCTATTTAGGCCCAGACCACCACGTACCTCGCTGTCGGTTTTGTGCCTTGTTCTCAACGCCTGAACCATTTGTCATCGGGCCCCTTTTGTCGTTAAATACTTTCATTCTCGATCTCCGTATTCCGAAATGGCTTTCGTAAGCCATCTGACTACCGATATTCTGCAAAAACATAAGGATAAAGACAGAGACAGACTGCACAGGTCTAAAGCTGCCGACCATGCTTCCGTTAAGCTATTCACCAGTTCACCGGTACTCAGTGAGGCGCTTTTACAGCCCCTGATGCCCGCTTCAGTGGATTCGCAGGCCTCTACTGAGACCCGTTAGGAGTCTTGTATGCCGTGCGACTCTTCTTTGACTATGGAACCTGCAGATGTCTCTACCTTGGATGGTTCTGGAGCCACTGAGCAGGCACCAGCTTCTGAGGAAGTTCTTCGCATTACCAATGTTTGGCACAAACCGACAACTTCAGTTCTGTCTAAATCTACCAAGTTTCTAAGGCCAAAAGTACACGCTATGCCTAGAAAACTGACTACCAAAGCGCATGTACCTGCTCCTTTGCCGCAACATTAAATGCTTAGAATGGCAGAAGACCTTATGCTGATTAGGGGAAGTCGGCCTTCCCCTGCTAAGAGAAAAAGAGATCAGTCTCCAGCAGCTTCAACAGACCAAGAGTCCGACGACTCTCAGGGTTCTGATTATGAAGACATGCCCTTATCTGCTCATGAGGATTCAGATGCAGAGTAATCCATCCCCTCTGCCTCTCCTCCAGAGGATTTTTCTTTTGGTGAAACCTTACATACTTTTAAGAGAGCATTTCCATTGGGAATGCCAAGACTATCCTCAGTCCAGAAAGAGACTCGGAGAATTTCTAGACTTGCCACAACATAGGCCTTTAGCAGTACCCCCAGTCCTGAAAGTTGTTGATGTCTTTATGGAATCCAGTTTTACTCCTTATACTTTACCCCCTGCTCCTAGGAAACCAGACAGGTACTACAGAGTACCTGACTCTCACAAATTCCTTTTCAAAAATCCTACTGCTGCCCTAGAGGTAATTTCCTAGGGGCCTAAATGTATACAGCTAAAAATCCCACCCTTTCGGACAGGGATTCCAGAGCTTTGGACAGATGGGTTGAGAAAGTATATACCTCTGCAATTCTCGCCATTAGGGCTTTGAATTGTCAGTTTCACATGCTGAAGTACCAACAACATATTATGGAACTTAAGCAAAAAATAGCTACCTTTACAGACTGTGCAGAAGATAAAGAATTGCAAGAGGTTATGCATTCTGCAAGCCAAGTCAGCATGCATACATTGCAGTGTGGCTTTGACGCCCTAGAAGCATCTTGCAGGGCAGCAGTCACTGGTTCTGTACTGAGAAGGCATGCTTGGCTTAAGGAGCAGACCTTGCCAGACCATGTCAATTCAAAGTTATTAGATGCTCCTTTGAACAAAGACAATCTGTTTGGCACCAAAGCAAAAGAGGTTCTTAAAAAGATGGCAGAAGAAGCTAAATCTATGCAGACAGTCAAATAATTCTTGCAAGTACAGCCTCCTAGATTCAGTAGGCATTGCCCTTCGAAACAGTGGTCCTTTCCAGCCCCCTCAAGGCCATCTCAAACTTAGACCCAGGGGAAACAGACCCCTCAGTCTATAGTCTCAGGGTATTCAGATATCTAAGCAATGGAGTGCCTCCACCTCTAAAGCAGGGAGTGCTAAGCTACCCCCTTACGGAAAGAATTCCCAATGACTTCTCAACTCCACTCCCCACCTCTGCCCATCTGCTTGTGCCCCTAGGAGGAAAACTTGCCTTCATGCAAAAAACTGGATTTCCATCACCAAAGACAGATGGGTCCTCAATATTGTATCCCAGGGGTGCAAATTTTGCTTCCAACCCCAAAAGGGTTCCCAGACTTTCCTCCAAACCAGTGGGCAGAGGCACAACACCAATTTCAGTCTCTGCTCTCTATAAGGGCAATTCAGCCTGTTCCTGCAGAACAGATAGGTCAAGGATTCTATTCCAGACTTTTCCTGGTACCCAGAAAAGAGGGCCCTTGGCACCCAATCCTAGATCTTTAATTCTTAACACCTTCCTGGTGGTACCAAAATTCAAAATGCTCACCCTGCAGCAGCTTCTACCTATGCTCACCAAAGATGCCTGTTTAGTCACCCTAGACTTAAAAGAAGCCTATATGCACATCCCTATAAGGGAGTCCTGCAGGAAATATCTGCGCTTCAGGGCAGGATCTATGCATTATCAGTTCTCTGCACTTCCCTTTGGCTTATCCACTGCTCCCAGAATATTCACAAAATGCCTGGCTGCAGCCATTGCTTACTGCAGACAGAGAAATATTTAAGTTTACCCATACTAGAAGCCACCAAACAACCTGGTCTAAATGAATGCATTTCCCTATCTCCCGTGCTGAAACTGAGAGCAGCCAAAATATGAGCTAAACATGTAATGATTTAAAAAGAACAGTAGGTGGTGCCATAGTTATCACAATTAAATCTAATTCCTGACCAAAAAAATACTATTTTAGTATACATACATTGTCACATAAATTCACGGAGGATTTTATTATATTTATTTATTTATTTGAATAAATTATGAAATTATTTATTTAAGTATAGCATGACCAACCATTTTAAAGTTTTTAAATTTCAGAATAAGTTTCAATAGGATTTTATGACATTATTCACTATATACAGATTTTCTCTTCTTAACGAGCCCCATTGTTTTTATTGGTTTAGGCAGAATGCAAATGTTTTTATTGGTCATTTTCTTTTTAATCTTACTATATAATGACTAATGAATTTGTATTTAATTGTCTGATGAAGTCTTAATACTAAGTGGACGAAAACGCATTGTCCTGTTTTAAAGCGTTTACTTTGTGGATTATCTGTGGCTTTTACTGGAGATCAATAAAGTGCAGTTTTTTGGTGCGCTGTTTCCATTTTCGTATTTTTACTGTTTTTTCTGCTGGTTGGGCGCCTATTTTTGACTTTATAGTTTTGGTGCCCTGCTATGGAGAACAGCCCACCTACCTCAAACCGCGAAGAAGTGGGACAGTCATGGAAATTGATCGGGCAGCTCACAGAGCTCATCGAACTCTTAACCCCGCTGTGCACTACACTGATTAGCAGGAAACCAACAGACGTAGGATGCATGCCGGAAGGGACCGAAAGGTTTGGAGGCTTGAAACAGAAGAGGAAAAGACACAATCGTGATTCCAGCTCCACGTCGCTCGAAGAGGCTGAACCGAACGGTGGCACTTTTGATCCTGCTATTACTCCGATGCTTCTGGGTTCTCAAACAGCATCGGATAGGAATACACACACAGGGGTTACGAACAATGTTAGTGTTCCAAACGCGAACACGTCGGGCAAGAATGCCCCAGGTACTGTTTCCACTTCTTCTAACTGTAGTAATATACTAGACTGGTTGAAAAGTCCTCATCGCTTTAATTTCGAATCTAAAGAGGACAATTCACCACAGGATGGTGATTCTTATTGTTTAAAAATTGATAAATTATCAAAATTAATGCACAAGTACAAAACGCTGTGTACAGAAAATTGTTATCTAACAGAATGTATCAAACACAAAATTGTACCGAAAGGGCTCAGGGTATGGAAGTACCCAAACAACGTAGAACCCGGTACTGTTTTTCATAAAGAATTAATTGACATTTTCAACAAATGTGGACTTGAAATTCTTGGGCTCATTATTAAAGAGAACAACAAGCATTTACAGGAATTAGAAGAAGAGATTTTGGTGCTAGATAATTTTATTAAACAAGATTTGTTTTTTGAGATAAAACAAGAAAGAGATAAGTATTATAACTTAAGATCTGATATAGACATGAAATGTAAAATGTTAGAACAAAGAAAGATCAACAAGCTCAAAAGGGACATAGAGGACTACCAGAATAATGTGAGTTACCCACAACCACCCTCTAAGAGAAACGAACATAATGCTAGAATCAGGTTGGGTAAAATGAGAGGGAACAATTACAAAATGGACACCTGGAGGGAGGAACAAGTCAGTGAAGAATATGATACTGATTTCCCACCACTAGTTAATGAAGACCCACAACACAATCAGAACAGAAATAGACAGGGTTTTCAGAATTTTCAGAGGGGGGGAGGGAGAAGGGGGAGAGGGAGGTATTAACCAATATTATTTACACCCCCACCCACACCCCCATTCAAGACCATGTTGACCCTTCTGGTGCAGATATAGAGGTTGAGATTTTACGTACAGGTACCACACATTCCCTTAAGAATTTTTCGATATACAATTTTAGTAACATTATCATCAACAAGGCACATTTCGACCTACTCAGTAAAGGGTTTAAATATATCCCTAGCACCTGAGGGGATTTGGTACAAACTATCATAGACATGAAGCTGTTCCTTAGGAAGGTAAACCTGCAAGCCACCCTGCCCCCGATACCATTGAATTTGGAGTCACAACATCCTGCCCTAAAAAGACGCAGCACTTACAACCCCCCATTTCACCCTCAAATAAAGAATCTGGAATCAGTTTTAGAAAACGAAATCAGAAAGGAGTTTAAACAACATAACAAGGTGCATAATCTTACAGAAAAAGAACATGAAACCCTGAATGACTTAAGAAGTAACACTCAAATAAGAATTATGAAGCCAGACAAGGGAGGGGGGGTTGTCATCATGGACAATATCACATATGAAGGCAAAATGAACAGTATTCTCAGAGAAGAAAGCAAATATAGAAGTGTATCAATAAACGAGGTGAACTTGGCTTACCAAAGAATTGATATGGTACTAGACAACATGATTACGGAGGGAACAATCGACAGTAAGAAGCACCAATTTTTGTATGTACCGAAACCTAAGATCCCAATAATTTTTGGCATACCCAAGGTGCACAAGAACGTAAGTGACCCCCCATTAAGACCCATCGTGTCAGCTGATAGTTCCAAAACACTTCCCATGGCCAAATTTGTGGATTTCAAGACCAAACATATTTGTAACAACTACAAACACATCTTGAAAGATTCATGGGACCTGCTAAGAAACATCACATCTGACCTCTTGACTGAGAACCTGATTTTTGTCACCATAGATGTGGTTGATCTTTTCACCTGCATACCACACCAAGAGGGAATGAGTATATTTGAAGATATAGTTTTTTTGGATAACGCCCTCACACATGCAGAAAAAGTTGCTATAGTGGAGTTAACAGACATAATATTGAAATACAGTTTCATCACCTTCAACGGAGAATACTACCAACAAACAAAAGGGGTAGCAATGGGTGCGGCGTGCGCACCCACATATGCCAATATTGTACTAGCAGGATGGGAATCGAACTACATCCTGAATTCAGAATACAAACAATATTGGTCCCTATACAGACGGTACCTGGATGACATTGTAATTTTTTGGACAGGAGGCAACGAGAAATTGATCGAATTTCTGGATTATATTAATAATACTACCCACTTTGAGGTTTACGCACTCTACCTCATTAGACAAGTTGCAGTATCTAGACATTGAAGTGTATAAGAATGAGAATAAAAAAGACCTGGAGACTAAGGTATTCAGAAAAAGCACCTTTTGTAACTCCTTTCTGCATTTTAACAGTGCACACCCTCCACACTGCAAAAAGAACATTGTCAAGGGACAATTTGTGAGAGGGTGTCGCATGACCAGCAGGGATGAAGACTTCGTATTTGAATGCAACACCTTGGAAGGCATGTTCTGCGCAAGAGGATATCCACCTGACTTTATCAAAGACATAAGAAAAGAGGTGGAACAATACAGACCAACAAAATTTAAGCCTATAAAGGGTTGTGTGATCAATATTACGAATTCTACTACAAATGCTGACACTACTGAGAATCACTCTAATATCAACAAGAATAACAAAAAAGTAGAATTTGATTACCAATCAGCACTAGTTATAGAATTCAACTTGTTTAATTCCAAGGTAAAAAGAATATTTCAAATTGAGTGGGACAAATTCATAACCTTTTCGGACATTTCTAACATTAAAGAAAGGGTTCCAAAAGTAGTCTACAAGAATGCACGCAGCATCAAAAAATTATTAGAAAATAATAAAATCAATGACACCAACAATACTTTTGAGAAGACATGTACCAGAAGTACCATCAATGGAACTTATCAATGCGGACGCTGCAAACAGTGCCCATACATCTCTAATAAAAGCGAGATACTCTTAGAAGCTAGGGAAATGAATATACACAGCACAGGATACCATAATTGTGAATCCCAGGGAGTAGTATACCTGGCTATGTGCTCCAATTGTAACTCCTACTATGTTGGAAAAACCGAAAGAGTATTGAAAAGAAGAATATACGAACACCTTTATGAAATACTTAAGAAAAAAGAAACAAACGCTCTATACAAACACACAAAAATCTGTAAAGATTCTAAATTCTCCTTTTTTGTATTGGAGCAGGTGAAAAAAGAAATGAGAGGTGGTCCCTGGGAAGAATGGCTGGAGTATAAAGAACTATGGTGGCAAATACTACTAGAAGCCACCAAACAACCTGGTCTAAATGAATGCATTTCCCTATCTCCCGTGCTGAAACTGAGAGCAGCCAAAATATGAGCTAAACATGTAATGATTTAAAAAGAACAGTAGGTGGTGCCATAGTTACCACAATTAAATCTAATTCCTGACCAAAAAAATACTATTTTAGTATACATACATTGTCACATAAATTCATGGAGGATTTTATTATATTTATTTATTTATTTGAATAAATTATGAAATTATTTATTTAAGTATAGCATGACAAACCATTTTAAAGTTTTTAAATTTCAGAATAAGTTTCAATAGGATTTTATGACATTATTCACTATATACAGATTTTCTCTTCTTAACGAGCCCCATTGTTTTTATTGGTTTAGGCAGAATGCAAATGTTTTTATTGGTCATTTTCTTTTTAATCTTACTATATAATGACTAATGAATTTGTATTTAATTGTCTGATGAAGTCTTAATACTAAGTGGACGAAAACGCATTGTCCTGTTTTAAAGCGTTTACTTTGTGGATTATCTGTGGCTTTTACTGGAGATCCATAAAGTGCATTTTTTTGGTGCGCTGTTTCCATTTTCGTATTTTTACCCATACTTGAACTACTGCCTGATTCAGGCAGTCAGTCAGGAAATGCTGTTGCAGCACCTGACATTTGTAAAAAACCTTCTAACCTCCCTGGAGTACACCACCAAAGAAAATAAATCAAAACGAGTCCCCAGTCAAAAGATTGCATTCCTGGGAGCAAGCTTGGACATAGCATCCCAGATGGCATTCTTCACTCCAGAAAAACAAGCCTATCTGACAGACTGTTTTACTCAAATGGCCACCAGAGCCCGGTTATCTGCAAGGAAAGTCCTGCATGCCTTAGGGTTCATGGCCTCATGCATCCTACTAATTCCATATGCCAGACTGCATATGAGGAAACTTCAATGGTACTTGAGTCTTTGGTGCCAACATTCTCAGAACCTGGAAACCATCATTCCCATCATAAACTGTCTTAGGACAGAGTTTCTTTGGTGGGCAGCAGCATGCAACCACAACAAGGGACTGCCCTTTACTCAACCCCACGCCGCCCAGACCCTAACCACGGACGCATCAGACTATGCCTGCGGGGCACACATGGACGGCAAGTGCATTCAGAGTCACTGGAACCCAAGTCAAATTCATCTGCACATCAACCAAAAAGAGTTGCTAGCTGTGCATCACGCTCTGACAGCTTTCAGATCCCTACTCTTTCACCAGGACACCTGCTAATAAAAACAGACAACACCACAGTTATGTGGTACATCATCAAGCAGGGGGAACCCACTCTTACCCACTCTGCAGGCTAGCCATGGCCCTGTGAAACACTGCCTTGGACATGCAGGTCCATCTGCAAGCTCAGTTCCTGCCAGGCAAACAAAACTCACTGGCAGGCAACGTAAGCAGAAATCTCCTAGACCCACACGAGTGGCAATTAGAGCCCAACACCTTCAACCTTCTGATTCAGAAATGGAAGACCCCAGAGGTGGATCTCTGCCTCCCCCTGCAATCACCAGCTCAGCAAGTTCTGTACCAGGACACCTCACAGCAGGGCCTGGAAAGTGGATGCCCTGTCCTTTCAGTGGGTAAATCTCTCAATCTATGCCTTTCCCCCTCTGCCCCTTCTCTCAAGATAAGACAGGACAGACCAGGGACAATTCTGATTGCCCTGGACTGGCCACGCCAGCACTGGTACCCACTCCTGTGCAGCCTGTCACTGGTGCCACCCTGACACCTACACCAGAACCCAACCCTGCTCTCTCAGCAGGGGGGGACATATCTTGCATCCGCAACTGCAAACCCTAAATCTTGCAGCCTGGCTTATTCCTTGAATTCTCCCCCAGTAGCTATCCTAAGCAAGCAGGTGCTGGACGTCACTCTTGAATCCAGAAGACCCAGTACAAGGAAATCCTATGCTGATAAATGGAAATGGTACTGCTCCTGGATTCAATCTAAAGGAGAGGACACAACTCTGGATTACTTAGCAGATCTACTCCACAGGGGCCTATCCTTCTCCTCCATTAAGATCCATGCCTCTGCCATTTTGGCTCATTACAACACTGAGCCAACTCTCTTCTCTCACCCTGTTATCAAACAGTTCCTGAGAGGGGCAAACAACTTAAGGCCGCCACGGAGAGCACCCACCCCTGCTTGGAACCTTAACTTTATACTGGAAGAACTCACCCCCCCCCCTCTTGAGCCTGCAGCGTCAGCAGAGTTAAAATTCCTCTCTTGGAAGGAGAGTATCTGAGCTACAAGCACTGATGGCTATGGAACTCTTCATTATTTTCCATGCTGACAGGGTTTCCCTCAGCACTAACCCTTCTTTTATGCCTAAAGTGGTGTCCAGTGTGGCTCTCAACCAGTGTCCAAAGTAGAGTGGCCTAATGGTTAAGGGTTTGCCTTACAAACACAAGGTGCAGGGTTTGAGCCTCACAAGGGATAATTGGCTAGGCTTAAAATGGCTTGCAAGAGCAGGTAGCTTAGTACTAATCTATCCATTTGCCAGCTTTCTTCCCTAATCCTCAAAATAAAGGGGAAAGGATCCTGCACTCCTTGGATGTGCACAGACAGCTCAGATTCTACCTTGATAGGACTAAGCCCTTCAGGAAATCTGACCAGTTGCTAGTCAGCTTTGCACCAGGGGCAGAGGGCAAGGTAATTTTAAAACAATTTCCAAATGGATAGCACACTGCATCCATTTCTGCTACAAGCACCATGGGAAACCAACCCTTCAGGAGGTCACAACACATTCCACTAGGGCAAATTCTACCTGTACAGCATCCTTCAGGGGAGTCCCTACCAGGGACATCTGGAAGCTGCTACCTGGAGTTCTGTACACACCTTTACCAAGCATTACCACCTGCCTATCTTTTCCAAATCCAGGGCGGGTTTTGCAACAGCAGTCCTGCAAGGCAATACTAACCAGCCCCAACTCTTCTTGACTGTCTCCACCCTTTTTTAGCTTTGGGAATCTACCCAAGTGTGATGACTGCAACAGTGAAACACGAAGAACATAGTACAGTTGTGTACACTTAATATAAATGTAGATGTTCGAGTGTATTCACTGTTGCAGTCCTGGATGTTCTTCATCTCACATTGCTGCAGTCCTTACACTTGGGTAGTCCGCTGTCCTCGGTCGGCCCGAATATCAAAGTATTAGGCTGACGTCGGTCAAGGCGCTTAAGACTGACATCAGGACGTCCGGGTACAAATGCGCATGACCGACGTCATATCCTCAGTCTTTTTTGCCGCATGGTCCGATGCAGAAGCAGCGTTGCAAGTGCCGTTCGGCGTTCTGAAATTTTGAATCGGAGTTTCAGACCGAGTCAAAGTTGGCTAAGTACCCGTTGGGGAATATTTTGGTTTTTTCTTGCCTCAGTGGTTTACCGGATGTCAGAAAAAGTGAATAACTGTGTTTCTTGTGGGAAACAGATACCGCATAGGGACTATCATACTTTGTGTATTCCTTGTTTGGGGCCTGAGCACGACGTTGTTGGGTGTCGCTTTTGTGCTAGGTTCAATAAGCGCACTATTAAGCGAAGGTTAGATTGTGCCAGGTTGGTCTTCGGGAAGCGGTGCAATTATAATATGCCGTCGGATGCTCCGGCGCTTCTTCGAAGAAGCGCAAAGACAAAGCAGCTAAACCCAGGCAAGAAGAGTCGTCCGTTCCGGACGCCAGTTCTTTAGAGGCGTCGGTGGAACCGGTGGTTCCACCGGAGGCTTCTCCGGAGTCCCAGGGGGAGACTTTGATATTGCAGGATGTGGCCTCTCAGAAGGCAGGTCAGGCTGAAGGGGCTTCCCAAGTTACTGTACTCCCCTCCCTTCCTAGGGTGGTTAGGCCCTCTCCTTCTGTTTCCAAGGCTTCTCCCAGAGGCAGGCCAGTTTCAGCTTCTGTTAGTGTCACTCCTAGTTCTGCAGGGTCTGTGCCCAAGAAGCACATGCTTAAAATGGCAGAAGATTTAATTACTTTGATTAGAGGTTCTTTGCCCCCTCCTGATAAGAGGCCTAGGGTGGAACCAGAGTTGGGAAGTTTTGAGCAGGCTTCGGATGTTTCAGAGTCTTCGGCTGAAGACTTGCAGGAGTATTCTCCTTATTCTGATTCTGATGTAGATGATTCTACTCCTTCTGCTTCTCCTCCAGAGGATTTTTCTTTTTCAGAGACTCTTCATTCCATGAGGGAACATTTTAAGTGGGAAGGTCAGGACTTCTCTGATTCCAGGAAAAGGCTTAGGGAATTTTTGCTTTTACCCCAGCATAGGCCTTTAGCTATTCCACCTGTTCTGGATGTTGTGGAAGATGTGTTTGCGGAGGCTTCACTTAATCCTGATTCTTTGCCTCCTGCTCCTGTTAAACCGGACAGGTATTACAGGGTGCCTGAGGCTCATAAATATCTTTATAAGAGTCCTAGGGCGGACCCAGAAACTGTTAGTCAGGGACCTAAGGGTGTCAAGGCCTCTGTGGTAAAAAATCCGGTTCCTCCAGATAAAGAGGCCAGAGCTTTGGATAGATGGGGAAAGAAAGTCTATACTTCTTCCACCTTAGCTATGAGGGCTTTGAATTGCCAGTTTCACATGTTGAAATATCAGAACTATCTTCTTTCTCAATTGAAGTCTAAGGTAGATGCTCTGGCGGAAGGCATTGAGTGTAAAGAATTACAGGATTTGGTACATGTCTCTGAACAGGTGGGTAAGCATTCTTTACAATGTGGTTTTGATGCTGTACAGGCCTCGTCTAGGGTGGCTGCCACTGGGTCAGTTCTTCGCAGGCACGCCTGGCTGAGGGATCAGAATTTATCTGACCATGTTAAGGCAAGGATTTTGGATGCTCCTTTACAGTCTGATGTATTGTTTGGTTCACCTGTGGAGTCAGTCTTAAAAAATGGAAGACAAGGCTAAGTCTATGCAGGCTGTTAAAGATTTTTGCAAGTTCAGCCTCCAAGTTTAGTAGGAATTGGCCTGCTAAGGGGTGGACGTACCCTTCTTATGATTCACAGTCTAGGGGTAGATCTAGACGTGGTAGGGGTAGAGCTCAGAGCTCCTTCAGACCTAGAACAGGGAGTTCACCTGCACAATCTTGGTGAGGGCAGGGGCCAGTCCTTTCGTAAACAGGCCCAATGACCTACCTTTTCAGCTGCCAGATCCTTCTTGCCTGGCAGCACCTTTGGGAGGAAGGTTGGCACTCTTCAAGGAAAATTGGAGTCTGATTACCCAAGACAGATGGGTATTGGATATCATACACCAAGGTTACAGGTTTTATTTCCATACCTTGCCTCCTTTCAAAGGTATGCCGGACGTTCCTCCTCAGCAAAGACTAGAGGCTCACAAACAAATTTCTCTGTTGCTTCAAATAGGGGCCATACAACCGGTCCCTCTGCCAGAAGTGGGCCAAGGATTTTATTCTCGCCTGTTCCTAGTACCAAAGAAGGGGAACACGTGGAGACCAATTTTGGATTTATCTATCCTCAACACTTACCTGGACATTCCCAAGTTCAAAATGTTGACGTTACAACAGCTTTAACCTCTGCTAGGCAAAGATCATTGGATGGTGACTCTGGATCTCAAGGAGGCTTACCTTCATGTTCCTATCAGGCTAAGTTGCAGGAAGTATCTGCGTTTTCGGGCTGGGACTTCTCATTATCAGTTCTCTGCATTGCCCTTTGGCTTATCTACTGCGCCCAGAGTGTTCACGAAGGTTCTGGCTCCAGTGATAGCTTTCTTCAGGCTAAGAGGAATACAGATCTATCCTTATTTGGACGATTGCCTGATTCTGGCCCAAGGAAGGGACGAACTTCTTCATCATTTACAATATGTGATAGCAGTGCTAAGATGCCTGGGGTATTCTGTGAACGAAATAAAGTCCAGTCTAGTACCCTCTCAGGACATGTGCTTTCTGGGTGTGAGACTGAATACAGCATCCCAGATGGCCTTTTTGACCCCGGACAAACAAAAGAATCTTTCTCTTTACTTCCATCAATTGTCTCATCAGTCCAGGCTGACTGCAAGGACAGTCCTTCAAGCCTTGGGGTTCATGGCATCTTGTATTCTGGTGCTTCCCAATGCCAAACTGCATATGAGGAAGCTACAATGGTATCTCAAAAATGTATGGACACAGCACTGCCAAGATATGGACACTGTCATTCAGATACCTTGCATTCCAAAGGAATTTTTGTGGTGGGCTCAGGAATGTCACCTAAACAAGGGACTCTCTGTGACCCGGCCAGAGGCGTGTCAGATTCTAACGACAGATGCCTCAGACAAAGCTTGGGGAGCTCATCTAAATGGAAAGTGGGTACAAGACACGTGGCCTGCCAGACTTCAACATCTACATATCAACTTGAAAGAGATGTTAGCAGTCCAATTTGCATTAATAGCCTTCAAGGATTTACTTCTTCCAGGGCAGGTGTTGGTTCTAACAGACAACACAACTGTCATGTGGTACATCAACAAGCAAGGGGGGGAACACATTCTTATCCTCTATGCAGACAAGCAATGATTTTGTGGGAGACTGCTCTCAGTTTACAGCTGAATCTTCAGGCAAGGTTTCTGCCGGGAGCACAGAACTCCTTAGCAGATGTGTTGAGCAGACGGATTATGGATCCCCACGAGTGGAAATTGGATCCTCATGTATTTCAGAAATTGACAGTGTTATGGGGAACTCCAGACATAGATCTGTTCGCTTCTCCACTAAACTACCAGCTGCCAAAGTTTTGCACAAAAAGGTTTCATCCCACAGCTTGGAAAGTGGATGCTCTTTCATTCAATTGGAGCAATCTTCATGTGTATGCCTTTCCACCTCTGCCTCTCCTCCCAAAGATACTCCTAAAGGTCAGACAGGACAAGCCAAAGATGATTTTAATAGCTCCGGATTGGCCTCGACAGCACTGGTACCCATTACTGAGAAGTCTGGTACGGGAGCCTCCATGGCCTTTGCCTTCGATTCCACACCTGCTGTCTCAGGAGAACAGTCATAGGTTCATAGGTTCATAGGTTTATACTAGGCTATCTGCCCTAAGGCATTTATAAGCCTAGCCCAAAGTTTTGTGGCTTACGCCACCCCTTATATGAAAAAATACTGTGCCCATTAGTTTGTTGTGCCTCTGTCCAGCAGTGACACAGAGATGATTCCCGGGGTAAACCTACGATCTCCCATCCACAGGTCAAGATTTCTCTTGAACAGAGCCAGTGAGGTGCTCTGCCTTTTGTTTGTCATTTACTCAATGTCAAACTTCACTCTCTTCACCTAACAGCCTGGCATATTCTGTTTTAAACCCAGGAGGGTCTCAGCTTCCACAGCAAGTTTTGAATGTTATTTTGGAGGCCAGAAGACCTAGTACAAGGAAAGTGTACGCAGACAAATGGAAGAGATTTTTATTTTGGAGTACAGCAAAGGACTTTGATGTTTCTAAGCCTAATTTAAGTGTGGCTCTTCAATATCTTGCTGAGTTACTGGACAAAGGTTTGTCCTTCTCTTCTATTAAGATTCATGCTGCAGCAATTTCTGCTCACTATGACTGTGACCCACCATTGTTTTCTCATCCTTTGTTTAAGCAATTCCTTAGAGGGGCAAAGAATTTAAGACCCCCACGTACAGCTCCTACTCCTGCTTGGGATCTCAATTTTGTGTTGGAGAAACTCACTCTACAACCTTTTGAGCCTGCAGCTACTGCTGAGTTGAAATATTTATCATGGAAGACTGCTTTTTTGTTGGCCATTACCTCTGTGAGGAGGGTTTCTGAATTACAGGCCCTTATGGCGGTTGAGCCTTTCTTAATTTTCCATAAGGATAGGGTATCTTTACGTACTAACCCTTCCTTTATGCCTAAAGTGGTTTCTAGTGTAGCTTTAAACCAAGCTATTCATTTGCCTACTTTTTATGCAAACCCCCAAAATAAAGGGGAAAAGATTTTGCACACTTTAGATATACACAGGCAGTTGCGTTATTATTTGAGCAGAACTAAAGGGTTCAGGCAGTCTCAGCAGTTGTTTGTTTCTTTTGCTTTGGGTTCTCAGGGCAAGCCTGTGTCAAAACAAACTATTTCTAAGTGGATTGGGTTTTGTATTGCTTTCTGTTATTCCCATCATGGTAAGGAAATTCCAGCTGGGATTAGGCCTCATTCCACTAGGGCTACTGCCACTTCTACAGCTTTTTTAAGGGGGGTGGCAACTAAAGATATTTTGGAGGCAGAGTTCAGTGCATACTTTCTCTAAGCATTACCACCTACCACTTTACTCTAAATCTAGGGCTGGTTTTGCCACTGCAATTTTACAGGGCATTTTGGCAGCTCCTACTGCTTTATAGTTTTGCCATCCTCCCTTACCTCTGCTTTGGGATTCTACCCAAGTGTAAGGACTGCAGCAATGTGAGATGAAGAACATAGTACAGTTTTGTACCTACCATAAATGTAGATGTTCGAAGATCCACATTGCTGCAGTCCAATACCTCCCTCCTTCCCCTCTGTAGTTAGAGGCGGTTGTGTGGTTTGGGTTGCGAATTTTGTGGATATTGTATATATTGTACATATGATTAGTACACGGGTGGTTGGTTGTTTTTTGCTGTCTTTTGGTTTTGACCTTTCTTTTTAGGGTCTTCTGACATCTGGGGCAAGAAAAGACTGAGGATATGACGTCGGTCATGCGCATTTGTACCCTGACGTCCTGATGTCAGTCTTAAGCGCCTTGACCGACGTCAGCCTAATACTTTGATATTCGGGCCGACCGAGGACAGCGGACTACCCAAGTGTAAGGACTGCAGCAATGTGGATCTTCGAACATCTACATTTATGGTAGGTACAAAACTGTACTTTTCCCTCTCTCCAGCCCCATTGTCTCTCTTTCTCTCTCTCTCCTCTCCTCTCTATTACTCACCCCTTTCAGGGGTATTGGTATTTACTTTTTACTGGTGGTGTTTTCCCCACCATAACTTAGCTCCCTATTTGGGGGGCTCCTGACATTTGGGGCAAGAAAAACTGATGTAATGGCGTCAGCTACCTGTTTTTATACCCCTGACGACCTGACGTCAGTCCTGGAGTGACAGCAACTGATGCAGAAATACTAAGTCTCTGGTATTCTGGCTGACTGAGGACTACCTGCAGGCAGATAACCAAAGTGTGATGACTGCAAAAGTGAATACACTCGAACATCTACATTTATGGTAAGTGTACACAGCTGTACTTTTTTAGCATTCTGTTCTGTGGACTTTAGCATAGTCTTCAGAGTTTATTAAAGCACACCTTAAATCAATCTGTTTGCTGGTGGTACATCACACCTAACTGTTTTACTTTAAAATCTGGCAGGACTGGTGTGCATCACCCTGAGTGTAAATAGTATTCCTTGGTCTGTGAGTATTTTTTGGGAATCTCTACCATATATAAAAATAACATTGGGTCTCTGTCTCTTGACATAGCATTGGCTTTTTCAAGGGTAATACTTCATGAAACTTAGTAGCATAGGCAATAATTACTAGAATACATTGGTAGCCATTACTAGATTTTACCAATGGACCTATAAAATTCTTGGAATTCCACTCAAATGGAACTTCAGTAGTAGGATAGGCATCAGCAAACTTCTGAACACAGGATGTTGCTCCATCTTATGACTTTCTGGGCAAGCTGCACAGAAGTTTGCACCATCTTTCCTTACGCCATACCATTAAAATTCTAGCTGTGATTGTCTATTCCTAAGGGCCTTCAACAGTATGGTAAGGGCCAGTTTCATTACAGGGTGGTCTAAATGGTTTCAGAATTAATATTAAAATAATATCAGTATTTCCTTTTTTAACTTTGTTTACCCTGTACAGCAGTCATTCCTCAATCTGTAATATGGGGCCAGTCTGATCATCTTTTTCACCTCCTGTCCAGGTGGGGAGGGTTGGCACAATGATGGTGTTTACATTACAGACGCAAGGTGCAGGGTTTGATTCTCACATGGGGTACTTGGCTAGGCTTAAAATGGCTCACAAAGGCAGTTAGCCTAGTACTAATCTTTTGAACCTATGGCCCTGTATTCTGGTTATAGTTTAGTATCATCCTCTCATCATGCTTTATTAAACTTTTCCTTGATTATCTGCAAGTCTGCCAAGTCAGGAATACTGTTGTAAGTACACTGAGGGAAATTGGGGATTTAGTCTCTTTACAGGGAAAAGTTATTTGTTCTTTTCCAGTGCCTTCCTCAACAAAAGTCAACTCATGCTAATGACTTTCTTCTCTGTTCCTGCAGACATTTTTAAGTATTTTTCAGTAGCATCACTTTGTTTTTGACGAGTCACTGTTAGATGGCCTGGCTTTGTTTTAGTCTTTACCAGAGTCTATATGAGTTTCCCCAGATTTAGCACAGTTTAACAGTTTTCTTTAAAAAAAAAAAGGGGGGGGGGGAGTAAACACACTGATAACATTTCTCTCATTCGGCGCTGTGCATACTGAGAACAGCAATAGATGTCCTGACTGAGTCACTATTGCAGTATTCTTAGCAGATGTGTTGTAGCTTGTTGACATTTGGCCGGGGTGCCAAAGCTTTACCTTTGTACAGCCAGGCAGTGACCTCCGCTTGTAGGTGTCTGGGTATAAAAGTGGACATACTTATGAGATGAGATCAAAGCAAAATGAAAAAGGCTAAGATAATGGACTAACCAGATCGTAAAACCAAAGCCAAAATTTTATTAGATGAGCTCTCATCCACTAAAAACGGTGAAATGCATCAGATAAGAGTAAATGGTTCTTGTATTTAAATCCCATCATTACAGTTAATCATGTTGCATCAGAAAGCCACTCCCTCCCCCTTTTTTTAAAACATCCAAAAACAAATATCACTGCAAATAAAGGCTACTTGTACATAACCTAACTTGTCATAAACCATTCTGGGAACAAGTATGATGTCACAATTGATCTTGTATGATATTTAAATTAAAAAAATGTATTATTAAAATTAATCCTAATAAGAAAATTAGATTAGACTTATTTTAGTAATCACATTACTTAAATACCAGTAATACATATATAACGTATAAGTTCAGAACCCCTTTTAAAACATGAAAAAAAAATATGTAAATAGTAATAGCAAATCGACTTCTTTACATTTTAAAATACATAAATTACAAAATTGCCAATTACATATTTTTCCTATCTAGTTAGAACTTTTAACTTAAGCAAACAACAAATAGAACAATAATCATTTAATCCTGGCCATCGGTAGGCATTCAGTTTAGCTGTTATGGTTGCTAGGTACTGGAGCTTTGCCTGTCTGATCAGATAGGCACCCCATTGAGGAACTGTAATTTCTTGTCTATTTTGCTAATAATTGTTAGAGATGTCAGCTAGGTGTGCTTAAGTGTGAGTGCAGTAGGCAAATTCCATATAAAGACTTTAACAGTAAATGACTGTTCTTTTTTGGACCTGAACATCACTACAATTCCTGTTCAATCTGCCAGTCATTCATTCCAAAAACCCTCCAGTTTAGGCTGTCCACACTCAATAACTTTCTTGAGACCCAACTTCTAAAATGCATTACTCAGTCCTCTGTCAGATGGCCTGGACATAGGCCTCCCGCCTCTTGGAATAAGATGTACCTGCTGAGGTGGTCGAGCCTGTGGTACACCAGTCAAATTCTCACGAGTCCTTTATCGTGACCCCGCCAGAGGCCATTATAGCTCCTGAAGCATTGCAGACGACAGAATCCTCAGACAAACTAGAAGTCATTGTATCTGACAGTCCCCGTGGAATTCTTCAGCTACTTGTGCGGGCAGAGATCCCTGGAAACCTAATAGAAGTGTGCCAAGGTTCAGAACCTCCTAAACTTATTTAGGTGGACATCACCCCTAAAAATTAAAAACAAAAACTTGAACACTCAGCTTCCCCTTCTGCGTCTAGGGAAAAACAGTGGATGTCCTTCAAGGATGCATCTGCAGTCCTTACATATGGGTTGTCCTGCCTCAGGCAGCCCTTCGGTCGGCCGGATTCCAAAGTCTGGGTCCGGCGTCGGCTGATGTCGCCCTTTCCCTGACGTCAGAGCGCCTGGGGTATAAAAGCGTCAGCCGACGCCATCTTCCTCAGTCTTTCTTGCCGCGTGGTGCCCGAAGCAGAAGCAGTTCGCAAGTGCCGGTCGGCCAGCTCCTGTATCTTCAGCTACCGAAGACTTCAAAAGCTAAGTACCCCATTGGGGACTCTTTCTTGCCTCAGCAGATGTCAGATCAAACGCTTAAAATTAATAATTGCTTAACTTGTGGGAAACAAATACCTCATAAGGATTTCCACTCTTACTGCCTCCCCTGCCTAGGCCCAGACCACGACGTCTCGGCCTGTTCAGCCTGTGCTTCCTTCAATCGACGCACTCTTAGGCGTCGGGCGGAGTTTACAGAGGAATTTTTTGGGGCTGGTTTCTGTTACAATATGCCGTCGGAGACTCAGACTTCTCATTTAACCAAAAAACGGAAGGACAAGGACCGACACATGCGGACCGTGGTTTCGGCTGAAACCACACCTAGGCCTATCGCGAGTGTCTCGGTCTCGGCTGAAACAGAGTCCTTGGTACTTCCGACCGTCGAAACCACACAACCGACAACCTCGGCCCCGGAGGCCGCTTCTGAGTCGGTTATATAATTTCCCTCAGAAACAGGTGTTCTGGAAACATCCGACACCATTCCTCTAGACAAAACTACGCCAGCACGTGGTGCAGCCAGGCCGCCTGCATCCATGTCCATTAAGGCATTCACAAGGGCTAAAGCTGCTAAACAGCCAAAATATTTGCCTCCCAAGGCTATTCCTCAGGGATCCACTACAGGTTCACAGATTCAAAGTTTAGCTGAGGACCTTATTTCCTTAATTAGGGGCTCTCAGCCACATCCTGACAGGGGCTCTCAACCTCCTCTAGACAAAAGGCCCAGGGTTGAGCCCACTGATCCCCAGTCCTCTGATGAGGCCTCAGATGGCTCTGCTCTATCGGACTACCAGGAGGAGACCTTTTCAGCCTACGAGGATTCTGATGCAGAGGAATCTATTCCCTCGGCCTCCCCTCCTGAAGAGCTGTCCTTTGGGGAGACCCTTCACTCCATGACAGAGCATTTCAAATGGCAGGGCCAGGAATTCTCTGATTCCAGGAAGAGATTAAGGACTTTTTTGCATTTACCTCAGCATAGACCTTTGGCTATTCCTCCTGTTTTGAATGTCATTGATGATGTGTACTCTGAGTCTAGCATAACCCCTGACTCCCTTCCTCCGGCTCCTGTCAAACCCGATAGGTACTACAGGGTCCCAGACTCACATCATTTCCTTTACAAGGCCCACTCTGCTGATCCAGAAACTATTTCCCAGGGCCCTAAAGGGGTTGCAACTGCCACTACCAAAAATCCACTCCCCTCTGAAAGGGAGTCCAGGGCTTTAGAGAGATGGGGTAAAAAAAAGTGTATACTTCTGCCACTCTTTCTATGAGGGCATTAAATTGTCAATTCCATATGATACAGTACCAAGAGTATTTGTTAGATGAATTGCATAAAAAACTGTCTTCACCTGAACCCCTAGATCGCAAATCACTTCAGGATCTGGTACATAACTCCCAACAGGTTAGCAACCATTTCTTGCAGTGTGGTTATGATGCATTGGAAGCTTCATGTAGGTCAGCAATGACAGGTGCAGTCATACGTAGGCATGCTTGGCTGAAGAAACAATCTCTGCCAGATCATGTTAAAGCAAAGCTTCTGGATGCTCCACTGGAAAAGCAAAAGTTATTTGGCTCCACTGCTCAGGAGGTCTTAAAGAAATTTGAGGAAAAGGCAAAATCTGTACAAACAGTCAAAGATTTTCTCCAAGTCCAACCACCAAGATTCAGCAGAAATTGGCCTTCTAAGAATTGGTCCTTTCCAGACACAGAGAGATTTCAAAGAGGCAAGAACAGGCGTGCCAGAGGTAGAGGGCAAGCTAGAGGCTCCTACAGAGGACGTCAGTGGCAGCCTCCTAACCAGAGAGGTAGTGCAGGACCTACAACTGCTGCACAAGGACAGACTCAATGACTTTACCTTGACCCCGCCAACCAGGGCTCAATTGGAAGCACCTTTGGGCGGAAAGCTTTCTTTATTCTCAGAAAATTGGCACAGTATTACAAGGGACAAATGGGCACTGCAAATAATAGACAAAGGATACAGGTTCCATTTTCACACATTACCAAAAAGAAAAGGCATGCCAAACCTGCCACCGAATCAAAGGGCAGAGGCTTTGAAACAAATCTCCAACCTAATGCAAATGAAAGCTATAGAAAAGGTTCCTCTTTCAGAACAAGGCCAAGGATTTTATTCCAGACTATTCCTGGTCCCAAGAAAAGAAAAACAATGGAGGCCTATTCTCGACTTGTTCGCACTGAATACTTATCTCATTGTGCCAAAATTCAAAATGCTGACTCTACAGCAGCTCCTTCCCATGCTGGGCAAGGGGTCTTGGCTGGTAACTCTAGACCTCAAGGAGGCATACCTGCATGTCCCTATCAGACAAAGTTGCAGAAGACACCTCAGATTTCTTGCAGGTTCAGAGCATTATCAATTCTCAGCATTGCCCTTTGGCTTATCTACTGCGCCCAGAGTATTCACGAAATGCCTGGCATCAGTAATTGCACACTGCAGACTTCAGGGGATTCAAATATACCCATATCTGGACGACTGCCTTATACAAGCGGACAGCCAACAAACTTTGGTAAAACACTTGAATTATGCCATCCGCCTACTTCAGGCCTTGGGATATACAGTCAACATTCACAAATCAAGACTTTTTCCATCCCAAAGAATAACTTTTCTGGGTGCGAAACTAGATACAACCACCCAAATGGCTTTTCTCACAGAAGAAAAACAAAGACAACTACCAGATTACTTCGAAAATCTGTCAAAACAAACTCAGCTGACTGCAAGGAAAATCCTGCAGGCCCTGGGTTACATGGCATCTTGCATTCTTCTGATTCCACAAGCGAGGCTGCATATGAGGAAACTACAATGGTACCTAAGGAGTTTATGGACACAGCACAGTCACAGCTTAGAAGCTTTGATACCACTCATTCCATGCCTTCAAAAGGAATTTCTGTGGTGGGCTCAAGCAAGCGAGTCAAACAGGGGTCTGCCCTTCAGCAAACCAATAACCAGCCAAACCATTACAATGGACGCTTCAGACCATGGATGGGGAGCACACATGGAGGGCAGATGCATTCAAGGACTATGGTCACAAAAAGAACTACGCATGCACAAAAACCAAAAGGAAATGCTGGCAGTGATACATGCAATCGAGGCCTTCAAACTCTTTCTGCATCAAGGCCACCTGCTAATAAGGACAGAGACAATACCACAGTTATGTGGTACATAAACAAGAAAGGAGGTACCCATTCCTAACCTCTTTGCAGGCTGGCAATGAATCTTTGGGAACTTTCCCTGAAACTCAACATAGAGCTGCAATCCCAGTTTGTGCCAGGAAAAGACAATATACTGGCGGACAGCCTAAGCAGAAATATCATGGATCCACACGAATGGATGCTGCACCCAGACATCTTCCTGCAGGTAACACAAGCATGGGGGAGGCCAGACATTGATCTTTTTGCCTCCCACCACAACCATCAGCTGAAGAAATTCTGCTCAAGGACATACCACCCACTAGCATGGAAAGTGGACGCCCTCTCTCTCAGCTGGAAAACTCGAACAGTGTATGCATTTCCACCTCTTCCATTAATGACCAAGGTCTTACTGAAGATCAGGACAGAGCAGCCAAAAGTGATTCTGATAGCTCCGGACTGGCCAAGACAGCACTGGTACCCACTGTTAAAGAGCATGTCATGCACAAAACCGTGGCCTCTTCCTCAATGGCCACTTCTTCTGACACAGCACAATTACAAAACTCTGCACTCCAGCCTGAAAACCTTGCAGCTGACAGCCTGGAGAATACCTTGACTCCTCACCAGGACAAGCTATCCAAGAGAGTGAAGGATATCATCATGGAAGCTCGCCGGCCTTCCACAAGAAAGGCATATTCAGCAAAATGGAAAAGATTTCGCACTTGGAGCACCACAAAGGGCCTAGATGCGACAGTGATGAACATGGCACATATCCTGGAATACTTGGCAGAAATGCTCCACAATGGCCTTTCTTACTCTTCCATAAAAATTCATGCTTCAGCAATTTTGGCAGAATACAATACTGATCCACCTGTCTTCTCTCATCCTCTCCTAAGGCAGTTTCTAAGAGGAATTAAAAACATCAATCCTCCAAGGAAACCACCTGTGCCTACATGGGACCTTAACTTCATGCTGGAAAAATTAACTGTACCTCCCTTTGAACCAGCAGCATCTTCAGAACTACAGTTCCTGTCTTGGAAGACTGCCTTCCTTCTGGCCATAACCTCAGCAAGAAGAGTAATTGAGTTGCAGGCCCTCATGGCAGTACAACCATTTCTTATTTTTCATCAGGACAGAGTCTCATTGAGAACCAATCCTTCATTCATGCCAAAGGTGGTATCCAGGGTCTCACTGAACCAAGCTATTCACCTGCCTACCTTCTTTCCAAATCCACAAAACAAAGGGGAGAAACTTCTGCATACCCTGGACATTCACAGACAGTTGCACTACTACTTGGACAGAACAAAAACTTACAGAAAAACTGACCAGCTGTTTGTAGCATATGCTGCTGGTGTACAAGGAAAAGCAATTTCCAAACAGACAATTTCAAAATGGATAGGGAATTGCATTTGATTCTGTTAATCTTTTCATGGCAAAACTGTGCCAGCTAACATTAGACCTCATTCCACCAGAGCCACTGCCACCTCCACAGCCTTCTTAAGAGGGGTGGCTACCAAGGACATTTTAGAAGCTGCTACATGGAGCTCCGTGCATACATTTTTCAAGCATTACAACTTACCCTTATATTCCAGATCCAGAGCAGGCTTTGCTACGGCAGTCCTGCAGGGCATTTTAGCTACACCATCCTTTTCTTAGATCCTACCACCCCCAGATTGGCTATGGTATTCTACCCATATGTAAGGACTGCAGATGCATCCTTGAAGGACATAGTACAGTTTTGTACCCACCATAAATGTAGCTGTCCGATAGGTATGCATCTGCAGTCAGGTTTACCCTCCCTCCTTCCCCTCTGTGGTATTTCTTGGGTACATATCCCTCACATAGCTAGCTGGGGTTATCTATTATGGTGTATTTGTTTTATATTTCTGTGCATGTTTGGAATTTATTGCATCTCTCCAAATTTAGCCTTCCTTAGAGGGCACCTGGCATCTGGGGCAAGAAAAACTGAGGAAGATGGCATCGGCTGACGCTTTTATACCCCAGGCGCTCTGACGTCGGGGAAAGGGCGACATCAGCCGACGCTGGACCCAGACTTTGGAATCCGGCCGACCAAAGGGCTGCCTGAGGCAGGACAACCCATATGTAAGGACTGCAGATGCATACCTATCGGACATCTACATTTATGGTAGGTACGAAACTGTACTTTTAATTGTTTCAGGGCTTTTCGAGGCAATCATGTCTTTAAAGCCTTCTTCCTTTGTGACTAAACCACTCCATATAAACAGACCTTAGATTCCCTTCCTCTTATTTGGAACTGGATAGGGCTTTGGATCAGCCCAGTTGCACTCTTCAGAACTGATCTCCTCAGAAAAGGGAGATGCACTTTCTTCATACTCCTCCCAGAAGAGGCGGCATTTGGGGAAACCTTAAGAGAGCATGATGAAACATTTTGAATGGCATTCTAGACAGGTGTCTGGGGTGCAAAAGAGATGCTACAATTTATTAGAGATGTGCACCCCCTGCTCCTCCTGCTGTTTTCCCTGTGCTAGAGGTTGTGCGCACCTTCCAGACCAATTGTTCAGCTCCAGATTTCCAGCCCCCTGCGACAAAAAGATCAGATATGTTTTGTAAAGTTCCTGATTAACTCAAGTATCTCTGTAAAAAATCCTGTGGCTGACCCAGCTGGAGTTTCCCTGGCTTTGGACAAAACTTCCAAGTTGCTACCTGGCACTAATGTTCTCCCCAGTGACAAAGACCGTAGAACAATGGACAGGTGGCATAAGAAAGTGTATACCTTCACCACCCTAACCTTTAGGGCTATAAACTATCAAACTCAAATGACCAAGTCCTTGCTCTCTGAGTTAGTCTGTAAGCAAGATCATCAGAGAGCCACAGACTAAAGACTTAAAACAGCTCCTGTAGTCTTTAATGGCCCAGGCTTCTTAAATTGCCAAGCACAGTATAACAGGTAGCTATGATGCTGTGGATGACTTCCAGGGTGGCTGCCATTGGTTCAGTGATTACACTGTATGCCTGACTACTGGGCCAACCTATCCCTGAAGATTTGAAATTTAAACTTTTAGACTATCCCTTGGATAACAACCTACTTTTTGGCTCACAGGCTGCCAGTCTCTTAAAGGCTTTGCAGGAACAGGGTAGGACTATGACGGATTGCTGTTAAATCCTGCTGTCCACTGTTTCCAGTTACCTTTGTCAAGAGAGATCCTAGAACCCCTCATAAGCAAATGAAAGCACACAAGAGAGGATTTCCAGAAAAAACTCAGAGGGATACCCCTTCTGGGAGGCCTTAGTTCAGTAGCAAAGCCATGGAAAGAATTATTATGGAAATGATCAATAATGACACAGTAAACCTCCAGACACTGGATCAAACCCAATATGGTTTAAACAAGGGCAGGTCATGCCTGCTCAACCTTGTGGATTTCTTTGAGAAGGTCACCAAAGCAATTGATGAGGGCAAAAAGGCTCACACTGCCTACCTTGACTTGGCCAAGGCATTTGACACAATACCCCCCTCTGGCATTGCTGACAAACTCATGAGGTTAGGTACAAACTTATATGACACCTGGTGGGATAGCCAGATGGCTCACAGACAGGACCCAGGAAGTTAGATTTGGGGAGTCCACCTCTACAAAGAGGCCAGTCAGAAGTGGAGTCCCTCAAGGATTAGTCCTTGGACCGCTTCATTTTGACATTTACTTCTCTGATGTCAAGGCCAGTGTTGCTGGTCTCCGGCTGATTAAATTTGCAAATTATTGCAACTTAGGAGCTGTCATTGAATCCTGCACCAGTACAGATGTTCTCCAGGAAGGGCTGACACAGGCAAACAACTAGTGCCAGAGCCATGGACTAAAACTAAATGCCAAGAAATGCTTAAAAGTGTCCTCCATGAAGTCATCCAGCTCTGGTTAACTATCAGATTGACAACACCCCCTCCCCTTAGAGTTGACCCAGTACACATAAACAGTAATCTAGGCTTTGACCATCATGTGTCTACAGTAGTGAGGATTTAATTTTATGTTGCCCAACTTATAAACAAAGGTATGGCATTTAGGTCCAAGGAAGTCATTGTTCCACTGTATTCAGCATTCATCAGACCTATCATGAGTATAATGCCCCCTTTGGTATGTACCTAATCCGGCATAGCCAACAATTGGAACGTCCGCAGAGGTTTCTCACTAAAAGAATACTGTATGTAAGTAGCATGTCCTATGCAGACCGCCTCAAGGCCCTATCCCTTGTATTCTGTCTCCTACAGGCTATTGAGGGAGATCTATGCCTGGCATACAGGGTGTTATACCCCACTCTGATGGACCTCCTGCATAGCCAAACAAACAGCACCAGGAACTACCAGTTCTAAAGACCTTGCCTGTGATATAAATAGGACATGCTGGAGAGACAGTTATGTATCCCAGAAGACTACTCCTTCTCTGGAACAGGCTCCCCATCTATCTGAAGCAGAGTTCCTCTCTAATACAGTTCAAGTGCAACTTGGACAATTGGATGGGGAACAGGAAATGTCATCCCTGGTTTGACACTTGTCTCTTGTAAATATTTTTATCTCCAGAGCCCCATCTTACACTTATCAAAGGTACCAGAACTTGTCAGAGATTTGGAATGCATAGCTAGGCCTAAGAAGGCCCTTGTGGTCGTTAGCCTAGTAAACACCTTTGAACCTATGACTACTTATCCCTTGCTTCCCTCACCTGCTGCTATCCCTCCACCCCACTCTCAAAAAGAGTTTCTCTTTCCTGTCCAGGAAACCATAACCTCAGACAAGTGGACCCAAAGCATTATCAAGGAGGGTTTACTCCATGTCTTAGGAAAACGGCCCAACTGCAGGGGAGAATTCCTTCCTGTCCTGTGGACAAGATGCACCTCATGGAGCCTATCCTGCAAAACTTCCTGTCCCAGGAAACCATAGAAGTAGTTTCCCCCTTCAATTCAGGAAAAAGATTTTATTCCAGGCTCTTCCTGGTCTTCGGAAAGGAGGGCCATTGGATTACCTTCCTTTATCTTTCTAGGCTAAACACCTTTATGAGAATGCCCTCCTTCAAAATGCTCTCTCTGCAAACTCTTCTACTTCCTCAAATCTTCCTATTATTCTTAGACCTAAAAGATGTTTATCTTCATATTTGCTTTTGCCCTTCTTGCAGAAAGTTTCTCAGGTTTTTTACTTGGTCATCACATTTTCAGTTTACTGCATTGCCCTTTGGTCTTTCTACAGCGCCAAGCATGTGCACAAAGTGTTTGGCTCCAGTAGTGCCTTTTTGCTGCATTTGGGCATTGTTTTTCCCATACCTGGATGACCTTCAACTCCAGGCTTTATCCACAGACACTTTTCAAGCACCTTCATTACACAGTACAACTTTTGTCTCTCCTGGGGTTCACCATGAAGAACAAAAAATCCCCTGCTCATCCCTTCCCAACAGCTGATCTTTGGACTTCATGTGGACATGTTTAAGATGCATGCCTCCATTCCTCAAGAGAAGGTCACGTCACTAGCCAGTGAGCTCCTACTGCTTTCCAGCGAGAATAATTACTTGGTCTTTGGGACTCATGGCTGTCACCATTTCTGTGTTGGCCCTCGCCAGATTATACATGAGGAAAGTGCAATGGTATCGGAAATCGGTGTGGTCACAGCACTCTCACCATCTAGATACCAACGTTCCCCTTTTTCCTTGCATCAAGAAGGAACACATTTAGTGGAGCAACCAGGTTATTCTCAGCCTGGGTCTCCCATACACTCCAACTCCACACAAAAAACTCCTTTTTAAAGCTGCTTTGGACAGGGTGTGGGGGGCTTGGACAGGACACCACAGAGTCCAAGAGGAGTGGCCTGTCCATGTATTCAAAGAACACATCAACTTAAAAGAAATGAGGGCATTTTTCTAGCTGTGCAGATCTTCTCACAGTTGTGGAAACCAGGCAGTCTTCTGGTACACACAGACAACACCACGGTAATGTGATTCATAAACAGTGAGGCACATGAGCCTGTCCTCTGTGCAGGCTAGCACAAGAGGTCTGGCACCTAGCCTGTCGAATGAACCCCTCTCTCGGCGACATACATTCCTTCACAACAGAATGTGTTGGCAGAGTCTCTAAGCAAACACTTGAAGGATCCACATGAATGGTCCTTAAATACAGAGGTGTTCAAAGCTATCCCTCTCACATGGGGAACCACTCAGACAGACCTGTTTGTGCATCCTTCAATCACCACCTGCTTTCTGTGTTCTGCACACAGAATCCAGCATTTCGAGCCTGTAGGACAGATGCCTTCTCTTTCATATGGACAGGCAAGTTCCTTTATGCTTATCCGCCGTTTCCTGTACTCCCAAGGCTCATCCTCAAGGTCTAGAAGGAATACCCAAAAGTCCTACTTCTGACACCTTTCTGGCCAAGACAGCACTGGTTCCCACTCCCTCCAAAACCTGACCTAATCACACAAGAGAAAGGACAGCTACTTCATCCTATTCTGGACTTTCTCATCCTGATTCCGTAGATGATAGGATTTTAATCCCTACAAGGCACAGCTTTCTGAAGAGGTGATTTGAATTCTGCAAGAAGCCAGGAAAACTAAAACCAGAAAGTCTTACCCAGCCAAGTCAAAGACCGATTCTTTTGGTGCTTTTAATGCAAATTCCAGTCCCTTCTAGCAGACACCCCCACAGTACTACAGTATTTGTGTGACTTATTACATTCAGGGTTGTCCTATTTCTTCCATTAATGCTCACTATTGGCCAATTAATACTTGCCTACCCTTGGATCCCCCTCTCATGTCCAGAATAGAGGTTAAATTTTCCTTAAGGGAAGTTTTACACCTTAAACCCTCACGGAAACCTACTGCTCTTCCTTGGGACCTTAATTTCTTTTTTGAAAAGTTAACTGTACCTTTTGAACCAGCTGCTTCAGCTACTTTAAAATTCTGCACTTGGAAAACAGTGCTCCTCTTGGCCTTGACTTTAGTCTGCAGGTTCTCAGAACACCATGTTCTCATGGCTGCTACTCCTTTCCTCGTCTTCCAAAAAGATAAAGGGTAAGCCTCAGGGGGGCAGTCTGTCCTTCATGCCAAAAATGGTTAATGAACTTGCTCTCAACCAAGCAGTCAATCTGCCTACTTTTTTCCTCATCTCCCAGAATAAAGGGGAGAGAATATTGTACTCTAGACATTCACAGACAACTGAGGTTTTACCTGGACAAGACTAAGGATATCAGAAAAACAGATCAACTGATTTCCAGGCTAGGACAATCAGTTTCCAAAAAGTCTATTGTTTCCTGGATCTCAGACTAATTTCTTTCCGCTCCTTTCACCATGGAAAGAATTTAGCCTCCTGGCCAAAAGCTCACTCCACTCAGCAGTAGCTTCTTCATGTGCTTTCTACAAAGGCATGGATACCTAGTCCATTTTAGAAGCAGCTACCTGGTCATCTCTTTACACCTTCACAAAACAGTACAGGTTAGAAGCTTTCTCTAGGTCCAGGACAGTATTTGCCAGAACTATTTTGTCTGATCTCCCAGACTTCACATCTACTTGTTCCTCTTAAAACTACCATGCACTCACTCTACACCTCTGGGAATTGCTAATTTGTTAAAAGTACTACAACAGTGCCTCCATCAGGACATAGTACAGCTGTGTAAGAACTTGCCTAAACAGTGGATGTCCTACTGATTACTGTTGTAGTATTCCTTCCTTCTTTTCAAACCTTCTCTTCATCTCATTGACACTTGCACTGTGCCTTACATATGCACACAACAGGTGCACTCATTATCACAGGATCTTTCCTTTTGAAGGGGAGCTTGCTTACCCTGTTCAACCTAAGCCCCTCCTAGCTGACCTTTTTCCTTTCTTGGTCGTCTTCAGGCTGCTTCTGGCTTGGAGATAGTCTGAGGATCTCATAATTACATCTGCCTTTATATCCTAATGCCTATGAGCTGAGTTCATCCCCAGGATGTACGACATACGAAGGTAAAGTTTTGGTACCCTGGCCAATTGTTAGCAAGCTACAACCCATCTGTTAAAAATACTGCAACAGTGATAAGTAGGATATCAACTGTTATGATAAGTTCTTAAATAACTGTACTTTCTCTCTTTTCAGTTAGATAATTAACATTTTTCTTTCACTTGCAGGTTGCAGTGGATGGATGGGAAAAATCAGCATAATGTGGTATAAATTTATAGAGTAATGTCAGCCTGCTCCAACCCACCAGTGTAGTAGGTATAACACACTTGGTAATATGTTCTTCTGTTTAAGTGCAGTTTATTTATCTTTAAATGTAAACTCAAACTTCACTTCTAGTTTCAATACAAAATAAGCACAATTTGCTTAATGCAGTCATGATCAGCTTGCAGTTCACGTCGGTCTTGTTCACTTCCAAATTTTCTCAGTGGAACACAACCGTCCTTGCAATTTAGACTTTTGTAGCACAAGCCAAGCTGCCTTGCAATCCCCAGTTACATCAACAAATTGGTTCCTGGTACTCAAGTAAATCTGCAGGAATTTCAGTAATTTTTTGATACTTCACAACCTCCTCTGTGCAGGGCCCACCAAGAGCCTCAGAATCCATCTTAGTGGGAAGCAGATGTCTCTGATCATTGTGGCTACAGTTGCTACGTTTTAGTACCAACTTTTTAAGGTAATTTACTTCTGCCTGGACTGTCACAAGATTTCTCTACCAGAATATACTGACTGACTGCTACCATCAAATTCTGACCACAATACCTTGATCCTTTGCCTATAGGGATAGCACTGTGACTGACCCAGGCAGCTGAGGTTCAGCTGATTGTCATGGCACTGGATGTGTTCAGCAGGGTGTCTGAGAAGTGAATGCATAGAGGTGGTTCGGCTGTCTTAGGGTGAAAGGGAGAACACATTCTCCGTGAGCACACATTTGAGATAGATCATCCCTGGTAGCGAATGAAGAGAGACAGCTTGCAGTGCCTTATGTCAGGAGTGATTGCTAGAAATGCCTTCATAGAATATGTGGGATTGCTCAGCATGGTCAACCCATTGCACTGCATCCTATAGGTAGCTTACCCATGCATACACAGGGAAATGGGGTGTAGATGTTCACTGTTTGCAGTGCAAGCTCAGTGCTTTGTAAATACTTGTAAGAGCTTGCTGAAAGAAAATAAAAAACAGGGTCAAAAACTCTTTACCCAACTAATGATCCAGGTTGTTGTTGAAAGTAACTATCTTCTCAGATTTACTAATTAATACATAAGCAAATATTCCACCACATGTAAGATCTCCCATAAAATGAGTTATAACACAGAGAAGATCTAGCAGACTGTATATCAACTAAGAATTTATAGTACCTGGTATTTTTTATAATCTTTCTTGTTGTGAATTCACACACTATCACCAAAATTACAGTGATCAACACATTTAAAAAATATTTACCAGTTCATCCCTGAGTAACCAATATTCAGCAATACATAGTGATAATGAGATTAACCTGCTTTAACTCAGGCCCCTCATACTGGGTATCCTCCTGGCAAAGTGCTTTTGAATTCTTTCCATTCTACATAACTGAGTACTGTGACACATGCAAATAGAACTGCAGTGTTCAGTTATCAGTCCGATTGTGGTTTTGTAAATGGAAGTAAAACTAGTCTGTCTGTATTAATAAATGTCATAAAGATATCAATTTCATAAGAGCTCCTCCTAACAAACCTTCACTGGATTAGATTCAAAATTCACAGTATTATAATTTTTAATCCCCAGATCTCTTTTAAACTTCACCTTCTTAATAGTTGAGTTGTCTGGGTCATAGTGATAATTAGAATTTCCCACACCAAAATACACAAGACATATCTTGCTTATATTAAATGGCATTTCAGTAGATGTTGCCCATGTATGTAAATTATCCAGGCAAGTTGAAAAAGAAAATTGATAAGACAGACCAGAATTTGAAGAGCTGGTTTTATCATCATCAGCATCCAAACACAGAATCCTGTGGAACACCCACTTTAATCACACACACTTCAGATAGAGAGCAGTCACGTTTGTCCTTAAATTCTACCCTACCAACCAACTTTATCCATCTGATCACATAATCATTAATACCATAATGGTGTAACAGTATGAGGTTAACCCTATGATGTGGCATAGTATTGAAAGCCTTGGACATGGAGGTATAGAACATCCACAGCTCACCCATTATCCAATGTCTTTCTTAAGGAGCAATAAAAGACAGGAAATTTATGCTACCCGACCTACCAGCAGCAAATCCATGATGTGTAACATACTACCTATCCCCTGTAGTTCAGTAATATATTCAGAAATCACCTTTTCAAAACAGTTTCCCACAATACGTGTGAGAGAGGTCTGTAATTACCTATTTTATAAAGATCACCACCTTTGGACACTGGGGAAACGTGCCATCTTCTAAATACCGAGCACATGTCCTGCCTGCAAGGGTTTCTGAAAAAGGTAACGGACTTTGAGAAATATCCCTGATTATTGCTGACAGAAAAATACCATTAATACCATCAGGACCTGCTGCACAGCTTGTCTAATCATCGTTAATAACTTATCGGCACTTAATGAAAATATGACAGGACAGTCACCTTTTAATTCAAGTGGACCACTATCATTAACTAGTGATGTAATAGTACTTACAAAATGTCACAGTAATGTATTTAACAATATGCTTGAGTCTGTAACTAATTTGTCCCCAGATCTCATAGTGAAACCAGAATTAGTATCACTGATGTCCTTCATGGATGCATCTGCAGTCATAACAACTGGGTTGTCCTGTCGTCAGGCAGCCCTTCGGTCGGCCGGATTCCAAAGTCCGGGTCCGGCTTCGGCTGATGTCGCACTTCACCTGACGTCATCTCTGCTGGTCTTCGGGTATAAAGGCATCAGCTGACGCCATTTTCCTCAGTCTTTCTTGCCGCGTGGCGCCCGAAGCAGAAGCTGTTCGCAAGTGCCGGTCGGTCAGATCCAGAAATTACTACTACCGAATACTACTTCGAAGACTTCTAAAAGCTAAGTACCCCGTTGGGGACTCTTTCTTGCCTCAGCCGATGTCAGAAAAAGTCAATAACTGTTTAACTTGTGGGAAACAAATACCTCATAAAGATTTCCACTCTTACTGTTTGCCTTGTTTAGGCCCAGACCACGACGTAGCAGCCTGTTTGGCCTGTGCTTCATTCAACCGACGAACGCTTAGGCGTCGGTCGGAGTTTGCTGAACAGTTTTTCGGCTCAGATTTTGCGTACATTATGCCGCCGGCTCCTCCGACTACCCAAATTGTTAAAAACCGCAAAGAAAAAGACCGACACTCGCGGTCCGCGGTTTCGGCCGAAACCATGGTTAAGCAAACCGCGAGTGTCTCGGTTTCGGCCGAAACCGAGAAAACTGATCAAAGTACAGCTGAATCAATGACTACTACTGAGGTTCCTGCTACCTTACTTGAATCGGCCTCAGAAATTTTACCTACAACAGTGGTTACTAGTGACTTATCAGACACCATCCCTTTGGATGTCTCTACCCCAGCACGTGGTGCTGCTAGGCCTCCTGCAGCCATGTCTATTAAGGCCTTTGCCAGGGCTAAAGCAGCCAAATCTACTAAATCAGTGCCTGTTAAACCCCCCTCAACCAGGCCCACTTCTAGTTCACAAATGCTTACTCTGGCAGAAGATTTAATATCCTTAATTAGGGGATCTCAATCTCACCCAGACAGGGCCTCTCAGCCCCCAGAAAAGAGACCTAGAGCAGAGCCCCCCGAGCCTGTGTCCTCTGATGATTCTGCGGATGACTCAGATATTACAGACCAGCCAGAGGCTCCTTTCTCCAATTATGAAGACTCAGATGCTGAAGAATCCATTCCAGCTGCTTCTCCACCAGAAGAATTCTCCTTTGTGGAAACCTTACATGCCATGTGAGAACAATTCCAATGGCAGGAACAGGATTTCTCAGATTCCAGAAAAAGACTTAGGACTTTTCTGCACCTTCCACAACACAGGCCCTTAGCTATACCTCCTGTCCTCTCTGTTGTGGACGATGCATTTAATGATGTCTGCACTGCACCAGATTCCTTACCTCCAGCCCCTGCCAAACCAGATAGATTTTACAGGGTACCAGACACTCATCATCACCTTTACAAGGCCCCACTTGCAGACCCCGAAACTATATCCCAGGGGCTTAAGGCAGTAGCCTCGACCACAGCAAAAAACCCTATTCCTTCTGAAAGGGAAGCCAGGTCTTTAGACAGATTGGGCAAAATGGTTTACACCTCAGCTACTCTTTCAGCTAGAGCTTTAAACTGTCAGTTTCACATGATACAATACCAAGAGTTTATGCTTGATCAGTTAACTAAAAAGCTATCCTCTGATGACTCTATAGATAAGAAATATGTATTAGAAATGGTTAATAACATACAACAGGTTAGTAACCTTTCCTTTGACTGCACATACCCTTCAACCATCCAAGAGAAATTATATTTTGATTGATTTTCCTGTTGGTGCTTGTACATAGGAAAATTTTACTGGAAAGTTTGTTTTAGGAAAATCTCTTTCATCTGTGCCACATGTACATGGAAAAGGGAAGAGGTAAGGCAGAGTGCTGGCACTGCATGCAATCAGGAGTCTGCTGCTACAGCTCTGGTGATGGGACACTTCAGGCGCCCACGGGACACTTCAAATCCCGGCACCTAGGCCTATCCCGGTCCCTAGTCCTAGGCATATTAATGGGTTTTCTTTCTTACCCTGTTTTTATCTCCTTTCTGGCCCTTTCATAATTTTTGTGTTTTTCATTTGTGTTTTTTGTGTTTTCACAGGTGAAGGTCATCTGCATATTGCCTCGCATCATCATAACCTTATGAAAGAATAATGCTAGTTGTGGAGTCCCCTATGGCATGGATTATGAATGCCATATGGTATTATATATTATGATATATATATATATATATATATATATATATATATATATATATATATATATATATATATGTACTTTTCACATTTTTCTTTGTCTGTCAGTAGTAATCTGTTTGCATTTTTTTGTCCTCCATAACTGAAAAACCAGTACAACATTTCTTTCTCCTCATCATCCTGACTGCAAGAAGATGCGTGGAGCAGAAGTACAGCAGTTGTTGTTGGAGAAAAGAGAAGTGTACCATCTACCCTGGAGCCTTGCACATTGCTGCTGGAGGAATGATGGAAGTCCAACCAAGGCTGTTAAAATGTGGCTATGATGCACTGGAGGCTTCATTTAGATCAGCCATGACTGGCACAGTGATAAGAAGACATGCACGGCTGAAGGAACAGGTCTTACCGGATCATGTTAAAGCTAAGTTATTAGATGCTCCTATGGATAAGGCCAGTTTGTTTGGTACACCTGCCCAGCAGGTAATGAAGAAAATGGAAGAAAAAGCAAAATCTGTACAAACGGTTAAAGATTTCTTGCAGGTTCAGCCCCAAGGTTTAGCAGGAACTGGCCTGCCAAAATTGGTCCTTTCCTGACTCCACAAGATCCCAAAGGGGCAGGAATAGACGCTCCAGAGGCAGAAATCAATCCAGCGGGGTGCCTACAGAGGACGACAGTGGCAAGGTAATAACAGAGGCACAGACACAGCCACTACCACTACAACAGCACAATCACAGTGACTTGATTCTAACTCCGCCTACCAGGGAACAAATAGCAGCACCATTCGGCGGAAAATTAACCTTATTTTCGAAGAACTGGCACTATATCACAAAAGACAAGTGGATTTTGCAAACCATAGACCAAGGTTACCGGTTCCACTTCCACACTTTACCAGTCAAAAGAGGAATGCCAAACCTGCCTCCAAATCAAAAAACAGAAGCTCTACAACAGATAATGCAATTAACAAAGATGAGAGCTGTGGAAAGAGTACCAATGACAGAACAAGGCAAAGGATTCTACTCCAGACTATTCCTAGTTCCAAGAAAGGAAAAAAGTTGGAGACCTATTCTCGACCTGTCCACCTTAAATACATACATCATTGTCCCAAAATTCAAAATGCTGACCCTACAGCAACTTCTTCCCATGCTGGGCAAGGAGTGTTGGCTGGTAACTCTAGATCTCAAGGAGGCATACCTGCACGTCCCCATTCGACCAATTTGCAGAAGATACCTCAGATTTCTTGCAGGATCAGAGCACTATCAATTCTCAGCATTGCCCTTTGGCTTATCTACTGCGCCCAGAGTATTCACAAAATGCCTGGCATCAGTAATCGCCCACTGCAAACTACAGGGAATCCAAATTTATCCATACCTGGACGACTGCCTGCTACAAGGGGACAACAAAAGCAAGCTGACAACAGATTTACAAAGGGTCATTTACTTGCTACAAGCGCTGGGATACACAGTCAATTTACAAAAGTCAAGGCTGATACCATCCCAAACAAGGACATTCTTGGGCGCGGAATTGGACACAGTAAAACAAATGGCATTCCTAACTGCAGAAAAACAAAACGAACTCCCTCTTTACTTCTTGGCACTAACAAGACAGAACAAGCTAACAGCAAGAAAAGTTCTGCAGGCCTTGGGCTTCATGGCATCATGCATAATCTTGGTTCCACATGCCAGACTACATATGAGAAAACTACAGTGGTACCTAAAGAATTTATGGTCCCAACACAGGCACAGCCTAGAAGCAGAAATTCCACTAATCCCATGCCTAAAACAGGAGTTCCTATGGTGGGCTCAAGCATGCCAGTCAAACCCAGGCCTACCCTTTCACAACTATCAAGCAAGCCAAACCATCACAACAGACGCCTCAGACCTAGGATGGGGGGCTCACATGCTGGACAAATGCGTAAGGATTGTGGACGAGGACCAGCTTCACCTGCACATCAACCTAAAAGAAATGCTGGCAGTAAAACTGGCAATCCAAAAATTCAGACCATTTCTCAAAGAAGGCCATTTGATGATAAGGACAGACAACACCACAGTCATGTGGTACATCAACAAACAGGGAGGCACTCATTCATACCCCCTATGCAGAATGACTTTGGACCTTTGGAACCTGGCACTCAGCTACAACATCCAGTTACAGGCAATATTTGTACCGGAAAGGAGAATACTCTAGCAGACATGTTAAGCAGAACCACCTCGGATGCTCACGAATGGATGCTACACCCGGACATCTTCAAGACCATCTCAAAGAAATGGGGAATGCCACAGATAGATCTATTCGCTTCTCTCAATCACCAGCTCAAAAATTCTGCACAAGGACATTCCACCCACTTGCATGGAAAGTGGATTCGATCTCCTTCAGCTGGAAAGGTCTGACAGCATATGCATTCCCACCTCTTCCCTTGATACACAAGGTATTACTAAAAATCAAGGAGGAACGTCCAAGGATAACCCTGATAGCTCCAAACTGGCCAAGACAACACTGGTACCCATTGCTGAGGAGCATGTCTCGGGACAAAATGTGGTCAATACCCCTGATGCCTTTGATGTTAACTCAAAACAACTACAGCATCATGCATCCAAACCTAAAAACGTTGCAACTGACTGCATGGAACATCACATAGCAGCAACTAATCCAGAACTTTCCCAAAGGGTTGAAGACATTATCCTTGAAGCCCGCAGACCTTCAACAAGAAGGAACTATGCAGGAAAATGGAAAAGGTTTGTCATTTGGAGTGCAGAAAGAGGAAAAGATGTGTCGAATATAGATATTGCTAACATTCTGGAGTATTTGGCAGAGCTTCTACATACAGGCCTGTCCTATTCCTCCATCAAGATACATGCATCAGCTATTTCAGCAGAATACAGCTTTGATCCACCTGTCTTTTCACATCCTTTACTCAGGCAGTTCCTCAGAGGGATCAAGAATGTAAAACCTCCTAGGAAACCACCATTGCCAGCTTGGGATTTGAACTTTGTGCTAGAAAAGTTGACACTGCACCTTTGAACCAGCAGCAACAGCAGACCTACAGCATCTATCGTGGAAAACTGCTTTCCTACTGGCAATAACCTCAGCAAGGAGGGTTTCTGAACTTCAGGCCCTAATGGCAGTACAACCCTTCCTAATCTTCCACCAAGATAGAGTGTCCATGAGGACTAATCCTACATTTATGCCTAAGGTGGTATCCAGAGTGTCTTTAAACCAGGCAATCCACCTACCTACCTTCTTCCCAACCCACAAAACAGAGGGAAAGAATGCTGCATACCTTGGATGTACATAGACAGCTACGCTACTACCTGGACAGAACAAAAGTAACAGAAAACTGACCAGCTTTTTGTAGCCTATGCAACAGGAAGGGAAGGAAAAGCTATTTCCAAACAGACAATCTCCAAATGGATAGGAAATTGCATACGATTCTGTTACTCCTTCCATGGAAAACCAATTCCACAGAACATAAGGCCTCATTCTACAAGGGCAACAGCCACTACCACAGCCTTCTTACGAGGAGTGGCAACCAAGGACATTATTGAGGCGGCTACTTGGACCTCCGTGCATACATTTGCCAAGCATTATAATTTACCTCTGTATTCCAGATCCCGAGCAGGGTTTGCCACTGCTGTACTGCAAGGGATCCTAACCACACCATAATCTATTCTTCCTCCTCCCTTAGTTGGCTATGGTATTCTACCCAGTTGTTATGACTGCAGATGCATCCATGAAGGACATAGTACAGTTTTGTACCTACCATAAATGTAGATGTCCGAACTGGATAGCATCTGCAGTCAGGATTACCCTCCCTCCTTCCCCCCCTCTGTGGTACTCCTAGGGTATTTACCCTTCTAATAGCTAGCTGATGGGGGGAGTCTCTTATGGTGTATTTGTTTGTATATATGTACATACATGCTTATTTTTTGTGTTTGCCTTCTATCTTTCTGGAAACATTGGCATTTACCCAAAATTTAGCCTTCCAAGAGGGCAACTGGCATCTGGGGCAAGAAACACTGAGGAAAATGGCGTCGGCTGATGCCTTTATACCCGAAGACCAGCAGAGATGACGTCGGGTGAAGTGCGACATCAGCCGAAGCCGGACCCGGACTTTGGAATCCGGCCGACCGAAGGGCTGCCTGACGACAGGACAACCCAGTTGTTATGACTGCAGATGCTATCCAGTTCGGACATCTACATTTATGGTAGGTACAAAACTGTACTTTATACTGTTTTTCTTAAATAAGTACTAAGATAGCTTTCCTTGCAGGCCATTTTAAACCTAGTCACTTTCCCTTTTTGTGCTTGAATTAACCTATCCCATTTGGTCAGAGATGGACCTTTCACATACACTGGTCACTAATTATATATTGTTACTAATGAAAATAACTGGAATCATACCATAGATAAATTTGAGGGGAGCCTTGCATGGGAGAAAGCTTTTATGAGCTGACTCTGTCCATTAGTGGTACAGGAGGCAGTCATGGGGTAAATTTTCTGCTTCCCATTCATAGATCCAAGTTGTGCTTGACTATGAACAGGAATGAACTTTGTGTAGATAGGGAGTCTGTTCTGAGCAGCAGTATCCTCTGCGAGATATACCAGTCCCTGTAAACCGTTCTGTTGATGATGCAGAAGAGATGTAGGTCCCTAGACCAAGTATTTTTGATACCATTTGACTTGCTGATGTGCAGTTAACCCATCAGTACTGGTTTGGCGGATGCCTTGTATACCAGGTACAGGTCACCTCTTAGCAGTCTGTGGGATACCAAGTATAGAGACAGGGCTTTGAGTCGGTCCATGTAGGACATGTTGTTTAGGCCTTGTATTCTTTTAGCAAGGTATCTCTTTAGGCATTCCAGCTGTTGCATGTGTCTTGACAGATGTATGCCAAAGGGAACATTATACTCCATAATTGGCCCAAGGATGGCTGATAAAGGGGGGTAATGACATCCCTAGATCTAGACACAATCTTTGTTCATAAGCATGCAATATAGAAAAAACTTTATTACAACAATGGACACGTGTTGGTCAAAAGTCAGGACACTGTCCACATAAGTTCTTAAATAACTGGGTTAACAGGGTGAGTGAATGACATAATGGTTAAGGTGTTTACCTTGGAGACACAAGGTGCAGGGTTTGATTCTCACATGGGGTAATTGGCTAGGCGTAAAATGGTCCACAAGGGCAGTTAGCCTAGTACTAATCTATGAACCTATGAACTCTTAACGGAGTATTGTCAGTGTAGTAGTTCCCTAGGGTGGATGATTTCCAAAGAATACAGTAATGCATTGTTTCAGTCCATGATTTTAGCACCAGTGATATGGGACAAACCTTTCTGCAGAATGGCCAAGTTATTTGGGGATTCAATGACTGCTCCTAGCTTGCAGTCATCTGAAAACTTAGTCAGCCAGTGCCCTTTTGTATTGACATTTACTTCAAAAAAGTAGAAGCCAAGCAGAAGAGGTCCCAGCACAGAACCCTGGGAGACTCCACTGGTAACTGGTCTCTTTTTTGGAGGTAACTTCCCCTGTTTTAAATTCCTAGGTCCTGTTAGCCATTTGTCAATCTAGCCAGTGACATAGTGGTAGATGTTCTCCATTTGCTTGGTACTAAACCTGTATGCAGGCTGAGAGTGAACAGCGTTAGGGGTGTGGCTAAATCATGCTTCATGCTATTTAAGATGCATCCAGGAATATTGTCAGGACCTATTAATGCAGTATTTTTAGCTCTTGACTTTTAGGACTTGGTCTTGTGTGAATGCTGGAGGCGAGACAATTTCAGATATAGCTTGAGGGTCAGAAAGAGGGGAGAGAGGGGTAAAGGCAGAGCTAAATTTATTAGCCAGTAGGTTCACTATATCTTCAGCCTTAGTAAAGGAAACATTGTTCATAATCAGCTTAGTGCATTGCTGCTTTGTGCCTTCGAGATTGTAAACTTAACTAAAAAGGCATTGTGATAGTTTGGCTTGAGTAGCTATTTTAGCTTCTAACTTGGCCTTTGGATTTTATTAAACTCATGAGGAGTTTATCTCAGTGACAAGGGCTCTAACATTCTGGGAATTACCGTTCTTATTATTGGTAAAAATTTGTTTCCTTTTTTTGTAAAGCTTGTTGCTATGGTGCCACCATGTGGGTTTGTTCTGGCATTAGCTCTGCACTTCTTCCTACAGGCTACAGTTGCATGTGTTCAGCTGTTTACATGCTGCTATATGTGGTGGTGCACATTTCTGCATATTCAGTGGAGTTAAGTGGGTTTGATGGGGATTTGAAGCTTACCAGTGTATCACTTAGGAGTAGGTAGTTTGTACTAAAGACATTTCTGAAGGTACCTTGGAAGAAGGGATCTCTGGTTTCAGTTTTATTTCGATGGATACTTTGTGGTCAGATGTAAATGATGAAGATACACATGGTACAAGATGCTCCCATATTAGAAAGGACAAGATCCAAAATGTTGTTTCTCCAAGTGAGTACCCTGACTAATTGTTCCAGGACATTTGTATTATCAAAGTCCAGGAATTTCTGTGGTTGTGCACTAGTGGTGGTGTGGGTTTCCCAGTTTATAGCCGAGTAGTTCAGATCACCTAGGATAATAGTGTTGAGTTTAATACTTGGTGATTCTACTTCCTCTAGATAGGCTTTGTGTCTTAGATGGAGTTCTTTAGCTAGTTAATATATGGTATGGGACCTTTCTGATGGTTATTTGGACATGAAGCTCTAGTACATCATGCTATTTTACCAGCCTTGATGCATGTTTCTTCTGGATGAAGTTTGAAACACCCCCGCCTTTTTCCCCCTTCTACACAGTAGCTGATCTAAATGTGTTGAAGGCATTATAGCCCTGCACAACCAGTGTTTTCTCTATTTTAAACCGTTTGTCTCAGCCAGTTTTAAAGACATCAGTGTCTTCCAGGGTGAGAAGGGCTTGTAGGAAGTGGAGTTTCTTGTTTAGGCTCCTAACATTGATCTTTACCACTTTAATTTTCCTTTGCTTTGTTTCATTATGTTGGTAGCTTTATCAGATTGGCACTGCCTAAAAAAGTCAGTATGGGGTTGGACAATGTCTTTGCCAATAATTGAAACCTTAGAGGGGACAGATTCAGGCAATCCCTGGCAAATCAGCGTGTTCTGTCAATCATATCCTTCCAAGCCGACAAATATTGGACGCCCACTGAGTGACACCAAAAACTAAGCCAATTAATTTTTTTTTTTTTTTTTTTTGCTCATATTCAGGTAGTCATATTTCAAATGACTGCAAAAAGCTTTATTTAAAAGAATGTTTTATGCCAAACTGTGATTTTAATTCTGCCTTGCATCCTTCACCATTTTCCTGAATGTATAATTAACTGTCTTATATCATTACAATTCCTTTTGTCCAGAATACTTTTTAAAATTTTTTTCCATAAATTTCTTGTCCTATTGCATAATTTATTCAAGGGTTTATTCCATCAGGATGATTTAAACAAAGGTGATTTACAAGGAGCTAGGAGCAGAAATTCCCCAATTAAAATAAGAAACTATAAAAAGTTTTGCAATTTATCTCAACATCACTTGAGCAAACTGCTCTACACTAATCCCATTCTGGTGTCTTTCTAATTGTATCATAATCAGCCCTATAAAAACATATGGTACACTCTATTATTCTTGGTTCTAATGGAATTATTAACCTCACAAGTCCAAGAAACACACAGATGTTCAGAACCAGTTAATTTAGAACAAGTTTTACAGTCATTATTGTAGTCCAGATTTCTAACCCATACTGTATCTAAAATTTTATCACCCCTCTTAGGAGATTACACAGTCTGAGAATAATTATCTACTTTACTACAAAAGTAAGTAAAGTAAGAAATCATCTCGGGCTACCCCTTTTATCTGCCTGAATGATGTCCCCTCTCACCTGACTGTTATCCCGAAAATGGAGGATGAATTGGTCAGTTGTCTGGGAGAGGGAAGATGGAGGGTCATCAGGCAATGAGGGCAAAAAATGGAATAAGTTCTTACCATAATGCAGAGTAGTCATGCAGCACATTTATATGCGAAACAGCCATAATATCAGAATAGTTGCATTATCCTCCTTATCTGCACAAACTTCCATTCATTGGACAGTAGTGTGTAAAATCACAAAGCTGAAGTTAACATGGCTAGGTTACTGCTTTTATCATCTATTTCAAGAATATCCTTTTTGTGGACATGCACATTGAGGCTTGCATGGTCAGTGTTAGACAGTGTAAGCAACCACAACTACTTGGATTTTCATTGGAGCAATAAGGCTTCCTGCTGCCCTTCTGTGTTGCAGGTTTCTGCACTCTAAGGTTTGCTTCCATTCTGTCATGTCCTGTTTTGTTTGACTTCCCGTTGGGGGGGAAGTAGTGCTTACTGTTTAAGATTCTTCCTAGCAATTAATCATTGTACATAGTCAGTTGAGGTAAGAACTTGGATACCTGAATGCTTATTTAATCTTTGAGAATGCTCTCTGTCTTAGTTACTTCTTTACCCTTCCTGTATTTCCATTTTACAAACCTTTTACACAGTTGGATCTATCGTATTAAGGGTTTGTAATTTTATATCCTTATTTTTTTCTTCTTGATTTCAGGCATGGTTCACTAATGTTCCGTGGTACAGCTGGGAAACCTAGGGCTAGGCTTGTTTCCTTTCACCTTGTGTAGTGACACCGTATTGTAAGCCAGCGTTAGGGTTTTGCTTCTTGAACACAGGAGCTGGAAATGTTTGAAGAGGTTTGCTGGAGCGATCGTCAAAAGGTAGATTCCAGTTGTTCCCCACTGCTGAGAGCTCTAAAAACATAAAATACTAACGTATCTGTAATTCAGTGTTTGTCTGTATGCATGCATGTATGTGTGTATATATTTGCCTGTATGTGCAAATAGTGTGTGCGCACGCTCATGCACGTGTGTTTAGATGTGATGCTTATCAGATAATACAAGTTTTTATACTTTAAAAAAAATAAAGTGCAAGTGTGGCAAAAAAAAAACAACAAATTTGTAAATTCTGAAACTGGTTGTCATTCTTTACAAGAAGGCTTCACCCCCCCCCCCCCCCCAATAACACTCCTTGATGATGGGAAGTTGTGGCACCACCCACCTCCTCTGCTACTTTTATATTGCTTCCAGGATTGTTGTACTTTGGAGTAGGAAGGATCCTCTTGAGTTGCAGTACTCTTGGATTTTCCTCATTTGTGCATAATTTTTCTCTATTTTGAAGATCACAGTTACTGTAATTGGACTTTCAGCATACCATCTAAATAAATGGAGTCACACATTTGCGTGCATGTAAAAAGACACATTGGGAGATACAGATCTGTATCCATCCAGCCACATGATCGTATGTACTTAATGTACTGCAGTGTTGTTTTCGCCAAGCTATTAACTTTGTTCCAGCCAAGTGGCAAAGAAGGGTGATGCTGAAACAGTGACCCATATATGATTAGCTGCATGGATGCTGGAGTTGTCGGGTAGAAAAGGATGAGCTTTAATAGCTGATACCAACTCACCCATCCTGGGATGGAGGAGGGGGTGACCCACCACATTGACAAGACAAACCTACTAGAGTAGATTACCATCTTTGAAAGAGGCTAGGTCAAACTTGTACTGTTAGTCAGTGTAGTACTGACTCAGTGATGATATGTGTGGTAGCATGCACATCAGTCCCTATCCAGGCAACTGTCATGAGCAGGCTTTCCACCATTGAGGAGGGATAAGGCAAGAACATCCTCAGAGCAAGTGCACTGGAATGCTCCCTAATGCCTGGCTCATGTTTCCCAGAGAATCAGTGGCTTATTAGGCCCCCAGAACAGAACAGATGAGCTGAAGGGCTCTCATCCAGTTTAGGGATGCCTCGCTGTTGTCTCTGGGGGACAAAATGAGCAACTAGAGCACAAACAGGAGAGCCACTGGGCAAGGTCCTAGGGAGATACTTAAAATAAAAAAAAGATGTTAACTTTATGAATGTAATGCAGTGTACAATGTTTTATGACCCGAGTGTGTAGAAATGTTCGTTTCAGCCTTGGGCCCGAGTCATTACTAATAAATGTTTGTTGATCAATCCATCTACCTAGTTAGAGAGTTGAAGTAAGTAAATAACTGTAATAAGTGGGCAGTTGATTAGGTTGAAGTGAATATTGTTGATTACAGGATTTTGAAATTAGTTATTTGCTTACAAATAGCTGAATAACGAGCTTAATTTTATATCATTTGTTTCCTTTATAAAACTGTGCACTCAACATGTCTCTGAATTGTTAGTATTTATAAGTCTGTAAGAATTTGCCAACTTACATGCACTGCTTCTGAAACCATATTTTTGCTTTACTTAACTGCATTATCCCTTCCAGTGTTGCAAACATACTGTTTTAAGTTCTGAACTGTAACAGAATTTTAGTACAGAAGTCCTTTCTAGAAAGATAAACATGATGGATATTGGTTAGTGTGTGTGTGTGTGTGTGTGTGTGTGTGTGTGTGTGTGTGTGTGTGTGTGTCTATATATATATATATATATATATATATATATATATATATATAAGCACCAGCTTTTCTCAATTTTTTTGTGTGCATGCATGTTAATGTCTTGTAGACTCTATACTAACTTATTTGTTTCTTTTTACAGGAATTTATTTGACAAATATCTTAAAAACAGAGGAAGGCAATCTTGATTTCCTTAAAAGACATGGTAAAGACCTAATAAATTTTAGTAAGAGGAGGAAGGTGGCGGAAATAACAGGAGAGATCCAGCAGTATCAGAACCAACCGTATCGTTTAAAAATAGAAACAGATATCAGAGTGAGTTACAAGTTTTATTGGTTTTCACTACCCTCTGTTTTCATCTGACTTTTTAATTTCTGTAGTACATTTTAGAAAAAGTCATAAAAGAACTTCAAGACAATGCTTTTATCCAGCACATTGGAATTGTAACCTTTGACCTCATTCAACATTATCATGCTTTTGCATTTATTTCATTTCACTTTTTTTTATATATTTACATTGTCAGTGTATTAGATTTGGAGCTTCTGTTCCCAGGATTCCACTGAAAATGGTCTGCACTTATTTGGATATTCTTGGTGAACAGATGTAAACATTGGATCCATCCTTTGACAGGTCAGCAATTGAGTTCATTCTCTCTACCAGTCATATTGCTACATATTTTTTTCTTAGAAGCTCCCTAGATAAATGTTTAATTCTGGCACTTTCCACGATGTCACTAGCTTCCTGTACAACCATGCACAACTTTTTCATTTTAAATAAGTTTTAAGCATCTTTATTTAACTACATTTAAACAATGATATGTACACCTACATTAATAAAAAGTAAACAAATCATAGTAACATTTTTCTGTTTTCAATCAGTATGCAAATACGTTTTCTTGTTTTTTAATTAAAAAAAACAGCTTTAATAAAAACCTAATAACTCTGTGACATTCATCTTTGAATATAATGCAATAAAAAACAGCTTTCATCTCACACACGAGATGATTTCTGACTGAATAAAATCCTCTGAAGTCTACTTGGGGGTATATACCTGTGCAGGCATTTCCTTGCAAAAATCCTAAAATCTTCTGAGCAGTGTTGCTTGCTTAGAAGTTGTGCAGATTTCCTTTCATTGTGCCTTTGTAAATTTCCCTTCCATTCTCTGATTGATTCTTATCGTTAATGTGCAGTATTTTTTATGCCCTACTAATTAACCATTTTTAATAGCAGTTTCTGTTCTAGACTCAACTTGAGTTGGCCTTTCACTTAGTACTACCCTGTCTTTTGCGTTCAGCCTTCCCTATTAATTATTGATAATAGAGTGTAGACAGTCCCACTCTGTTACCTTTCTCTCCTGAATTCTTTGCTACCGATACCTTGGTTCCTTTGCTAATTTTTCTCCAGTATTGCCTATTTTGCATTTACCTACTTGCATACATACCTGTTGGTAAAGTCTCCTCCTTTCCCACACTGGCTTAGATCTTAGAATTATTTCTGATATTTTAGGAATATACTACTCTGTATGGTGGTGGTAGTTTTCCTTAAGGAGTTTTATCCAAAATTCTAGTTTCTCTGGCTTTAACCCTTCCTCCCCTTCTGTCATCTTTTTCCACTTTAATTCATAACTTTCTGCTTGAGTAGTGTTTTGTGTGCATGTGTATATTTGTGTGTGTGTATATATATAACATTAAAACCAAAGCATTGAAATCCCAAAACACTGAAAACTCAGAACATTGAAAGTGGGCTTCATAACATTGAAAACTACATTGCACAAATATAGTATCACCTCCACTTACACCACCACCTAACTAACAAACGCACTTTCTACTACGTTTCTGAAGGGGGGCAAGCCCCCCTGCACCCTCCCCATGTGGGGGGCTCTGCCCCCAAACCCCCTGTAAATTAAATATACCATCTCCAAGATCGCAGTACAGTGGAAAAAAGTTAATTTCATAACTCTAGTGTGAGGTTAGGAAATTAACTTTTTTTCCACTGTAGTGTGATCTTGGAGTTGGTATACTAGGAAATTAACTTTTTTCCAGTGTAGTGCGATCTTGTTGTTAGTATATTTAATTTATGGGGGGGGTGCAGGCGGGCTTGCCCCCCTGCAGAAACATAGTAGAAAGTGTGTTAGTTGTTATAGGTGGAGAGGATGTTATTTACTTTTGCATTGTTGTTTTCATTGTTATGAAGCACACTTTCAGTGTTCTGAGTTTTCCATGTTTTGGGTTTTCAGTGTTTTGGGATTTAGATGTTTTGGTCTCAATGTTATGAAATTTCAAAGTTATGAAGTAGACCCATAGATATATATATATATATATATATATATCTATATATATATGGGTCTACTGTATAACTTCGAAATTATACAGCAGACCCTGTGTTCTGCGAAAGTGCACTTACTCGAAAGTGCATTTCCGTGAACACTGCTTCTGCGAACATATTGCACTACAGTGGAGGGATAGTAGGGAAACGTTCTATGTCCTCCACTGTGGTGCGATAGTCACGGACCTTATGGTTAGGGCACGGGTCATGGTAAGGGGATAGCCCTACTAGCTATCCCCTTACCATGGCACGTACCCTAAGGTCCATGACTCCTGCACGAAACTGCAGTATGTAGCTCATTCGCTGAAGTGGGTTTCGTGAAAGTGCACTTTCGAGTAAGTGCACTTTCGTGTAACCCAGGGTCTACTGTGTAATTTCGAAGTGTATTTTCGAAGTTATACAGTAGACCCATATATATATATATATATATATATATACACACATACACACACACACACACACACACACACACACACACACACATCTCTATATATGATTTAACTCTCTAGCTCTAAAGTACTGCTTCAGATCAGTTAACCCTAATCCAGCTTTTTATGGAGAAGCAGCTTATCCCACATAACTCTTCCCGACTTCCCTTCCCATGTAAAGTCCTTTAGTTCTTTATTATCATCCATAAGTTCTCTGACTGATAAATTACTGGTTACATCTTGCTATCTATACCGATAGTTTCAAGTTTCTCAATTTTTGTATCATCTTCCTGTATATTCTTAGGTACAGCAATAGAATTAATTTTAATCCGTACCTCTAAATATTTCATCTGTTCATGTCTTCATAATTGAGTATTGCTGAAACTCTTCCTGCATGGGCATATAGTTTACTGATGCAGCCTTTGTTTTACTTTCATTTAGCAAGAACAGTGGGTAAACCACATCCCAAACTGAAAACAACCACCACTTGAAGGACAACTCGTTTCAGTCAAAAGTTTGCAAGCAAGTTTAATCAAGCACTTTCTTCTGTAGAGTCAAGGATTTCCATGTCTGGAATATCTGCAGATAAAGCAAACTTTTCTGTTGTATCATACCAGTTATATCATTGAATTTGTGAATCTTTAATGTCTTTTGCCAACAGCTCTAATTGTAAAGCAAGTAACAGTAGGGAAAGAGGGCATCTTTTTCTGGTCCCCCTGTTCAAACCCAGCTTGTTAGAGAGGAACCCTTCTACTTTCATACTTGCCTCCAGAAGTTCATATTTCATCTTTATTTACCCGTATTATTCTACTAGGGAATGCAGCTGCTACCATTTCCCTTTTCATAAATACTCCCAGCTCTTTGTTGAATACTTTCTCTGCATTAAGGCCTATCAAAGTGGCAATAGTTTCTTATAATCTGCTTCCATCTGAATCATTATTATTCTATTAATTTTATCAAATGTTTCCCTCCCCTCCTCAAAACCACATAATTTCACGCTTTCCAAGATGATGCACACTGATCAACAAGCACAACTTCACCTCTGTCATTGTGAAAAAAGAAATAAACACAAAGGCCAGGAACTCTTGTCAGTTTTAGTAAATTCATTTACTGGCTAGTAAGTACACTGCTTGGATGCCAGCAAAGAAGAAAATGAGAGAACCTGAAAGATCATCAACTGAAAAAGGTGAAGAGAAAAAACTGACTGGGAAGAATACTGCAGCTGTTCACCAAAAAGCAGTTCAAGCTCCCGCTTTGGTGGAAATGATGGTTCTTTTAATCTAAAGGGAAAATAAGTCAAATATGCTCGGAGCTGATTTAAATAAATAAAACACTGAAGACATATAGCAACTTAAATAACAAAAGGCTGGAAAATGGAAGAAACGTTAACAGATATGCAGATGCTCTGATAAAACTGGAAAAAGGCAGATATCGAAATGAAGAAAAGGCTAGCTGAGTATGAGACTTCTCAATAAACGATAATTTTAAAAAATGGCAGAATTAAGAGGAGAGAGCACATAGGGAAAACCTGAGGTTTTCTGCTGTAACGGTGAAATTAGAAGGAACAGATTGTATTCATCTTGTGAAAGCACAGATAAGCAACTGGACTGGTATTCACACATGCTCTGGTAATTGAAAGGGCACATTGTGTGTATACTTCAATCCTGGCCATGAGAAAGCAGCCAAGACCTGTATTTAGTAACAGTGGATTCCAACCAGCAGAAGGAGTTGATCCTGATAAAATTGTGGTAAAAGGACAACATAGTAAAAGTTGGAGAGAACAGAGGGTTTCTTGAACATGGTTATCACTGTACATCAGGCGGAAGAGAAGCAAATTTATCCCAGCAGTCAGGGAACGTCAACAGGCAGGTGTGAGATTCAAGCTGCTGTATCCAGCAGTCTTTAGAATATTTTTCTGGAGGATCAAAGTCAATTTTTTATGCAGAACAGACTGAAGGAGAAATGCAAAATATAAACGTTTGTCCAACAAGGAGTGAGGCATCAAGCAGAAGAGGACTGTGCTTGTCATTATTCTGATGGTAAGGCTCACAGAGGGACATTGTTAGTGAAACCTCTCCCAATGTTCAAATCGAAAATGTGTGTGAGGAAAAAACACAGTAGTTGACTAAAAGAATCAGGAGTACCTTGGACTTGAACTGGAGACAGGTGTTGGGAGATGGAGATTGGATGACGACCAGCAACACTGAAATTAGTGAATAAATGTGAGACTATAAAGCATCAGTCACATTTGTGAATTATAGCTTTACAAGAAAAAGTGGCTAAGACTGGATTCTTGTTGACTTTGTTAAACTTGTTGGGGGGGGGGGCTGACAGGCATATGTTCTATTTCATGTCATTAATGATTGGAAAAACACTAAATGGGAAAAAAAGGAGAAAACGAGCAAAAGGAACTGTAAGTAGAAATAGTCTTTAACAGTATTTGTATAAACCATTTATGATATAAATTGCATGGGATGTAGTAAACTGTTACTACTTTTAGCAATTGTTATATGTGAAAGATGCTAAAGTAAACAGGTGTTTTTTTTTCTTTTTTTTTAAGTTTTAAGAAATCTAGGCATTACAATATAAAAAGAGAAGACAGGCTGGACAAAAGCATGTTTAAGTCAATAGGTCGTACTCTTGGGTTGTTGTCTTTCCAATAGAAATCTTGTTTAGGATTACCTGATTTGAAGGGATATTTTAAGGGTCATATACATAACACAAGCAAAAAACGATAATTCAAAGTGGAAAGGGATGATGGTGAAGCAGAGGGGGGGGTGGGGGGATTCAAGAAATAATGAGAGTGGGATTTTGGATGCTGAACCTTAAGAAGAATAAGAAATAGCCATTCCGAAGGTTATATCTATAAAGTAGAAGGAAGTATGCTAAGAATTAAGACAAGATGAGAAAAGAGATTCTGCTGACAGCGAAGACTGCAATTAGGGGTAGGGAGAATAGGTAAGAGGAGGCTGATATTTACTGGAGAAAACTGGCAAAGGAACCAAGGTATTGGGAACAAATAACTAGAGAGAGAGAGGTGATGGAATGGAAATAGGCATGAAGACATTTAGACTGCAGGCTGGAAGACTGCCTTTCGTATCAGTGATTGATATCAGAATATAGGCATAGAGAAAGGGATAGGGGAACACTAAGTGAAAGTCCTGTTCTGACCGAGTATTTAGCTGAATCTGGAACAGGAGCTGCTGTTAAAACAAGATAATTAATAGGACGTATAAAATATTGCATGATAACTATAGGAATCATTCAGAGAATTTTAGAAATAATTGGCAAGAGAAGTTGGTTAAGCAATTCACAAGAAAACAATGGGATGACATGTGCGGCTCCCATAATATGCAACAAAGTATGGCAGGTTTAGAATTTTGCTTGGAAGTGTTTGCATAGTTTTTTTTTTATACCCCAAGCAGACTGCAAAGAATTTTTCCTCAGGTTGATGGCAAATATTGCAGGGGTGATGGGGAAGAAAGCAGCAACTGGAAATGTATGTTTTGAGAGTGTAATGAGTTGGCAGACTTTAAAAATTCCCTATGGAGTACTCTGTCAGAAATATTCGATGAGCAAATTGGTGTAACTAAGGAAATTTATTCTTTGAGCTGGAATACAGGATCTGAATTGCCTATACATAGTAAGGTCTTGTTAAGTTTAATTTTGTGATTGCCAAAAAAAAAAAAAAACATTTACGAGAAAATGGAAATCAAAGTCTAAACCAACTGTATTTGAAGTAGTGAATATTGTAACAGAGATAAAAGAACTGGAAGTGAGACCTCTAGGAAAGGGTAAGGAACATATTAAATAGAAAAATGAAGATTGTTGGAAAAATAAATACAGAATAATGTTTTGGAGGAGGAGTGAGGTTTAAGGGGAAGCGAGGCGTGATCAGTTTATGTAATGTTGGATTGATGATAATTGTATGCAAAATATATATTTGATGTATAATGTTTGTAACTGTGAACATTTTAACATGATTTGTGATGTTCTTCGTGTTTCACTGTTGCAGTCATCACACTTGGATTATCCTGCCAGGGGTAGCCCTCAGTCGGCCCGAATAACAGAAGCTTAGAATTTCTGCATCAGTTGCTGTCGGTTCAGGACTGACGTCAGGTCGTCAGTGGTATAAAATCAGCCAGCCGACGCCATTACATCAGTTTTTCTTGCCCCAAATGTCAGGAGCCTCCCCAAATAGGGATCTTAGGTTATGGTGGGGAAAACACCACCAGTAAAAAGTAAATATCAATACCCCTGAAAGGGGTGAGTAATAGACATAGAGAGAGAGAGAAAAGGGGGCTGGAGGGAGGGAAACCAGGACTGCAACAGTGAATACACTTGAACATCTACATTTATGGTAAGTGTACACAACTGTACTATGTTCTTCATGTTCCACTGCTGCACTCATCACAGTTGGGTAGATTCCCAAAGCTGTAAAAGGTTGGAGGCAGTCAAGAAGAGCTGGGGCTGGCTAGCATGCCTTGCAGAACTGCTGTTGCAAAACCCGCCCTGCCAGGGGTAGCCCTCAGTCGGCCCAAATGCCAGAGGCTTAGTATTTCTGCATCGGTTGCTGTCGCTCCAGGACTGATGTCAGGTCGTCAGTGGCATAAAGTCAGGCAGCCGATGCCATTACATCAGTGTTTCTTGCTGAGGAGCCCGAAGCAGAAGCAATTCGCACGAGTGCCGGTCGGCTGCTACCTGAGTTTTCGTTTCCGAATTGAAGTTGAAGTCTTGTAAAGCTAAGTAACCCCATTGGGGATCCTTTTTTCTTGCTCTAACCGATGTCAGAAAAAGTTAATTGTCTCGCCTGTGGAAAGCAAATACCACACCGAGACTTCCATTCTTACTGCGTCACCTGTTTAGGCCCAAACCACGATGTCCCTCGCTGTCGCTTTTGTGCTTTGTTCAACTCCAGAACTATACATCGTCGGGCCCTTATTGTAGCCAAATATTTTCGCGCTCAGTCCTCGTATTCCGATATGGCTTTGGTAAACCATCCGACTACCGATCTTCTAAAAAAAGTAAGAATAAAGACGGAGACAGACCACACAGGTCCAAAACTGCCGATGACGCTTCCGTTAAGCCAGCCGTCAGTTCTCAGGTCCTCAATGAGGTGCTTTTGCAGCCCCTGATGCCACTTCTGTGGATTCGGTGGCCGCTACAGAGATTCGTTTGGAGTCCGCTGTGCCACAAGACTCTTCTTCGACTAAGGATCCTGCGGATGTCTCTACCTTGGATGGGTCCAGAGCCGCTGAGCAGGCACCAGCTTCTGAGGATGTTTTTCGCACTACAGATACTCGACACAAATGGATGACCTCTTTCAAGTCTTCAGTTCTTTCTAAAACTACCGAGTTTCTAAGGCCCAGGGTACGAACTATGCCTAAAAAAACTGACGACCCAAGCTCAAGCACCTGCTTCCATGCCTTAGTGTCAAATGCTTAAAATGGTGGAATACCTTATTATGCTTTAGGGAAAGCCAGGCTACCCCTTCCAAAAGAAAAAGTGACTTGTCCCTAGTAGTTTTATCTGAACAGGAGTCCGATGACTCTGAGGTTTGAAGACGTGCAACCCCTCTCTGCTTATTAGGATTCTGGTGAAGAGGAATCCATTCCTTCTGCCTCTCCTCCTGAGGATTTTTCATTTGGTGAAACCCTACATTAAGTGAGCATTTCCAATGGGAATGTCAGGACTATCCTCAGTCAAAAAAGAGACTCGGGGAATTCTTAGATTTACCACAGCACATAGCTTTAGCCATTCCTCCTGCCCTGGATGTTGTGGATGATTTAATGGAATCCGGTTTGACTCCTGACACCCTTCCTCCTGCTCCTAGGAAACCTGACAGGTGATAGAGTCCAACTCTCTCAAATTCCTTTTCAAAAATTCTACTGCTGACCCAGAGGTCATCTCCCAAGGACCAAAAGGAATTAAAGCAACCTCAGCTAAGAATCCCACCCCCTCAGGCAGGGATTCCCGAGCTTTAGACAGATGGGCTAAAAAAGTATACACCTCTGCAACTCTTGCTGTTAGAGCACTAAATTGTCAGTTCCACATGCTGAAATATCAGCAGCATACCATGGAACTCCTCAAACAAAAAATATATTCCTTTCCTGCTTGTGCAGAAAATAAAGAATTACAAGAGTTTATGCATTCTGCAAGCCAAGTTACTAAGCATACCTTGCAAAGTGGCTTTGACGCCCCAGAAGCATCTTGCAGGGCAGCAGTCATTGGTTCTGTGCTTAGAAGGCATGCTTGGCTTAAGGAACAGACCTTGCCAGACCATGTCAAATCAAAATTATTGGATGCACCATTGAACAAAGACAATTTGTTTGGCACCAAGGCAGAAGAGGTCTTAAAAAAGATGGAAGAAAAAGCTAAATCTATGCAGACTTTTTACAGTTCGGCCTCCGAGGTTCAGTAGGCGTTGCCCCCTCCAAGCACTGGTCCTTTCTGCCCCCCAAGGCCAGCTCAGCCCAGACCCAGGGGAAACAGACCCCCCCCCCAGACAGCAGTCCCAGGGAATGCAGAGATCTAAGCAATGGAGTTCCTCCACTACAAAAACCGGGAGTGCTAATCCCCACCCCCCTTATGGTAAGAACTCATAATGACATTACACCTCCACCCCTTACCTCTGCCCACCTGCTTGTGCCCCTAGGAGGAAAACTCTCCTTCCATGCAAACAACTGGGCCTCTATTACCAACGGCCAATGGGTCATAAACATAGCGTCCCAGGGATACAAATTTTATTTCCACACTCTTCCAACCCCAAAGGGGTTCCCAGATCTTCCTCCAAACCAGTGGGCAGAGGCCAAAAAGCAAGTCCTTTCCCTGCTCTCCATGAGAACAGATAGGCCAAGGTTTCTACTCCATGGTCTTCCTGGTACCCAGAAAAGAGGGCACCTGGTACCCCATCCTCTATTTATCCATTCTAAACACCTTTGTGGTTATACCAAAATTCAAAATGCTCACCCTCCAGCAGCTTCTTCCTATGCTTTCCAGGGATGCTTGGTTAGCCACCCTAGACCCAAAAGAGGCCTACCTACACATCCCAATCAGGGAATCTTGCGGGAAATATTTGTTTCATGGCAGGATCTATGCACTTTCAGTTCTCTGCGCTTCCCTTTGGCTTATCCACTGTTTCCAGAGTTTTCACAAAATGCCTGGTTCCAGCCATTGCTTTTTGCAGACAAAGAAATATTCAAATTTACCTCTACTTAGATGATCGCCTGATTCAGGCAGTCAGGAAAAGCTGTTACAGCACCTGACCTTTGTAAAGGACCTACTGACCTCCCTGGCGTATTCTATCAACGAAAAGAAATCAAAACTAGTCCCCACACAAAAAATTGTATTCCTGGGAGCAAGCCTGGACACAGCATCCCAGATGTCATTCCTTACTCCAGAAAAACGAGCCTACCTGACAAGCTACTTTTCTCAACTAGCCACCAGAACTCAGTTATCTGCAAGGAAAATCCTGGAAGCTCTAGGGTTCATGGCCCCCCTGCATTCTACTCATTCCATATGCTAGACTGCATAAGAGGAAACTACAGTAGTACCTAAAAAGCCTTTGGTGTCAACACTCTGAAGACCTGGAAACTATCATACCTATGATACCCTGTCTAAGGAAAGATTTTCTTTGGTGAGCAGCAGCATGCAACCACAACAAGGGACTTCCCTTCTCACAACCCGACGCCGCCCAGACCCTCGCCACAGACGCATCAGACTATGCCTGGGGTGCACACCTGGATGGCAGGTGCATTCAGGGCCATTGGGGCCCAAATCAAATACATCTGCACATCAAAACGAAATGAAATACCAGTATAGAAAACCAAGAAAAATTCACCAGCCAGGAAACAAACTGTTGAAGCAAAGTACTGATCAGAAAACTGGAAACTCAAATAGCGTAGAAACAATTTATTACCGCTTTCGTCAGAAGACTTCATCAGAATACTTTGTTACAAAAAAGACCAAACCTTAAATAACACTGTAATTATCCAATTTTTCAATTAATTAAGAATGTTAAAACCTTTTAAAGAGCACCTGCACATTATGTAAACAACAGTTCAATATTGTCTTTCTTGATACTTAACTTGCCATTTTTTAAAAAACATTTAATATTAACAATTCCGTTTAAACCTGGAGGTTTGTCAGATTTTAAACGGATCTGCCACAAAGCTTCCCTCTGTTCCACAAAATTTCTAAAATCTCCCCCCCTCAAGTCAGTTTTACAAACCTCAAGAACAGAGAATAAAAACTTTTTAAAATTGTTACAGATTACAGAATGTTTAAATAATGCGTTCGTTTCATCATGCCTTTTGATGTCATATAAGTGCTCACGTATACGTATTTTTAAACGTCTCGTCGTCATTCCGACGTAATAAGCTGGGCATGTGCTACATAGCCCAATGTACACCACACCTGTGGTGTTACAGTCAACATATTGGGGTACTTGAAAAGTCCTGTCAATACTGTCAATGGTGATCAATGGTCCTACCGATAAAAACCTACAGGTGTTACAATGATGACAAGGAAAAACACCCTTCATGTTGATTCTATTATTTACTGGTGGTGTTCTATTTGTTTCTAATGCTTTTTTAATATTAAATGTGTTTCTAAAAACAAAAACAGGTTTCTCACCCAACACCTTTGAAATGTCACTGTTTCCCTGTATAATTTTCCAGTTCTTTTGAATCAAATTTTTTATGGCCAAACCATCAATGCTCATGCCTAGGGAACATACTGGACCTGTATTGTTGACATCGGGGGGGACATCCATATTGATTTCTTGTTGTGATGTGTCAACATGATTATTCAAAATAGCAGGATAAAAAATGCTTCTCCTGCTCATTACAGTGGTAATGATATCATCTAACATAGTGCCAGGATACCCCCTCTCTAAAAATAATTTCTTAATAAATAAAATTTCTTGATTTAAATCATTGTCAGATGATGTCATACGACAGGCTCTGAACATCTGTCCTTTAGGGATGTTTTTGATGGTATGTTTTTGATGGGCACTATTAAAATGAAGATAACTGTTGGCAAAACTCTCTTTACGATATATTTTGCTATTGAATTTGTTTTCTAATAAGTCCCATCTTTTTTATTATAAAAGGTGATAACGACACCGTACGTGAATTTGTTAATGAAGTTAACAAGCAGGATGGTTTTTTAAAATTCAAACTTGGGAATTTTGGCTTGACAGTTGATTTTTTGGATGTCTCACTAAGATGGGACTTATTAGAAAACAAATTCAATAGCAAAATATATCGTAAAGAGAGTTTTACCAACAGTTATCTTCATTTTAATAGTGCCCATCAAAAACATACCATCAAAAACATCCCTAAAGGACAGATGATAAGAGCCTGTCGTATGACATCATCTGACAATGATTTAAATCAAGAAATTTTATTTATTAAGAAATTATTTTTAGAGAGGGGGTATCCTGGCACTATGTTAGATGATATCATTACCACTGTAATGAGCAGGAGAAGCATTTTTTATCCTGCTATTTTGAATAATCATGTTGACACATCACAACAAGAAATCAATATGGATGTCCCCCCCGATGTCAACAATACAGGTCCAGTATGTTCCCTAGGCATGAGCATTGATGGTTTGGCCATAAAAAATTTGATTCAAAAGAACTGGAAAATTATACAGGGAAACAGTGACATTTCAAAGGTGTTGGGTGAGAAACCTGTTTTTGTTTTTAGAAACACATTTAATATTAAAAAAGCATTAGAAACAAATAGAACACCACCAGTAAATAATAGAATCAACATGAAGGGTGTTTTTCCTTGTCATCATTGTAACACCTGTAGGTTTTTATCGGTAGGACCATTGATCACCATTGACAGTATTGACAGGACTTTTCAAGTACCCCAATATGTTGACTGTAACACCACAGGTGTGGTGTACATTGGGCTATGTAGCACATGCCCAGCTTATTACGTCGGAATGACGACGAGACGTTTAAAAATACGTATACGTGAGCACTTATATGACATCAAAAGGCATGATGAAACGAACGCATTATTTAAACATTCTGTAATCTGTAACAATTTTAAAAAGTTTTTATTCTCTGTTCTTGAGGTTTGTAAAACTGACTTGAGGGGGGGGAGATTTTAGAAATTTTGTGGAACAGAGGGAAGCTTTGTGGCAGATCCGTTTAAAATCTGACAAACCTCCAGGTTTAAACGGCATTGTTAATATTAAATGTTTTTTAAAAAATGGCAAGTTAAGTATCAAGAAAGACAATATTGAACTGTTGTTTACATAATGTGCAGGTGCTCTTTAAAAGGTTTTAACATTCTTAATTAATTGAAAAATTGGATAATTACAGTGTTATTTAAGGTTTGGTCTTTTTTGTAACAAAGTATTCTGATGAAGTCTTCTGACGAAAGCGGTAATAAATTGTTTCTATGCTATTTGAGTTTCCAGTTTTCTGATCAGTACTTTGCTTCAACAGTTTGTTTCCTGGCTGGTGAATTTTTCTTGGTTTTCTATACTGGTATTTCATTTCGTTTTGGGTTTCTCTATACCATGGCTGAGGAATCAAACATCGACGAACAACTTTTAAATTTAAGTGTTCACCCTACTCCAGGTTGTGACTCTGAGCAAAGCATGAACAAATTGCTTATATCTACTTTATTTGATATACAAAAATCGTTGAAGTTCCTGATGTCTAAAGCTTCCGATGCAAGATCTCCAGTGGCGAATGCCTCTAGCCCGAGTGCTTCTTTCAACGAACTAGATACTGTTATTGAGATAGAAGAACAACCAGCTACAGCTCACAACAGAGGTAACGGACGACAACTTCCGGTTCGTGAATTAGCGGTTAAACCACTGTTAGAGTATACTACAAACCCGTTTGGTGGATACTCAGCTAATGTTTGTTCCGTGTCCAACGAAGAGTTATTGCATCAACAAGATTTACTGACCCGACTTTTAAAAAGATATAGGTCTCTGCACATCGAAAATTGTTACTTTAAACGATGTATGGAATTAAAGGTGATGCCAAAAGGACTGCGGTTTTTTAAATGCCCAAACGGGGTACATATTGGAGACCCATTGTTTGGAACATTAGTGTCGTTCTTTAACGAAACAGGTATGACATTTTTGAAGATATTAACCGATAACAACATTGCTAAAATGAATGTTTTAAAGGCCGAAATTTCCGATTTAGAAATTAAACTTAGAAAGGTTTGTAGTGTTTCAAACCAGAATGATTTCTTTAACAAACTGGTTGCTGATATTGATAAGCATTCTCTTGAAGTAACCAACCGTAAACAATCTAAACTGGAACGGGACATTGTGAGCTATCGGACCAATTCTGCTTATAATTTCTTTGTTCCAGGAAACAAGGAACTTAATTCTAGGGCTACTGGTACGTTTTTTAATAGCAAACGCTTTTATAGCAATGTAGGCAGCAACAAGCCTTCGTTTAACGAAGTCCAAACAAGTGACAAGAAGACTCCATTAAGTATGAACGGTGAAAGCGCTTTGTTTTGTAACTACAATAGCTCTATTGCCAATTCTGTCGAAACAGGTTACGATACAGTTGGCCATTCAACGGGTGACACTGGGGTTGACGGGGTAAATAAAGTGACTGACACCAATGTTGGTAAAACTGTTGGGAACATTATTACTGACACTTCGAATCCAGGAGATTCGGCTTTTTTAGGAAAAAGAGCTCAAAACAGCAAGAAGGCCATGCTGACCAGGAGCAGAACCTTTTTGGGTTCCCATTCCTCCGAGGAAGAGAATTAAATTATGAAGCAGACAAAGACCATGCTAAATCTAACTTTGACATAATAAATCTCACGGACTATACATTTACCGAAGAGGAACTACATGTGTTAAGACTTGGCCTTAATTTTGTTCCCACTGTTAGAGCAGATTATGGGAATACTGTTTTAGATATTAAGAAATTTTCCAGGAAAATAAACTTGTCTTATATTTTAAATGATATTGACTTTGGAAAAAACAGCTACTTAGTGAAACCTTCCATCTACAATCCACCTTTAGTACATACAGTTAAAATATTTGAGGAGGCATGTGTTAATGATCTTGACAACATTTTTTGTCAGAAATTTAAACAAAGGCATAATTTAAGTTTAAATGAACGAAAAGCATTTAACACATTGCGTGATAGGAACAGAACTTTACGCTTCATGAAAAGCGATAAGGGTGGTAATATTGTCATCATGACTCAAACACAGTATAATGATAAAATGATGAGTTTATTAAACAATCGTGACGAATATGAATTGGTTACACCATTTTTTATTAAGAAAAAAGAAGCCTTCATTCATTCTTTATTATACGATGCTTTAATGAATAATGAAATCAACATAGAAGTGTACGAATTTTATGTGATTGAGAAGCCTAGGATTGGAATTTTATTTGGTATTCCCAAAACACATAAAAATCTTTCAGACCCCCCCTTCAGACCCATAGTGTCCTCTCCCCATTCAGTAACTGAGGGGATTTCATTGGTCCTTGATGCCACCTTGGGACCTTTGGTGTCCCGACAGGAATCATTCATTAAGGACTCCTGGCATTTTTTGAACAGGATTAACAACTTTGCCATTAAGGGTGTTTTTGATTTCAACAAACATATTATGTTTACATTAGATGTAGAATCCCTATATACCTGCATACCGCACGAAGAAGGGGTTGATGCCATTCGGTTATTGTTAGCCAAAAGCCAGGATTTCAGTTCTGGACAGATCTCCACCATTTGTAGGTTTCTTGAAATTCTACTTCATAACAATTATTTTTTATTTGGGGATTGTTACTACAGACAAAAAAGAGGAGTGGCCATGGGGTCTTCTGCAGCTCCTTCCTATGCCAACTTGGTAATGACTTGGTGGGAGGAGTTTTTTCTAAAACCATTAACAATCATGTTTGACATTCTAGTATACTTTAGGTTTGTTGATGATTTGTTTTTTATTATAAAAGGTGATAACGACACCGTACGTGAATTTGTTAATGAAGTTAACAAGCAGGATGGTTTTTTAAAATTCAAACTTGGGAATTTTGGCTTGACAGTTGATTTTTTGGATGTCTCACTAAGATGGGACTTATTAGAAAACAAATTCAATAGCAAAATATATCGTAAAGAGAGTTTTACCAACAGTTATCTTCATTTTAATAGTGCCCATCAAAAACATACCATCAAAAACATCCCTAAAGGACAGATGATAAGAGCCTGTCGTATGACATCATCTGACAATGATTTAAATCAAGAAATTTTATTTATTAAGAAATTATTTTTAGAGAGGGGGTATCCTGGCACTATGTTAGATGATATCATTACCACTGTAATGAGCAGGAGAAGCATTTTTTATCCTGCTATTTTGAATAATCATGTTGACACATCACAACAAGAAATCAATATGGATGTCCCCGATGTCAACAATACAGGTCCAGTATGTTCCCTAGGCATGAGCATTGATGGTTTGGCCATAAAAAATTTGATTCAAAAGAACTGGAAAATTATACAGGGAAACAGTGACATTTCAAAGGTGTTGGGTGAGAAACCTGTTTTGTTTTAGAAACACATTTAATATTAAAAAAGCATTAGAAACAAATAGAACACCACCAGTAAATAATAGAATCAACATGAAGGGTGTTTTTCCTTGTCATCATTGTAACACCTGTAGGTTTTTATCGGTAGGACCATTGATCACCATTGACAGTATTGACAGGACTTTTCAAGTACCCCAATATGTTGACTGTAACACCACAGGTGTGGTGTACATTGGGCTATGTAGCACATGCCCAGCTTATTACGTCGGAATGACGGCACGACGCGTTTAAAAATACGATATCGTGAGCACTTATATGACATCAAAAGGCATGATGAAACGAACGCATTATTTAAATATTCTGTAATCTGTAACAATGTTATAAATGTTTTATTCTCTGTTCTTTAGGTTTGTAAAACTTATTTGAGGGGGGTAGATTTTAGAAATTTTGTGGAACAGAGGAAGCTTTGTGGCAGATCCGTTTAAAATCTGACAAACCTCCAGGTTTAAACGGAATTGTTAATATTAAATGTTTTTTAAAAAATGGCAAGTTAAGTATCAAGAAAGACAATATTGAACTGTTGTTTACATAATGTGCAGGTGCTCTTTAAAAGGTTTTAACATTCTTAATTAATTGAAAAATTGGATAATTACAGTGTTATTTAAGGTTTGGTCTTTTTTGTAACAAAGTATTCTGATGAAGTCTTCTGACGAAAGCGGTAATAAATTGTTTCTACGCTATTTGAGTTTCCAGTTTTCTGATCAGTACATCTGCACATCAACCAAAAAGAGATGCTAGCTGTTCAGCATGCCCTGACAGCTTTCAGACCTGTACTCTCCCCGGGGCCTCTAGTGATCAAAACAGACAACACCACAGTGATGTGGTCTGTCAACAAGCAGGGAGGGACTCTTATCCTGTCTGCAGGCTCGCAATGACCCTTTGGCACACAGCCTCAGCCATGCAAATACACCTGCTAGCACAATTCTTGTCAGGCTCCCTAAACTCTCTGGCAGACAACTTGAGCAGGAACCTGCTGGACCCACACGAGTGGCAGCTAGACCACAGAACCTACAACTTTGTAACCCAGAAATGGGGCACCCCAAGGTGGACCTCTTTGCCTCCCACTCCAATCATCAGCTCAGAAAATTCTGCATCAGGGAACCTCACAGCAAGGCTTGGAAAGTGGATGCTCTATCCTTCCAATGGGTAAACCTCTCGATCTATGCATTTCCCCCTCTACCACTCATTTCATGGGTACTGCTCAAAGTAAGGGAGGAAAAACCAAGGACAATCTTGATTGCCCCAGACTAGCCACGTCAGCACTGGTACCCACTGCTGCGCAGCATCACCCCTGCCACCATGACACCTACCTCAGATCCCAACACTCCTAACCCAGAAGAATGGAGAATTCATGCATCCACAATTGCAGACCCTGAACCTGTTAGCCTGGCTTATTCCCTGACCTCTCCTCAAGCTGCCAGCCTAAGCAAACAAGTCCTGGATGTTATACGTTACGGCAGATGCCCCAGCACTAGAGAATCTTATGCTGACAAGTGGAAAAGGTTTTCCATCTGGATACAGGCTAAGGGAGCCAAAACAGTACAGCCCTCCCTTCCTCTCATCCTGGATTACCTAGCAGACCTACTACACAGGGGTCTATCCTTCTCTTCTATTAAAATTCATGCCTCTGCCATCTCTGTTAATTACAGCACAGAGCCACATCTTTTCTCGCACCCTCTTATCAAACAGTCCCTAAGAGGGGCTAACAACTTAAGGCCACCCAAAAGAGCTCCTACCCCAGCTTGGCACCTTAACTTTGTGTTGAAAAAGATCCCCTACCCCCATTTTAGCCTGCAGCTTCAGCAGAGTTAACATTCCTCTCTTGGAAAACAGCCTTGCTTCTGGCCATCACTTCAGCTAGAAGAGTTTCAGAGCTACAAGCACTCATGGCTGTAGAGCCCTTCATCATTTTCCATGCTGACAAGGTCTCCCTCATTGCTAACCCATCCTTCATGCCTAAAGTGGTGCCCAGTGTGGCTCTCAACCAATCCATTCATTTGCCCACCTTTTTCCCTGACCCACAAAATGAGGGGGGAAGGATTCTGCACTCTCTAGATGTGCACAGACAGCTCAGATTCTATCTTAATAGGACTAAATCTTTTAGAAAAACTGACCAATTGCTAGTCAGCTTCACATCAGGGGCAGAGGGCAAGGCCATATCCAAACAAGCAATCTCCAAATGGATACCACATTGCATCCATTTCTGCTACAAACAGCACGAGAATCCGCCCCCAAACGGGATCAGGATGCATTCCAGCAGGGCAACTTCCACCTCTGCAGCTTTTCTCAGAGGGGTCGCCACCAGAGACATCCTGGAGGCTGCAACGTGTACTTCTGTTCATACCTTCACCAAGCATTACCACCTACCTATCTTCTCCAAATCCAGGGCAGGCTTTGCCACCGCAGTCTTGCAGGGCATCCTAGCCAGCCCCCAGTCTTCTTGACTGCCTCTACCCCTTTTTTTTCAGCTTTGGGAATCAACCCAAGTGTGATGACTGCAACAGTGAAACACGAAGAACATACTACAGTTGTGTACACTTACCATAAATGTAGATGTTCAAGTGTATTCACTGTTGCAGTCCTGGTTTCCCACCCTCCATCCCCCTTGTCTCTGGATCTCTCTCTTCCTCTCTCCTTGCATTGAATTTTTGGTATTTACGTTCTACTGGAGGTGTTCTTCCACCATAACCTAGCTCCCTATTTGGGGGCTCCTGACAGTTGGGGGAAGAAAAACTGATGTAATGGCATTGGCTTGCCTGATTTTATACCACTGATGACCTGACGTCAGTCCTGGAGCGACAGCAACCAACGCAGAAGTACTAATCCTCTGGTATTTGGGCCGACTGAGGGCTACCCCTGGCAGGATAAACCCAAGTGTGATGACTGCAACAGTGAATACACTTGAACATCTACATTTATGGTAAGTATACGCAACTGTGCTTTCTTGTATATAAATATACATTTGCCTATGTTTTAAGTGATAATTCAGTAAAGTTGTTAAAAAAAAAAAAAAAAAAAAAAAAAAAGCATTGATTCGTATCTGTCTGCTTTGATATCAAGTTTGACATTTTCTTGACTAGTATAGACAAACACTTTTTATATTCGTGGTATAAAATTGGAATGATTCTATATGAAGGCTCTTCACTCTCTTTCACTAGCACAGCCACATCTACTTTCTTCCAAGATGCTGGTAGTCCACTCCTGTTTTTAAATATTCTTAAACAAAGTTTTCCATACGTGTATCACTTTCTTCTCTCTTAACTTCAGTTTTCCATAGGAGTGCCATTATATTCCTGTAGACTTCCTTGTTTGCTGATTATGCATCACAATGGTTATTTCATCTTTTCCTGTGTTATCTGTCAGTTTTTGAGCCTCGTCATCCTCTGCGACATAATTAAGTTTTCCATAAACAGTTCATTTTTGCTTTTTGGCGGTTTCCATATTATTTTGCTTTGTACAAATTTTCATTCAGTTTCCAAAATATCTGTAATACCTCCATAGACTCTTTCTAAAAGCAAAAATCCAAATATAATAGGTTTGGCACCTGTCTCTCTAATGGACACAGGTAACCTGTAAATATTTCATCTCCTAGGTCCATGCTTACACTTATCAAGGGTATCAGACCTTGTCAGAGATTTGGGATGCATGGCTGGGCTTAAAATGCCCTTGTGGTTGTTAGCCTAATAAACCTATTAATCTGTAATATGAGTGCCTTGTAGCCTGTGAGGGCTGCAGGGCAAAGCAAAAGCAAGAAAGGGTAATAGTCTGGATCACATCCCTTAAATCAATGGCCTAGACATAAACTGTATGCTACAGAGTAAGGTAGTAGGATCAAGTGATAAAGAACCATGCCAGTAACTGATTCAAAAACATCTTATCTATATTCGGTATTGATGGATGAGCAATCTTATTTAGTGAACATCCAGTAATTGGTGGTGTTTAAATAGTTAGTGGGGGAGATGCCAGGTCTGCTCGGTTTCAGTTGAGCTAATAGTTGGTGGGGAGTTCCTTTTCATCTGTTTTTCATATCCAGTAAGATATGGTGTCTTTTTTTCCTGTTTTGCATATCAAATAGAACTGTGTTCACCCAGCAAACAAACCATCTTACAACATATCCTCTGTTTTGAAATTATTTTTGTGTGAAGCATGATCTCTACCTAAAAATATCAAACCCCCTAAGATTTCTTTTTATACAAGATACTAGTTAAAAAAAATAGTAAAATACCTTGATTAAAGTATCTGAAAACATTTACAGTCACTTTCCCCGTAGAGACTTCCTCAGGTCCATCATTTTAGTCGAGCTGTATAGTCTACATCATTTTCATTCTTAACCCCTTCTTTTGAACAAAGTCTTCAATGCCTGTATCTGTGATATTCAAGGGCCCAGCAGTGTAGGCATGGAAACTTCCCAGTATGGCATGTGGAAAAGAAACATGGAAGTGACTAGGGTTGAGATTCAGAAGATTGCCATGCCAAGGGAAAGGAGAGATGTCCATAGCCACATTCTCCCAATTCCCTGAGGCGTAGTTACCTGCCAGTCGAGGTTTGCTTTTTTTTTCTTATCATAGGCTCCCTAAATTAGTCTTCAACTTTTTAACTTTTTTTCTTACTTTTTGTTAACTGAGTAATTATACACTCAAGTGGTTACTAAAAAATAGTTTAACAGCAGCCTTTTTGCACTTAGTCATAGTTTGCAAATAGTTCCTTATTTCTCCTTTAGCACTCTGCAGTTACTCTTCTTGTTTTGTAAACTTCCCCTTATGCAGTACTTTCACTTTTGTTAATCCCTTTAAGTAATTCTTATCTTTTCCATTAGTGTTATTTCTACCATGTTTTTAAATTCCATTTTAATTTTATCCCACTTCTGAAGTAATTTATTTCCTAATAACTGTCAAATCATATCCACGTCACATATTTTTAACAGGTAAGTAGGAAGACACAGTTGCCTCATTTTTATGTCATTGCCCTGCATCTTTAGCTCTTTTTTTGTGTATGATCTAACGTAGTTATCTGATGGTTCTGAAATTAAATTTCAATTAAATTTACTCCTATGAAATCTAATTTCTCTCCAGTCTACCCCAGCGAAATTCTATTTGAATTTCTGCTGCTGAATTGATTTCACTCCACACCCATATATTTTCATATAGTACTATAGAAATCTATCTTCCTTTGTTATATTTTCCCATCTAGATCTCCATCTCACATTCTCACTATTGCAAATCAGGTTTTAGTCCCCCTCTGTAAAGTTTACTTACTAAAATTGTATTTTTCTCCCTAAATTATCACAAGTTCCATAGTAGTAGTTTTAAGTGGAATATAAATACAGATCAATTGAAACCCCCTCCCCACTAATAACCTCTTATTACCACATATCTACCATTATTGTTTTTATTTTCCTTGTCTATCACTTTTGAAACCCCTCTTATAATTAGTATTATTAGTCCCCTTTGTCCCTGATATTTTGCTGAATGTCCATCTTCTTTATCAAATGCACATGCCCAGTTCTATCCAAGATGCATCTCTTGTAATATTGCTTTTTGAACACTGCACTTCTTTATATAATTCAGCACTGTTTTTTGTCTATATTTGCAAGGCAATTTATTTCCATTGTTAATATTGAAAAAGCTTCCATTCTGATAAAAACACTGTGTACACACATTATATGTGACAATTCTTTATTATATTTTCTAGCTTGCAGCATGTATGCATAGACCAATATTTGGCAGACTAATATTGTATGCAGTTGCTGCTTGTCTTGATTTGAACCCATGTCACATTTCCCCATACTTTCACTTTAATAAAATACATAAAAAAGGCAAAAAAAACTAAATGCACTAACCCTCCAGTCCCTCTCAGTATGTAGCAAACACCAAACTCTATACATTTTCCAAAATGAACTTTATCCCTCCTTATATGAGCAGTGCAATACGTATAAGTGGTACCTCTTCTGAAGTTAACATTGCCATGCTGAAGAATATGTTAAAGCCTGTGTTCCTGCTTACTGTCTGTATCTCTGTTCTCCATCCTGATGTGAAACGAACTTGGGTGTTTTCAGTAAACTTGCTTTTAGCTTTAAGACATGCACTGGCTACCCTTAAAAGAAGTGTACACTATTATGTTAAACATTGAATTATGGGAAGGCAGCTGCTTGTAGAACTTTTCTGCTTCATACAGTTTCAAACTTCATTTGTTTTCAATAAAGTGTGTGCTAGTTTCCTTTTAAAAGTTATTTATATTGCACCTTATACATTTCGCTCAGAATACACTGCTCATATCATCCCTGATTAATTGCTTGCACTTGCAGACTCCTCCAACTAAAAACATTTGCTAATGGGGAAAAACACTAGTAATTTGCAAATACAACAAAATAACTATTGTGGATTTCACTCAACACTCATTGGTCAGACGTCTTGTTATTTGTTTACACCTGTTTGCTTCTTGTTTTCAGCTGAAAGCAAGTGGTAATAGAAAAACAAACCGGGAGTAACTTTGTAAGTATGAGAAAGAACTACTGTTTGTTTTTATAATTTCCTCTTGTTTTTCAAGCCTTTTTGTGTAAAAAAAATCCTTGGCTGTAGCTTAAACTAAGAATATTAGTCTATGCATCCAATTCTTTATAAACTGGGAAAAATTATTTTAATTCTGTATATAATATAGTTTGTACAGTTTTGCATCCCCGAGCTGCCCAAGATCACAGTATTATATTAACTTTAACTTGCTTCTTTTCCAACCTTTTTCTATCACGGTGCAGTGTTAACACCTAGATGTATTACAGTTAAGAAAAAGTATGTACTTTCTTTAATATCACTAATATACACAGCAGTCACTGATAAAATTCCCCTACTTCACATTTAAAATATCTGTGACAGCATACTATATAGAACTGCTTTACAATATAACATGCAGTTTACATCATGAAATTTTCATTCAAATGAGAACAAAATCTTTTTTTCTACTTATTCAGTCACTTCAGTGTGATCCTATGCATTAATGACATAAAGTTGGGCTCATGCTTTAGAGTCTTCCCACCAGTTTAACATAGCAAACTTCCAGTCCTTTTCAGCCACTACTGCTTGCAGAACATTGGTTCATGTGTCATAGCTATTTCTGATGGGTTTGAAGTTTTGCAGTTCTCCCATGCTTTCACTAATTACACATTGTTCCTTCTTTCTGATCATCATGACTTCCCAACATCAGTCTTCTGGTTCAACTCAAATGTACTCCTGATTTTTCTGGACAATTCCTTGTCATTTGCTGCTGTTCAAGCTTTTTTCTTTATTTGGATATTGCAAACGTTTTACTTGCATTATCTGTCAATGGGCTTTGTTATTGTCGGAAGAATGAGAACCCCCCCCCTCAGCTTGTTGACTAACTCACAGTTTGCTAAACTTTATATCAGATGTTTTCTGTTTTCATCCGATTCAACATTTGGGTTGCCTGATCAGATCCAACCTTGGCACCTATTGTAGAGCTATGGATCCAAGGCTCTGACTTCTCCTCTACCCATATTTCCCTTCTGTTCTCTAAGTTATCTCAGATCTCATTTGCCACCTCAGTCTTCCAGAAATGCCCGAGAGCTCCGCTTTTCACGATAACTGAAAGTGTTTTTTTGTTACAACAGTCGATATTTTTGGCTTCTCCCTTCCCTTTTAGAATACTTAGTATAGTTAGTGGATAGTACAGCTGTGTGGTTATAGGTTTAGATAATTTTAGGATAGTTGTACGGTAGTTAGACACAGTTTAGCTGTAAGTTGTTTTCAGTGTCTTTTTAGAGTATTGTGTACTACTTATTTAGCTATAAGGTGTTTAGGTGTGACTGTTTCTTAATAAACAGTGTGCGTTAAGTGTGAGAATTTAATTATTGTTTGTTATAGATTTTTCTGATGTCAGACAAACCTTAAGGGTTTAAAAAGTGCTTGGCTTGCGGACACACAATTCCTCCAAGACCTGCACTTCCTTTGTGTTTACTGCTTAGATGCTGCCCACCTTTAAACTGACTGAGTTGTGTGCTGCTTTGGGTCCAAGGCTATTACAGAAAAACTTATTTTATTTATTTATTTTATTTTACATTTGTTGGCCGGGCTAGTCTAGCTGGATATATGTCCATTTTCAGTAGAGGCCCGGGGAGATGAGCTCCAAAGTTAAAATGAATTTACATTAAAGAAATACATGAAAATAACAGAGTAAAAGAAAACATTATAACTGGTGTCATAGTTATAAAGTGTATAAATGCAGTAAGTAGAACATAAATGGTAAAGATATTTTTACAAAAATATTGTTACAAGTGACATTCTGAGAGAATACTAGCATAATGTACAGTAATTGAGGATAAAGGAAAGTAAAAAGAAAATAGCAGTTATGTAAGTACATGTAGTGGTATAACGTGGAAAGAATATATATAAAAAAACACTTTTTTTTTGTAATATATAGATAGTAAGAAGGAAAAATAGATCAGTGGGTGGAAATATTAAGTAGATTTAGGGTTCTAAAGGTCTAGAATGTAGTCAGGTGTCAAGAGCTCTACAGTCAGGATTAGTACAGGGGCACAGCCATTGTGATTTGAGGTAGAGCTTAAGTTTCTTTTTAAAGAGAGATTTAGAGGGAATAGTAGAAAGTTCAGAGGGAAGCAGGTTCCAGTGTTTTCCAACAGTGTTAGAAAAAAGGGAATCTCCAGCCTTGTTGTTTGCTTTGTCAAATCTCATTTTAAAAATTTTGCCCCCCCAGACAGGGTCTTCATTTTCTTCCTTTCTAACTGTGTCTTCTGCTACTAGGCCAGGATCAGCTTCCCCAGCAGTACAACAGAAAAAAAGGAAGGAAAAAAGAAAGATAAGTCAAAGGAGAAAAGTCAGTAGAAAAAAGATGTGAAGAGAGAAAATTAGAGGAGAAGAGATCAGAGAAATCAAGGACAAGGTCCCTGGATCTGACTCATTATTCGGGTCTGGAACCTAAAACACCAAGGAAGTTGGATCCTCCAGCTAGTCAGAGCTGAACTCCCTTTCCTCAAGTTAGATTCTTACTGAAGCCAGTGAGCCTCAGTCCCATTATTCTATCTTACAAGAAAGATAATTTTCCAGGCCCTCTTAGATGGCATTGTCATTGAAGTTGTCCCCACTGAAATGGACATCGACCGTATGATGAGGAAAGTCTTAAGGACACAAATCCAATTGGGTGTACTTCCGGCATGGTCTCAAAAGGGAGTTGCTGGGTAAAGACCCATCAACCCCTTTTACCCTTTTCTCTGGTACCAGTTCACTCTTCAGATCTGGTTCCAAGCCCTTCTGGCATCTCAGTCAGATATGACAGTTGAGGGAACTTTGGGGACAGCTACAACCCTTACTCACTTGACTTGAATTCTTTCAGATCAAGATGAATCTGAGAGAGCCGAAGTGTCACTGCCAGGTTCCCAGTGGTGAAGTTGACTCTGAAGTTTTTGGAGCAGTCTCTGCCTCTCAGAGCCTCAGCAGTCAATAGCTTGGATCCAGAGTCATCATCTGAGCCAATGTTGATTGGATCAGGAAAAGATCTTGAGACTTTTGGGTAGGGAGAACACTTCCTCTGTTCCGATTGTGGCGTCTGCTTTTGAGGCTTTTGAAAGGGCCTTAGTTGGACCAAGAAGGCAGGTGAGGACCTCTAGTTTGAGCCATCCTGACTCCCAGTGGATCCTGTGATTTATTCCACTCATTCAGATTGACTGAGCAGTAAGCACCTATAAGGTTGGAAGGTGCTTGATACTCACGTCTGAATCAGATTGTGAACTCATCTCCAGTGGTATCCCAGAGACGAGCTCCTAGGAAATGGACTTGCAAATGGATGCACCTAGACTTCTCTCCTGAGTCTGTTACCGAAGACCCAGATTTGGATGAAGGTGAAGGGTCCCTTAAATCCTCTCTGGAAAATGTTACATTTTGGTGACATCTCAGAATTGATGAAGTAGAGGGGAGGTTGGACCACCAAAACCCCTTCCCCAGATCATCCTCTATTTCTTTGTTCTGGCTCATCTGCATCCTAGATGCCCCCCCCACCCCACCCAGTACAGAAGTCCTAGGTCTTGTGGCACAGTGGGCATGGAAGGACCCTGACTTAATGAAACCCATTCCCAAAAAGCTTGACAGGATTCTAGTGCCACCAGAATACAGGAAATATTGGACTAAAGGGACACCAGTAGATGTCATGGTAGTAGCAGCAGCTGCCATGAAAAATAAACTGTCTGATGAGAATTCTTCTGTTTATCCTCCTAACAGGGAGTCAAAGGTGTTGAACAGACTAGGAAAATGGACTTGTGCTTCAGTGACTTTCACAGTCTGAGCACTGAATTACCTTGCACATAATTGCTTGTTTTCAGAGTGACCTGATCAAGGAGATTTACAAGTTTCTCTGGGGTAGATTAACCACTGGATGTTCAAAAAACAGTGGACACCCAACTATCTGCCCTATAATCTACTTCTGATGTGACCATGCACCTGTTTTTAATGCAGCAGACAGTACAGCTAGAACCACAGGCAGAGACATCATCATATGTTGTCATGCCTGGAGGCGTCTCTGTGATTTTGCAGAAAACTTTTGAGTTCCTTTATTAGTGCCACATTCAATGGCTCCACCATCTTTGGGCTATAAGTTAAAGAAATGCTTAGTAAGAATGAGCAGGATGGGAAGACCCTATCTGCCACAGGAATCCATTTCTCCACTCCTCAGAGTTCCTAGTCCAGAAAGCAAAGGGGTGGTATGAAGATGTGTATCAGAAAATCAGGGATCTTATCAAAGCACTCCTGAAGACTGACCCCCACCCTCCTGAAGCAGAGGGGAAGGTAACTTGAATGTCTACCCAGGAGCAGAGGTGAACAACATAATCAGGGTTTTCATAGTCCCTTCATCAAGAAACCTTATCAGTATCCTGAAGGGTCACTCAACTCCTGTACCCACAAGGCTGGCAGAACATTACACTGAATTCCGGGGTGCTAAGAATAATCACCAGAGGCTACACCATTCCTTTTTGTACCCTCCAAAAAAAGAAGTTAGTTTCCCAATGTTCCACCTACTCAACTGTAATCTGCAGATTTCAGAGTTTCTAGGAAAAAGTCATCCAACAGTCCCCCCCCCCCCCCAGACTAGTTAGGATCTGGAGTCTATTTCATGTTCATTTTGGTTTCGAAGAAGACAGGGGACCTCAGACCAATTTTGGACCTCTAAAACAATTTGTGAGACAGGCAAAGTTTTAGATGGTCACAGTACAGTCAACATTACCGGATGACTGGATGTTCTCTATAGATCTCCATGATGCCTGCTATCATATAAAGATACAGAGGCAATCCAGGAGATTTCTCCATTTTCAGCTGGGGGCCAATCATTTTTACATCAGAGCACGCTTTTCAGTCTAATCACAGCCCCCCCCAGGTGTTCACTAAGATTATTACAGTGGTGGCAGCTCACCTGAGACTGCAAGGGGGTCCAGGTCTTCCCACATCTAGATGATTGGCTCCTAACTGCTACTTCCAGGGATCTGCTGGTATAACAAAAGGCACTACTACTCTGCCTTACAGATTTACTAGGGATCATAGTAAATCGAGCAAAAAGCCAACTGTGTGCCACATGACAGAGTTTATAGGAAGTCATATCAGTAGAGTTCTTCAAACTGCCAGCTTTCCAGATGCCATGGTACTGTCCGTATGATGCCGCGGTGGTACGGTGGTAGCGTTGTTACCTCACAGCAAGAGGTTCTCCCGTTTGATTCTCGGCTTGGCTTGGGGAGTGCCTTTTGTGTGGAGTTTGCATGTCCTCCCTGCGGTTGGGTAGCGTTCAAAAGACGTGTACGTAAATGGGCGTGCCTTAGTTGAAGGTTGGGCATCGAGCTGGCACCTTGGCATTTTGTAAAAATCTACTGCCAATCATTAGCGGACCAGAGTTCCGCTGTGACGACCCCTTACCGGGAAAAAGCTGAAAAAGAAACAACAACAACAACATGGTACTGTCCTTATGAATAATGGCCTGTCAGGTAGCTCAACATCCCTTTCCTCAAGCAAGATTGATTCTCAGTCTGTTAGTATTGATGTCCTCTACCATCACATTAGTTTGTGCGAGACACCACATGAGAGTGTTACAGTGGACTCTCTTTGTCAGTGGTCACTGAGTCTACACCCCTTCCATACCAAAATTTTCTGCACTTAAATTTGCAGAGATCATATTAAATGGTGGACAACTTCCCCTTCAGTGACAGAGAGGAGACTGTTTTGCCCACTGATCCCCCAAGCCACAGTGACCACAGACCCTTCCTTTTTTATGATGGAAGGGGGAGCATTTCCAGGGGAAGATGGTTCAAGGAACTTGGTCATCTGTAGAGACCAACCCGGTCAGCTGTAGAGAACAACCTTCACATCAATATCTTGGAGATGAGTGGTGGTCCTAGCATTGCAAGCTTTTCAGAAACACCTGCCCAAGGGTGTGATATTCATCCAGACAGACAATATGACCAGTGGGTCTAGTATATCAACAAACAAGAAGGAACACTGTCATACTCACTTTGCCGGGATGCTGTGAGAGTATGGCAGTGGGTGATGACTTCCCATCATTTTCTTATAGCAAAGCAGTAGCAGTGTACTAGTGGACAAGTTGAGCAGCTCAGTCCTTTTGCCTTATGAGTGATCTATCAGCCAGACTATGGCAATGGAACATTTTCAGCCTCTGAGGCCATCCTTGCTGTAGCCTCTTTACCTCATGAACAACAAGTGCAGCAGTTACTTCACCCTATTCCCTTAACAGGGACAGTCACCAAGGGATGCTGTAGTCCATGATTGGCCTCCAGGTTTTTTTTTTCTGCCTTTTTCCCCCTACACCACTCTGGACAGCTTTCATTCAGAAAGCTGCAAGGTGCAAAATCAGTTTGATCCCTGGTGGGTATGGTTCCCCTTTCATTGGCCTGATTTAATGTACTGCTTTGGGTGCTGGATCCCAGCCTAGGTCTTCTGAGTCACCCATAAAGGTTGCCTCTACTGTATCTACACGCCCTAAAGTTGACTGCATGGTTACTCCCTCGGTGGTTCACATTATTTCTTCCTTACAAAAATCCAACAACAAAACAGATTTATCAAAGCAAGTGGAAAAGATTTTCTGTCTGGGCATATTTGAGAGGATTGAATCCATTTTCTGCTCCTCTCCCATTTATCTTGAATTTTCTTTCAGAACTTTTTCAGCAAGGGTCCATTTTTTCTGCTATAAAAGTGTAAATGGCTGGCATTTCAAATTTTCACAAGGTGCGTAATGACTTCTCCATTGCCTGCCTTAAAACCTCCAAATCTTTTCTCAAGGGAACTTTCCTGCTATGACTGCCCCATTAGGGATCCAGTTCCCCATGGGACATCACAGTCATGCTTCAAGCCCTAAATTATAAACCCTTTGAACCATCAACCTCATTAGATCTTAAGTATCCCTCTTGGCAGATCATTTTTCTAGTTGCAGTTATGTCTCCTACATGGATTTCTGAATTACAAGCACTATCATGTAAACCACCTAATCTCATTTTACATAAAGACGAATTCTTCTTTTCTACCAAAAGTGGTATCCAAAGCAAATTGGAATTGATTTATTGATTTGCCAATCTTTTGTGCCTAGTTCTTAAACAAAAGGGAATATCTGCTGCACAGACTACAGACTGCATGTTCACAGACAGCAAAGATTCTACTTACACAGTACCAATTATACAAGAAAGCCCTATCAACTGTTTGTATCCTTTTCTAAAGTAAAATTGGGAAGAAGTACATCAAAAGTCACAATTTCTTAATGGCTGTCTGACTGTATTTCCTTTGTGTGTTATGACTGGGGTTTACCCTTGTGCATGAAATTAAAAGCCTATTCCAGAAGAGCAGTAGCATCCTCTATGGCGCTCTTGAAGAGAGTTCCAATTGATGACATTTGTACAGCAGCAAACATGGTCCATGGTTTACATCTTTGCATCTCATTACGTATTGGACTTGCAATACAGATCACATTCATCCTTTGGTGCGATTATACCACCCAGGTGTCTTTTTTGGCAGATTAGGAATCTGTCCCAAATTTTGAATCAGACAAAAACAGACATATCGGATATGAAAGTTATGTACTTACCATAAAAATAGATTTGTGTTGTCTCACTTTCGTTCAGTTCAACATCCCTCACTCCTTTCCCTTTCCAAAATTGCCACTGATGGCTTCTGGTGTTTGGACAGACTTCACCAAAGTCCCTGTCTGTTTAAAATTTTCTCTTGATTCTTGCAGTGGTATTTCACAGGTCTGTCAACTCTGACACCTACAAGTTACTACAGTTACAAGAATAGATCTATAATTTAGGTAAAGTCTGCAAACATGATCTGAGGTAGCTTAGTAGAGAGGAGAGAATTTTGGATAGGGTTGGAGTTGGAACCTCAGATCTACTTATCTAGAAAAAGGTGCAGAGGGTTGGATCCATTTGGGTCTGATAATCCACAAGATGAACCAGACAAAAATGAGAGAACATGGATCTATCATTATGGTAAGTACATAACTTTCATTTCCTCCTTAGCCTGTTCTGCCTCCAAAAATTGTCTTTGAACCTCCAGGAAATAATGTAGTGAGGACAGCTGGCTATAACAACTTGAATCTCACTTCTGCTTCTTGACATCCTTTGATTGCAAAGATGCACTTGTTTCTCTTCGGCCTGGTGTACAGTAAATAATAATTTTCCACAAACACTTTGGTGTCTTCATTTTTAATAATTTTCTCTTCTGTCACAGTTTTGGCAATATCAGCTTTTTCTGCTGATATGATCACATTTTTACGAACACAGGTCTTAACTGCTTTCTCATGACCATATTTGGAAATGCACATGATGTGCCCTCTCAATTAACTCGTTGTGGAGCACCAGTTCAGCTACTCGTGTGTATTTTCATAAAATCAATGCAGTATCTTTCTTCCAGTTTTTCTGGTATAGCAAAAAATCACATTTATTTCTTCAAGCTCTGTCTTCTAACTCTCCTACTTTTTAAAACAGTTCTTTGAGAAGCTTCACATTTCAGCCACTCTTTCCTACATTCCAGTATCTAATTTTTTGGGTCTGTGTTCAGTCATAAAATAAGAAATACATCAGACCTCTGTTCATCGCACATAAAACATTGAATGTTCAATCACAGAATATTTTACCCATGTAAAAGAGACAGTGGACCAACATGCATACAGAAACACACACAGCAGTATACCAAACCCACCCAAGTGGGGAGATGTGCCCCCCACCCCCCTACTTATATATACCAACTCTGAGGTCACACTACAGTGGGGAAAAGGGCAAATTTCCTAATGCTGTACAACCATTTCCGTTCCCTGGGTAAAACATTAGATGATTGAACATTCGCTGAATTTGAACATTCAATGTTTTATGTTTGATGAACAGAGGTTCGAAGTATTTATTAGTTGATGACTGAACATAGACCCCTGTTTTTTTACAGTTTTACCAGCTCATCTGAATAGCTTCTTAATATATTCCTCCTGTTTTTCACTTATTTAAAGCACCTCTGAGTGCATAAGATTTATTTTTTCCTCTGAATTACTGGAAGCGGTCTTCCTCGTACTGAAGTTGAAACTTGAACTGCGTTTTGATGGATGGCAGCAAAGCTGTTCCAAGCCAGAATTTTTTTTCTCCTTTTCTGATGGATTGTGTGTTACTTTCTCCAAACTGCTTCTTTGCTGGCATTAGCCACTATTTGAATTTTACCCAAACCTAATAACTTTTACTGGCTTTTTAAACAGTTTCTCAGTTTTCACACTGGAAGAGAGCACTGTGTAACCTGCTGCTCAGAGTGCAGCCACTTTGGATGTCTGCTCTGCCCACTGTACTTGTGAGGCTACTGCTTAGGTGGCAGTTTGCACTTTTTCTAAGCATTACATATTGATGTCCTTTCTAGTTGTACAGCAGGATTTGCATTGGCTATACAGCAGGACAGGTTGTAGACCAGCCATCAGTTATGGGAAGCTGAGGTTGCACTGTTTGGTTTACTATCCAATACAGTATTGTAGATGTTCTTTGTGTTTCACTGTTACAGTCATCACATTTGGGTTATCCTGCCAGGGGTAGTCCTCAGTCGGCCCGAATACCAGAGGTTTAGTATTTCTACATCAGTTGCTGTCACGCCAGGACTGACGTCAGGTCATCAGTGGTATAAAAACAGGTAGCCAACACCATTACATCAGTCTTTCTTGCCGGGAAGCCCAAAGCAGAAGCAGTTCACATGAGTGCCAGTTGGCCGTTACCTGAGTTTTTGTTTCTGAATTGAAGTTGAAGCCTTCTAAAGCTAAGTACCCCATTGGGGATCCTTTTTTCTTGCTCTAACCGATGTCAGAGAAAGTTAACACTTGCTACGTCTGTGGAAAGCAACTACCACACCGAGACTTCCATTCTTACTGCATCACCTGTTTAGGCCAAGTCCATGACGTCCCCCACTGTTGCTTTTGTGCTTTGCGCAACAGCAGAACTATACATCTTCAGGCCCTTATTGTAGCTAGATATTTTCGCTGTCAGTCCTCAAATTCCGATATGGCTTTAGTAAGCCATCCGACTACCGATCTTCCAAAAAAACATAAGGATAAAGACAGAGACAGACCCTAAAGGTCAAAAACTGCTGACAATGCTTCCGTTAAGCTAGTCATAAGTTCTCCAGTCCTCAGTGAGGTGCTTTCACAGCCCCTGATGCCCGCTTCTGTGGATTCGCAGGCTGCTACCGAGATCCTTTTGGAGTCCGGTATGCTGCAAGACTCTTCTTCGACTAAGGATCCTCCGGATGTCTCTACCTTGAATGAGTCTGGAGCCGCTGAGCAGGCACCGGCTACCGAGGAAGTACTTCGCACAACCGATACTCGACACAGACTGACTATTTCTTTTGTGTCTTCAGTTCTTTCGAAAACCGAGTTTCTAAGGCCCATGAACCATACCCAAAAAAACAACGACCCAAACTCGAGCACCTGCTTCCTTGCCTCAGTCCCAAATGCTTAAAATGGCGGAAGACCTTGTAATGCTTCCAAAAGAAAGAGACTTGTCCCCAGTAGTTTTATCTAAACAGGAGTTCGAGGACTCTGATGCATCTGAATATGAAGATATGCAACCCCTCTCTGCTTATGAAGATTCTGATGCAGAGGAATCCATCCCTTCAGCCTCTCAACCCGAGGACTTTTCCTTTGGGGAAACCCTACATAGTTTAAGGGAGCATTTCCAGTGGGAATGTCAGGACTATCCTCAGTCAAAAAAGACTCGGAATTCTTAGATCTACCACAGCACAGACCTCTGGCCATTCCTCCTGTCCTGGATATTGTGGATGATGTTTTTATGGAATCCAGTCTGACTCCTGACACCCTCCCTTCTGCTCCCAGGAAACCTGACCGGTATTACAGAGTCCCTGACTCTCACAAATTTCTTTTCAAAAATTCTACTGCTGACTCCGAGGTCATCTCTCAAAGACCTAAAGGAATCAAAGCAACTTCAGCGAAGAATCCCACCTCCTCAGATAGGGATTCCCGAGCATTAGACAAATGGGGTAAAAAAGTATACACCTCTGCTACTCTTGCTATTAGAGCATTAAATTGTCAGTTCCACGTGCTAAAATATCAACAACATACCATGGAACTCCTCAAAGAAAAATTATCTTTTCCTGCTTCTGCAGAAAATAGAGAGTTACAAAAGTTAATGCATTCTGCAAGTCAAGTAACTAAACACACCTTACAATGTGGTTTTGACGCCCTAGAAGCATCATGCAGGGCAGCAAGTCACTGGTTCTGTCCTTAGAAGACATGCTTGGCTTAAGGAACAGACCTTCCAGACCATGTCAAATCCAAATTATTGGACGCACCCTTGAACAAAGACAACTTATTTGGCACTCTGCGCTTCCCTTTGGCTTATCTACTGCTCCCAGAGCATTCACAAAATGTCTGGCTCCCGCCATTGCTTTCTGCAGACCAAGAAATATTCAAATTTACCCATACTTAGATGACTACCTGACTCAGGCAGACAGGAAAACCTGCTACAGCACATGACCTTTGTAAAGGACCTACTGACCTCCCTGGGTATACTATCAATGAAAAGAAATCAAAACTAGTCCCCCACACAAAAAATTCTATTCCTGGGAGCAAGCCTGGAAACAGCATCCCAGATAGCATTCCTTACTCCAAAAAAACAAGCCTACCTGACGGGCTACTTCTCTCAACTAGCCACCAGAACCCAGTTATCTGCAAGGAAGATCCTGCAAGCTCTAGGGTTCATGGCCTCCTGCATTCTACTCATTCCACATGCCAGACTGTATATAAGGAAACTACAATGGTACCTAAAAAGCCTCAAGACATGAAAACTCTTATACCAGTGATACCTTGTCTAAGGAAGGATTTTCTTTGGTGGGCAGCAGCATATAACCACAACAAGGGGCTTCCCTTATCACAACCCTACACTGCCCAGACCCTCGCCACAGATGCCTCAGACTATGCCTGGGGTGCTCACCTAGACGGCAGGTGCATTCATGGCCAATGGAGCCTAAATCAAATACATCTTGCATATCAGCCAAAAAGAGATGTTAGCTGTTCAGCATGCCCCGAGAGCTTTCAGACCCCTACTCTCCCTGGGGCCTCTACTGATCAAAACAGACACCATAGTGATGTGGTATATCAACAAGCAGGGAGGGACTCACTCTTATCCTCTCTGCAGGTTCACCACGACCCTTTGGCACACGGCCTCAGCCATGCAACTACATCTGTTAGTACAATTCCTGCCAGGCTGTCTAAACTCTCTGGCAGACAACTTAAGCAGAAACCTGCTAGATTGGCAGCTAGACCACAGAACCTTCACCCGTGTAACCCAGAAATTGGGCACCCCAAAGGTGGACCTCTTTGCCTCCTACTCCAATCATCAGCTCAGCAAATTCTGCACCAGGGAACCTCACAGCAAGGCCTGGAAAATGGATGCTGCACCCTTCTAGTGGGTAAACCTCTTGGTCTTTGCATTTCTCCCTCTACCACTCATTTCAGGGGTACTGCTAAAAATAAAGGAGGAAAATATGAGGGCAATCCTGATTGCCCCAGATGGGCCATGCCAGCACTGGTACACACTGCTGCGCAGCCTGTCACCACTGCCACCATGGCACCTACCTCAGATCCCAACACTCCTGACCCAGAGGAATGGAGAATTCATGCATCCCCAATTGCAGACCCTCAACCTGGCAGCCTGGCTTATTTCCTGACCTCTCCCCAAGCTGCCAGCCTAAGCAAACAAGTTTTAGATGTTATACATGAGGCCAGATGCCCCAACACTAGAAAATCGTATGCTGACAAGTGGAAAAGGTTTTGCACCTGAATCCAGGCTAAGGGAGACGGAATGGCACAGCCCTCCCTACCTCTCATCCTGGATTATCTGGCAGACCTACTACACATTGGTCTATCCATCTCTTTCTATTAAAAGTCATGCCTCAGCCATCTCTGCTCATTTCAGCACAGAGCCACCTCTCTTCTCACACCTTCTCATCAAGCAGCTCCTAAGAGTGGCTAACAACTTAAGGCCCCCCAGAAGAGCTCCTACCCCAGCTTAGGACCTTAACTTTGTACTGGAAAAGCTCACTCTGCCCCCCCCCCCCCTTTGAACTTGCAGCTTCAGCAGAGTTGAAATTTCTCTGTTGGAAGACCGCCTTGCTTCTGGCCATCACTTCAGCTGGAAGAGTATCAGAGCTACAAGCACTTATGGCTGTAGAGCCCTTCATCATTTTCCATGCTGACAGGTTGTCCCTCAGGGCTAACCCATCCTTCATGCCTAAAGTGGTGTCCAGTGTGGCTCTAAACCAATTCATTCATTTACCCACCTTTTTCCCTAACCCACAAAACAAGGGAGAAAGGATTCTGCACTCTCTAGATGTGCACAGGCAGCTCAGATTCCACCTGGACAGGACTAGATCTTTCAGAAAAACTGATCAGTTGCTAGTCAGCTTCGCTGCAGGAGCAGAGGGCAAGGCCATATCCAAACCAAACACTCTTCAAATGGATAGCACACTGCATCCATTTCTGCTACAAACAGCATGGGAAACTACCCCCAAAGGGGGTCAGGACACATTCCACCAGAGCAACCTCCACCTCTGCAACTATTCTCAGAGGGGTTCCCACCAGGGATATCCTGGAGGCTGCAACATGGACATCCGTTCATACCTTCACCAGGCATTACCATTCATACCTTCACCAGGCATTACCATCTGCCTATCTTCTCCAAATCCAGGGCAGGCTTTGCCAATGCAATCTTGCAGGGCATCCTAGCCAGCCCCCAGTCTTCTTGACTGCCTCTACCCTTTTCTTCAGCTGTGGGAATCAACCCAAATGTGATGACTGCAACAGTGAAACAGGAAGAACATGGTACAGTTGTGTACAATTACCATAAATGTAGATGTTCGAGTGTATTCACTGTTGCAGTCTTGGTTTCCCTCTCTCCATCCCCCTTGTCTCGCTCTCTCTCTCCTTACAAGGAAATTTTGGTATTTACTTTCTACTTGTGGTGTTCTTCCACCATAACCTAGCTCCCTATTGGGGGCTCCTGACAGGGCAAGAAAAACTGATGTAATGGCTTTGGCTACCAGTTTATATACCACTGACGACCTGACGTCAGTCCTGGAGTGACAGAAACCGATGCAGAAATACTAAGCCTCTGGTATTCTAGCAAACTGAGGGCTAACCCTGGCAGGATAACCCAAATGTGATGACTGCAACAGTGAATACACTCGAACATCTACATTTATGGTAAGTGTACACAACTGTACTTTCCTTAATCGGTGGTCCTTCTCATGACCATTGTACAGCTTTATGAATAACAAACCATGACCGTAAATGTTTGAGTGAAAGACTTCTTATAATCGCTTCTATATTTTGTAGACTTTTCCCATTATTTTCTGTACTTATGCTGAGAATTTCATAATCTTGTGCAGTTAAGTTTGTCTATTATGTTAGATTTGTTATGGTACTGGTGTTTGTTTTTTTTAATACTCTTGTATTGTGAAATCATACACATCTTTGAGGTTTTTGCCCCCTTACCCTTCCATAGGTTCATAGGTTAGTACTAGGTTAACTGCCCTTGCGAGCCATTTTAAACCTAGCCAATTATCCCTTGTGAGACTCAAATTTTACACTTTGTGTTTGTAAGGCAAACACCTTAACCATTAGGCCACTCTCCCAACCCCCTATGAGGTTTTGCTTGTACAGCTATTTTCTGAACTTCATAAAGAACAGAATTAGAGCTCAAGGTGCCTTCACTTACAAGTCAGCCAACCTGTAATTGTCTACTGCTCAAGACATTACTGTCTTGATGTTCTAGGGATTTCCCACTGAGAAAAAATCTGGGAAATGGACTGTTAACCACCTAATGGCTGATGGTGCCATACATTCCTGTAATTCTTGCTGCAGGGGTCCCGTTGTTCTAACAGCTACTGCTTTCTTGAGCACACTGCTTCAGTTGTGGTACTGGCTGATCCATCAGTCTGGTATTAAATTTGCTGTAGGCCTAGGATTTATTTTCTGGTGGTAATCCTTATGATTTGTTTACGTTCCAAGTAACTTTGTTCCACTGCTGAGTGCCAATTTTATAGGAAAGTCAGCTGACTGCATGTCATACTAAAGTCAAGTGCACCTTTTTAGCTGTTTTGCATTTGCTTACATTGTTTCACATTAAAACTCTCCCAGTGTATAGACTAGACTTTTCTAACATCACAGAATAATATGTTTGAGGTGACTACAGCCTCCCTGGCTCCTTGGTACAGATGAATAGAGCCCTGACTGCAACAGTAATTACTTGGTTTAACTGGCAGTCCTGGCAGTAGAGGAATCAGCAAGGGGAAAGAAAAAGGGTGTAGGTGCTCTGGAGCACACAGTGAAGGCTGTGCTTTCTGTGGTGGAGACCAGGAGAACCACAAGTGATGCAACCTCTGCGAGTACGACAGCTGCGGGGTCCCAAAGGAAACAGTACACAAAACAAAAAAGAGGACCAGCATACAAGGCACCTTATAGTGATGTAAAATACTTTAATAAAAGTATTAGGTTCTTTGAAACACAGACCGGTTTCGGCAAATACAATAGTCAGAGCCTTCTTCAGTGTGTAGATTTCATACAAAAAAGAACCTTTATATAAATAATTCATTAAGTCCTGTGATTAATTACATATGTTCATTGAGACCTGGCTTAAAGAGCCCAATAATTTTGATGATCCATTTTTTCTCCATGGAATTCAGTAAATCATGCCAACCTAATTTATTATTTCTAGATCTCAAGATTTTATCTATAATGGTGAAACTAAAACATGCATTGTGATGAATGAGAGAATGTTTATATAAGGCATTGGTTTCTCTCTTATTCTTGATGTCACTGAGATGCTCAGATATTCGAAGTTTCAAGGGTCTTGATGTTTGACCAACGTAAAATGCAGGACAGGTGCACTTGGCCAAATAAATTACCCAATTTGAGGAGCAGTTAGCAAAGAATTTGATGTTATATACTTCAGGGATATTTTGGCTAGTAAAACTTTTAGTTTTGAGTAGTTTAGTACTATAACTGCAGTGTCCGCAAGGAAAGCATCCAAATAGGGGTTCACCTGATAGTGTAGTTTGGATGGTATTGGTGATTTTCACTTCAGAATGTTTGAAGTGATTAAAAAAAAGCAGATAAAATTTTCCCTTTACGGAAAGAAAATGAACATCTATCACCAAGAATGTCATGAAGTTTAGGTTCACATGTTAATATGTTCCAATTGTGTTGAACAATATTAATGAGTGTATTAGTGTTACGTCCATATGTGGTGATAAGTCTGAGTGGTTCGGAATTGGATTTGTTCCTGGTTCTATAGAGAAGGAGATCTGCACGTTTCATCTTGTCAACAGTGTGTTTGGTATGTAGTAACTGGCCCATTTTGTAGCCACGATCATGAAATCTGTGTACTAGATCATCCCTGAAGCGTAAGTGTGTTGATCAGAACAAATGCGTTTAATATGCATAAACTGTGATTTGGGAATGTTTTTGCAAATGTGGGGGGGATGAAAGCTGGTGGCATGGAGTAGTGAATTGTTTTCAGGGAATTTACAATGAATTTCTGTTGTCAGCGTATGGTCAGATGCACGGCAAACCAAAACATCTAAAAAAATAATTTTATTTTTATCATAGCTGACAGAAAATTCGATTCCCCATTTATTTTAATTCAAATAAGTGATAAATTCCAAAAGATATTCACTATCAGCCCTCCATACCAACCAGCAATCATCCAAATATCTATGCCAAATGTCCATTTCTTCAATGTAAATATTGTGAGAATTGTCATAAATGACCTGTTCTTCGAAGTAAGCCATGAACAAATCCGCGTATATGGGGGCAAAGGAAGCCCCCATAGCTGTCCCCTTAGTTTGCAAATAACATTTACCTTTATAAAAGAACACATTCTTAGTCAGTACATGTTCTGTCAAACACAACAAAAGAGTGTTAAAACCTGGCTTATATAGTTCCGTCTTGTTAAGCCAATATTCCAATGCCTCCAAACCAGCCCAGTGCGGTATATTGGTGTATAATGATTTTACATCTAATGTGCAGAGTAACCAATCTGGCTCAACCTGTGTGTCGGAAATGATCTGAAGGAATTCAGTCGTGTCCCTGATCCTTGCTCGGAGACATTGTAAAAGTGGCTGTAAATATTTGGTTAGAAACAGAGATAATGGTTCCGTTAATGAGTTTTTACCGGAAACAATAGGTCTACCTGCAGGATTCTGAAGATCCTTGTGTATTTTAGGTAGAAAATATATGTACTGTGGGCAAGGATTGGAAATGGTGAGTTGAAACTTGGTATTTTTGGTGATGATCCCCTCTTCAACAGCTGAAATGAGAAAATAATCAATCTGTTGTTGGATCAGTGGTTAGTTCAGAATAATATCGTGTATTTGATAATTGATTAAATGCTTCATGGTCATATTGGGATAAATCATGAACAACTATTGAACCCCCTTTGTCAGCACCAATAATAACCAAATTATGGTTATTAGCTACTTTAGTGATGTTATCCATACAAGTTTTGGATACATTATTTGGTAAAGGTGGGGCTGACCTAAATTGAAAATGAAGGTCTTTAATCATGGCTTGTTGAAACATAGAAACATGATGATTCATGGGTGGCATGAAGGAAGATCTGTGATATTTGAATTCATCAGAGATCTTTGGTGATTGTTGTTCCTGAAAAAAATAGTTTGAGGTTAAGAATCCTACAAAATGAAGTAATATCATGAACAAAACTTTCTTCTGAAACAAAAAAAACAGGAATAAATGATGATCCTTTATTAAGAATTTCAATTTCTGAGGAGGAAAGGACATGTGATGAAATGTTAGTAATGTTTACATTTGTTACTTTGTCACAAACATCTGTAGTAGAGTTTCCATGTTGTCCACATATTTTATGTTTTCTGCCCCCCCCCCCTCCTCCTCCTATGTGTAAACCCTGCGTGGTTGTGGAATTCCTTCTTTTTAATGCTGGTGAACCTGTGGCACCCCAGAATCAGTATCTAAACCCGAAGAAGAGTAATCAGCTGAAGTATCAGTATTATGAGGTGTAACTTTTTTAAGAATGGATTTGGTCCGTTTCCTTTTAGGATTGGTCCAATTTTGGGCAATAAATCGGACATGTTTTGCTTTGTTTTCAAAATTAAAAGGATCACTTTGGTATAGTCATCTAAGTTTCTTTGAAACTTTTTTCTTTTCCTTTCTTTTAACTGGGATTCCAATGTGAGTAAAGTATGAGCACACCTCCAGACTGGTAGCCCAACATAACGCTTCTGAAATACTTCAGTTGCAGCTAACATTGGGTAAGGCAGCGATTCAGGTAGCCTACTGTAGATCCCTGACCATTTCCCAAGACTCACACTCCATGTTCCTAAGCACCCTGGAGAATATTAGGGTCCAACCTAACACACTCGTACTGGGCGACTTCAACTACCCCTCCATTAAATGGGAAATCTACTCCTGTACCAATACACTTGCCCAACGTCTCCTGGAATTCATTAATTCCAATGCCCTGGACCAGTTTGTTTTTACCCTCACTAGAGGTAGCAACATCCTTGACCTGGTCATTACTAACATGGGCAACCGTTGCTCTACACCAGTAGTCAACCCCTCCCTGGTTTGATATGACCACAAACTAATCACCTTGGAAATCCACATCTCTCCCACCCACCCACCAAGGTAACCACCATGAAAAAATTCTCCAAAGGTAACTTTGGGCTCCTGAAAACAGAGGTGGCTAACTTCATGGCACCCATGCAAATGGAGATCAGTTGCATGACCACCGAATCATACACCACTGCACTGTACGAACACGTACACAAGTGCATGGATCTCGCCATACCCAATAGAACCAAGATGCTCTCTTCCAAAAAAGGAAGCTGATCTGGTGGTCCCCTGCCATAAACAAACTATACAACAGAACATGGAAACTGATGCAGAATAAGGTGAAGTCCCAAGATTGGAAAAACTCCCTTATCAGCCTCAACAAAAAGCTAAGATCCCTCATCAAATCCTCTAAAGTTAGCTATGAACACAGAATTGCAGCAGATAGTAAAGGCAACCACAAGGCCTTCTATAGTTATGTAAAGAATCTCCACGACAATACCCAGATTTGCTTTGAGTTACTGTGCAATGCTACCTCCTATACGAGCCAACAGATATTGCCAGTATACTGGCCAACAGATTGAGTGCCAACTTTACCCCTGTCTCCCCCCCCAAGGTACCAGTCACATTACCAGTAGATTGCCAGGCACCCTGTATTACTGCTGCACAGGTTAAAACGGCACTGTCCAAGGAGAAGAATGCAGCTTCTATGGGACCTGACAATATCCCTGGCTATGTTCTACATGAACTACAGAATGAACTGGCACCTCACCTGTGTGCCCTGTTCAACCACAGCCTCACCTCAGGCTTTGTCCCTACAGAATGGCACAGTGGTGCAATCCTCCCTCTCCACAAAGGACAAGCGACTACAGACCCTGGGAACTATCGCCCTATTAGCCTGATGAGTCTGATATACCAAGCTATGCAAAGCATCATCATGGACCTAATGAATAAGGATATAGGGAATCTCCAAACTCTGGATCACATAGTTTGGTTTTGTGAAGGGTAGATCATGCCTGCTCAACTTGGTCAACTTCTTTGAGTCAGTTACCAGAGCTATGAATGAAGGTAAGGTGGTTCATACAGCCTACCTTGATCTGGCCAAGGCCTTTGATGCCATTCCCCACTCAGGAATCATAGAAAAACTCACTAAGCTAGGCATCAGCCCCTGTATCACTAGGTGGGTTGCAAACTGGCTCACAGGTAGAACCCATAGTGTGAAAGTAGCTGACTCCAAGTCAGACTGCCAACCGGTCATGATTGGAGTCCCACAGAGTTAGGTTCTGGGTCCTCTTCTGTTTGGTATCTACTTCTTTGAAGTCCAGGCCAACACGAAGGGACTCTGGCTGACAAAGTTCGCAGATGATTGCAAGTTGGGAGCTGCTATTAACTCCCCGAGTGATGTTGGCATCCTACAGAAAGACCTCACTGAGACCAACGACTGGTGTCAGAACATGGGTTTAAGCTCAGTGCCAAAAAATGTGTAATAATCCCCTTTGGGAAAAACCCGGTTCCCATGAATTCCCACATCAATGTTAGTCAATTGAACACAGAAGGCGTTATAAGAGATCTGGGAACATAGGTTGACAGCAACCTCTCTTTTGACTACCACATTGCCACTGTGGTCAGCAAGTCCTATGTGGCACATCTCATTACTAAGGGTTTTGCATCCAGGAAGAAAGAGGTGATTGTCTCCTTCTACTCTTCCCTCATTAGGCCAGTCATTAAGTACAATGCCCCATTTTGGCATGTACCTCACTAAACACCTGCAACAACTGGAGATGCCACAAAATTACCTCACAAAGAGGATCCTAGGCCTTAAACATTTGTCCTATATGGACAGACTCAAAAAACTCCAATTATTCTCGGTCTCATATTGCCTACTTAGAGGCGATCTCTGCTTGACTTACAAAGCCATGTCTGACCCAGCTCTGTTAGAATGCTACATCTAAAGAAATCCCAATCTGTCCACACCACATGCTTCAGAGACCTCAACCTCATTACTGCAATCAACAGAACATGCTGGAGGGACACGTTAATAATCCAGAGACTGCCCATGCTATGGAATAACTTTCCATACATATTAAACAGAACACCTCACTGTCCCTCTTCAAGAGAAATCTTGATGATTGAATGGGAAATAGAAAATTCACCCCAGGGATCATTCCAGTGGCTTTACTCGACAGAGACACTGGGAACTAAGGCCGGGTGGCATGATGCTAGGTAATCCTATGGCCTAGTCTTGTTAATTCTCCAGGGTCATTAGCCTAGTACACACCTATGAAACTGTGTAACAGATTGGGTAATGCTGGGTTAATCCTTAAGTTTTTAAGATTAGTAAAGAAAAGTTTTGGTTGGTGTAAGACTGCCATTTGGTAGTCATAATGTGGGGGGTTATATAGGGTCAATAAGTAATGTGTAGCAACACTGTAGGAAGGATGTTGTTTCATAGCTGGCAGCGACTGGGGAGATTAACTTTTCTGGAAAGAACAGACCAGGGATTGGTATACCTTTTCATGGGATTGTAAAGTCCAAGGTTAATGGATTGTTGGGTTATATCATACATCGTATTGAAGGTCATATGCTATTGTATTAAAGGACAGTTAGTGCAGAGGAAGGATTAAGGCTATGAAATGGTAACATGTTGCTCCCTGTGATAGAGGGTTTTATTTATTTATTTTTTCATCCTCCACTACCAGTGGTTGAGACTAATTGGCATAATGGTTAAGGTCTTCACCTTTCATACACCAGGTACAAGGTTCGATGCTGACCTCTGGGCAATACTTGTATGAAGTTTGCATGTTCTCTTTGTGTCTCTGTGAGGTTCTTCCCAAAAACACAGAGTTTCCACCTCAAACTCTAACAAAGAAGTTGGGGTTCTAGCAGAATTACAGACTCTAGATGGTGCTTATAGTGGTCAGAGCTATGTAGACCAACCATTTTGGACATCAGCTGTGGTACACAGTATGCTCAGGTTAGAAGCACAGTGATGACAGACTGCACTCTCTGTCAAGGTTAGCCATTCAGTGATTTAAAAATTGGCTCTAGGTGATTTGGTCGTATTGCCAAAAATCGGCATGGAGACAAGGTGAAAGGGGAGTGCAGCATAGCCACTTGGTGTGGGATCCTGCGTATACTACTCAGGAGGAAGACAGGCTAGAAATAGTGTAGGAATTGTGGTGAGGGAGAGGTTTCAAAAGACAGTGGGAGATGATGTCAGAATTAGTGACAGACTCGTGACAATTAGAATCCATTGTAACAACAGGACACTAGTCATGCTTTCAGCCTGTGCCCCACAGCAGGGTTGCAGTAATGAAGAAAAGAGTACATTTAGATAGTACCTGCTAGATAAAGCATGACAACAGGAGTTGGTGTTGATGATGAGCAACCTGAATGCACATATTGGTACAGCTAGACCAGGATATGAGGACTGCCTTGGGAACACATGGATGGGGCAACAAAAACAGAGGAGTGGCGGCTATTCTAGACTTCCATCTGGCAAATAGTTTAGTAGTGGCCAATACATGGTTCAGCAAGAGAGACTGTTACAAGATCACTTACAACACTGGCCAACATGCAACCCAGGTAGACTTCCTCCTAGTAGGTAAAGGGCACTGGGGTAGAATCAATGATTGAAGTCTCTCCAAGTGAAACAGTTGGTCCGCTGCATAAATCACTGATTGCCCCAACTAGCTGCAAGCAATGGTCTGAGAAGGCTCTAAGGTCAACAGAGACTAGGCCGAAGACCTGGAAGTTGACTGGAAGAAAGGCAAAGGAGTTCAAGGAATTAGTCGGTGCTCTAGCACCTCAAGAAGAAGCGGAAATACTTGGAGTTGAGGAAGAATGGCAGCACCTCAAAACATGTACGAGGACTACAGAACAGATAAGCAGCGGAGCCAAGTATGGAAGGAGAGTACATAAGGAAGGCTTTTGGAATACAGAGGTCCGAGAAGTCAACAAAAGAAAGTAGGGGTGCAGGAAGAAGTGGGAGGTAAAAAAGATGGCTCACCCTAAGAGGGAATATTGGTTGGCTAACAGAGGCAAAGACAGGAGTTGCGATAGCAAAGAACAAGGTATCAAGAAGAATTCTATTAGCTTTTGATGCCTCAGAGAAGCTGTCAGGTTACAAGGCAATGACAGAAAGATAAAGATAGTCAAAAACCCTTGATAAGGGATGTCGGCAACAAGCTGCTCACCACTTTATAGGACATCACAGTCAGATGGAAGGAGTACGTCCAGCAGCTTCTGAATGAAGAAAGTCAACAAAATTTGTACCACCCCAGGCATAGCCTACCATGAAAAAAGAGGCGGAACCTACCCTCGAAGAATTAAGAAGAGCACTAAAGAAAATTAAGTCAAGGAAAGCAGCAGGCTCAGATTACGTCACAGCAGATATGATCAAGATGTTGGATTAGACAGGGTAGAAAATAGCTCCTGAAGGTACTTAATAGCAGTATGGTTAAAAAGTGTGTTCTAAATCACAGGGGAATAAACTTACTAGTGCTAGTGTACAAGAACAGTGGCGACATCCACAACTATGGGCAGTAGAGAGGTATCAGACTCCTGGCACACTACTTTAAATTTATGGAGAGAGTGATTGATAAGTGTATATGCAGAATAGCAAAATGTATATGCAGAATAGTAAAAAAGTAAGATGGGAGACCAGCAGTTTGGATTCAGATCAGCATGCAGCACAACTGACCTAATGTTTGCAGTGAGACTGATAGCTGAGAAGAAGCTTGAGATGAAGAATGAGTCCAACTTGGGCATTCCTAGCCTTGGAGAAAGCATATGGCAAGGTCCCAAGAAACTTTTTTTGGACAATCCTGCAAGGTTTTGAAGTTCCACAAATATTGGTAAAATTAGTGCAGGCTGTGTATAAGGACACAATAATTCTGGTACGAACAGTGTTTGATCTCGCAAAGAGGTTCCCAGTGGGGAGTGCATCTGCTGTTCATACTGGTGATGGACTATATTAGCAAACAGGTCAGAGGGGACAGATAAAGTTGCTATATGCAGACAGAGTGGCATTACAGGCAGACTGAGCAATAACTTCAGCAAAGGACAGAGGAATGGAATGCAAAACTGAAGGCACATGGGCTGAAGCTGAACACAGATAAAACTGTTGTAATGGCAGGGGAAGGGGGAAATCAGAAGAAACTGAGAAAGGAGATAGAAGTGAAAATAATGGAACAGGTTAACAGCTTCAGGTATCTGGGAGGAATGGTTGAGGAGAAGGGAAGTCTGAATGAGGAGTCAAAGCTAAACTCAGAGGGGCTGCAACCAACTGGCACAGAGTGTTTGGAATGTTTTATGACAGAAGAATGCCAAAGCAGCTGAAAAGTAAGGTGTATAAAACAGTGGTGTGACCAGTAAGTACTATTTTCTACAGAAATCTTAGCAGTAAAGGCAGTGCAGCTGGACGTGATGAAGTACTTGAGACAGGTGATAGGATGCACACTGTGGGACAAACAAGGAAATGAGGATATCCGAGCAGAAACAAAAGTAGCTCCAGTTGCAGAGATCATCAAAGAAAACAGTTTAGTATGGTTCAGGCACATCTGCAAAAAAAGCAGAAGACAATTTGGTGAAGATGATTTGGGACAGACAGGAAGGCAAGAGGAAATGAGAGTCAAGCAAAAAGGTGGATGGCTGTCGAAGCAGGTAGGAGAGTGGGATTGAATTGAGAGAGATGGTGACAGCTGACGAGACACCCTCACGTCATGAAGAAAAAAATGGGGAAAAAAGGGGGTTGATGATGGTGATGATTTACCTATTGTGTTCCATTGAGCAAGTCCCTTCTCCAGATATTGCTTTGGGGAAATTGGGAAATTTGTACTTAGTTCATTATTCATCTCCTGGACTGTTTGCATAGTAACCACCTATGGGAAATATTATTGATAATTTCTGAGAATAAAAAAGCTTCACAACTCTCAGCCACAAAACGCAGTTAGATGTCTGGTAGTCAACTCTGAGGATTAAGGCTAAGAGCTGTTAATAAGCTACTTTCTCTGTTACAGGGTTGAATGCCCTCAGCTGTTTGCCTGATGTGAGAGTTTGAGAAAGTCACTTAACTAGACAGTGCTTTGGTACAGTTGGAAATTTGAGCTGCACTACATGCCTAGGACCTGTGATGATTCCAGTTGCAAAGAGACACACATTTTATCTTCATGTGATGTAATTTATTGCGTTTGAATCTGAGCTGGGGGGCAAAAGTCTACTAAAAATGTATTTAGGAGATATAAATAGGATTCGTACTTTTCATGAGATAGCACCACACTAAAAAAGTATTCTAAGCCATTATTTTAGTTAACGTACTGAGCAGAACCTCAGCACAATTCCTGTTTCTGAAATGGAGTGTTATACAAAATGCTAGATTAAGCAGAGAACACCTCTGAAGTAGCAGAAATGGTGCGTGCGTGCGTGTGTGCATGTGTGCGTGTGTGTATGTAAGTGGGGGTTCAGGTGCTTAGACGGCAAGACATTTCCCTGTGGTACATTTGGTTTGGGGTATATGGCTGTAGTGACATTCAAATACAGAGACATGTGGCAGTTGCATATTCCCTGTGGGCAAAGAGAAGAATGTGATGCCATGCCTACAACTTCAGTAGCCAAATGCACAGGGAGAAAATAATGCCCATGGCCCCCAGGGTAACAGCAGGCAGTATGGCAGGTATCAGCAGCAAGCTGGCTAATGGACATAGCAGTGGCAGTAAAAATGCAGTGCACAATGGGCAGTGCCTTTATAACTGTTGTCTGTGTGGACCACTACCCCTTTCACAGTGTCTAGGGAACATTATCTAAAATGCATACTTGGGCGTAAATGTGACTACAGTAGCATGCAGGATATCCTCCATGCTGCAGACACTTCTACATGTTGTAGTTATGTAAGCATGTACTACATACCGAGCACAACACTCGTTACTTCTTCTAACCCCATGGATCTGGTTATTAAAGCTGTGGGCATGGCTGTGTGTACTGTTCTTTGCCCACAGGGAATGTGCATCAGCCATATTTCTCTGCATATGAAATGTCACTTTAGTCATGTGCCGCAAACAAATGTACCATAGGGAAATGTCTCACTTCATAGGCACCTGAACCCCTATAACTTTGGCGTATTAAAACTGAAAATTGTATAATTACATCCCAGTAGAAACTGTGCTGCCTGTGTATAAAAAAAGTCAGCCCATCCTTTAAAGGTTAGAAAGAGTTATTCAGGCTGTAAATACAGTATGTTTGACCTATGGTTGCTTTTCTGCTCTTAGGGAGTTCTGTGCAGTGCTAATCAGAAGTTGATTATAGCATTTTACTTGCTGTTGCTCCAGTCCGTGGCATATTAGCTTAGGCATGTGGTAGTTAAAATGTACAGGATTCTTTTCTCTAATTTAATGAATTCTCAGTAAAGAAACATTATAGGCCATTAAAATATTTTTTTGTTAACTTTTGCTCCCTACTGTTATCAGCTGTTCCCAGGGCCATTCCTTATTTGCCGAGTCCACTGAATTTTGGGTTCTCCCAGACTATATTCATTCCATATTCAGAGCTGGAGCAGCATCACTGTGCTGCTGGGGTGTATTTAATTTAATTCCCCACCCTTGCGCATACCAGGAACACCCTGTGGGTGGGGCCTATTATAGGCATCAGCACTGCCTTGACCCTGCACTTTCACAAAATGCTTAATGTCAGCAGGACACCTTGCTCATCCCCATGCAGTGCTTTGCACTGTTGTCTGTCTGGTATACAACATGGAGATTAATTAACCAGTGTGCTGTCTCTCTCCTCCCTAGCACCCGAGGATGGGCACACCTGTGCTTCCTGACTACACTGTCAGGAGCCTACGCCTGTATCCAAATTCTGGTCATTTGGCCTGTATTAAGTGCTGTATCTGTCTAGACCACCAGTGCAGGCTTGGCCACTGTTGTACCTGGCATACTGAGAAGTTGTTCAAAACAATATCCATGCTTTTCAAGTGTTTCAGCTGTGTCCAGAGAAACCCAAGCTAAGATAGGAGTATTTTCTTGATGCACTCTTGCTTTATTCAGTGAATACTACTGTTTTTAAGCATTTAAAGCATTTATTTAATTCTGTGGCTAAAGTACTCATTTCTTTGGTTGGTTATTCTAGTTCTCTTTGCCTCTATATTGCCTTGCAGAAGGGTGAATTAGCCAAGAACTTAGTTGTTTGGTAATTGCTGTTTGATCTACACTTGAGAGTTGCTTTTGCTATGCTCTTACATAAAGAAATTCCATGATCATCGGTCTTGTGACAGAAGGTATTTACCTGGTCTGTATTAGTTGAGAAGCTCTCCAGGGAGCTCAAGGCATGTTGTTGATTGGCTAGAGGGCATAGGAAGCAGCTTTCAGGCTTTTTTCTCTGCTGTAAATCAGGCAAGTTTGTGAGGAGCTGCACACTCTGCAGCATTTGGCAGTGCCTTGTATAGTAGCAAATGCCTAGACAGTAAAATGTTCCTATAAAGTTAGGATTAGGTCCAAAATCTGTTAACCCTGTTTTGCATGCTGTAGAATTAAGCTTACAGCAACTAGCTTGCACTTGAAATAGCATCGTTGTATCCTAGCACTATGTAACATCTTGCCCTTAACCCCAGAAACTACTATAGGAGACCCCTGTTAAAACTGAATTCATAATTCTAAACAGCCTACCCTATTACAGGACCGGACAACATGGATATACAATTTCCATGTGTGTCTCTGACCAGTTTGCTAGTTTTGAGCATCCCAAGGCAAAATTCTTATGTTCTCAGACAACTAGTTAAACATTAAAGAAAATAACACTGTATGCGAGAGATGTAAACAACTCCCTTGGAGTCAGAAATCTCATGTGCAAAAGAGATTGTCATGGATACTCGCACTACATCCCCTCACACACATGGCTCACCACACACAGATTGTCTTAATGCTGTGACGTAAAATAAGTCATTTTAAATCTCAAAGACCTCCAAAGCCACCTAATGGAAACACTGCTCCTCACAAGTCAGTAGAACACATACCAAAAGCAACACCAAACATCTGACATAGGCCTACACCCAATGGTCCCCCAAAAGCAAAGCCCATAAGGCAACCATGTACTTTACATGATGCTCTTGTGATTGGGGACACAATTTTTGTGACACAGATGCCCCACATACTAGGTTCAACAAGGAGAGGTTGGCATAATGGTTAAGTTGTTTACAAACGCACATTGTAGGGTTTGATTCTCTCATTTGGTAATTGGCAATGCTTAAAATGGCCCAAAAGAGCAGTTAGCCCAGTACTAATCTATGAAACATTTAAGGCATAGTTTGGCAGAGCTGCTCTGAGTTTGGCAACTTAGCCAGACACCTGGAGTGAATCTAAACTAAATCAGAGGTATCCACTGTGCTCTACAAAAAATAAGTATTGCACTTGCATTGCACTTTTTGAACTATATTCTGCTTTGTTGTTGTTCCACTTTTTACAGTTGGCACTGCTTTTCTGCACTTTGAAATCCTAGTGCTGCTGTATCTCATAGCATAGGTTAGATTGAGATTTGCTGAATCTGAGCTGTTTGGTATTACTTGAGCACTAAAACCAACCATTCTACATTAAGAAGGCTCTCTTGCGCCTTTGTGGCTGAAGTGTGCAGCCCAGGACACATCTAAGTTGGGTACTATGGTAAAAGGCTCAGTTTTGGGCTCTTCCATTGGCTAGTGTTACTGTTTAATTTTTTGTTTGCTTTTAAACACCACATTTGTGCATAGCTGCACACCACAGTGTTTTGTGCTGCCATGTATAGACGCAAAAGTTTAGAAACAAATTTTCCCCTGATACCTGCTAATGAACCCTTCTTAGCTCCACTACCTCTCGTTGAGAAACAGAGTTGTGCATTGCCATCTAACGAGCAACCCAGCTGTGCTTTCTAAGGCATTGATATAGTCTTCCACCCTTAGACGTTCACAGGATAACTGCCTTTGTTGGTCTTACAAGAAAATCCAGACCAAGCCTACCCATCCCCATGAGTCACTATAATATATACCTGCCATAATCAACAAACAGTTTCCCACCATATTTCCAGCCAACCTGATTGACATGAGCATCCTGAGGCAATGTAGTAATTGCCTCATATACATTGACAACCACTTGCTCTAAAGCAAACAAATACAGTATGTGAGAGATGTAACTATACCATGAAATTAGAATCAGTCCTCTCACAATACAACAGACAAGAAATACAGCAGGTTGTTAGCACACACACCTTCACTGTCACGCAAGAGAAGGTCAAGACACATAAACCCACATACACAGAGGTGCTCACTAAAAGCCTTCCAGAAGACCAGAGGCATCCCAATGGCAAGCATACACATATACCGGTACACAAACAGAATCCACCACCACACACAGCATTGTCTCAGCAGTTAAGCCCCTAAGGCAAAACACCTCAAAACCAAATGGTTCTGGTTATAGGCGACTCAATAATGAGACACACAGATGTCCCTCTCACCAGGTTGAACAAGAAGGTCATGGTCAGCTGCCAGGATCCATCAAATCACACATGCACTGAAGTCACTCAGCAACAATTACCGTTATGACTCTGTCATAGTACATGTTGGAGTAAATGAACTGAGACATACCTCTCTGGACTGTATGAAGAGAGACTTGACCAAACTCTCAGATTGTGTCCCAGTCAGGTATGTCCCTAGCCCTAAGCAGCATTCTACCTTCACCAAGGATGATGCCACAATGCAGACAAAAAATTATTACTTTCAGTGATTAGTTTAGCTTCTGGTGTCCCTCCAGGGCATGGTCAACAGTCCATGCTGCTTTGCCAGAGATGGCCTTCACTTGTCTCCTCAAGGCTTTAGAATACTGGCAGAGACCCTTACCTCCCCCATAGGGCCTGTTTTAGGCAATGTCCAAACAACAAAACTTCCAACTTAAAGAAATCCAGTAAAGACAAAGTCAAGGTCATGCTGCTTAATGCTACCAGCTAAAACAGTAAACTGCCTTCCCTGGAAGCACTCCTCACCTTGGAAGATGCTGACGTATGTGTAGTCACAGAGATTTGGTTCAAGGCCACTGAGAGCACCCCGGATGTACAAGGCTGCAATGGCTGTCACACGTTCAGACCCCAAAAGGAGTGTGAAAGAACCAAAGATGGAGGTGTATCCATATTCATCAAATCCAAATACCATCTCAAGACTGGTGAAACCATACGAGTCTCTAGAGGTACTCCAGGTCTATTTAAATGTAGGAAAAACACCCTTCCACATCATCTGTAGCTACGGGACCCCCACCATGAACGAGGAGAAGCACACTGCCTACCTGGACTTGCTCGAGTCACTCAACATACAGCCAAACACCCTGATCATGGGAGATTTCAGTTATCCCTCCATCAATTGGGAGACCTACACAAGCATAAACATGATCAGTATGAGGTTCCTGGACTTTAATTCAAATGCCCTGGACAGTTGTTCCAGACCCCCACAAGGGGCTCAAATGTCCTGGACCTAGTGCTCACAAACCTAGGGGATCACCCCCTGTGTGTTGCCTACTAAGCAATGGTATAAAAAGTGTTGAAGCCCCTGCCAGCATAGACAACAATGTCTCCTATGCAGTGGAATTTACGGATATCCTTTATAGCCACTTAAACAAATGCATTGATTCAGCCATACATAACCGGAACAAAACCAGTTTTTCCGGAAAGAATAAACCACCCTGTTGGACTATAAATATAAGTAAGTTATACAACAAAAAAAAAACTGATATCTAAGAACCGGATGGAGCTAACCTGACAGAGGGAAGACTACCCTGCACAGCTTGAACAAGCAAAGCAGATATCTTGCTAAGTCATCTAAGGCTAGCTGAGTCTAAATTGGCATCCCTAGCTAAAGACAATCACAAGGCATTCTTTAGCTACATCCATAACCTAAGAGGGAGTGCCCAGCTCTATGCAGAACTTACAGTAAATGGTGCCACTCGCACTGAACCTGAGGAAATTGCCAACCTGCTAGCAGACAGATTTGGTGATAACTTCACTCCCCTGTCCCCCACCTGACATACTCCAAATCATTCCCAACACCAGTCCTCTACCAGGCAGTCAAAGAACAGGTCATACAAGCTCTCTCCAAAGCCAAAAACACAGCTTCTATGGGACCAGATAACATCTTAGGCTGTCTACTAAACAATCTGAAACCAGGCCTAGCTGAACCTCTCTGCACTTTCTCTAACCATAGCCTGAAAACTGGCTTTGTCCTAGCAGAGTGGCAAACAGCAGCAGTAATCCACTTGCACAAAGAGGTCCATCAACTGACTCTGAGAACTATTGACCCCTAAGCCTAACCAGCCTCATCTGCAAGGCCATGGAAAGAATCATCATGGACCTTATCTTCAAGGGCATAGGCGACCTTGAAACTCTTGACCCGACCCAGTTTGGCTTTGTCAAGGGTAGATCTTGCTTATTAAACCTGGTGAACAACTTTGAGAATGTCACCAAAGCCCTGGATGAGGGTGAAATGGTATATGCAGTCTATCTTGATTTAGCCAAGGCTTTTTACACAATCCAATATTCAAGTGTCATGGAGAAGCTCTCCCAGCTTGGGATCAACCCATAAAATGCTAGATTGGTAGCAAACTGGCTCACTGATGGAACAAACACTGTCAAAGTTGGGGAGTCCACCTCCACCAGTAGACCAGTTACCAGCAGGGTACCACAAGGATCTGTGCTGGGCCCTCTACTGTTTGGAATCTATTTCTCTGAAGTCCAGGTGAAGGTAGATGGCCTGTGGCTTACTCAGTTTGCAGATAACTGTAAACTGGGCGTAATCATGGAGTCCCCAATGATGTTTACATATTGCAGAAAGGGCTGATGTAGACAAATGATTAGTGCCAAACTCATGGACTAAAACATAATTAAATAAATGCCTCATTATCCCCTTTGGCAGTGAAGTAGCCCCTGCTAATTATGATATAGATAGTGCCCCTCTAAGCACAAACTCAGTGGTGAGACTTGGGAACACAGGTTGATAGCAATCTAAACTTCTATCACCATGCATCCATAGTGGTAAGAAAAGCATTCTACATTGCGCATCTCATAAATAAGGGCATTACATCCAATAGCAGGGAGGTTATACTTCCACTGTACTCAATCCTTATCAGACCACTAATAGAGTACAATGCTTCCTTTTGTATGTACCTCACCAGACACCTGCAGCAACTGGAGAGACCACAGATGTTTCTTACCAAGAGAATCCAGGGCCTCCAAAACATGACATACTTGGAAATGCTAAAAGTCCTGTCACTGTACTCTGTAATCTGTATCATACAGGCTACTGTAAGGAGATCTGTGCCTGGTCTACAGAGCAGTCTCAGACCCTACCCTTATAGAATTGCTGCACATCTGCAAATCAAATGGGACAAGAATAAGTCACTCTAGAGATCTCAGCCTAGCCCGTGACATCAACAGAACATGCTGGAGAGAGATATCTCCCAGTGATTACTGCTCATCTGGAATAAGCTCCCACTCCATTTGAAGCACAGCTGCTCAATGACTCTATTCAAGCACAAACTTGACAACTGGATGGGTGACCGTAAATTCATCCTGGGGGTGGCACCTATGTTCCTAATGGACTGGGGCAGTCAGTACTGATCACAGTATCTCTCTGCTAACAATGACCATGTAAACTTGGTCAATAAAGGTGTTCAGGTTTTTACATGGCTAGGCTTGTAAAGACCCTAGGGCCATTAGCCTAGTAACCTCCTATGAACCTATAACAATTACTTGCCTGTCTGGAGCCAGGATCCACAATATCACACACACACACTGAAGTAACTGCACCCCAAGTACCAGTATGATTCTGTCATAGTCAATGTAGGTGTAAATGACCTGAGATGTACTTCAATAGGCTTATGTGTCATGGATAGGTATGAACCTTGCATTGACCAGTATTCTACCTTCACCAAAGATGATGCCGTGGTATGAACATAAAATATTTGATTTTAATAACTGGCTTAGTTTGTTGTGTCACTCCAGGGGGATCCATTATATGTCACCATGGGAGGACATGGTCAAAAGAACACATTGCTTTGCCAAGGATGGGCTGCACTTGTCCCCCCTAGGCTTTTGGATAGTGGCTAAAAGTTTGTCCACTCTCTCAAAGGCTGTTTAGGCAATGTCAAAAAGACAAAACTACCAGCATAATTAAAATGTCCTCAAGCAGCCTTAAGGTGTTACTGGTCATTGCTTGGAGCGTAAACATACTCCACACCCTTCAAGCCCTCCTTACTGTGGAAAATGTAGACCTCTGTGCTGTGACCAAGTCTTGTTTTAAAGACATATAAAGTACTCCAGCAATGCAATGCTGTATATCCTTCCACATAATTAGATCAACAGCAGCACAGACTGGCTGGTGCCAAAGTGGAGATATATCAATCTATATTAGCAACAAACATGTCTCCATATTGTTGAAACAGGATGATATCATGGAGTTCATCAGTGTGCAAGTCACCATAGATAAGGTCCCTCATCATCATGTATGCCCTTACAGTCTCACTGCTCATACCTAAACCTACTAGATGTGCTCACCATCCAGACACCCTATTCTTGGGAGACTACATCTCTACAGAGTGAGAAACTTACACTGCCTCAAACTCACAGGCGCAATGCTTTCTGGACTTTAACACAAACACCCTAGAACCGATAGTGCACCAGGGGGTCAAGCATACTGGATCTGGTGCTCACCAACATTGAGAGTGTTGCCCCCCGTGTCATGTCCTTACTAGTGAGGTTGGATCACAAAGCTGTCTCCTTTGAAGTAAAAATCAACCGGGAAAATCCCGCTAAGCCAGTAACAGTTGAGCACTATTCTAAGGAGACGTATATCCTATTAAGTGACAATTTGTCAAAATTCAAGGCTTCTCCTAACCCCAAGACCACAGCTACCTATACAGAATTATTCACAGAGTCCCTATACAAGCATGTGAATGGTTCCATTGAGGCTGCTGTACCTACCAGATGTAAACCCAAAACAAGCATTAGAAACAAACTTTGCTGGTAGAATTCTCATCTAAACTGGTTATATAACAAATGAAGAAAACGCATGGCTAGAAACAAGAAAAGCAAGTCCCTTAAAGAAAAGTGCTCTCTTATACAACTAAGTAAGAAACTAAGAGGTCTAATTAAGTCCATCAAGGCCAACTGCAATGTCAGGATAGCCCAGGCTAAGGGCATTCACAAAGCCTTCTTCAGCTATGACTGGAACCTTCAAAGCAACACTCAGCATTGTACTGAAATGGTGATAAATGGTACCACCATCACTGATCAGGGTGACCTAGCAAACCCACTGGCTGGTAAATTCAGTTCAAACTTTATCCTCCCCCCTCCCCCAGCTGGACGAGGTGAAATCCCACCCCTGCTCCCCCAGCTGTTAGCAGAGAACAAATGCTGGCAGCACTAGTTAAAGCCAAGAAGACTGCCTCAGTGGGTTCCATCAACATCCTCTGATGGCTCATGAACAATCTAAAATGGCCTATCAGGACCACTTGAGGCACTCTTGAGCTACAGCCTCGAAACAGGCTATGTTCCAGGTGAATTGAGGACAGCAACAGTCATTTCCCCTCCACAAGGGCAGACCATCAACTGACCCAGAAAACTACAGACCCATCAGTCTAGCAAGTGATAATATGCAAAGTCTTGCAACGAGCTGTGATGGAAATAGCAAGGTCATTGACAACCTACAGGCACTTGAGCCATTAAGGAAGGTCATGCCTACTTAAATTGGTAGACTACTTTGAGAGGGTTACCAAGGCAGTGGACAAGGGTAAAGCAATGCATACTTCACATTTGACCCAGCCAAAGCATTCAGTACAGTACTCTGCTCAGGCATTGTTGACATGCTGTCGGAGCTAGGCATAAATTCCTACATAACTCGCTGAATTGCTGTCTGGCTTAGATAGGACTCAAGTCAGGATCAGTGAGACCACTTCCACCAAGAGCCTGATCAGCAGTGGAGTACCCCAGGGCTCCATGCTTAGCCCGCTTCTGTTAGGCATCTACTTCTCAGAAGGCATGGCTAATGTTCAAGGTCTCTGGCACACCAAGCTCACAGGTGACTGTAAACTGGAAACTATTATAGATTCCCCTGAAAACATCAACATTTGCAAGTGAGTTTAACACTGACAAATGATTGGTGTCAAAGCCATGGCCTAAAACTCAGTGCAAAAAATGCATTTTAATGCCCTTTGGGAAACTGTCAACCCAAGTTAATTACTCCATCGAAAAAACACCCCCTAAGAGTTAATCCAGTAGTAAGGGCTATAGGAACATATTTAGATGGCAGTCTGGCCTGTGACCAAAACATAGCTTAAACAGTAAGAAAATCAGTCTGTCTCTTCCAACTTATAGGTAAGGTTATGGCATTCAAGTCCAAGGAAGTTATAGCACCACTGTGCTCGGCCCTTATGAGCTCTGTCATTGAATATAATGCCCCTTTTTCATTTATCTAACCAAACAGTTGGAACGCCCACAAAGGTTTCTCACCAGGAGAATTCAAACTGTGAATACCCTGTCCTGCAATAATTACCTAAAGGCTCTCACTGTATTCAGTCTCCTACAGGCTGCTGAGAGGGATCTTTGCCTGGCTTACAGGGCTTCCTATGACCCATCCCCTGGTGACTCTGTTGCACAAGTGCAAAGCAAACAGCAGCAGAAACACTAGATCCATGGATCTGAACTTTACTTGTGACAAGCAGAATATGCTGGTGAAACAGATATGTGTTCAAAAGGATCCCTGCACTATAGATTAGACTCCTCATCCATTTAAAACAGAGTTCATCCCTGAGTATCCTACTGTTCACCTAACCTGGCAAAATTTCAAACTCCCAGCCCTGTGTTTCATACGCTTAGTCAAACACTCTGCTTGTGCTGTGCTGACAAGGTCATAAGGCCGAAATGCACATATCCACAGCTAGTGGGGTTTGGCTTTATTGGCCTGAAATTGTTCATTAAACCAACGAAACAAGTCATGGGCATTCAGAATTGCCAGTTAGCTGAAACACCTGATGTTCATAAGGGTCATTTGCATATATCCCATGTGCCTCTGATACAAGAGGTTTGGGAGGTCACTCAGTGGGAGTTCTAGCTTTGCTGGAGTTTTCATTTTGGTTTTACTGATTGTTTTTTCAGTGACCTTCTCACTTATTGTTTTAAACTCCCATAAACCATGAAAATACTGCTGCCTATGTCAGACGTTTCACAGAAGCCCATGCAAGCATGTTAGAGGCAGCGGTACCCACCAGGAAGGAGTACAGAACTAACTGAAAAAGCAAGCCACCCTGGTGGAATCGCAGCATTAATAGGTTGTATAAAAGAAGGATGAAAACCATGGCAAAAGTTATGATGTGTAGCACCCAGCACAATAAAAGCACTCTCATCAAACTAAGCAAACAATTCAGAGGACAAGTAAAGTCTATCAAAGCCAAAATTTAGGTAAATTTGATCTCCCAGGCTAAGTACAACCGCAATGCATTATTTAGCTATGTCCCTTAAAGACTATACACAGTTGTGTGTGCAGCTCATTGTTATTGGAGCTACCTATACTGAGCCAGAAGGTATAGCAAACTTACTGGCTGAGAAATTCAGCTCAAACTTTACCCGTCTCCCCCTCAATCTCCCCTCAAGAAATACCATCAAATATAACTCCCTCTACTATCACTGGGGAACAGGTCCTCAATGCTCTGTTTCTCTCTCTCTCTCTAAGGCCACGAACACCACATCAGTGGGCCCTGACAGTATCATAGGATGCCTTCTAAATAGCATGAAACATGACCTATCATACCTTCTGGAGTTGCTATTTAACTGTAGCCTCCAAACAGGCTTTGTGCCTCATGAATGAAGAAGAGCAATAGTCATCCCTCTACACAAAGGTGGGCTGTCTACAGACCCATAAGTCTCACTAATCTTATTCAAAGCCATGGAAAGAATTATCATTAAAATGATCAGTAAATGACCTAGGAAACCTCCATACACTGGACTCTACTCAGTTTGGTTTTGTCAAGGGCAGGTCATGCCTGCTAAACCTGGTGGACATCTTTGAGAAGGTCACCAAAACAGTGGATGAGGGCAAAACCGTTCATTCTGCCTACCTTCACCTGGCAAGGAATTTGACACGGTACCCCCACTCGGGCATTGTTGACACTCTGGTTAAGTATATACTTTTGTATCACCCGGTGGATAGCCATCTGACTGACAGACAGGACCCTAGAAGTTAAAATTGGGTGTCCACCTCTACAAAGAGGCCAGCCACAAGCAGAGTCCCTCAGGGATCTCTCCTGGGACCGTACCTTTTTGTTATTTACTTCTCTGAAGTCAAAGCCAATGTCAGTGGCCTCTGACTGACTAAATTTACAGATTATTGCAAGTAAGGTGCAGTCCTAGAATCCCCAACCAACAGAAATGTTCTTCAGGAAGAGCTGACACAGACAAATAACTGGTGTCAGAGCCAGGGACTAACACTAAATGTTAAGAAATGCATAATAGTATCCTTTAGGAGGTCATTCTTTCCTTTTTTTTATCGTATTGGCAATATACCTGTAAGAGCTGAGCCAGTAGTCAGGGACTTGGGGACATACATAAACTGTAATGTAGCCTTTGACCACCATGTGTGTCTACAGCAATGAGGAAGTCATTCTGTGTTGTGCAACTTATCAACAAAGGTATGACATCAAGGTCCATGGAGAGGTCATTGTTCCACTTTACTCCGCATTCACCAGACCTATGATTGAGTACAGTGTCCCCTTTGTTATGTACCTAACTAGACACATCTGACAGTTGGAGCATCCACAGAATTCCTCACTAAAAGAATTCAGGGTGTAACATGTCCTGTGCAGATTGCCTCAAGGCCCTATCCCTGTATTCTTTCTCTTAAAGGCTATCTAAGGGAAATCTATGCCTGGTATACAAGTCATTGTTTGACCCCACCCTGATGGGTCTGCTGCATATCTGAAAAACAGTCACCACCAGAATTACCCTTTCTAAAGGCTTAAACCTTGCCTGTGGCATAAATAGGACTTACTGGAGAGAGAGAGAGAGAGGTATGTATCCCGGAGACTACCCCTTCTGTGGAACAGGCTCCCCGTCAATGTGAAGCAGAGCACCTCCCTAAACCAATTCAAGTGTAACTCGAACTGTTGGATGGATAACAGGAAATTTATCCTTTATTTGGCACCTATGTCTCTAATAGACACAGGCAGCCTGTAAATGGTTCATATGCCAGGCCCTTGCTTACACATATCAAGGGTGTACCACAACTTGTCAGAGATTTGGGATGCATGGCTAGGCTTAAAAAGGCCCTTGTGGTTATTTGCCTAGTACACACCTATGAAGAAATGTTTTTAACAAGCCATTTCATTCATTATGGCTATATTTTATGCTACAGGGATAGCAACATATTATCTAGAGTGTTATGAAGATATTAGAAGAGGTAAGTGTGACTAGTTGCAGGAAAGGATACCATGAGGAGAAGACAGAGAAATGGTAAGAAAAGCAATGCATATGGAAGAGGAGTAGAAAGAAGAGGAAGGTTGGACAAATGAGATGCAGTAAGTGGTGGGATGACCAGATGAGATAAGGAAGGATGAAATGGGGATAAAAGGGTATATGAGAGCTGCAGGGTTCATGTAATGTGTCCTGTGTGAGTGCAACTGCACTTTAGGGTGAAGAGGTGCTCCTTGAGCTGTTGTCTGAAATCTAAGTACTTTTTGATGTCTCTGAGTGAGGAATGATGTCTGTTAGGTGCTAAGATAGACACTGCATGATTAGTGCAATAGGTTTTGGAGTTAGGGTGGGTTGAGATTGAGAGATAGCTATGAGATTGTATATGGGCGTTTTGGTGAAGAGTTTGAGTGAGAGGGGAACATGTCTCAGGAGAAAGGGCTTTGCGAATTGGTGATCTATATAAAAGCATGGTATAGAAGCCATGGCATGTTACAAATGAAAACATTTTTGTAAAGAAATACATAGTTTTTCTTTTGCCATGATGATAACTTTGTGCAGCTATATTCAGCCATTAGTTGCAGTTGAACTTGTTTGGAAACTGGGTGTAGTGCCAGATTGTGACAACAACTGGTCTGTGTAACACTAGATTTGACAGTTGTCAGGAGTTCATATGCTAGCTTATTGCAGCACCGCAGCAAAATGTTTAGGAAATAGTAATGTATTTGGGTTCAAAACACATGGAAGAATGCTATTTTGCCCCCAAGAATTTCATTGCATCTTCGCTCTGATTTGCATTGCATTACTTTTCTTGTCAGTATACAGAGTGAAGGTCTCACCTTATATATAGCAACAAAAGTGTTGCTTTGGTAGTGAAATAAAATAATTATTGTACCTTTGATAACACACTAGGCAAAAGTTCTGGCTATGGGCTGTATTATGCCACAATTAACAAAAGTTTTATACTCACAACTAATGAAAACTGATTATAATGCAGCTTGTCAGGCTGTCCTTTTCTAATGGCTATGTAAGCCTGTTGGTAGAGACTACTAGTTCAGGGCTTGTATTCCCGAAATAGTCTTGAGAATTTTTAGCAAACTTTTTGAACAGCGAATATAGATTTTAGGCTGTATACTGCTACACTATTTTTTCAAGGCAAAAATAGATTTGATTATTGACCTGATGGTGTTTTTCTTTTCTAGTATGCTTAAGTACATTTCACTTCTTTAAGTTCCACAAAATACTGGGTTGTGGCTCCCAGTAAATTCTACCGCTGTCGTCCTACTTCTTTCATACCTCGCATACAAAACTGATCATCTGGAGGGACTGCCCCACACTGTCCAGAAAACCTACTATTGTGATCTCAACATCTCATTCTGAGGTGGGATTTGGGGGTCCTATCCTCGTATCTTTGCTCAGTAATGCATAATCCCCAATCTGATCAACCTCAGCTAAGTAAATCTTCTAAAGCAGACAGGTGTTCTTTTAGCAGTCGAAGCAGTATTTGCCAATTTAATCTGAAGTGCTGATTTTGCTTTTTTTATCTTTTTGCTAAGACTCCAGGAACCTAAGTATGGTTATGTATGTGTGTTCTGTATGCTGATCCAGGTACTAAGTCATATTCTTTAAAATATTTAAGTGTAATCATCAGTTTGGGTGACATAATGATCCTTTCTTAAACTTTGCACCTGATGAAGCTATTGTGAAAGCGCTTGTGCTGAATAAATAGAGCTGCTCAACGTTATTGGATTCTGCTTGAACATTTATGCCTTTTGGATATTTTGGAGCCAGACCTTTGCCAGTGTTCTGTTTGATATATACCTTCTTGTGTTTCAGCAAAGGTATCCAGTGCTTTATAGGTATCATTTTGTTGTATATTCTTTAAAATATTTAAGTGTAATCACCAGTTTGGGTGACATAATGATCCTTTCTTAAACTTGACTATAAACTGTAATCTGTTCCAGGGATAAGGAAGCATGCTGAAAGGGTTTCCACTGTTAACCCAAGGTGACGGAAGAGCCCAGAGAGTCTGCTTAGGAAGCGCAAAAAGTCATTTTTTCCACAAATCCTTTTTTTTCTGTGGTGCTGGTGGACAGTATCTGAGTGATTCCAGTTGAACTGAGTGGTAATTCTGAAAGACATCCATTATTAACAGTATCACTCAAACTTCAGGCTTTGCTATTTTCATAAACTTTCAGTACTTGTTTTGGGCCCATGCTGTCCTAAAAACAGCTGAAGAGTTCCATCATGTTTTGTACCCCCTAGGGCTCAATAACCATGACCGGTGTCAAATCCATATGGAAATGTAAGTTTGAACATATACAGTTCCTCTTTTGAAGATGATTATTGTAATATTTTCTTGATGCCCTTCTATTTATATGCTGCAGTATTCATAACATGAGGGAGTCCGCCACTGGGCTGACTCGTATGTCTGGCCAGTATACAAAAGTCTAGTGCAACTGTGAGGCAAGTACAACGCCGCACATCAGCAAATGTACATCAGTCATGAAGTGACACCGGGTATAGAACAGGTATGAGCATGCACCAACCTCAAAACGTTTCTGCCGCCTGTCCGATCCTCTACTGCAGTCCGCACTTGTCAGAGACGTTGTGAACCTTAGTTCAGATAAGTACCCCGTTGGGGGGTTTCATTACTGTTTTGGCTACTGTGTTGTGTTGTGATTTACATATCAACTAGGAAGGGCAAGTGTCAGTGTGGAAGGCAGATTCCACATAAGGGCACTCACGATCTTTGCTTGTTTTGCCTAGGCCCAGATCACGACCATACTGCTAGTCCTACTTGTAAAGTCTTTGTACCCAAGACCCTATGTAGTTGTTTAGCTTCCCTGAAGTTATATTGTGAGAATTAGCACCTTAAATGTTTTGCTCGTGACATGGACAATGCGTCTGGCCCTTCAGATGAGCTGCAAGCTAAAAAGACCAAGAAACCAAGGCCTGATATACCTGCTGCTCCTGCTATTCCAGATGTCTCTCTCCCCAGGCTGATGTTGGCCTAGAGGACATTCTGGAGTCTGTAGATATTCCTTTGATGGATACCGGGGTGGATGCTGTGAAGGACCCTGCCAGCATGTCCTCAAGGAAATTGCAGGCGTCCAATTCTGGCGTAGAGGGGGACACCACTGCTTGTTACTGAAGGCCCATGTGGCATTCCCCAAATCATAGTGCATGAGGATGTTCCTACTAACATTGTGGAGTATAGCCCGACATCAGGCCTATCCACCTTCCACCAAATGGACTTTCCCAAAAAGAAAAAGATTAAAACAAAACATGTTTCTCCAGCTCTTCAGGAACAACGGAATCATCAAGAGATGAATCCTTGGCCTACTCAGCCCAGATTTCTTTCTCTATGGATTATGCCTCACCAGAAGAGGAATTTAATGGCACTGCTTCCTCTGGGGAGGATATCTCATTTGGGGAAACTATCCTTAAGATGAGAGAGTTCTTCAAGTGGGACTGTTGTCAGGTATCAGCCATCCAAAAAAGGTACTATGACCTCCTACAGATGGGCACTCCATTCACCATCTGCCATAGCTCCTGTTCTGGCAGCCTTCCTAGATGCCTTTGCCGCTGTTTCTAAGTGCCATGATTCCCAGCCTCCAGCCCCAAGAGGCCAGATAGATTTTATAAAGTGCTGGAGGAATCCAAATTCCTGTTCAAATGCCCCTCTGCAGATCCTGCTACCATTTGTGTGCCTCTGCAGATAAGGCTTGCAGAATGCTGTCTTCTACCTCCCTGCTTCCCTCAGATAAAGAGAGCATAGTCATGGAGAAAATTGGGAAAAAGTTCTCTTCCCCTCTGCTTGGAAACAGATAACCCAGGACTCTTGCGTCCTGTCCATTATCCAACAAAGATATTTTATGGTGTGGAAGACTCCACCTCCCTTCAGAGATATTCCACAACCCACAAAAGAACAACTGGAATTTTTTTTCGTAGCCTTTTCTCAAGGCACTGTTCAGGAAGGGCCACCCACCCAAGTCTGAAAAGGATTTTATTCCAGGATGTTCTAGTACCCAGGAAGGATGGTCCCTGGAGACCCATTCTAGACCTATCCCATCTAAATACCTTTCTGAAGGTTTCCACTTTTCGTATGCTAACATTACCCACTCTTCTTCCTCTCATACTCCGTCAGGCCTTCATGGTGTCCTTGGACATCAAAGATGCCTATCTTTATATTCCAATTCATCTTCAGTTCAGAAAGTTTCTTCACTTTACTTTTGCTTCCTTATTTTCAGTTCTGTGCCTTGGCCTTTGGACTGTCTAAAGCCCTGAGGGTCTTTCACAAAATGCTTAGCTCCTGTTATAGCCTACTGCAGACTACAAGGGCATACAGATCTTCCCTTACCTGGACAACCTACTCCTTCAGGCCCAAACTCCAGACACCCTTCAGGAGTACCTCTCCTTCATGGTGACACCCATGGAGAGTCTAGGATTCATGATCAGCTACCAGAAATCTGCTCTGATCCCTTCCCAAGACCACATTTTTCTTGGCTGTAGGATCCAGTCAGACAGGATACTTGCTTCCTTACCTCCAGAAAAGGTCCTGTCCCTAACCACCGACTTCCAGGACCCCCTGCATCTCCAATCTCTGACAGTCAAGGGAGTTTCTTTATCTCCTGGGGTTCATGACCTCCACTGTCCCCATGCTCCCTTTAGCCAAGTTACACATGAGGAAATTCCAGTGGTTCTTCAGGCCAGTTTGGATACAACACTCCCATCATCTGGAGTTTATCCCTCTCATTCCTTTCTTGAAAAGGGAGCTACCTTCAGTGATGGATCTTACATGTTGCAAGGAACCCAGGACTACACTTGCAACCACCTCTCCCCACTCATGAACTGTACACAGATGCTTCAGACATGGGATGGGGAGCAACACTGACACTGGAATCCTGGAGGATCAGAGACGTCTGGTCTCCAGCACAAAGAAGAGAGCACATCAATATAAAGGAGATGAGGGCCTTGATTTTTTGCCCTCCAAATTTTCAAGCATCTATTTCTCCCGGGGTTTTGAGGTGGTTTACAGACAATACCATGGTCCTATGATGTGTCAACAAACAGGGAGGAACAAAATTGTACCTCCTGTGCAGAGGTGCATTACAGGCCTTGGATTTGGCTTTACAGAGTCGACTCTCCCTTCAGGCTGTTTACATTCCCTCAACTCAGAATGTTGTGGCAGACACATTCAGCAGGTCCAAGACTGTATCCCACGAATGGATGTTGCACAAGGATGTCTTTCTGGCCATTGTCTATTGATGGAGTATACCTCAGGTAGTTCTCTGCCTACCCCATGAACAGACAACTTCCCAGATTTTGTGCCAGGGTTCCAGATCCCCTGGCATGGAAGGTGGACGCTTTGTCTTTCTCTTGGAAGTGGATGTTTCTATATGCATTCCCTTCTTCCCACTTCTCTAATAGGTCCTGTTGAAAATCCAGCAGGACCAACCAAAAATCTTGCTGGTGACCCCCTTTTGACCAAGACAACTTTGGTTCCCCTGCTTTTCTTCTGCATTTAGCCAAGGGCAATCACCACAAGTTACCCCACAGAATGGACCTACTCATGCAGGACAAGGGAACTCTAGTACATCCACAGATGTCAAGTCTAAATCTGATCCTGTGGGTGATAGGCTTTTGATTCCCTTCAGACACATTTTTTTCTGAGGATGTGCTTCAAGTTTTGCAGGAAGCCGGAAAACCCACAACTAGGAAATCCTATGTCTCCAAATGGAAGAGATTTTCCATCTGGTGTCTCAAAATGGATTTACAACTACTTCTAGTGGATATCCCTGTGGTCCTGTCCTACCTTTGTGAATTAATGAAGAGCGTTTAGGCTGCTTACTCCTCAATAAAAGCCTATCTTTCTGCTATTTCTGCATATCTGCCTGTCTCTCCTCCTTTAGCTTCCAGGCTGGAAGTTAAACCTTTCTTAAAAGGTGTCCTTCACGTCAGACCACCAAGAAAACCAGTTGCTCCTCCTTGTGATCCCAAGTTTGTCATGGAGAAACTTACCTTGGCTCCTTTCGAGCCAGCAAGTTCTTCCTCTCTGCAATATTGCATCTGGAAAACAGTCCTCCTCTTGGCCATTACTACTTCCAGAAATGTGTCTGAGTTACAGCCTCTGATGTCTTCTTTCCCCTTTGCAGTTTTAAATAGGTATAGGATTTCCTTGCATACTAAGGGTGGCCTAATGATTAAGGTGTTTGCCTTACAAATACAAGGTGCAGGGTTCAAGTCTCACAAGGGATAATTGGCTAGGCTTAAAATGGCTTGCAAGGGCAGTTAGCTTAGTACTAACCTATGAACCTATAGGCATACTCAATACTCAACCCCTCCTTTATGCCCATGGTGGTAAATGAGTTATCACCCAGTCTGTTAACCTTTTTCCCCTTCACCTCAATCCTCCAGTGAGGGGATCCTTCACACTTTGGATGTGCATAAGCAACTCGGATACTGTTTGGAAAACCAAACCAATCCGTAAGGCTGACCATCTATCTGTTACCTGTCACCCTAGGGTCCTACACCAACCTGTTTCCAAGCAGATGATATCCTCTTGGATTTCTAAAGCTATTTTGTTTTATGTGCCTATGGAAAGAAACTCTCCTCTCCAGTTTAGGGCACATTCCACTAGAGTAGTGTCTTCCTCTGGGCCTTTCTTTAAAGGCTTGGGCACTTGTGCTGTCTTGGAAGCAGCTACCTGGTCTTCTGTTCACACCTTCAGTAAACACTATAAATTAGATGGCATTTCCAGGTCCAGGGCTGGTTTTACCAGAACTATTCTTCATTGGTTTGTGGAAAATGTTTCTGGTCCTCCACCCAGTTCTTACTCTGCATGAGCTTTTGTACTCTCCATCATGTTATGAATACTGCAGCATATGAATAGAAGGACCTAGAATAGTTTGTAAAATCTTACCATAACCATAGATGTCTTTCTCTTCTATATGCTGCAGTAGTACCCCCCCCCCCCCACCTACCTTCCGCCTGATGGGTTGCCTGGCTCCTGGTGACATGCTTTTCTATTGTAAAATCAGGCTGGTGCTTTCTTCAGCATTCATTTCTGAGGTTGGTCTGTGCCAATGTCTGCTTTATACCGGATGTCACTTTATGGTCAACATACGTTTGCTGATGTGCAGCATTGTATGTACTTCACAGTAGCACTAGACTTCTGTATACTGGTTGGATGTATGAGTCAGATGGTGGCGGAGTCCCTCATTATGAATACTGCAGCATATAGAAGTAAAGGACATCTATGGTTTATGATTTTACACAATTACTCTTTCTTAATATGTCTTTGATGACAATTCCTTACTTGATAAGGAAGGCATATCCATCTTAGTACTGGAATACACTAGCTTTACTGATTTTTCTTTTTCTTTTTTGCAGCTGGTATCATGAATTATAATTAATCCTCCTTTGGTACTGCAGTTTAAGGGTAGTCAGAGGCTGCTTCCTTATGTATTTTGGACAGTCTGCCACTAGATCATTTCCCATTTCAGGGGAAAGAAGGTACTAGTGAAAGCCTTCACTGTGTTTTTACACTTTAACAAAACAGGAAAGGTTGGAATGAAAGAAATTAGTTAATATAATGTTGTGATCTTTGGCTACTTTGAATGTAAATGTGTATTGATCGTATATGTAGAATCCAAAAGTAATCCCCTGTTTTTTGTTTTTTTTTTTTTAATAGAAGAGGGTACCTCGATTAATGTTCTTAGTTCAATTCATAGATATTGTGTAAACTGGAAGATTAGGAAAAACAAAAGAAAATGATGAACATATAAAAATAGTACTCTCTTGCATTTGCAAATTGAATAGCTGCTTTTTTTCCCATTAACATCTGCATTTGGCTAAAGTAAACAGCCTGCAGCTGCAGACATTCATTCATGAGAGGTGTGGAGAATGTGCTTGGAATGAGAGGGCTAGAATTTACTGGGGAATACTGCAAAGGAACCAAGATATCGGGGCCAAATAACTTAAGCAGGAAAGGTAATAGAGTGGGATGAGGCCAAGAAGACATTTGGATTGCAGTCATGAAGACTGCCTTTCCTACTAGAGCTTGATCTCAGAGTACAGGCAAAGAGAAGGGGATATGAGGATGTTAAGTGAAAGACCTGCTATGGTAGAGTTCTTAATTGAATCTAGATCAGAAGTAGCTGTTAAAAAAGGAATAATTAGTAGAACACATAAAATATTGCATAATAACTGTAAGAATCAGTCCGATGTGGTTAGAAAAGATTGGGAACAGAGAATGGAAAAGCAATTTACAAGAAAACAATGGGAGGACTATGTAAGGCTCTCAAGTATGCAGCCAGATCTTGAAGCTTTAGGATCTTTGCTTGGAACTGTTTGCATAGGTATTTGTATACCTCAAGCAGACTCCAGATAATTTTCCATCAGGTAGATAGCAAATGTGGGGGTTGAATGAGATAACTGGGAACATATGTTTTGGGTGTATAAAGAGTAGCCAGATTTAAAAAAAGTCTTCAGAATACTCTGTCAAAAATATTGGGTGAATAAATGGCTGTAAGTAAGGAAATAATTATTTTAAGCTAGGATATACAGGATCAGAATTGCCTAGACACAGTAAAGCCTTATTAAGTTTAATTCTGTTGGCTGCTAAAAAAAAGTAATTACTAGAAAATGTAAGTCAAAAGTCTACAGCAAATGCATTTAAGATATTGAATATTATAAAATAGATAAAAGCACTGGAAGAGGGAATTTTTAGAAAAGGAAAGAAGCAAATTCCATAGAAGTAAATGGAAATTGTGGAATACATGAATAATGATCAGGAGGAGGAGTGAGATTTAAGGGATGGCAGGAATTCAGCAATTTTTTGTCATGTTGGATTGAAATTTATGTGATATATATTGTATTTAAATGGAAACGTTAACATTTTCTATTCTTTTTAATTTCTCCAAATCGTTTGGGTTTCTAATACCATGACAGGAATGGACCCCATTCCCAAGTCGAAGTATGATTAAAGTTCATGAAATTAGTATTAATTCAGTCTTTGATGTCCACCAGAAGAGCTCTTTGAAACAGCCACAATATGCCCAGTAATGACGACTCCTGCAGTTCATATGGCTTTACATGTATTGGTAACGTATCTAAATACGATTGTAGATTCTTTTTTATAAGACCAGTTACTCCTAATACTATTGGAACTGTCTGGGTATCTTTCTTCCACATTGCTCTCGTTTCTGCCTACAAATCCTGATATTTTATGATTTTTTAACTCTGTGCGTAAGGTACTGTAGTCACTGAGTATGACTATTTCAATGATCAGTGCTACTTTTGTTTTCTTTTTATGGACCACTATGTCTAGATTTCTTGCATCTGTCTTTTGAACTGGTGGTAATGGGTGATCCCATGTGATCTAGACGTCATTATTTGCTGTGATGCTTTGTGGCTTATGTTACCAGTATTTTTCATCTAATTCAATATTGTAATGTTTGCACAATCCCGAAGGCAACACTCTTGCCACATTGTTATGCCTTTCAGTATACAGTCTTCCTGCCATTGGTATATCACAACCAGCAGCAAGGTGTGCAACTGTTTCCAATTCTGTTTTACAAAATCTACATTTGTCTGTTTCTCCCACATGTTCAATGGACTTTGTAAACCAGTGTGTATGTAGCCCACTATCTTGGGCCGCCAATATTAACCTTTCATCTCTTGGTTTGAATTTGCCTCGCGTTAACCATTCCTGCATTCAGTCCTGATCAACATGAGGTTCTTCTAGGAGTTTTCGACACTTGCAACTGTATTTATGCATTTTCCAGATTTTTTGCCTTCTCATCTGATCTTTCACCTTATATTCTTTCTTTTGTTTTTTGGTGCATTCAGTTGCTGCCTGATTTTGTATCTATTTCTGGTTCGATTTCCATTCCAGCTTGACGCTGATATGCTTCTGCTAGACTAAGAAGGGAAGTCATCTTAGATTTATTCTCCTCATGTTTCAAAACGTTCACTATGTTTGGGTCTTATGAGGTCAGCAGATTTGTATGCTGTCCCATGATTGCAGATCTATACATGTAGTCAATTTCAAGGAGGCCCATTCCTCCTTCAGAATGGGGAATATATAATCTTGGTATGCACTGATTTTTATAAATCATATGAGTATAAAATAAAGCATCCTTTGTTTTCCTGTCTAATCTATCCAACACCTTTTGGGGCCAGTCAGTCACTCCAAAACTGTAAGTTAGGACATAAAGGGCAAACTGGTTTATAGCCTGGATTTTGTTCCTAGATGTCAACGCTGTTTTCAGGATTAATTTAAGTCTTCTAAAATATTCCTTACTAATTTTTATTCGCATTCGTTCATGTTTTATTGTTGATCCTTCATCAGTTCCCAAATATTTATACGCTCCCTCTTGCTCAAGTTCTTTTATGTAACATTCTTGTCTCAAACTAATGATGTCAATCTCGCCTTTATTCTCACTCATGGGTCAGATCTGATCTCTCTCGGCCTTATACAAAAGCTCTTGGCCTTCTACTAAGCTCTCAGGCACCCTTCTCTTTCCAGAATACACCTCTCCATTACCTCAGATGTCGTTTCCCGCTTCGTGAAAGACGTGGTTGTTTTCACTGAGCTCCAGGCTGAGTTGAAATTTTTTGTGCATTTCCTTACTCTTCTGTATATTTACCTGTTAAGTTGGGTTCCTTTCTGGCTTATCTGCACATATTCTTTATCTTTCTTGTCCATTCTTGCTACTGAATTTTTTATTAGTAAGTAGAAAGAACTCTATTGCCTTCCCCCACCCCACCCTTCTTCCTTTCCTGTCAGTCGGTAGTTCAGTGTTTTAAATAGGTCTCCTATCTTTAAAAAAAATATTCTTTTGTATTTGGAGTTACTGGGTTTGTTCTTAGCATTATTGTTATCATTATTATTCTGTATTCTGCTGAGACGAGTTGATAGTTGCTTATAGTGTTACTTACAGTGTTATTGCTTTGCTCTTTTCTGTCTCTTCCTAATTTCTAAAAATGTCTCAAAAACCAAATAAACCCTTAGGGTTTAAGAAATGTGAGGAGTGTGGTAAAAAAAATGCCTGAGTGTCACACACATTCTTTGTGTATATTGTCTTGGTCCTTTACACCTCCAAGAGTCTTTCAGTATTTGTCATGGTTTCAGTCAGCATGCTTTTGTTAGAAAGAATGAACAAGTTGATGTTGATGAGTTTATTAAAAAGCCCTTTTAATGAAGCCATTTCGGGTTATGACTCTGCTAAATCTTCATCCTCTTCATCTTCTGCTGAAAAACCAAAAAGGGCTTCTCCATTAGCTCCAAAAGTTTCCCTGCAGCTGGCTCAGGAAAAGGCTAAAGTCTCTGCTCCACTAAGTGTTTTGGAGCAGGAGAGTGTCGGATCTGAAGGCTCATCAGAGCATTCAGCAGACTCCGCTCCAGCAACCTCTGCCCTGACACCCACTCGGGTCTAAGAAAAGTCTCCTCCTATTGAGCCTCTCTCTTCCAGACTGCTTTCCCCTATTTTGGCAAGATCTAGGTCTCCAACCCTGTCTATCTGATCTACTAGGAGCCATGATGACGTGGATAGAGTTGTGCAGCATTTACTGAAGACACTGGCACTGGTCAAGTTGTTGTTGGATTTGAGCTCTACAGCTTTGGCTCCAAGTCATCCCCGGTAGCTTCTTTTCCTCCTCCGACCCATTCTTTGAGTTCAGAACCAGAAGATTCTTATGTCTGGATTGTGTCTGTGTTAGATAAGAGACCTCCACTGTCATCTGCTCTGACGTCTGCTCCGAGTTCCTTCAACTGGAGGACTGTAGGAGCTGTAGCTCTCTGGTCATCCCCGGGGAAAGGGATTGGACCCTACCACTCAGTCAGCTCAGATGAGCTCAGCTCCTACCTCAGCCTCGGACATCTCGTCTTCAATTCCAGAGGTGCCTCCTGAGCAGGCCTCAGGGCACCTCCTCATCTGCTGAAACTTTCCCAGATTATCCCAGTGAGGAAGTCCCTTGGAAGAAGACCTGTAAGAAGAAACATCCAGACTCCCCAGAGGAGTCTGTCACTTCAGATACTGATCTTGAGGAAGCTGAAGGGTCCCCATGGTTGCCTCTTGAAGATGTCTTATTTAGAGACGTCTTGGAAATGCTTAAACAGAGAGGACCAATACACAGGAATCAGTATACCTAAAGGCTTTTGGGTCCTGCCCTTCCAGATGTTCTTCGTGCTTCACTGTTGCAGTCATTACATTTGGGTTATCTGCTTGCAGGTAGCCCTCAGTCAGCCTGATTCACAACGTCTTGGGTCTTGCGTCAGTTGCTGTCCCTTCTTCCATGACGTCAGGTTGTCAGGGGTATAAAACATGCAGACAACACCATTACATCAGTCTTTCTTGCCGTGCGGTGCCAGAAGCAGAAGTAGTTCGCAAGTGCAGGTCGTCCGACTCCTGAAATTTTCGTTTTCGAGTTTCAGAACCGAAGTCTTCAACTTAAGCTAAGTACCCCGTTGGGGAAACTTTTTCGTGCTCCTTACCAATGTCAGTAAAAGTTAATAATTGCATTACTTGTGGAAAGCAAATACCTCATAAAGATTTTAATTCGTACTGTATTTCTTGCCTAGGCCCTGACCATTATGTACCTCAATGTCAGTTTTGTGCTTTATTTAAGCAGCGCACTATCCGTCGTCGGTATATTTTCACCTCTAAATATTTCCGTTCTTGATTTAATTATCCAGAAATGTTGATTAGCCATCTGACTACCGGGATTCTGAAAAAATGCAAAAATAAAGAGAGAGACAGGCCGCCGAGGTCCAAAACTGCCGACTACACTTCTCCTAAGCCAGTTGCCAGTTCGTCGGTACTCAGTGAGGCGCTTTTGCAGCTCCTGATACCCACTACTTCTGATTCGCAGGCCTCTACTGAGACCCATTCAGAGTCCAGTATGCCGCAAGATGCTTCAACTATGGAACCCGCGGATATCTGTACCTTGGATGGGTCTGGAGCCGTTGTGCAGGCACCTGCTTCTGAGGGTGTATTCAAGCCTTGTGGAACACAGCCGTGAACTACCAAGTGCACCTACAAGCTCAATTCCTGCCAGGAAAATTAAATACACTGGCAGACTGTCTAAGCAGAAACCTCATGGACCCACACGAGTGGAAACTGGAACCAGGGATTTTCAACATGTTGACAAGCAAATGGGGAAGCCCAGATAGAGACCGGTTTGCCTTTCCCCAAACTACCAATTGGACAAATTTTGCACAGGGACTCCCCACAAACAAGCCTGGAAAATGGATGCTCTGTCCTTCAGCTGGAAAAACATGTCTATGCCTTCCCCACTCTGCCTCTGCTCCCCAAAGTACTACTAAAAATCAAACAGGACAAACCAAGGATGATTTTGATTGCTCCAGACTGGCCACGCCAACACTGGTACCCCCTCCTACGTAGTGTGTCACAGTTATCTTCATGGCACCTGCCTCATACTCCTTCCCTGCTGTCTCTGCACCCTCAGCTTCTAACAATGAATCTTGCAGCCTAGCTAATTACTTCATCTCTCCTTTACCATCCCTCAGCAAACCTGTGATGGATATCATTTTAGAGGCAAGGAGGCCTAGAACTAGAAAATCTTATGCTGAAAAATGGAAAAGTGTCTGTGCCTGGAACCAATCTCAAGGGATGAGCACAGCAGCGCCCAATTTACCTCGGATTTTACAATGCTTAACTGAGATGCTTCACAAGGGCCTGTCTTTTTCCTCCATTAAAATCCACGCCTCAGCCATTTCAGCTCATTATAACACAGAACCGCCCCTCTTCTCTCATCCACTGCTCAAGCAGTTCCTCAGAGGGGCCAAAAATTTGAGACCACCCAGAAGAGCTCCATCCCCAGCCCTGGGACCTTAAATTTGTCTTGGAGAAACTCACTCTACCTCCTTTCGAGCCATCTGCTACTGCAGACTTAAAAAAATTATTTCTTGGAATACAGCTTTCCTTTTAGCAATCACTTCAGTTAGAAAGTTATCTGAATTAAAGGCCCTTATAGCAGTGGAGCCATTCATCATCTTTCATGCAGACAGGGTGTCTCTCAGAACCAATCCATCCTTCATGCCCAAGGTGGTGTGTGTGGCTCTTGATCAGTCCATTCATTTGCCAACCTTCTTTCCCAATCCACAGAATAAAGGAGAATGGATACTGCATTCCTTAGATGTGCACAGGCAAATTAGATTCTACTTGGACAGGACTAAATCTCAAAGGAAATCTGAAGAACTGCTGGTGGCATTTGCTGCAGGGGCAGAGGGGACGGCTATTTCAAAGCAAACCATTTCTAAATGGGTAAGCCATTGCATTCATTTCTACTATAAGCACCATGGAAAACCTATCCCCCAGGGGATCAGACCTCACTCCACCAGGGCTGCATCTACCTCTACAGCCTTTCTCAGAGGCGTCCCTACCAGGGACATCCTAGAAGCTGCTACCTGGAGTTCTGTACATACTTTCACCAAGCATTATTATTTGCCAATTTTCTCTAAATCCAGAGCTGGCTTTGCCACTGCAGTCTTGCAGGGCCTTATAGCTGGCCCTAATGCTATCTAAATTCCTCCTCCCAACCATAGCTTTGGGAATCTACCCAAATGTAATGACTGCAACAGTGAAACACGAAGAACATAGTACAGTTGTGTACACTTACCATAAATGTAGATGCTCAAGCGTATTCACTGTTGCAGTCCTGGTTACCCTCCCTCCAGCCCACTAACTTCTTTTGGCTATACCTCTACTTTCCTTTACTATGTTTAAAAGCCTTTTTGGTGTATTTGCTTTTATGTTGGAGGTATATCTTTGTGCTTTTATATTTAATTGCTTCCTGTTAGGGGAGCACCTGACATATGGGGCAAGAAAAACTGATGTAATGGCGTCAGCTGCATGTTTTATACCCTTGACGACCTGACGTCATGGAAGAAGGGACAGCAACCGACGCAGGACCCAAGACTTTGTTAATCAGGCCGACTGAGGGCTACCTGCAAGCAGATAACCCAAATGTAAAGACTGCGACAGTGAATACACTCTAATATCTACATTTATGGTAAGTGTACACAACTGTACTTTCCTGGGTGACCCCTCCTTCCAATGAGTTTATTGACTTAATCTCTTGGGTGGCTTGGAACACCCCAGACTCCATAGATCCTGTTCCTAGGGTGCCAAATAAATACATCACATTGCCTATGGATACGAATTTTCTTATGAAAGGAGTGGCTCTGGATGCCTTGGTTGTGGCGTCAGCCACCAAATAGGAGCTTTCAGAGACCAGTTTCTCTGCCAATCCTCCTAATAAGGACTCTAGGATGATGGATAGATATAAGAAGCGCATCTTTTACAAAAGCGGGCTTTACTCTTTGCTCGTTTAATTATCTTTGCCATTTTACTAGACTTCAGAGGGCTGTGCTAAAAGAACTAACAGATACCCTGCAAGGAGCTGTGGCTGAGCAGGTCACAGGCAAAGTAGTCTGTCAGCTTACCACCCTTAGTTCAGTTGTTAACTCCTCTATGAGACAGATTTCGTATGCAGCAGATGGAGCAACTAGAGCTGCAGGTTCAGGTATCTCTATTAGGAGGCAGGCCTGAATGCAACTTTGCGATTTCACGGAACCTTTCAAGTCTTCCTTTGTAAATGCTCCTTTTGATGGCTCATCTCTTTTTGGACTGAAAGTGAAAGAAACACATCAGTTGTGAACAGGAGGGCAAGACTTTGTCTGCCATAGGAGTACGTTTTTCTACTCCAACCAGACCCTGTCCTAAAGGTCAAAAAGGTAGTGGAATGATGTGGTTCTGAAAATCTCAAAGGTCTTATGGACATATATGGTGAAAATTGCCCCAGCAGCAGAGGCAGGAAAAATAATGGAAGACACCACCCTCGCGGCAGGGGAGGCCCGCTAAATCAGGGTTCCAAAGATGCTTTCTTTGGAAAGCCTTTTCAGCCTCCTGAACAGAGGCCTGATAGCTCATCTCTGGAGGTGATCAGGGGTCGGCTTTCTCTGCACCCACAGGCCTGGCAAGAGATTACAAACAACAAATGGGTGCAGCAAGTAATATCCAGAGGTTATGTAATTCACTTTGCCCTTCCCTTTCCTCAAAACACAAAAATCCCAGATGGTTCCACCCAATCTAAGGGACCAAGCAATCAGAGAGTATCAGAAAAAGTGTCATCCAAGAAGTTCCCACAGACCAACTAGAATTCGGAACTTACTCACGATTCTTTTTAGTTCCAAAGAAAACAGGGGATTGGAGGCCTATCCTGGATCTCAGCAATCTAAACAAATCAATCAAAAAGAGCAAGTTTTGAATGGTCACCTTACAGTCTCTTCTGCCCTTTCTGGGAAAAAGCAATTGGATGTGCTCATTAGATCTTCAGGATTCTTACTACCATGTAAAAATGGACAGATGGTCCAGAAGATATCCGCATTTCCAGCTGGGAGCCAGTCGTTATCAGTTTCGAGCTCTGCCCTTTGTTCTCACTACAGCCCCCAGTGTATTCACCAAGTGCATCTCACTTTAGGCACCTAGGTTTCCGGGTGTTTCCATACTTAGACAACTGGCTGCTAACTGCCAAGACCAGGCTTCAACTCATAAGGTCAAGAGAAACTACCCTATAACTCTGCTCATGTCTCGGAATCACCGTAAATTAAAAAAAAGTCAGCTCTACAGCCTTCTCAAGATATGTTTTTTTATAGGAGCTCATCTAGGTACAAGACAAATGACAGCTGCTCTTCCCTCTGACAGAGTAATATCATTGTGCATTCAAGTGAGAATATTGATTCAAAAGAAAAGAGCGACTACAAAACTAGTTCTACAAGTCTTGGGGACAGTGGCAGTTTCAATAGTATTAGTGCCACTAGCCCACCTTCTCATGAGAATACTGCAATGGTTGTTGCTGACCAAATGGTCCTATCTAGAACTGCCAGTGTCACACACAATTCTGATTACAGACTTATGGAAAAAAAGATCTTCAATGGTGGCTTCATTCAGTCAAGTCAGTCTAGATCGTTCATTTGTACCTAGTCATCTCCAAGTGACAGTGATCATGGATGCCTCCCAGATAGGGTAGGAGAGTACATTATCTGGGAAGGACAGTCCAAGGCACTTTGTCCCCTTCAGAGGCCCATCTGCACATAAATGTTCTAGAGATGGGAGCAGTGCTCCTAGCATTGCAAGACTTATCCCTCTGGGAACAATAGCAGTCCAGTCAGACAACATGTCAGTAGTATGGTACATCAGCAAGCAAGGAAGAACCAGATCTTACCCTCTTTGTTGGGAAGCCCTCAGTTTGGCAGTGCGGGATTTCTTCCAACCGCTTTCTGATAGCAGTGCACATTCCGGGGAAATCCAGCGTCATAGCAGACAAGCTCAGCAGAGCAATTTTGATGCCTAACGAGTGGTCTCTCAAACAGGAAATTGCAGAAAGGATGTTCCAAAAATGGGGCCAGCCTTGCTGCGACCTGTTTGTCTCCCCTATAAACAACAAATGCAGCAGCTACTTTGCCCTAATTCTCCCTCGGGGAGACCCCGAGAGATGTAGTTGTTCAGGATCGGCCCCCGGGACTACTGTACGCCTATCCTCCATCACCCCTGATTCCCAAATTTTTGCAGTAAGTAAACTTATTGAAGAGAAAAATCATCCTCATTGCTCCTTACTGGCCCCGGCAGATCTGATTTTCCTTTCTGTGGCCTCACCTTCTGGAAGAACCATGGTTCCTTGACCCACTTTCAGACCTTCTCTCACATCTGCAGAAATTGGTTCATCCTGATCTGCAGAATCTCAAACTGACAGCATGGCTGCTCCAATTCCAGTGATAGCCAGGCATCCTCTTCTCTCATCCCTAGTTAGACTTATTTTGCTTTCCTCACATAAGATCTCCACACGTAGACTTTATAGAAGCAAATGGAAAAGGTTTGCTTTGTGGGCTACAGAAAATAATGTTGACCCCTTTACGGCTTCCCTTCATTTTATTTTGTTTTTTTTTTTTTTTTTTGCTAAGCTCTTTAATGAAGGTGCTTCAGCAACAGCTATCAAGGTTCAACTGGCTGTTATTTCTAATTTTCATCTCGGAGAAAGTGGCTCTCCAATTATGTCACACAATCTTTGAAAGACCGTTTTGAAGGGAACCCTGATGTTAAGACCATCTTATAAAAGTCCATCTCCTCACTGAAATTTAAATTTTGTGCTGTTGTATATCATCCATTCTCCTTTTGAACCTGCAGCAAGTTGTGATTTGAAATTTTTGTCATGGAAAACAGTTTTTCTGGTGGGTATTACTTCAGCAAGGAGAGTTTCCGAATTACAGGCCTTATCTGCTAATCCTCCTTATTTGCTGTTTCATAAGGACAAAGTCTCTCTTCGTACTAATCCCTCATTCTTTCCTAAAGTAGTTTCAGACAGTAACCTAAACCAGTCGATCGAACTACCGATATTTTTTCCAAATTTCCAAAATAAAGAAGACTATATCTTACATTTATTGGATGTTCACAGACAATTATGTTTCTATTTACACAGGACTAAGGAATTTAGAAAGACAGAATAGTTGTGTATCTCTTTTTTCTGAAACAAGAAAAGGACTGCCAGTATCCAAGACTATTTTACCTAGATGGCTGTCAAACTGCATCTCTTTTATTTACACTTCCAGGAGTAAACATCTCCATGAACCGGTGAGAGCTCCTCCTACTAGAGCTGTTGTTTCTTCCTCAGAGTTTTTAGCTAAGCTTTCTATGGATAGTATTTGTGCAGCAGCCACTTGGTCAAACCCCCATACTTTTCTTACTCATTACAAACTAGATTTTGCCTCCAGAAGTAGAGCTTCCTTTGGGTCTATGGTACTGAGGAGTATTTTGCCTTGAGCCACCTAGGATTTTAGGTTGCCAGGGACACTGCCCCATGAGTGAGAATAAAGGCCAAATTGACAACATCACATAAAGAAGTTATGTACTTACCATAACGTTCCATGTGTGTTGTCTGACTTCACTTTTATTCTCACAGCCCTCCCACCAACCCCTATCCTAGTCTCCTAGGAGATTGGGTGGTAAAAGAACATACTGTAGCTCTTTTCATGGACTCAGTGGCTTCAGAAAATGGCATGTATTAGATAATTTCTTACCATTATTTCTTAGTTTCTCATAAACGTCTGTGGACTTTTTGGCAAACAAGATTTGAGGTGATAGAGAGGTGCATTTTGGGAAGGGTGCCTGAGAGCTTAGTAGAAAGCCATGAGCTTTTGCATAAGGCCGAGATAGATCCAAGGAATCGGATCTGACCCATGAGTGAGAATAAATGCAAAGATAGGCAACACACATGGAACGTTATGGTAAGTACATAACTTCTTTTTTTCTTGGTGCTGCTGTTTTCGTGCTTTAAAGGTTGCTTTTGCATTATCAAGACCAAATGACATTCTTATATCTGAAAACTTTTTGCTACTTGCAGTTGTGCTTTCAGTTCCTCATCTGATGAGCTGTACAGTTTTAAGTCATCAACAAAGAGAAGTCTTTACACTTTGTTGCTTTCTGGGAGCCAACTTATAGCCATGACGTAATCTATTAAGCAGACAACTTAATGGGTTAAGGGCAAGGCAAAAGAGCAACAGTCACAGAGAGTCACCCTGGAAAATCCCCTTTAGGATTTTTATCCCTGGAATAATAATTTGCCCTTTACTGCAAAGTGGTTTGTCACTGTGATGTAGTTTATCAGTGTAGTGTGTATCTTATACATTTTTAAACACACTTTTGTCCATGAATGTGGGTTACTGTCAATTATACAACGACCCCCCCCCATTAATATTCCAAAACGTGCACGCTGATTGGTCAGCGTGCACATTGTAAATTAGACTTATACTAATGGAAAAAGGTCCAGTTGCCCGGACTTTTTTCATTAGTACAAGTCTTTTTTTACAGCAATGGAGAATGCAAGATCTCCGTTGTTGTTTAGACTCTGTCTCGCTATTTTAAAGGAGTTTAACATAGCGAGACAGCTTTAAAAAAGTAACAGAGATCTTCCTTTCTCCGTTGCTTTTTTTTAAAGCTGTCTCGCTATGTTAAACTCCTTTTAACATAGCGAGACACTTTGTAAAAAGCAACGGAGATCTTGCTTTCTCCGTTGCTTCCACCCACAGCTCTGATGTACTGCGTAAGCATACGCATGCACAGTACATCAGAACTGCCGCAGAATACCAGACAGCTGCAGAAGGGCAGCAAGGAGGCATTATACAATGCCATTATTTAAGAAAAGTAAGTATTTTTTTCTTAAATAATGTCATTGTTTAATAGCAATAATCCACTTCTGAGTGTGGGTAATGCTGGATTTACCCACTGTTGTCTTTGTTTGGCCACTTGGGCTTCGCCCTTGTGACCAGACCACACCAACCATGGGTAAATCCAGCATTACCCACACCCAGGCGTGGGTTGATGCTATAATGTTTTTTTGTAGTCAATCCATGCCGTACTTAGATTCTTCCCCTTTTTACAGTTCTCCACTATGACTTTAACAACAAATGATCCTTTGTTTCATATGACTTTTTTTTTATTGCCCCTTTGTTCAATTGCTGTAATTGAGTTTTCTTCTAAATGACTATAAACTCTGTCAGCAATTCCAGTGTATAGTTTATATGTCATCGGAAGGGAAATTATTGGTCTCTAATTCTTGGGGTAGTTTGCAAGTCCACTGTTAAGTAGGAGCATTGTTTTTCCTGTTAGCCATGCTGGTGTCTGTTCAGGGGCGCTCATATAAATAGTTCTTATTCATGGCTAAATCTTCTTGCAAAGATGTTAATACTTTTAACCAGAAGTTAGGTACTGCATCTGGGCCTGGGGGGTTCCAATTAGAGGCTTTTCTTAACTTTGTTTCAATCTCTCTCTCTTCATCCCATTTCATATCCTGTACCTTTAAACTTCTTATTCTTTCCTTTACTTCTATCCATTTAGCATCTTTATGTTCCACAGGATTTTCATAAATACTTCTTCAAAATGTATCTCCTTTTTTGTGGTCTTTCAATTCCTTTTAGCTTGTTTCCCACTTATTTATAAAACTTTTTTTGGTCATCAATAAATTGCTTGTTTTGTACTTGTCCTTTATTTTTATCTGTGCATCTTTTAAGTTTTTCTGCCTGCGCTGATATTTTTACTTTATTATTTGCGAAAGTGGATGAAAAATCCTGATCCGTTTTAATACTTTGCATTGCTTTTTTCGTGTCTATCTTTGAGTATTTTTGATGATCTGTTTCCTCTTTAACAGTGACACTTGTCTTAATTGCTGTATAGTTTTGTCTGTTCAATACTTCCATGATGGTGTTCAATTTCACTCCTTTCTTTCCCTTACTACCCTATGTTCTTGTGGTAGAATTTTATCGCTTGTTAATTTAGCTGCACAGTAATATATCCTGTTTACTTGTGTTATATTGCATGGACCTCTATGCACAATCCTAATTACTGTGTTCATTTGTTTTAGCAAATTTCTGACTTTTTGGGTTTTAATGACCTTCTGCAGTCTATTTCTTTCATTGATCTTAATATGTCTCTCTCTCTTAAACCAATGAACTCCTCTCTTAGAGCATTTTTTGTTCTTCATTTCCTGCTGGCATTCTATAGAAAGTTCTGTAGCATCTTTCTGTGGCACATTCTCTTCAATTTCATTCTCTGTCATCCATTGCTCTGTCATGTGGGAACTCACTGGCCTTATCACTCCGCAACATTGACTGCGTCAGAGTTGCCACAGTTTCCTGTTCCTTCACTTGCTGTCCAGATTCAAGTGAACGTTTATACTGGTTTCCTGTGGAAGGCTCCAAAATATCTTCATATGGCAACTGACCAGTTGCTTCCCGTTCCACTGCTTTCTCCTTAATTTGGAGTTCCATTGCTCTATCCTGCTGTGGTGCTTTCTGAGTTAGATTTTCTGTACTGAATCCTTCACTTCGCAGGTACTCCATAACCTCAGTTTCTATTTCTTTAACTTCTCCATTGCTAATCTTCTTTTCTACATTTCCTCTGTCTTCTTTTTTGTATTGTAACGTTTTCCATGTCCAGATTCCTTTGTCTGTATTTTTCTTCAAATATCTATGGTGCTTCTCTCTTTGTATTGATTTGTTTTGCTTTCTCCTTTGCATAAATATTACACCATATTAAATATCTCTTTTTTTTTTCCCATGTCCACATTTCTTCTTCAGATGTCTTCTGATCTTCCTGTTTCTTCTTACTTTGGGGACTCATTCCATCATGCTGTGTTGTAACTTGTGTTAGACCTTCTACACTAAATCCTTTATTTCACAGGCATTCTATAACTTCAACTTCTATTTTTTAACTTCTACTTTACTAATCTTCTTTTCTAAATTCCCTGTTTGTGGTAATATTTTTTTATTGTGAAATTTTCCATATTTGTATTTATTTATTTGACATTTGTTGACCGGGTTGGTCCAGCTGGGTCAGAGCTCTTTTTCAGTGGAGAGACTGGGAGAAAAGCTCCGCAGTTATTACAAACACAGAATAGTTACATTAATACAAGCAGTACAGAGAACAGGGAGAAAAGCTCCACAGTTAGTTCAAGCTTAGAATAGTTACATTAATACATGCAGTACATATGAATGAAGTAGGTATATACAAAAGTAGGATAACCTGAATGGTAATTTGTATGTACAAAAACAGTACATTTTGAAGTACAGTAGATAAGCATAGATAAGATAAAACTTTAAAAATTTGCAGGGCAAGATAATGCGGTTATTGTATAATAAGAGGAGGGGAGGGTAAGTTTAGACATTCTACTGTTAAAGGCCATACATCAATACACATTAAACCTAGCAGAGAGTGGGAGACAGGATGGTGAAAGAAACAAATTTAAAAGAGAGGTAGGGGGCAGAGAGATTAGATAAGAAGGCCTGAAGAGTTGAAACAGAAGAGAGTTAAGAGGAAGGATTCTCTGCATTAAAGAGAAAAGATGGAGAAGGAGGGATGCCTTTGCCTGTATTTCTCTTCAAATATCTTTGGGACTGCCTTTTTTGTATTCATTTGTTTGGCTTTCAACTTTGCATAAATATTGCACCATATCAGATATCTCTTTCCCATGTCCATATTTCTTTTTATACTTTTCAAAAAGCTCTAGGTTTTGCTGTTTTTATTTTTGCACATCCTCAGATGCTTCTTTTTCCAAGTAGCTCAAACTTTCTTGGTCTATAGAATGTTTTTCACAAATCTGTTGCATTAGTGAATACAATTTTTTATTTGAGGCTTTTGACAGTTTTTCTTGTGGAAGTATTTTTCTTTCTTCTAATTCCTGTCTTAATTTTTTGCGTCTCTTGTGTCTGGGGATTTTTGGGCTTTTTGCATAGTAGTAACAATACAAAATAGAGACTGTTTGCACCTGTCACCCCTAAGCTTTCGAATACTGGCCAAGGCTCTTGCTGCCCCCATAGTGCCTTTTTTAGGCAAGGCTCAAAAGTCAAACCCACCTCCCTAAACAGCACAATGAACAAAAAACTGAGGGTTATGCTACTCAAAGCCAGGAGTTTAAATCTCAAAATTCACGCGCTCGAAGCACTCCCCAGTATGGAGAATGTTGACATCTGAGCAGTAACTGAAACCTGGTTCAAGGCTCCAGAGAGCACCCCAGCACTACTGGGCTACAACTCATACCACACGTGTCGGCCACAGAACATGGACCGAAACACAAAAGGAGGGGGTGCATCCATATTCATCAAGAATACCTACACCTCCAGGTTAGTGGCGCAGCATGATACCTCTGAGATCATCCATGTGCAACTAACATCGGGCAAATCTGCAGTGCAAATTGTGGCCTGCTACAGATCACCCTCCAGGACCACCACTCCACCTTTCTGGAGACACTGGAAAACATGAAGGTCCTACCAAACACCCTAATATTGGGCGATTTCAGTTACCCTGCCATTCACTGGGAAAACTACTTGAGTACAAATTCCCAGGCCCAGCGCTTCCTGGAATTCATCATCTCAAATGCCCTGGATCAGCTGGTGAACTCCCCTACCAGAGGTGAAAACATGTTGGACCTGGTCATCACCAACATGGGCGAGGACAGGTGTTCCACACCGGAGGTCCACCCATCACTGGTTAGATCAGACCGTAAACTAATCACTCTGGCTGTCCACACCCCACCACCACCCCGAACTAAGGAAACCACAGTAAAAAACTTTTCTAAAGCAAACTTCACCTTACTTAAGACAGAGGTGGTAAGTTTCACAGCCCCCACGCTAAAGGATAATGCTGCTGAAGATGCAGAAACATTTACAAATGCACTCTGAGCACCTACAAGGATGCATGGATCGTGCCATCTCTAGCAGAACCAAGACTCACTCCTCTAAGAGAAGGAGACCAGTTTGGTGGACCCCTGCAATAAACAGGCTATATAATAGAAGGAGGAAACTAGTTCAGAAAAAAAGCAAATCCCAGGAAGGAAAGACATCCCTGATCAGTATCAATAAGAAATTGAGCTCCCTCATGAAATCATCCAAGGCTAACTTCGAAAGAAAAATAGCCAAGGATTCAAAAGATAACCACAAAGCCTTCTTTAGCTATGTTAAGAATCTAAGTGGCAACTCGCAGATATGCACCGAACTGGTGTAAAATAGCACAAAATATAGCGAATCTACTGATATTGCCAACATCCTGGCAGATAAATTCAGTGCAAACTTCACCCCCCTCTCACCTCCAAAAGGGCCCACAACAATACCGGAAAAGTGTAGTGTCCCAAAAATCACAGACGCACAGGTGAAAACAGCCCTTTCAAACGCCAAAAACACAGCATCAATGGGACCAGATGGTGTCCCAGGCTGCGTCTTGCACGAACTACAGAATGAACTAACCCCCCCCCCCACCTAAACACGCTGTTCAACCTCAGCCTCTCCACAGGCTACGTGCCCATAGAATGGCGCACAGCAACAGTTATTCCTCTCTACAAATGAGGGGCCACAACTGACCCTGGTAACTATTGCCCCATAAGCTTGACTAGCCTAGTCTGCAAGGCTATGGAGCGCATCATCATGGAACTCATTAGCAAAGACATTGGGAACCTCCAAACACTTGACCCGACCCAGTTCAGCTTTAAGGGCAGATCATGCCTACTAAACCTGGTTGACTTCTTCGAGACACTCACCAAGGCCATAGACGAGGGAAAGTTGATTCACACAGCCTACCTTGACCTCACCAAGGCTTTCAACACCATTCCCCACTCAGGTATTACAGAAAAACTCACCAGCCTGAACATAAACCCCTACGTCACGAGATGGGTTGCCAACTGGCTTACAGACAGAACTCACACAGTAAGAATAGCGGGCTCCATGTCCGACTCTAAACCAGTCACAAGTGGTGTCCCGCAAGGCTCGGTCCTGGGACCCCTACTGTTCGGCATATACTTCTCAGAAGTACAGGCAAACACAGGAGGACTATGGCTAACCAAGTTCGCCATTGACTGCAAACTGGGAGCCATAATTGACTCTCCGGCTGACACGGACATCCTCCAAAAGGGCCTTACTGAGATGGTACACCTGGTGTCAAAGTCATGGCCTCAAGCTAAATGCCAAAAAATGCATAGTCATCCCGTTTGGGGAAAAACAAAACACCCATGAATTATCACATAGGTGGCAGCTCCCTTAATACAGAAGAGATAATAAGAGATCTGGGGACCCAGGTAGATAGTACTCTCTCCTTTGACAATCATATTGCCAAAATAGTTAGGACATCCTTCTATGTGGCCCATCTAATTACTAAAGGGTTCATGTCTAGAAATAGAGGATATAGTGCCCCTCTACTTGTCACTCATTAGACCCATCGTTGAGTACAAATGCCCCATTTGGGATGTACCTCAAAAGACACTTCCAACAGCTGGAAAGACCACAAAAGTATCTCACCAAGAGGATTACTGGTCTCAAACATATGTCCTATGTAGCCCGACTGAAAAAACTCCGGCTGTACTCAGTGGGATATCGCTTACTCAGAGGTGATCTCTGCCTGACTTACAAAGCCATGTCCAGCTCAGAATTGATGGACATGCTCTACCTAAAGAAATTCAAGTCACTGTGAGCCACGCGCTCTAGTGAGCTAAACCTCACCACAACAATAAATAGAACATGCTGGAGGGATAGATTCCTCCCCATGCTTTGGAACAAAATTCAAAATTACATCGGGCAGAGCCCCTCACTAACACTCTTCAAGAGAAACCTTGACAAGTGGATCGGTAACAGAAAATACACCCCCGGGATCACTTCATTGGCTCTGCTTGACAGAGGATCAGTTAATTAATCAATGGGGCGGCAAAAGCCGACACACTCTGGCTAGGCTTATAAATGTCCTCGGGCAAATAGCCTTGTACCCACCTATGAACCTAATAGTCCATTCCATCGTCTTTATGGCACTTCTTAGGCTTATTAGTTTTTGTGGACTGCTACTTCCTTCTACAGCAAGGGGTCATCTTCCAGTTAGTCCTGGCCTGGCCCCATTATAGGAATGTTTCCGTATTTTGAGGATTCTGCACTGTCTCTTTTTTAGTCCTGGCATCAGTGTGTCTACCAGGACTGGACACTTTATTTATCCTCGGTCTAGTGCACCCAACTGTCTTTTTTAAATTTTGACCTACTTCTGTCCATGATGTATGCTATATATTATACAGTCTATATATCAGTGTTTTCTTGGTGAGATTTTGTGAAAGACAGGGTCCACCTCATGAAGGTACTCACCAAGACTTGAGGATGAATTCAATTTCAGTAATACTACAGTCCTTGCTGACTTCTCTCCATTCGGACCCCATTTCTTTTAATGTGTGTTTGCCTGTGTCTTGATAATTTAATAAAGGTATTTAAAAATAGAATGTTAAATATTTTAGGCTCATTTTAATTAACCTTTTAAATGGATATTGTCAAGCAGTTTAGTGAAAATAAGTTAAAAATAATGTTTGAAATTGTGGGAAGTGAATGGTTATAAAAGTAGATGTCTCCTCAGCAGCTTCAGTATATTAATACATTAAATATTATAGAGCCTAGTTTTGGTTCACCTTTTTAAGGTTAGCAAATTTATTTTTTTGTTAAAGTTAAAGGCTAATATGTCTTGAAAACATGCATGTTGTTCACGTGTGGGGTTGGAATTGAAGTAAGAGTGGATTGCAGTCTCTGTAAGGAGGAAAAACGGCTCTAACAAGCATGATAGCATAGTTAACCTTAATTTTAAAACCTGTATTACCTGTAGTTAGAACCATCAGGTTGCAGCAACTGACCCTGTTTGTAGGGGATTGACTTCATTTTTGGGAAGTTTTTATAGACATGTGCATTTGCTGAGAGTTAAAAGATTTAAGTTTTTGTTTCTTTAGTGTTTTTACTGTAGTGAAAAATACAGATAAGCAACTGCAAACTAAATCAGCTTGCCATAAGATGCAAGATGGAAACGTATGTTTGAAAGAACTGTCATGCATAATGTGGGAGTAATTTTCTTTTTATTAGAATGTCTAATTAGTCAATATTAACATGGATCATAAACTAAAGTATGGGTACAGACAAAAAGCAGAGGGTATTAAGTAGTGTAGGGTGTAAGTAGCAATGTTACTGGAGACACATTTGGATATAACTGAGCATGTGACTTTGACAAGTAATTTCATAGTGGATATGAGGACAAAGGAAAAGAATAATAAGAATTCTGAATATGAACTGGACCCATGAGTGACAGACGAGAACAGTTATGGTAGATTTGTGATTCCAATGCATTACTGGCAGGGAGGAGATATATGTTGGCATGTATTTATATTCTAGCTACTGTTATTGAGCTTAGGAGAATATTGGGAGAAGTAAGCTTTCAGCAAGCAGTAGTATTTGAGTGCAAACTAGAACCTGATTTGCAATAGTGAGGATGTATTGAGGGGACTTAGAAGGGTTAACTTTAACAAAAGGGTACATTTCTGGAGAAATACATAAAATATTTGGTATGGAAGATGTGAATTTAGTAGTAGGAGCTCAAAATTACGTATTACTCCCAAAGATACAATAACTTGGTTAGACTAGATAGAATTTACCCTTCACAGAAGCGTTTATATTTAATTGGAAGGTTTGAGACCCTTCCAATAACTATATCAGATTATGCACCAATAAAAGCTAAGATAGACACAGAGTAAGGATGTAAAAACGAGCTCATTGGTGATTTCTTATAGTTAGAATTGTTGAGAGAGAGAATTACTTCAGAAGGGATAGCTAGTGAATGGGTAAAATGAAAATTAACTTTAAAGCATGGTAGGAAGAAGATACACACACATATATATGTATATATATATGTATATATATATATATATATATATATATATATATATATACATATATCTATATATCTATCTATATATATATATATATATATATATATATATATATATATATAGTGTGTGTATGTATGTGTATGTTTAATCACGTGTGCGTGTATGTTGAGAATGACAAAAATTAAACTATTGCAGAAGAAGGGGAATTTGACAGAATAATCAGAGGAACAACTGCAGAGTGAGAAAAATACGTATTTGGGTGATACTCTTAAATGTAGAAGAATTGCTGTTAAACAGCTATTTTGTTAACTCGAATGCAAAAACTTAGGCAAAAGAAAATTGAAAGAGTAGGGAGTGATGAAAAATAATGAGAAAACCTATACAGGCATAAGAAATATTTGGGAAATTGAGAATCTGTATAAAACAGAAGACTGGGGAACTAATAAAATGCACCAAGGTAAATCTTTATGAAAGACTTAGTTATGCCAAGGTTAGAGGAAGATGGGGTTCAACAGTTAATATCTAGGGTAGGGAGCGATGAAATTAGAACAGTGAAGCATAAGAACAGGAGAAGTCTCCAGGAACAGATGGTGTTCCTGCCGAAATTTAGGAATTAGAAGTAAAGAGAGTGGTAAAGATCTTGGAAGGCTTTGCTTGGCTTGGCAAGATTTTAAAAGGGGGAGAGATGCATCAGCAATATTGTAAGAGAGCACTGGTGGCTCTTTTATTGAAAGAAGGCAAAAACTTTCCCAAGTCCAACTTTTTATGGACCCATCTCAACTTTAAACTAGGATTATAAAGTGTTTGTCTATATTACCTAAGACAATGGCAAAGATGTTACCAAAATTGATAGATATTGATTAGTGTAGTTTTGTGGAGGGTTGGCAGTTATGTGATTATTAGAAATATGGTCAAGAGGAAAGCATAGTGTGAGAAATCACTGCTGCTGCTTTTGGTGAGTCTTTATGAAGAGAAAACATTTAGTAGAGTTAGCTGGGATTTTATGAGAAGAGCAATGGTGACATTTGTGCTCATTTCTTATGAATGAAGTCATTTTTTATGAATGAGGGCATGTTAAAAGTGCATCGTTGCTTTAAAATCTCAATTGCAATTAATTTAATCGATTGATTTTTAAAAAAAGTTTTTATACACTTGTTCTGGTATGTAGTAGTTTGTCTGAAGAAGGGAAGATACGAGTCTTTCCGAAAGCACTTATTAAATTTGTTCGTGTACTTCTGGTGTTTGCTTTTGGTTCTTCACTTTTGTGTTTTCAGCAGTTTGTTTCCTTTTTTGGTGAAAGATCTGAGGTAGGAGAGCTTTTTCTGACAAACTGTTTTAGTAAATTAACCCATCATGTGCGTCGTCTTCCCCTTTGTTGTTTACTTAATATTTAGAGGTATTAGCAAAGAAAATTAAGAGATTCACAATTTCAAGAGTATAACAGATGTGATTGGGAAAAATTGGCCTTATTTGCAGATAATACTGTTTTGCACTTGATGAATTCAGAAAAGGACATTACGATGTGGAACATTTTGAGACAGTTTTAAATATTTTGGGGTATAAAATGAAGTTAAAACAAAAACTATAACTCTAAACTATGCAGCCACACCAGAACTGGTCCATTACTAGAGATACGTGTAGGAGACGTGACGAGATAAAGTATTGTAGATGTATGGATTAAAAAGAATGCTGTTATGTCAAGTAAGGATTTAAGGGGAGAGGCTGACCAGAAGATGAAACAAAAACAAAGAAACCAGAAGTACTTGATTATAGATACGAATGGTAAAAACATTTTCATTGCTATATTCTTAATCCTTACAGACTTGTATACAGGTGAGGTGCATTTTTATAATATGGAGAAGAAATTGTGGATGACTCTTCCTAAAGAGATGCTTAAGTTTATTTAGGCAGGGAAGAGAATGCGAGTTAAGTTAGATGAGTTGATTCCACCATGGAGCAAGATGGCTGTTTTAGGGTTACCTGATTTGAAAGGGTACTTAAACTCTTCACTTTTAAGGCTCATGTACACAACTTTAGCAGATTACAAGACAGTGGAAAAGATGATGATGGATTTGGGAAGGGGGGGGTGGAAGTATAAAGAGAGATTTGGGAAGAGGGGGTGGAAGTATAAAGAGGGACTAGGATGTAGAGTACTAGTCCTTTAGGAGAATAGTGGCAACCATGCAGAACATTATATTCATATTGTAGCAGAAAGTATTTTGAGAACTAAGCTACTGTACAAATGGAGAAATGAGTTTTTACTAATAGGGATATCTGCAAGTAGTAGTATAGGAGATAGGCAAGAAGGTGATAGAATTTACTGGATGGAATTAGCAATGGAATCAAGGTAATGGAAGCAAAGGTAACAGAGTGGGATGAAGTGAATCAGGAATTTAGATTGAAGGTTAGAGATTGCCTACCATATCAGTGATTTGTAACTGGGAGTAGTCAAAAAGAATGGTCTGGTACTGCAGTACTGTGTAACAGACCAACTCTGGTAGAGTTTGTAGCTGAATATAGACTAGAATATAGAGTTAAAAAGGAGTAATTAGTGCATATAAAATGTTTCATGATAACTAAAATCAATCAGAGGAAGTTGGGGAAAATATTAGGGAAACCAAAAAAGTCACTGGAAAATATTAGGGAAAGAAAATAGAAAGGCAAATTACAAAGGAGTGGGGCTCCCGAGTAGGCAACCAAGTCCAGAAAGTTTAGGATTTTTAGATGTAGGTGTTGTATGTATATTTTTATAACCCAAGTAGCCTTCATAAGATTTTTTCCCCAGATTGATAGCAAATGTTAGAAGTGTATCAGGGAAGAGAGAAAAGTTCAGAACATGTTTTTTGGGAAGGTAACAAGTTACTTGATTTAAAAAAAAAAAATTCCCACAGAGTACTCTGGCAGAAATGATGTAGGAAAAATAATAACTAATGGTATTGGTGGCAAAAAATGTAGTTAGTACTAAATAGTCATCAAAATCTAAACAAAATGTAATGGAAGTTTCCAGTAGTGTATGTAGGGGGAGATGAAATGCAGGTGGGATCTTTAGAAAAAGAAAGGACAAATTTCATAGAAAGAAACTGAATCTGTCAGACCAGTTCTTGCAGAATAATGCTCGAAAGAGTGAAGTTTTAATGGAAGACTGGAATTGAGCAGTTGGTGTATTACTGGAGTGAAAGAAAAGTGTAGAAAAAGAAAATATATGTACAGTATACTGTACAGCAGTAATAATGAAGCTACTATTGCAGTTTTTCTTTCTATTTATGTTTCTGAACTCATGTTGCAACTTAAAATGTGATGATTTAGTAAAGATATTAAAAAAAATATTCAATCCATGTTTTAAAAAAAGAATATTCAGTCAACTTTCCCTTTTTGTCCTCCTGTAAATAGGCCTGTGATAAGTAGTTGGTTCATCTAAGTGATTAGGTTAAAGCTGTCCCCTGAGTTGCACTTAATGACCGTTTCTAAATGTGAACAGAAGAAACCTAGAGTGAAAGTTTTTAGGGGTAACTACTTTTCATAAAGGTACTTGTTGAAAGTCTTATCAGTACATGTGTGACTGGTTAAAAAGTAGGCATACAAAAGAACAAATCTGAGCATTTATTTATAATTGTTGTAAGCTTACTGGCCATTTTCCTAATTTAAATTTCAGAAATCACAAACTATAAATGACATATGCAGAGGGGGTAGGTATCAGCCATAATATCTGTTAAATGGATGTACAAAAGAAACACAAGGAGCCATTCCTTTGCATGAATGCTTGCTTAAGCCTTGGTAAGAGCATTTGCCTTACACCTATTTATTTAGAAAAGTAGACAGAAACCTGCCTTAGAGCATTCCGTGAAAGGTGATACTTTTTATGTGAATATTCTCCAAATAAGCCTGCATCAGAGGTGGATACAATGCTCCCTTTTCTGTCATCCATTTTGCCCTTTGTGATTGAGTACTGAAATTAGCTTCTTCATTGCTCTGCGTTCAGAGGTATACATACATTTTGAACAAAGATGTAATTAACACTTGTTCGTAGAGGTTTTGGTTACATATATTTGTAAGTAATCTAAGTATAATAAGTTGCCAGTCCTACACTGGCCATGAAGGTGGAGACCATCGTCCTTTCAGATCTGGCAGGGGAGTCTTGTGCACAGGCCATCATCCAACCAACTATTAGAGGTGCTTTGTGTTCTCACCAGCATCTTGGCCATAACAGCACATTGCATTTTAGCTGTAATCCCACCCTCCTGGTAGTGAAATGCCAATCTGCATCACCGCATGGAATCCTTATTCTCCTCCATCAGTGCATGCATGTTCCTTAGCTTGCAAGACAGGCAACCATTGCTGGCTTGGACAGACACATTGCACACCCTTCACCATCCGACTGCTGTTTTCTGTGTTTTAACCTCCTTCACACAACACTGAAGTGGCAGATACAATCTCCCAGGAGCCACCACCCTCCCTTTCTCTTGGGATAGGCAATGCCCATCCTCCTCTGCTAAGCCCATCAGCAAACCTAGCTAGCAATCAGACTCTGGTCACATGAGTCCTAGTTAGAGCTTCTCTCTCCATGTCATGAAGCTTCTGATTATAATAAACTTATTTGTATAGTTAGACTTGTATGTAGTCCTCTCCCTTTTAGGTTGTTGGGTAGGAGACCTTCAGTGTACCTTTCTTAAGCTACAAATGCCAGTTGCCTTAAGTCTGCAGTTGTTCAGTGTTACCCCAATGAACAGCTTTGACTAACCCTTTTGTGCCACTTGCAGTTTGCCATATTTGACGGTAGTGTCATGACACCCATTAGGGGTGTGCCTAACACTTTTTGCATTGATTAAAGAGGAAGCACCATTGGACTTCCAAGATAGATGCACACTGATCAGAAGCTTAATTTAAGCTCTCCCAGTGTCAAAAAAGAAATTGAGAGATGATGTCTAGTAATTCTGACAGCTTTAATGCAGTTTAGATACTGGCTAGTATGTGTACTGACTGGATGCTAGCAAAGAAGAAACTTGGAGAGCCTGAAAGAAAATCAAATAAAAAAGGTGAATAGAAAACACTGACTGGAAGGAATTCTGTAGTTGGTCGGCAAAAAGCGTTTCAGGCTCCAGCTTTTGTACAAGAGATGGCTTCTAGTAATTTATAGGAAAAAATTGAATGTATTAAGAGCTGATTCAAATAAAATGAAACATTGAAGGAGCACATCAACTCAAGTAACTAAAGGATAGAAAAATGGAAGAAGGTTAAAGCAGCTATACAGATGAGCTGATAAAGCTGCAAAAACCAGTGTTTGAATTGAAGAAAAAGCTGGTGGAGTATGGGACTTCTCAAGAAGAGCTGGTTCAAAAAATGGTAGAGTTAGAGGACAGATCATGCAGAGAAAATGTGATTTTCTGCTCTACCAGAGAAACTGGAAGGGACAGTGTGTGCATTAATTTTGTGAAAGCACAAATAAGAAACTGGAATGGTTTTCCACAGCAGGATTTGTTAATTGTAATGGCACTGCAAGTGTATTCTCCAGATTTGGCCATGAGAAAGCAGCCAAGACCTGTATTAGCAAAGATGCAATCATATGAGTAGAAAGAGTTGACCCTGACAAAACTGTGGAAGAAGGGCAAAGTATTAAAAATTGGAGACAAATGAGTGCGGAAAATGATAGTTGACTGTACACCAGGCAGAAGAAAAACAAATTTATCCCAGCAGTCAGTGTGTGTTGAGTGTCAGATGTGCAATTCAAGCTGCTATATCCAGCTGTCTTCAGAATATTTTTTTCCTGGAGGATTAAAGGCATTTTTAATGCAGTACAGGCCGAGGAGGAAGTGTATGTTTGTCCTACAAAAAGTGAGCCATCAGACAGAAGGGAACTCTGCTTCTCATTCTTCTTATGATAAAGGTCATAAGGAGACTTTGTTAGTGAAACTCTTTTCAAAGTTCCAAAGAAAAGTGCTTGAGAGACTGAAAAAAGTACAGGAGTTAACTAGAAGATTTGGGAGTACCTTGGACATGAACCAGAATCTGTTGTGGGGAAATGGAAATGAACAGAAAGCAGACCAGCAATACTAAACTTAGCAAATGAATGTGAGATTAAAAAACATCAAAAGGAAAAAGTAACTAAGTAAAACAACTTTTGTTCTTAACGGTATTTGTATAAAACATCTTGTGATATAAATTGCATGTTGTATAGTAAAGTAGGTGTGTGTATTATGTAGTTAGGGGTTCCTACAATGAGGGAGTGAGGATGAGATGATCTTCGTGTTTCACTGTTGCAGTCATCACATTTGGGTTATCTGCTTGCAGTAGCCCTCAATCAGCCTGATTATCAAAGTCTTGGGTCCTGTGTCAGCTGCTGTCTCATCTTCCATGACGTCAGGTAATCAGGGGTATAAAGCATGCACCCGACGCCATTACATCAGTCTTTCTTGCCGTGCGGTGCCCGAAGCAGAAGCAGTTCGCAAGTGCCAGTCGGCAGACTCCTGAAATTTTCGTTTTCTAGTTTCAGAACCGAAGTCTTCAACTAAAGCTAAGTACCCTGTTGGGGAAACTTTTTCTTGCTCTTAACCAATGTCAGTAAAAGTCAATAATTGCATTTCTTGTGGAAAGCAAATGCCTCATAAAGATTTTTATTCGTACTGTATTCCTTGCCTAGCCCATGACCACGACGTACCTCGCTGTCTGTTTTGTGTTTTATTTAAACAACAAACTATTCGTTGTCTGTATATTTACGCTTCTAAATATTTTGGTACTCAGTTCAATTACCCAGATATGGCTTCGGTAAGCCACCCAACTACCGACATTCTGAAAAAATGCAAAGATAAAGACAGAGACAGGCCACCTTGGTCCAAACCTGCCAACGACGCTTCTCCTAAGCTAGTCACCAGTTCGCCGGTACTCAGCGAGGTGCTTTCACAGCCCCTGATACCTGCTACTTCAGATTCACAAGCCTCTACTGAGACCCATTCGGAGTCCGGTATGCTGCAAGATACTTCAACTGTGTAACCTGAGGATGTCTCCACCTTGGATGGGTCCAGAGCCGCTGTGCAGGCACCGGCTTCTGGGGATGTATTCAGGCCTTTTGACTTGCATATTAAACTGGCGCCATCTTCTTCAAGGCCTAAAACTCAATCCATGCCTACAAAACCGATGCCCAGACCACATGGTCAGGCCTCTATGCCTAAAAAACAAATAAGAATGGCTGAAGACCTTATAACTTTAATCAGGGGAAGCCAACCTTCCCCCTCTAAGAAACCTAGGACTGAATTTGCTTATGATTCTTCTGATCAGGATTCTGAAATTTCTGTTTTCTCTGATGACCAGGATTTACCCTTATCTATCTGAGGATTCTGATGCAGAGGACACAATTCCCTCCTTTTCCCCTCCAGAGGATTTCTCTTTTGGTGAAATCTTGCATACTCTTAAGGAGCATTTCCGCTGGGAAAGCCAGAATTACTCTGATTCTAAAAAGAGGCTTAGGGATTTCTTACTCCTGCCCCAACACAGGCCTTTAGCTATTCCCCCTGTACTGTACATTGTTGATGCCTTTTCTGAATCTAGCATGGCCCCTGACTCTCTACCTCCTGCTCCCAGAAAACCAGATGGATATTACAGGGTTCCTGACTCTCACAAGTTCCGCTTTAAAAATCCTACAGCGGATACTGAGACCATTTCACCAGGGACCCAAGGGCATTAAGGCTACTACTGCCAAAAATCCTACCCCCTCTGATAGAGATTCCAGGGCACTAGATAGATGGGGTAAGAAGGTATACACTTCTGCAACCTTGGCCATTAGGGCCTTAAATTGCCAGTTTCATATTTTAAAGTATCAGCAGCATATTATTGGATTGCTTAAACAGAAAATGATGTTGATTCCTGACTGTGCTGAAAAATAAGGATTTACAGGATTTAATGCATTCTGCTGAACAAGTTGGAAAACATACTTTGCAGTTTGGTTTTGATTCACTAGAGGCATCTTGCAGGGCTGCTGTCACTGGATCCATACTTAGAAGGCATGCTTGGCTTAAGGAGCAGTCTTTGCCAGATCTTGTTAAAGCTAAATTACTGGATGCTCCCTTAAACCAGGACCGCCTGTTTGGCAACAAAGCAGAAGTAGTACTTATGGAGGAAAAAGCTAAATCTATGCAAACTGTTAAAGATTTCTTACAAGTACAGCCTCCAAGATTTAGTAGGCATTGGCCGTCTAAGAAATGGTCCTTTTCTGCCTCTTCCAGGCCTTCTCAGTCCAAACCCAGAACCAGCAGAACACCCAGGCTTCAGTCCCAAGGTATGCACAGGACTACGCAGTGTGGGGCTCCCACTTCCAAAGCAGGGAGTAGTAAGACTCTCCCCTATGGTAAACTGTCTCAATGACTTAACTTTAAACCTTCCAAGCCCTTCTCAACTGACTGCTCCTTTAGGGGGAAAGATTGCTATGCAGGCAAAAAAACTGGGAACTCATTACGCAGGACAAATGGGTTTTAAATATAGTTTCCCAAGGATACAGACTCCACTTCCAGACTTTACCAACCCAAAATGGTTGGCCAGATCTACCCCCAAATCAGTGGGCAGAGGCTCAAAAGCAAGTTTTATCTCTCAAGTATAAGGGCTATTCAAACTATCCCAGAAGAGGAAAGGGGACAGTGGTTTTACTCAAGACTTTTCCTGGTGCCCAGAAAAGACAACTCCTGGCGTCCTATCCTGGATATCTCCATCCTAAACACTTTTTTGGTGATCCCAAAAATTCAAGATGCTAAGTCTTCACCAGTTGCTTCCTATGCTAGGCAAGGATGCCTGGTTGGCAACACTGGATTTAAAGGAAGCCTTACCTGCACATCCCAATCAGGGAATCTTGCAGAAGATACCTATACTTCAAAGCAGGCTTCATGCACTATTAGTTCTCTCCACTGCCCTTTGGCTTATCTACTGCGCCCAGAGTATTCACAAAATGCCTAGCTCCAGTCATTGCATTTTTCAGGCAAAGAAATATTCAAATATACCCATACCTGGATGATTGTCTAATTCAGGCAGAAAGCCAGGACATACTTTTGAATCATCTGGCGTTTGTACAAAAGGTGCTAACTTCTCTGGGGTACACCATAAACAAAAAGAAATCTCATGTTGTACCCTGCCAACAAATTCTATTTCTGGGAGCAAGTTGAACACAACTTCCCAGATGGCTTTCCTCACGCCAGAGAAACACGTTCATTTTACAGCTTACTTCAAACTAATGGCCACAAAGACCCTGCTATCTGCAAGACAAATACTGCAAGCCTTGGGGTTCATGGCCTCCTGCATTCTCCTAATTCCATATGCAAGACTGCATGTGAAGAAACTACAATGGTATCAAAAAGCCTATGGTGTCAACATTCTCAGGATCTAGAAGCAATGATTCCTGTCATACCTTGCCAACAGTTCCTTGGGTGGGCAGAGGCCTGCAACCAAAACAAGGGACTGCAATTCACTCTGCCCCTTGCCGCCCAAACCCTAACAACAGATGCATCAGACTATGCATGGGGGAATCACTTGGCAGAGAAATGCATTCAGGGCAAATGGAACCCAAGTCAAATGCACCTGCATATCAATCAAAAAGAAATGTTAGCTGTACAGAATGCTCTGACAGCCTTCAAGGACCACATTCTTCTAGAACAATTAATGGTAAAGATGGACAACACCACTGTTATGTGGTACATAAACAAGCAGGGCAGAACCCACTCATACCCTCTCTGCAGACTAGCCATGGCTCTGTGGAACACAGCCTTGAGCTACCAAGTGCATCTACAGGCTCAATTCCTGCCAGGAAAGCTAAATACACTGGTAGGCGAACTAAGCAGAAATCTCATGGACCCACACGAGTGGAAACTGGAACCAAAGACATTCAACATGTTGATAAACAAATGGGGGAGCCCAGAGATAGACCTGTTTGCCTCTCCCCAGAACTACCAATTGGACAAATTCTGCACAAGGACTCCCCACAAACAAGCTTAGAAAGTGGATGACCTGTCCTTCACCTGGAAAAATCTATCAGTTTATGCCTTTCCTCCTCTGCCTCTCCTCTCCAAAGTACTACTAAAAATCAAACAGGACAAACCAAGGACGATACTGATTGCACCAGACTGGCCACGCCAGCACTAGTACCCCCTCTTGCGCAGTATGTCACTGCTGGCACTATGGCACCTGCCTCAGACCCCTACCCTGCTGTCCCAGCAGGAGGGCCAGATTCTGCACCCTGAGCTTCAAACCCTGAACCTGGCAGCCTGGCTAATTACCTGATCTCTCAGTTACCATCCTTCAGTAAACAAGTATTGGATGTCATTCTGGAGGCAAGGAAGCCTAGTACTAGAAAATCTTATGCTGAAAAATGGAAAAGATTCTGTTCCTGGAACCAAACTCAGGGGATGGGCACAGCAGCACCCAATTTACTTCAAATCTCTTAACTGAGATGCTTCACAAGGGCCTTTACTTTTCCTCCATCAAAATTCATGCCTCAGCCATTTCAGCTCATTAAAACACAGAACTACCCCTCTTCTCTCATCCACTGCTCAAGCTGTTCCTCAGAGGGGCCAAAAACTTAAGACCACCCAGGAGAGCCCCAACTCCAGCCTGGGGCCTTAACTTTGTATTGGAAAAACTCACTCTACCTCCTTTTGTGCCAGCTGCAAGTGCAGAGTTGAAATTCCTTTCTTCGAAAACAGCCTTCCTTTTAGCCATCACTTCAGCAAGAAGGGTGTCTGAATTACAGGCCCTTATGGCTGTGGAGCCTTTCATCATCTTTTATGCAGACGGGGTGTCCCTCTGGACCAATTCCTCCTTCATGGCCAAAGTAGTATCCAGTGTGGCTCTTAATCAATCCATTCATTTGCCAACCTTCTTTTCTAATCCATAGAACAAAGGGGAATGTATACTGCACTTCTTAGATGTGCACAGACAACTTAGATTTTACTTTGACAGGACTAAACCTCTCAGGAAATCTGAACAGCTGCTGGTGGCATTTGCTGCAGGGGCAGAGGGGAAGGCCATTTCAAAGCAAACCATTTCTAAATGGATTGGCCATTGCATTCATTTCTGCTATAAGCACCATGAAAAACCTATCCCACAGGGGATAAGACCACATTCAACCAGGGCTGCATCTACCTCTGCAGCCTTTCTCAGAGGTGTCCCTACCAGGGTCATTCTAGAAGCTGCTACCTGGAGTTCTGTGCATACTTTCACCAAGCATTACCATTTGCCAATTTTCTCTAAATCCAGAGCTGGCTTTGCCACTGCAGTTTTGCAGGGCCTTATAGCTACGTCCTAATGCTAATTACCTCCTCCCATCTTTAGCTTTGGAAATCTACCCAAATGTGATGACTGCAACAGTAAAACACGAAGAACATAGTACAGTTGTGTACACTTACCATAAATGTAGATGTTAGAGTGTATTCACTGTTGCAGTCCTGGTTACCCTCCCTCCAGCCCCCTGACTTCTTTTGGCTATACCTCTTTTCCTTTTTACTATGTTTAAAGCTTTTTGATGTATTTGCTTTTTTGTTGGAGGTTTAACCTTGTATATATATATTTAATTGCTTTCCATTAGGGGGCACCTGATATCTGGGGCAAGAAAAAACTGATGTAATAGTGTCGGCTGCATGCTTTATACCCCTGACTACCTGACGTCATGGAAGATAAGACAGCAACTGACACAGGACCCAAGACTTTGATAATCAGGCCGAATGAGGGCTACTACAAGCAGATAACCTAAATGTGATGACTACAACAGTGATTCCACTCTAACATCTACATTTATGGTAAGTGTACATAACTGTACTTTTGTTCAGTGATTGTTGGATGTGATAAAATACTGAAGTAAACGAGTACTTTAAGTTTTATGAAATGTAAGCCTTACAATGTAAAAAGAGAAAGGCTGGAGAGAAGCTTGTTTAAGTTAATATGCTGTAATCTTGGGCTGTTGGGGTGGGTTAAGGGGTGCATAAGTGAACTAATTCTAATATGTAGAGTTGAGATATTTTCTCTTACCTTTGCATAGGTGAATGTCTGGATTAATGCCCTTGACTTAATATAAAAACAATTTTTTGTGCAAGCATATGGATTTGAAAAGTAAGAAAATATTGTGAATGCAATGAGAAGTTTTCCTTTAGCAAATAAATGTTCAGTGCGAGTTGGAAGTCTGCAGCTGAGGGCAGTTGTTCATTTCTGTTATGTTTCCATGGAGACAAGCTGACTGCAGATGCAGACAGTAAATCTTGAGAGGTTTGGGCATTATTTGTTGAGAGAAATGTAAAATTTAAAAGGTACAAGGCAAGCAGTTCAGTAAAAAATAAAGTTGGAAATTATTGGAAGTGAATAAGAGATGGCCGCTTTCCTGGTACCTAAATACTTCAGTACATTTGCTAAAACAGTAATAATTTAGTTTTATTTAAAGGTAGCCAGTGTACTTTTTCTTAAGGTTAAACGTTAATGTTTTCTGAAAGCGTAAATGGTGTTTTTCACGTCTGCGAGGGGAATATAGATAAGAAAAGAACAGACAACAATTAATGTAAGTGAGAACACAGGCTGTAACATATGCTTTTGAATCGATAACCTTCATTTTAGGTTGGGTAATGCCTGTGTCGATTTAGGACAGTTGTTCCTATCAGGAGGGTTAAACTTGATTATTTGAAGATGTACATAGTTCTTTGTGTTTGTTTTATGTCAATAGATTCTGGGGAATGCTCTGGGTGTGTGGTTCTTTTGTTTGAAGGTTTTCATTAAAACAAAAAGTCTTAAAAATGTTTAATAGGTTCAAATGGAGATGACAAGTAACACTGGTGTAAATGATCAACTTGCCAAATGTTAGTTTTGTGTGTGTGACACAAAAGTTGGAAACAGACATTTAAAAATCTGTCCTGTATAATAGGTGGGAATACTAACTTCTTATCACAATGACTGTACTATCCCTATTATTTTGGAACATAAATTACCTCAAAGATATAGACAAAAAGTACAAGAGTATTGTCCTTGCTCTACCCCAGATTAAGACTTTCCCACTCCTCTTAATCTTGCTTCATACTAACACTACTATCCTTGATTTAACTGTTGATTATATATCCTTGTTGCTGTCAACTTGTATGTCTCCACTCATATGGGAACTCTCCAAACCAACATATTTGTGAATATTATTGCATTTGAGTTTATCATTATAAGCTTTGCGATGTAATCTTTTGGGACCTTGTATGTGGCATGTCTTTTGGGATTGTTGGTGCAAATGTGGACATGGTGTTTGGCACCTGTAGGCATCAGTGGGAGTTAACTTTAGATGCACCTGAAGGTGTCACTCAGATGTAACAAGTTAAGCTCTGTTACTCGTATTTTTGTACTTGTGCAAGTTTTACTTTCTTATTGTATATGTTTGGAGCTTTTCTCCTCAGGTCTATGCTGAAAAAGGGCTTTTTGTGCCCAGTCAGACTAACCCAGTTTACAAATGTCAAATAAATAAAATAAATTATGTTAAGAAATAGAGTACAAATAGCAGTGCTACAGTAGACATTTTTGGAAAAAAATAAACCTGAAAATTTTATAAAGGAAGGATTTCAGGATGGATATTTAGCAGAATATCAGGGACAAAGGAAAAAGGTAGTACTTGTACTAATTGCTAGAGGAGCTCCAGTAGTGACAGAATAGGAAAAAAAAGGTAGTGGTACATTTGTGGTAGTAAGAGACTACTGGCAAGGGAGGAGCATTACACTGGCATATATTCATATTCCACCTAAAACTGTTATAGAGCTTAACATTTTGGGAGAAATAGTTTTCAACAGGAATATTACTTATCTGAGGGGACTGGAACTTGATTTACAACAGCGAGGATGTATCTGGGGGACCTAGACAAGAAAATAAAACAAAATAGGGTACATTTCTGAAGAAATGTACAAAAATATTTGATATGGAAGAATGAATTCAGTAGTAAGAACTTTGAGCAAATTTACATATTTTTCTCCAAGGTGCAGTAACTGGACTAGATAGAAGTTATATTTCACAGGAACATGTGAATTTAATTAAAACATTCAACACATATCTAATATATTTCAGATCATGTGCCAACAAAAATGAAGATAAAAACGCAAGGTAATGAAGTAAAAATGAGACCCTGGTCCTTTCCCACCTATCTGTTAAAAAGAAGAATTTAAGGAATGGGTAGTGGAAATTATTCAGAAGTTATTATGGAAGATAGAAATCTCTTCAGATTTTATAGCTAATGAGTGAGAAAATGAAAGTGGAGTTCAAAAATAAGGTTGAAATAAAAGAAAAGGGGATATGGTTAAGAAGTAACAGGAATTATTTAGAGGGGCTTACAAAGGTTAAAGTATTACACAATAAGGGGGAGTCTCACAGGGCTAGAAGGGCTCAACTGCAGAGCGCTAAAGAGAAAATAAAGTATTTGGATAATATGCATGAGTTTAGAAAAATTGCTGTTAAGCAACTTTTTTTTTTTTGATTACTCCAGGGTAGAAAAACGTTTAGCGCAATGACTTAGGCAGCATAAAGTAGAAAGGGCTGTTGCCAAGCTGAGGGCTTATAACAAGAAAAATAAACTGAGATCCTTTAACTGAATTAGAGATATTTTGGAAATGTTATGAAAATGTGTATAACGCAGGGAAATGTGGTGGTCAAGCAAGAACAACACAAATAGAAATATTTATGGAGGACTTAAGCATGCCAAGGTTAGAGGTAGATGAGGCTCAACAATTAACAGGATAGGAGGAGATGAGATAAAAATAGTGACATATAATCAATCTGCAGGAAAGCCTCCAGGAATAGTTGGTATGCCTGTGGAAGTTAGGACAGAAGAAAGTGATAAGATATATAATGTTTTGTTTTAGCAGTATTTTAAAAGGAGGGGGAGGCTGTGATAGCTGTAATACTTAGATGGTAAAGGTTCATCAGATCTTTCTTCATCTGATACATTTCAATTTTAAACCATAATTATAAAGTATTTGTCTACAATAACTAAAAAAATGGCTGTGGTGTAGCCAAAGTTGATAGATATGGATCAGCGTGGTTTTAAGGAGGGGAGATAAACATTTGACAACATTACTAGAAAAATGATGATTCAGAGGGAAGCAGAATATAAGAAAGTACTGCTGTTCTTGGTTTTTCTTGATGCAGAGAGAGCATTCAACAGAATAAGCTTAGATTGTGAGTAGGGCAGTGGAAGAATTTGCATTCCCTGATACAGTAATAAGGTTTATTAGGAGGATATATGAAGGATTGGAGGCAAGAATTAAAGTGGGAAGGTTCTTCTCTGATAAGTCGTGTCTCAGTAGAGGAATCAGGCAGGAGTGTCCTCCTCCCCCTTTTATTTCCTTTATATTTAGAGCCATTGTCAAAGAAAGTAAGGGACTCAGAAATTCAAGGATATAATTGATATAGTAATCAAGAAAAGTTGGCTTTATTTGTAGGCAATATTTTGTGCTTGATAAAACCAGAAAAGAACATCTCAGTGTTATGGAACGAACATCTCAGTGTTATGGAACATTCTGAAACAGTTTCAAGTCTTTTCAGGATATAAAATTAATGACGATAAAACAGACCCTATAGCTATAAATTATGTACCCACACATTGGTTGAACAAGAGCCATATTTATGGAGATGCGATAAAATTAAGCATTTAGGAGTATGGATTTAAAAGTGTTCTCTTGTGGCAGCTAAGGATATGTGAGAAGAGACTAAAAAGATCATACATAAACTGAGAAACTAGAAGCTTGTGTTTGTGGTTGTGGACCGCAAGATACAAGCAGTGAATGTTTTTAGTCTCAAGTTTTATATACAAGTCAGGCATATTTTTCATCAACACAGAGAAGTTGTGATTATAACTTATTAAAGAGTTGAAGGAATCTATCTTGGAGGTCAAAAGGGCAAATGACAAGTGGGTTAAGTTGATCCTTCCAGTAGAACAAGATGGGTTTAGGCTTACTGACTTGAGTGGATTGTATAGAGCTACGGAGTTATGGCTGATATACATAACGCAAGCAGAAGCCTATATGATGACGAAATGGGGAAAATTCAGGAAATAAAGGAGAATGAGATTTTGGATACAGATCCTTAAGGAGAATAATAGCAGCCACAGAGCATATTTAAAGTAGCAGAAAATATTGGAAGAACTAATCCAACACAAGAATAGACAAAGGAGATTTTACCGAAAGGATGACTGCAATTAGGGATGCAGAGAATAGGGAAGTGAAGGTTGGAATTTACTGGAGAAAAATGGCAAAGGAACCAAGGTATTGGGAGCATATAACTAGACAGGGAAAGGTAATGGAATGGGAAGAGACAGAGAAGGCATTTGGACTGCAATCAAGAGATTGTCTTCTCTGTCAAGAATTGATAGCAGTGTGTAGGCAAAGAGAAAGGGTTACAGAAATCATAAGGGAAAGACCTGCTCTGGTGCACTTTTTAGTTGCATCTAGAACAGATCCTGCTGTTAAGAGATAATTGGTGGAGTATATAAAATATAGCTAAATAACTATAGGAGTTAATCAGGGCACGTTAGAAATGAAGGATAAGCAAATTTATACATAAACAACGAGAGGCTGTATGTTTGGCTCCCAAATATGCAACAAAGTATTTAAGAATTGGGATTTTTGCTTGAAAGTGTTTGCATAGGTATTTTTATACCCCAAGTAGACTCCAAAGAATTTTTCCTCGGGTATATGGCAAATGTTGAGGATGTGATGGGAAAAAAAGGTGACTAGGAGCATGTTTTGGTAGCGTAACGAGTTGGCAGACTTTAAAAATTCCTCACAGAGTACACTTGTCATAAATATTTGGTGAGCAAATGGATGCAACTAAGGAAATTATTCTTTTGAGTTGAGACATTGAATCTGAATTGGCTAGGCATAGTAAGGCCTTGCTAAATTTAATTCTAGTGGCTGACAAAAAAGCAGTTATAATTAAAAATGGAAATAAAGTCTAAACCAGCTGTATTTGAAGTATTGAATATTGTAACAGAAGTAAAAGAACTGGAAATGGGAGTAGGATCTTTAGAAAAGGTAGGAGAAAATTACATAGAAAAAATGGAAATTGTGGGAACAATGCATGCAAAATAATGTTCTGCAAGGGGAGTGAAAGTTGAAGGGATGGCAGGAGCTGAGCAATTTATGCAATGTTAGATTGATGATGGTTATACAAATGACCAGATGTGATGTATAATTTGTGTTTGGGATCATGTTAATTGGTTTGTTTTATATAAATGTATGTTTGTAGGTGTCTTGTGCGATAATTCAATAAAGGTGTTAAAAAAATAAAGGGGGGGCTCTGTCAAGTGTTTTACTTGTATCTTTGCTGACAATGGTTCTTGTGTTGCATTGGTTAGAAAGATAACACTTCACAATGACCTGAAGGGAATTATACATCAAGCAGGGTAGGAAACTTGGATACACTGAAAGAGGAGAGATATACCACTCTGGAGCTTTGCAGTCTTTACTGAAACCAGTTATGTCTCTCTATAAGCTCTGTTAGTATTAAATTGTTGCTTTTCAGTAGTTGATCATCATCTTCAGCTTTTCCCCTATGCCTCATCTTGTGGAGTAACTTAAGTTAGTGCAGAGTCCTACAAAAATATCCTGTCAGATATTATAACCATGTCAGTTTCTTTGTTGATCCTTTAATCCCCATTACGATATGGTGACAGTGAACATTGTTTAGAATGTAGCTCATAAGAAACACTGCTTGATTTATACAGATTAAGATGACAGATTACTGCCTGCAGTTTAATTTGTGTAGGGTATTTGTAAGTAACTATTCTGAGTTTCCATCACAAGAGTGGCTTTCAGTCTTGGCTGTATTTCTATTCTTCGTTACTCTGTTGCCTTTTCGGAAAATGGAGTTAGAAGATGGAGATAAATCTTTCTGGAGTCATCCTTTTTATCAGCCATTTTTGTGCTTCATGCGCTTGGTATTACCTGTAATTAGTTGTATCTTTTACTGATGATACTTTTGCTGATTAGTCCTGCAAGCAGCTTCAGGACTGAGAGCCCTTAGTGGCCCACAATGATCAGTACATTTGAAATGGTTGGAGGCGGCATGCATGCACTAATATTATAACTTGCTTTGTGCAATATATGCTTAGACTCAATCGCAAATGGGCAGATACAGTTACATTAAGTACTTAAATTGTGTGTGTACTGGAATGCACTAACCAGCATGAAAGAACAAATCAGCATTCCTTTAGTGTCTAGCAGCAAGAAAACAAATGCACTTTTTCTTACTGGTCTACATTTGGTATACGTTTCCATTGTTCGGTGTGAAAACACAAGTGGCTGGAGGGATCCCATAGCTGTGTATGCAATAGGTAGAATCAGTTTTAAGTCTGCTTCAGTAAACAAGCTTATTTTTTGAAAATCTTGGATGCACATAAACTGAAATCCAGTAAAACATCCACCATAAACTGTTGTTATTGTTTAAAATTAATTAGCTGCCGGCAGATTCAGTGAAAGAGGGAGATAAAGCCCCAGCACTTAGTTTGATTAGTAGCTTGGGAGTTTTATGAAGTTGGGGCTGGAGCAAAATGTATATAGCACAATCCTTTGGAGGAAGAGGAGTTATGTTGCGGTGTGAGTTCTGAGGTAGGTGTGCCATCAGCTGAATAAGTCATCTTCTGATGGCAGTCTTCATATTGCAGGGTAAGGGTGTTATGGGTCCTCACAGGGAAGCAGGTAACTCATCCCCTGCCCAGTGTGAGAGATTAGGCCATGCAAACACTGTAATTACCAGAATGTTGACGGTGGCACAAATAACTGCCATAGCTTCCTGTATGGTGGCCATGCTAGACGTCCCTCATCCCCATAATGTACTGGGTTAATTTTCTGGTATGGAGGAATGAATGGGTAGAGTCTAAGTGTGTTAGACTTGATGTTTCGTAGTCACCAGGACAAGATAAAAACAACAAGAGAAAAACAGAAACCACACTGTATTCCTCTCCAGAAGTGGAATGTATTTAGAGCAATATAATAATTGATGTCCTCTTTTTCTCATGTTAGAGTATTCATAACAGTAGGGAGGTTGCTGCCCTGCAGCACCAGACATCTGGCAAGTATACCAAAGTCTTTGGATCAGGGGTATGTGCGACGTTGCATGTCAGAGCCATAAACCTATGTCGGCTATATATGTGACGTCTGCACATACCCAGCTCAGAACGTCTGTGCAGCAGTGATCTACAGATGCCTGATCTCCAGCTCGTGGAATCCAGTGGTTCAGCCACCTTCAGCTGTTTGCATTCAAGCCAAGTACCCTTTTGGGATTTTTGATTATACTTTCTTTTCTTGCATTCCAGGTGTACTTGTCAGCTAGAAAGGGAAAGTGTGCTTGTGGAAGACAGATTCCACATAAGGACATGCACGACAAGTGTTTGTTTTGCTTAGGGGCAGGCCACGACTGCAAGTTTTGTGACATCTGCCAATCCTTTGTTTCCAAAACTTTGAGAAGCGATGTAGCTACTATAAATTTGTACGTAGAAAAAAAAAAACGACTCCCACGTTTAGCATCAGGTATGGTGCATTGGGACAGCGCAGTGGTGCAACAGTAGCATTGTTGTTTCACCTTCTCTGGTTCGATTCTCTACTCTAGTGCCTTCTGTGGGGAGTCTGCATGTCCTCCTAGGTTTTCTCTGGGTGCTCCGATTTCTTCCCACTTTACAAAGACATGCATCTAGAGCATTTCTACCTGGGCCTCCACTGAAAATTGGCTTAGTTTCAAGTCCGACTTTCCCAGTAAACAAATGTTAAATAAATAAATTTAAAAAAAGTTATAGAGGGTGGGGTAGGTACCTGTGAGGAGCCGTCTCAGAAGAAGGCCAAAAAAGTTAGGCCCAATGCCCATGCTGCAACTCAGGAGTCCGGTGAGACTCTGGAGACGGATGTTAGCCCAGGGTCTCATCGGGTATTGGTTTTACCGCTGGAATTGGGGACCGTGGTGGAAGCCGCTTCAGCGGAAATCCGGAGTACATCTGCTGAGGTTAGTCAACTGTCAGGCCCTGATGGTGAGAGGGAGCCACGGCTCTTGGCTTAGGAGGAGCCTACTACCACCTTACATTCCACCCCGATGTCGGCTCCCAAACCGACTACTCCTGTTTCTTTAAAAAAAGAAACAAAATGAAAAGCACAAAACTGCAGAATCTACACCAGGATGGGAAGCTTTTTCTCAGAACTTGTTCAGAGCCTTCAAGGCCCTTCAGTGTCAGGTGCCCCAGTCAGTTCTATCCCTTGTGCAGCCCCTGGAAGACTCAGAGGATGAAATCTCTTCCTCAGATGAATTCCTTATTTATTGTTCCCAAATTCAGTCCTACACGGACTTTGCTACCCCTGAAGATGACTGCCTTAGTCCTGAGTCCCCTGGGGAAGAATTTTCCTTTGGAGATACCATTACCTTAATGAGACATTATTTTAAATGGGAGGTTTCTGATGTGTGTGAGACAAAAAGGTATTTTGAACTCCTGCAGATGGAACAGCCTTCTCTGTCTGCAGTTCCCCCTGTGCTCCCAGCTTTCCAGGATGTCTTTCAGACTGCCTGTCAGAACCCAGCCTCCAGCCTCTAAACAACCTGATAGATTTTACAAGGTTCCCCAACAGGCACAATTCCTGTTCAAAAATCCTCCTGCAGACCCTGCAGTTGTTGCTGTGTCAGCAGACAAATCCTCCAGACAGTTACCCTCTTCTTCGTTCCCAACAGATAAAGATAGCAAATTCATGGACAGACTGGGGAAGAAAATATACACTTCTTCCACCCTGGCCATCAGAGCTATTAATTATCAAACTGTGAACGCCACAGACATGCAGGTAGCTGGTGAAAAACTTCTTCTTTATTGCACTCTGGTACTTCGGCCTTCGCCTTCTCAAGGAATTCACCAGCTACCTGCATGTCTGTGGCGTTCACAGTTTTTTATATTCTTCCTATTTGTGTTTTCTCATCTATTAATTATCAAACCCATATGGCTAAATTTGTCCTAGATTCATTGTCTAAGGCCACTCCCCTAATGCCTGAGGTAGCAGATTCTCCTACCAAGTCTCGGCTAACTGCTCTGCTCTCTACTGCCTCTTAGGTGACCAGGCATTCAGTAAAGTGCAGCTTTGATGCTGTAGAAGCATCATCTGGCTTTGTCCTCAGGACTATTCCTGGTTGAGACTCCAGCCTCTAACCTTAGATGTACAGGCCAAATTGCTTGATGCACCTCTGGGTAATAAAGCTCTCGTTGGCACTGCTTCACCTGAGCTCCTTAAATCCCTCCAAGAAAAAAGCAAAGATCTACAAAATTTTAACCATTTGCTCATCTCGCCCATTCCTAGATGCCACAGAAACTACCCACAAAAGACCAGTTTTGTAAGGCAGTCCTCCTACTCTGCTGCAGCCCAGTCTAAGGGACGGAGGGATTTCAGTAAACAAACTACCCCAGCCACCCCTCCACCTCAACTCCTACTTCCTTTTGGAGACAGCCTGACCCTGACAGCTCCTCCACTGTGGCACAAATTCCTTAACCAGATCCACCCCCCCCCGTCCCACCATCTATAACCCTATCCCTACCCCCCTGGCAGAAAATCACTTCAGGGAGTTGGGTCCTTTCTATCATAAAAAACGGTTACTTCATGACTTGGTGGGCAGTTCCACCCTTCCAGGGGACCCCTCAACCTCCATCAAATCAGCTCCACCTGTTTCCAGCAATTCTGAATCAGCTCCTATTTCAGGGTACAAACGAACATGTCCCTGGGGATCACACAGCCAAGGGCTTTTATTTCAGAATGTTCCTGGTTCCAAGAAAAGATGATCCTTGGAGACTAGTTCTTGACTTGTCCCATACTCAGTCAATATCTCAAGGTGTCTACCCTCAAGATGCTCACCTTACAGCATCTCTTAGCTCTTATCCCTCACCAAGCCTTTATGGCATCCCTGGATCTGAAGAATGCTTACCTTCACATCCCCATTCACCCCAGCTACAGCAAATTCCTGCGTTTCTCAGTAGGTTCCTCACATTTTCAGTTTTCTGCATTGCCATTTGGGCTCTCTACAGCACCAAAAGTGTTCACAAAGTGTCTAGCCCCAGTTATCGCCCATTGCAGAATGCAGGGCATTCAAATTTACCCCTACCTAGACCTCCTAACTCTGTAACAGGACTATCACTCCCTGTCCATCACTTACACATGGTGGCCAGGATCTTGGAGGACCTAGGTTTCACAGCTAATCTACAAAAATCTCAAATGACACCAAGTCAAGACTTGGTGGTCTTGGGGTGCAGGATAAGGCCAGAAGGTGGAAAACCCTCACCCACTACTTCCAGTCTCTTTCCTCTCCCAGCCATCTCAGCCAGGGAGTTTGAGTGTCCTGGGCTACATGACCTCCTTGATTCCCATGTTTCCCTTGGCCAGGCTGCATATAAGGAAAATCCAGTGGTTCTTGAGGAATTTGTGGAGCCAACACACATCCTCTGGATGTTACACTCCCTCTTGTCCTATGCCTGAAAAAGGAGCTGTCATGGTGGATCTCCAACATTACCCTCGATCAAGGGGGGTGTACCCCCTGCAGATCCCTCCTCCCACGCAACACCTCTACACAGATGCATCAAATCTAGGTTGGGGAGCCATCCTGCACAGCAACAAGAATCAGAACAAAGTTCAGGGAGACTGGTCCACCCAGAGAAAAAAGGACCACATCAACATAAAAGAACTGAGGGTCCTTCTCTTGGCACTGAAGGCCTTCCAAGAGATTCTGCTGCCAGGCACCTTGAAGGTAATCACAGACAATATGACTGTTCTGTGGTATGTCAATAAGCAGGGAGGGACAAGGTCTTATCCACTCTCCACCTTGGCATTTAGATTTGGTCCCTAGTGGCAAACCTTCACATAGACCTGCAAGCTGTTTGCATTCCCTCAGCAGAGAATGTGATGGCAGACCCCCTGAGCAGTACGTTAGCACCCTCTCACGAACGGATGCTTCACAGATAAGTGTTTTTGGAATCTTATTCACAGGTGGGGTATTCCACAGGCAGATCTGTTTGCCTCCTCCCAAAACAGACAGATGCCCCGCTTTTGCATGAGAGCTCTGCATCCACAAGCTTGGAAGGTGGGCGTCTTCTCTTTTTCATGGGAGGGGATGTTCCTTTATGCCTTCCTCCTTCACACTGATTCGAAAAGTCCTTCTGAACATTCAGTGGGACAAGCCAGAAATCCTGCTGCTGACCTCCTTTTGGCCAAGACAGCATTGGTTTACCCTACTATTTCTATTAGCCAAGGGCAATCACCACAGGTTACCTCACCGATTCGACCTACTCACACAAGACAGGGGATCCCTCATACACTCACAGATGCTCAACCTCAAACTGACCTTATGGGTGATAGAATTCTGATCCCCTGTAGACACCTGTATTCGGAGGGACGTACTCATTGTCCTGCAGGAGGCCAGGAATCCTAGTACCAGGAGAAATTACTTATCTAAATGGAAAATATTCTCCAGGTGGTGTCTCAAGAACAAACAGGACCCATTACTTGCTTCGGTATCTATGGTCCTTTCTTATTTGTGTGAGCTTCTACATTCTGGACTGACATATTTTTCTGTAAAAGTGCATTTGTTAGCCATCTCCGCTTGTCTCCCTTTACTACCCCTATTGCATCCAGGCTAGACATAAAACTCTTTTAAAAAGGGGTTCTCCATATTAGAGCTCCTTGTATAAGACTATTGCTGCATCCTGGGACCTAAAGTTTGTGCTGGAAAAACTTACATTACCTCCCTTTGAACCCAGCCCATTCAGCATATCTTAAGTTATGTACTTGGAAAACAGTTTTGTTGTTGCTCCTTACTTCTGCCAGGAGGGTCTCCAAAATCCAAACCCTTATGGCCACTCCTCCTTACCTTATCTACCACAGAGAAAGGGTCTCCCTCAGAACCAATCCTTCCTTCATGCCTAAGGTGGTTAATGAGCTCTCCTTGAATCAGACCTTTAATATACCTGTTTTTCCCCTCCACCTCAGAACTCCTCAGAAAGGACTTTGCATTCCCTGGATGTTCATAGACAACTGAGGTATTATCTAGACAAGACCAGATCCACTAGTCGTGACAGCTATCTCATTTTGCTATTCCTTTCATGGAAAGGAATTGAATTCCAATGTGAAAGCCCATTCTACCTGAGCAGCTGCCTCTTCAGCAGCCTTTTTCAGGGGCATGGACAACTGTTCCATTCTGGAAGCAGATACTTGGTCTTCTGTACATGCCTTCACCAAACATTACAAGCTAGATTTGATTTCTAGAGCAAAGGCTGGGTTTGCCAGGTCAGTTTTGCAGGATCTCATTGACTCCATCTCCCAACCTACCTCCCAGGTACCTACCTAAAGCTTTGGTACTCTCCCTACTGTTATGAATACTGCAACATGAGAATAGAAGGGCATTGAATAGTTGTGTAAGAACTTACAATAACCATGGATGTCCGTCTCTTCCATGTTGCAGTATTCAGTCCCCCCACCCCTATGCGTTTGCTTTCTTTAAAGGGTATAACAGCTCCCATATAGTTATACAGCGTAAATACTCGACTGGTGGTATGTGTGGGTCTGGGAAGCTTCTTGCCTTCTAGCCTCCCAGGGGTTCTGCAGTATGTGGCAGCCAGTTCTGAGTTGGGGACGTGCAGGTGTCACAAATAAAGCAGTCTGTTTATGGCTCTGACCAGCAACGTAGCACATACCCCTGCTCCTAAGACTTTGGTTTACTGGCTAGATGTCCGGTGCTGCAGACAGCAACCTCCCTACTGTTATGACTACTGCAACATGGAAGAGAAGGACATCGAAGGTTATGGTAAGCTCTTACACAACTATTCTTTTTTCATTTCTGGAAGCTTTGTCCATATGTTAATTTTTAAAGGGGTTTCATTATTTTGTTTGGATGTTAGGTTTTGAAGTATGTGTTTACTATGGTGTTTTATGATAGCAGCACAAAGTTAATACTTAACTGGATGCTTATTGTGGTATTTCTACAGAAGTTCTTTGAAAATTTAAATCCTATGGAGAATGTTCCAGAGAAAGAGTTTACAGATTATCTTTTCAACAAATCCCTGGAGATTGAGCCACGTAATGCCAAGACTCTGCAAAGATTTGTAAGTATAAACTTTTCTCTGTCACTACACTTTGAACAGCAATGTTTGATGGTTTCATTAAGCATTAGAGTAGTTGTCATGAGTCAAGTGTACAAGATTAATTTAAATCCAGCTTGTTTAAAATGAATGGGAGGTAGAGCATTTGTAGAGTAAGGGAAGATACCACCTCTTAATTACAGTAAAAGTTTATAATAAAGACGCAGGTTTAGTTAAGTATTACTGCTTGCTAGCAAGTATAGCACCATTTGATTACTGAAGAAATATGTCCTATTGTGGGGAAAATGAGGTTTCCAAGTATTTTTATTACCATAACTACAGTGGACCCCATTCTTAAGTCAGGGTATGATTAGAGTTCATTGAATTAGTCTTGTTTCAGTCTTTGATCTTGGCCAAGAGTGCTCTTTGCTCTCCTGAGCAACAGCAGTGTGCCCAGAATTGCCATCTCCTAATTAATGTGGGATTGCATGTATTGGTAGCATATACAAGCATGACTGTAAATTCTTTTTTTAGACCCATTGCTCCCATTACTTTTAGAACTGTCTAGGTATCATTATTCCACATTGTTGTTGTGTCTGCCGGCAAATTATTTTATGAATTTCTCTCTCTATACACACAACAATGTAATCACTGAGTGCCGCATTTTCAATGATCAGTACTAAAACTTGGTGCCTGTATTTCATGGGCTACTATATCTAGTTTGCTCTTGTCTGTTTTTGAACTGCAAGTAATGGATGATGTCCTGACTGAAATCATTGTTGCAGTATTCCTGATGTGGGTTGTCATCAATGACATTTGACTGGGGTACAAAAACTTTACCTTCCCTAGGTTGTATGTCCAGTGCATGACCTCAGCTCATATACTTTGGGGTGTATAGATGGACATACTAGGGTGGATACCCAGACTATCTTGCTGCCAGCCTGAATACAGGTCATACATCCGTCAGACTGTCTGCTGTTTGGTCACTGGTACCTTTCTTTGATTGTTTATCCAGATAAGTGCCCTTTTGGGGAGCCTTCCTTTTTATCTTATGATGATATTTTGTTGAAAGTTGTAGATGTCGGCTAGGAGTGTTAGGTGTGAGTGTAGTAGGCAGAATTCCGTACAGGGATTTACATACCAAGTGTCTTACAGGTTCCTACACGTTACTAGGCTAATGGCCCTGGAGCCCATACAAGTCTAGCACATTTATCCCAAGTTGCCCCAATTGTCAGTGGTTAGGTGGCCAGTTTTTTTTTCTTCAAAAACCCTTTATTGAATTATCACTTATGTCACAGGCAAATTTACATTCATGTAAAAGTAATCAAACTGTATTAACATAACAAACATTATACTTCACATATATTGCTATATATCATATAACCTAACATAAATTTTTCAATTCCTGTCTTTTTTAAACAAGACACATCTTTATTAAACCATTACGTACTACACAGGCAAATCATACATTTATATAAATGAAAGCAAACCACACTGAGCCAATCCTAGTTGTAAGTATTTTGCATCACAAACCATACTGATACACTCCCGGTTGCAAACATTATATACATCACTTATAGTCTACCCACTCTTTTTCATGCAAACATTACAGAGCTCATTTAAGTCCTGGCACATTTTAAACCTCATTCCTCCTTTGTATGTATTGTTCCCACAATTCCCATTTTTTCCTATGTAGTTTGCTCCTACCCTTTTCTAAAGATCCCAGTTCCAGTTGTTTTATCTCTGTTACTATATTCACTCCTTCCAGTATAGTTGGTTTAGATTTTGATTTCCATTTTCTAGTAATTGCCTTTTTAGCAGCCACTGTTAGACACAGCAAGGCCTTACCATGTCTAGGCAATTCCGATTATGTATTATAGCTCAGAAAAATCATCTCCCTCATCAGACCAATCTGCCCACCCAACATCTCCGATAGTGCATCCCTCAGGGAATTCCCTAAAGTACTCCAACTAACCATACTTCCAGAAAATATGTTTCCATTTATCTCTTTCTTCCCCTTCACACCTCCAATATTTGATGTCTATTTGTCTGAGAAAAAATTCTCCGGCATCTACTTGGGGTTTAAAATGTGTATGTAAACATTTTTAGGCAAAAATCCTAAGTCTTCTAGATTTTGTTGCATATTTGGAGGCATACATATATTCTCCCATTGTTTCTTTGTGAATTGCTTATCCAGTCTCTCTTCCCAATCCTTTCTAACCTCGTCTGATCACTTCTTACAGTTATCATGCAATATTTTATATGCTGTAATAATCTTTCTGTTTGTAATGGCTGATTCCATTCTTTGCCTATACTATGATATCAATCCCTGATATGGAAGGCAATCTCTAACCTGCAGTCCAAATAAATTCTTGGCATCTTCCCATTCTGTCATCTTTCCCTCTCTAGTTATTTGCTCCCAATACATTGGTTCCTTTGCCAATGTTCTCCAATATATTCCAGCCTCCTCTTGCCTGCTGTCTGTATCCCTAATTGCAGTCATCCCTATCGGCAGAATCTCCTTTCTCCATTCCTGCGTTGGTTTAGTTCTTAGAATACCTTCTACTACTTTATGGATATAATATTCTGTATGGTTATCGTTATTCTCCTTAAAGGCCTGCATCCAAAATCCCAGTCTTTCTCTGTTACTTGAACTTCCTCCCTGTGTCATCATCATCATATATTTCCACTTTGAATTATAGTTTCTTGCTTGTGCTGTGTAGCCTTATCTGTGTAGCTCTAAAATACCCCTTCAGATCGGGTAATCCCAATCTGCCCTCTTCTTCTGGAAGAATCACTTTATCCAATTGGCTCTTGCTGTCTTCCTCTCCCAGATAGTCTTTTAGCTCTTTATTAATTGCTACCTACAACTTCTCTGGTTAATAAAAATATACCTGACCTGTGAATAAGACTTAAGGGACTAAAGACATTTTAACTGCCTGTATCTTACTATCCATATAACAAAGCTTATATTTTTTCAGTTTTTGTGTTATCTTTTGTTTAGTCTTTTCCCACATATTCTTAGCTGACACACTAGAATCATTTTAATCCATACTCTGAAATGCTTCATTTAATCATGTCCCATAAATATGGATATTCCTGAACAAGTTCGTGTGTGGGTACATAATTTACCTCTGTTTTAACTTCATTAATTTTGTGTCCCTAAAAGATCTGAAACTGTCTCAAAATGTTCCACAACATTGTAATGTCTTTCTTCTGGTTTTGTTCGGTGTAAAATAATAGCATCTACAAATAAAGCCAGCTTTGCTTGACTACCATACCAAGTATATCCTTGAATTTCTAAGTCCCTTCTTTTTTTTTTGCCAATGCTTCTAAATATAATGCAAATAATCAAGGGGAAAGAGGGCACCCTTGCCTGGTCCTTCTACTCAAGCAGAAATTATCAGAGAGGACCCCACCTACTTTAATTTTCACCTCCGATTCCTCATATATCCTCCTAATTATTTTTTCAGGAAATGCAAATGCTTCTATTGCCCTGCTCATAAAGTCCCAGCTTACTCTGTCAAATGCTTTCTGTGCATCAAGACCCACCAGCAACAGTGTTTTTTTCCCTACATTCTCCTTCCTCTGGATCATCAGTGTTCTGTTAATGGTGTCAAATGTTTGCCTCCCCTCCACAAAACCACATTGATCCACATCTGTCAGTTCTGGCATTACGTTTACCAACCTTTTAGCAATTATAGACATAAACACTTTATAATCATGTTTTAATATTGAAATGAGTCTGTATGAAGCTGGATCTGATGGAGCTTTACCCTCTTTAGGTATTACAGCACCACTGCTTTCTTCCAGGATGCTGGTACTTCTCCTCTTAAAATACTGTTAAACAAAACCTTCCAGGTCATTATCAGTTTTTTCCTCCTAGCTTCCAAACTTCCACAGGAATACCATCTGTTCTTGGGGACTTTCCTGTAGATTGGTTATACATCACAATTTTTATCTCATCTCCTCCTATCTTAACTTTTAGTAATTGAGCCTCATCTACTTCTAACCATGGTATATTTAATTCTTCCATAAACATTTCCATTTGCATCTTTTCTCAATTTTTAAATTTCTGTGCTTTATAGAGACTTGCAGAATTTCTGAAGTATTTCTAATACCTCTACAGAATCTCTTGTCACCTTCCTTGTTATAAGCTCACTAAGGGTCAATGGTAGTTAATGCCAACTTCCTCTGTCCAGGAGGGAGATGGGCACCACCTCAGGAGTGAATTTGCAGTCACCCATCCATTGATCTAGGCTGTGTTTGAAGAGGGTCAGGGAGGAGCTCTGTTTCATGTGAATTGGAAGCTTGTTCTAGAGAAGTGACAGTCTCTGGGAGATGTATCTATTTCTTCAGCCTGACCTGTTTGTCAGAGGCTAGGTTAAGAGCCCTGGAGTGAGTGACCCTCATGCAGTTTGCGTTACTGATGTATAGCATTTCCATCAGGGCTAGGTCAGAGACTGACCTGTAAGCCAGGCACTGGTCACCCCTTAGCAACCTGTATGAGACAGAATACAGTGACAGGGCTTTCAGTCTTTTTGTGTAAGACTTGTTTTATGCATCCTGTAATTTCTTGGTGAGAAACCTCTGTGATTTCTCCCATTGTTGCAGGTGTCTGGTGAGGTACATGCAAAAGGGATCATTATACTCAATTATTGGTCTGATGAGGGCAGAGTATAATGGAAAAATAACATCCTTAGATCTAGATGTGATGTCCTTACTTATACTGTGTCACGTTGAAGGATTTCCTTACTACTTTGGATATGTGGTAGTCAAAGTTCAGATTGCTATCAGCCCGAGTACCCAGATCACATACCACTGGGTCTACACCTAAGGGTTGCTGTCTATAATGTAATTTGCAGGGATGTCAGCTTTCCCAAAAGGAATAGTAATACATTTTTTTATTTACCTTTCATCAGTGGCTTTGCCACTGGTTATTTTTTCTGGATTAACCCTATCTGCAGTATATTAACATCATTGGGGAACTCGGTGTTTGCTGACGATTGCAAACTAGGAGCAAACTTGGTCATTCACAGGCCGTCCAAGTTTGTCTGGACTTCTGAGAAATAACTTCTGAACAGTAAATGGCCCAGCAGAGATCCATGTGGTACACCACTGGTGACTGGATTTTTGCTAGAGGTGAAGTTGCCCACTTTGACAGTATGTACCCTTTTCGGTGAGCTGTTTGGCTACCCCTCTGGTAATGTAGGGGTTAATTCTCAATTGGGAGAGTTTCTCTATAATACCTGATTGGGGGGGGGATGAGCTTCTAGCTAACAGAACTAACTCAACTCAGCTAACTGGAATAGATCTTTTGTGTCAGGTTCCAAAGAAAACAAAACAAACTGCTGTGAGAGTTCCATCCTCCCAGTGTTGGTTATAGAATGACATCACATTTGATCACCTGACTCTGGTACAATGCACACTCAGAGCTTTGCTAAGATCTGTTGCAACTTCTACTCTTCCCTTCCAGAATTCTTTGTTTAAACATAGACATTTAATCAGTTGTAATAGCACTGTTGATAGATTTTTAACACAAGCATCTCTACAAGTCAGTGTGATAGTCACATGACACAAAATTATTTACAAAACTTCAGCTAGCAAGTCTGACACATGCTACACAACCACTGCCATATCCTCCCTGGCACAGATGGCAATACCTCACATAGAGTACTGTGTGTAGGACATTTGAGCCTCTTGTGGGTGTGCTGACTAGTTGTTCTGGAGAATTTGCATTGAAAAAGTCTAAGAACCTCTGAGCCACCATGTTTGTGGTCATGTATGTCTCCCAGTCGATGGTAGGATAATTAAAATCACCCACTAGTAAGGTGTTGAGCTATATGGCAAGTGACTCCAGTAAGTCTAGGTATGCGGTGCGCTTTTGCTGTTTCATGTTGGGGGACCTATAGCTAGCTTTGATGTGGTAAGGGGCTTTGCCTGTAGTTAATTGGCCATGGAGTAGCTCAAGAGAGTCATACTGTTTGACCAGTCTTGTGGTGTATGTTTCCTTAAAGAATTATTTATTATTTATTTATTTTATTTTATTTTGCATTTGTTAACAAGGAAATTCTGACTGGACCAGGTCCATTTTCAGCAGAGGCCTGGGGAGAAAAGCTTCAGCATAATACACAAAACAGGTTACATCATGCATGCTGAGCATAGTAATATAACAAGGAATTAATAAAACACTCCAGGTAAAAGACAATGTCAGTTACAGTACATCCAGCATGCTACACAAAACATCATGTATGCTGAGCATAGTAATATAACAAGAAATTAATAAAACACTCCAGGTAAAAAAAGATATAGAGCATAGGTAAAAAGACAATGCCAGTTATACACTGGTAAGAGAAGAAAATATATATCAAGTAAGATTCTACAGTTAAAAGTACCCTTTCAGATGACCAAGCCTACAGGGGATCAGAGATCCAGCATGTGATCAGAGAGGAGTTTGGGGTGTTAATAGCAGTGTGAGTAGGGTTATGTGATACAAGGGCATAACCGGGTACTAAGAAGATGCGATTTGAGGGAGTTTTTGAATATGGATGTGGAGGTGGACACGGATAGGGGAAGAGAGTTCCAATTTCTGGCAACGGTGTGGGAGTAGAGCACTTTCCCTGCATTATTGTTAGCCTTTGAGATGGAGAGGAGAGATTTTTCACTAGATCTTAGGTACTGGTCTGCAGTATAGACTGTAAGTAGGTTGGATAAAGAGGTTTTTTTCCAGGATATTTGAGAATATTGTAGGCTGTGCCCAGCTGGTGATAGTTAAGTAGCAGTGGTAGCTCAAGCCATTTTAGTTCTTTTAGTGTAGTACAGTGATGGATTCTATAGGGTGAGTTAGTAGCAAACTTGGTTATTTTATTGTAGCATGATTCTAGTTTGTCTAGGTCACATTGTCTGATTTGGGTAAAGAGTGGTAATAGGTCGGTAACTGGAGAATTCATAGGAGTTACCTCCTTTATGGAGAGGAATGATGTGAGATACTTTCCAGAGTTTGGGTATGTAGGATTCTAGTATGGAGCGGTTGATTAGGATGGAGACATGATATGATAGGGAGTCACTAGCCATTTTTATATGCTTAGTTTGTGGTCTGAACGTGTTGAAGGCACTGCATGGCCATAGTGCTTTCCATCCCTTTGAACCATGTGTCGGTGACTGCATGACATCAACATCTTCCAGAGTGGGGAGTGCTTCCAGGGAGCACAGTTTCATGTTTAAACTCCTAGTATTAAGCAGCAATACCTTGAGTTTATCTAGAAGGGTTTCTGTTATGTTGGGAGGTTGGTTATTTTGACAGTGCTTAAAAAAAGACATAGTATGGGGTAGCTAATGCCTTCCCAGACTGACAGATTTTGGATCCCCTTGGACTGACACCAGAAGATAAACCAGTTGTTAAACTCAATCATTTTTTGTTTGTATTGTGGTATCATTCTTAAAGAAGGTAGAATGCTACTTAAGGCTAGGCTTATACCTGCCTGTGACACAATCTGAGAGCTCAGTCTTGTCCCTCTTCATATAGTCCACTGTGGTATGTCTCAAGTCATTCACCCCCACATGGACTATGATGGGAGTCATACTGGTACTTGTGGTTGAGTGACTTGGTGGATGCTGGCACTTGACAGGCAGCTAACTGTAACCTGCTTTTTATCCAGCCTGGTGAGGAGAACATCTGTGCATCTCACAGTGGAGTCACCTATGACCAGTACATTAGGTTTTGTGGTGTTACTCCCTATGGGCTTATTTGTTGAGACAATTGGTGAGTGTATTGTGTTGTGGTTGTTTTTTACATTGTTGTGTATGTAAGTGGTTTCCATTTGGGAGGTCTCTGATCTTTTGGTAAGTTACTAGTGAGTACCTCCACATATGTGGGTTTGTATGTCATGTCCTTAATTTAGTGTGGGAAGTGTGTGTGCGCTGACAACCTGTTTGGTATTCTAGTTGTCCTTATGTGAGAATCTTGCCTCCAATTTCATCAGTTGCATCTCTAGTTCTCAGATTGAACCTTAGGGAACATGAACTAACCTTGCACATGTATATAAATATTCAAATTGGTATTGCCAACCAGAGTATCAACATTTCCTCAATATTCTAAGAGACCTAAAGCAACCTCACCCACACTGTGTGATCTGTTTAGGTCTTTAGTTCTTTATCCCAAGTTATTCTCAATTTTCTTTTGTTTTCCTCAGTTTACAGTGACTGAGGTTTTATATGTAGTATAGCTTATTCCTGTTCAAGGTCTTGATCTGCTTTCCAACAACTCTGTAAAGCCTTTCACTACTCCAAATTTAACTGTGAAAGGTTGTCATTCAGTAGCTTTCTCACTCTGCACAATCTGCTCCTAATGTACCAAAGCTGGGCATTGGTTGAAGTTTCTGTTAATTCTATAAATGCAAATGCCCCAGTGTTTACATATCGGAGTTTCCAAGAAATCATCCATACAAAGAAGCAAGCCTCTCTTCTTTATCACCCACCAGTTTACTCTTAAGAGTTCTGTGACAAGAGCTCCTTTTCAGAGCTAGTTATCTGTCTTTTCCTCAACTTATTATAAATGTTCTGTAGCCCCCCCTCCCCAAAAAAGAAATTCATAATTCCTTTCCATATGGGTTTGTAATCACTAACGTACCATAACTCCTTTTCTTATGGGTTTGTAGTAACTTGCTACTATAATGCATTAGGCTTTGCAGCTTTACTGTACCTCTGTGAATCTGGTAAGCCTCCCCCCCCCCCCCCGAGAGGGTGGGAGAGTTAACATCTTCCACTGAACTGTAGGTTTTTCCCTTGTCCACAGAAACTCATTAACTTATCTTTTAAATATAGGGTATAATCCTGAGGAATTGAAACTGAGTCCCTGAGAAGAATTATAAACCAGATCAAAGCTTGTATCATTTGCAGAAAATCAAAACATAAACCTCTCCATAGCTGAATAAAGTCCCTACAGTTTAATAAACTCTGTTTGTATGCATTTTTCTGTAGAGGCAGTTAGTGTTCCAGTCAGTTTTATTCCGAAATTTATCTGGCCAGGTTTCTCAATGCGAAAAAAGGTAAATCTTTGGCAGACGTTGGTCTGGATTGTAAGTGAACTTGTGAACAGAGTCTGCTTTTTACCATGCTGTGTTGTTTGCAGTGCCATGATTAATTTTCACCCTGATCAGTCTAAATATAGCTGATCTTTTTTTAGATTTATTTTATTTTTTTATTTAACATTTGTTTACTGGGAAAGTCCAACTTGGAACAAAGCCAATTTTCAGCAGAGGCATGAGGAGAAATGCTCCAGACGCATGTCTTTGTGATGTGGGAGGAAACTGGAGTACCTGGAGGAAACCCACACGAATGCAGAGAGGACATGCAAACTCCGCACAAAAGGCACACCAGCCAAGAATTGAACCGGAGCACATCTTGCTGTGAGACGACAAGGCTACTGCTGCACCACTGTGCCGTCCCAGATGGGATGTGCCTGAAGGGAATTTGGTGCCAACCTACAGCAAGGTTGTGACAGAGGGAACAGATGCAAAGGTTGGAAGGTCCTTGGACTTTTCATGTACCTTATTGGGTACATCTGACTACATTGGCTTCCTTCACATAGTTGAAGCACCAGCTTCTTCCATTTCTTAGGTGTCTTGTTTGGTTGTGAGGGCTGCCTGAGGTGGGAACTTTAGAGGACATGGTGTCTCGTGCTAAAGCTTTAAGCTGCTTGTTTAAATTAAATTTTAGAGAGGAGAGATGGCCCTTCAAGATTTTTGTTATGAAAGCCAAGTAGACAGAATACTATGACATGTTGTGCGTGGGTCCTAAACAAAACAAAAAAAAATGATGAATTTGTTAAATTCCTTGTTCCCATGATGTCAGTGAGGACTCTGAGATGCAATCCCAAGCTGTCTGTCTAGTGATAGCACTGAGGAAAGTTATATGAATGTTTTGTAATATGTTTGCAAAGCTTTTTTATTAAATTAAAATTAAATTTATTCAGCTATGGAGAGGTTTATGTTTTGATTTTCTGCAAATGATACAAGCTTTGATCTGGTTTATAATTCTTCTCAGGGACTCAGTTTCAATTCCTCAGGATTATACCCTATATTTAAAAGATAAGTTAATGAGTTTCTGTGGACAAGGGAAAAACCTACAGTTCAGTGGAAGATGTTAACTCTCCCACCCTCTCGGGGGGGGGGGGGCTTACCAGATTCACTCCACATAAATTGGTCAGATAGTGATAAAAATGCATTGTGACACTTAAGTTGTCAGATGCCACAATGCATATATTGTTTGTGTCATTACACTTCAACTGCCTTAATTTTCAGTATATTTATTTTATACCCAGAAGAAGCAACCTGAATATTAGAGGCTCCTGAAAAAGAAACTGTAAGTCTTCATGTGGGTTAGAGAGGTATACAGTCAAGTTGTACACTTAAAGGGGTGTTTTAAGGTGCTGGTTGTACACAACATATCCTCTGAGGGGGGAGACATTCAGAACTTGGCTACTAAAGGCTCCAGTTGCTAAGTGAACAAAAGGAGGGACAGTGTTCACCCTTGCCTAGTTCTTGTTGACAGAGTAATTGTAGAAGTAAGTCCAGTTCCCTGATTTGTTGTGGCTATTGACTGACTCTAAAGGGTCTTGAGAACTCCATGAATTTGCTAGAGAAACCTGTATGTGCTAAAATTATAAATAAGTAATTGTGTTAAATGTAATCAGATGCTTTTTCTGCATCCGGTGTAGCCAAGAGAAGTTTTTGACTTACTAGCAGTCTTTATTTATTGACATTTGATTACCGGGAAGGTCAACTGGGTAGGAAACCATTTTCAGCAGGTTGAGTATTTATAAGTTATATGACAATGATTTAACAGAGAAATTTTAGAGAATTAAAGGTAAGTTAGTATAATACAAAGAGGAAGTTGCAAAACAAAGTGAGAGAAAAGCAGGCTTATGTTGTATTTAGAGAGAAAGCTGGGGAGAGAAATTGATTGAAGTAAGGACGTGAACGAAGAAGGAAGAATAAGGAGATATGAGGTATAAATAGGTATTTGTCCACATTTAGGGATATAGTTTATCCTAGTGTCGAACTAGAACAGAGCCAGCTTTTGGCTAGGAAGTCTTTAATGATGGTTTTGAAGGATGGGTGGGTGGGTATTGACCTGATGGATAGAAATAAGGAGTTCCAGGTTTTAGCAACATGGTACGAGTAGAAACAATGCCCAGCAACTTTGATATGTTTGTGGACAGACAGTTTTTGATCACTGGTTTGTAATGACTGGCTAGGAATATAGTTGTATAGAATGTTATTTAATGCTAGACAAGCAGATTGATTCTGGATAATTTTATAGGTGGTAAGAAGCTGTGTATGTCAGTTGATGGGGTAGTTCTAACCAATTTAAGCTTTTTACTGCTATAGAGTGGTGGGTTTTGAAAGGGAGTATTTGCTGCAAATTTAGCAACTTTGTTATACCATTGCTCAACTTTTGATTTTTGTGATGCCTGAAAGTTGGTTAGTAAGGATGGGAGCACCATAAAGACATTTGGGGAAGAGATAAGTAGTGGCAAGTGTAGCGTTAGTTGTGTCGGTGAACAAGTTTTTGGTGCTGTAAAACATCCCTAGTTTTTTATGAGTTTTTCTTATGCAATGCTGTATGTGCAGGTCAAAGTTATTAGATTGTCAAAGGTGGTATGGCCTGGCACAAATCCCATCTGATCTCGATACATCAAAGAGGGGAGAAATGTTGCCGGCCTCTTTACCACTAATGCAGTAAAAAGTTTATAGTTTTGACTTTGAATGGAAACAGGCCTGTAAAATCCTACCAATAATGCATCCTTTCATTGTTTTGGTATAGCAGAAATAATGGCCCTTTTCCATGAATTGGAGGCATTACCCATGGTAAGAGATGTATTTAGCTAATCACATGGATTTAGCTAAGAATGGTTCCTTCCCCTCAAGTATATTTTCTTTGGACCTGTGGTCTTGCCCTTGCTGTGATCCTACAAGATTTGTTCTTTGGTAGTAATTTCTGTGACTAGGATAGACACCTGTTCTGCTCTAGTTTAGGCAGCTCTACCATGGCTAAATATTCCACAAGCTCTCAGTCATGATTACCCATAAACCCTTCTTTTCTGTACTCATCCATCCAATGCTATTACATTTCGTCTGACTCCTATAGTGATCCCATGAATAGCTATGACCATCCACAGCATTCACTGGGCAAGTAGGGAATGGAAGTTGAGCACTAGGCCTTTCTTGTGTGACCCACACACACACATGCACACACACACACACGCACGCATGTATGGTAAGTTAAGAGTTGCCAGTCTACCTGTTGCATGTGTTTTGGATGTGGGAGGAAACAGGAGTACCTAGAAAAAACTCATACATATAAGGCCATCTAGCAGAGATCGGAACTGAAGAATTTTTTGCTGCAAAGTGACAGTGCTGCTCACTGTACCAGTGTATCACACATTTGCTATATAATTTAGTACAAAAAATTAGCAAAGTTCTCCAGAACCTCTTCAAGGTTCATGCAGATCTCCTCCAAAATGGAATGTTTGCATTGCAAACCATCCACTCATCTGTCAAAGGTCTCAATGCTTCTTACACTTCTCTGGAGGCAAAGCTCAGCCATATAAAACCAGTATTTGTCATTCCTTGTAAAAGTCATTTAAACATGTTCTAAATAAAGCTCTTCCATGTAAATGTGCAGTCTTGTCTCCGGTGATTTTCAACAGGTTGTCGATCTGTATGGAAATTTAAAAGGGGATCAGTGTGATCTGCGAGTGTTACTGGGTTGGAATCGGGGAAATCAAATAACTGTGTTGTTAAGCAATTCTTGATTATGAATGAAATAGTATGAAAATAGGTATATTTATTAGATGGTAGCTGCGTCATTTCATGGATCTTTACTATACCTATTTTAGAGATATTTCTATTGATAAATCTGCTCAACAGTTGGATCTGTAGGTATGAGAATTTGAGCGTACCTCTTGTTTAGGTAAGACTGTATTCCAGTCTATTCTTGACAGGTTAACCACTGATTTAAAATTCTGACAGTTCACATTAATTCTTGTAGGATCATAGGAAGTTACTAGGCTATTGGCCCTGAGGCCCTTACAAGCCTAGCTAGGGATTTAGCCCATGTTCCAACATGTCATCACCTTATGCCACTGTCCAGCAGGGACAGAGGTGGAATCCCATGGGTGTATTTTCTGATCCCCATCCAGTTGTCCAAGTTGCACTTAAAGCAGAGTACCTCATTAAGCCTTTTTATGTGGAGTGGGAGTCTATTCCACAAACGGGGGAGTCTCTGGGACACAAATATGTCCCGCCAACAAGTTCTGTTGATGTCAAAGACCAGGTTAAGGTCTCGCATGTGGGTTACTCGAGTGGAGCTTGACTTGCAGATATCCAGCAGTCCCATCAGGGCAATGTCTGAGATTGCTTTGTATGCCAGACAGAGGTCACCTCTGAGGATTTTGTAGGAGACGGAGTATAGTGGCAGGGCTTTTAGCCTATCTGTGTAGGGTAGATGTCTGAGGCCCTGGATTCTCCAGGTGAGGAATCTAAGTGGTCTCTCCAGCTGCTGCATGTGCTTTGTGAGGTACATGCCGAAAAGGGGGTTGTATTTAACAATCGGTCTTATATTGGAAGAATACAGGGATGTTATGACCAGCTTGTCCCTGGATGAGATACCCTTGCTAATGAGGTGGGCCGTGTAGAAAGCTTTCCATACAGCGGAGGCAGTATGGGTGGTCAAAAGTCAGTTTGCTATCAGCCTGGTTTCCCAAGTCCCTCACAACTGATTGCTTGCTTAGTGCCTTATTATCAATGTGCTAATTTGTGGGACGTCATTCTTTCCAAAAGGGGTGCTGATGCATTTTTTGGCATTTAGTTTGATGCCATGTTTCTAGCACCAGTCATTTGTTTGGGTGAGACCCTCTTGGAGGATGTCCACATCACTAGGGGAATTGATGACAACCCCCAGCTTGCAGTCATCTGCAAACTTGTTCAGCCGTAGCCTACTAAATTTGGCATGCACCTCTGAGAAGTATATCCCAAACAGCAGAGGCCCCAAGACTGATCCCTGGGTTACACCACTTGTTATGAGTCTACTACTTGAGGTGGCTTCCCCTATTTTGACTAGGTGGGTTCTGTCAGTGAGCCAGTTTGCTACTCATCTGGTAACATATGGATTGATACCTAGTTGAGAGAGAGTATCTATTATACCTGAGTGGGGAATAGTATCGAAGGCCTTAGCCAGGTCATTGTAGGTGGTGTGCACCGTCTTCCCCTCATCTATGGCCTTGGTGACTTTCTCAAAAGAAGTCGAACAAATTTAACAGACATTATCTCCCCTTGACAAAACCAAACTGTGTGGGATCAAGTGTCTAGAGGTTGCCATTGTCTTTGTTAATTAGGTCCATGATGATTGGCTCCATGGCCTTGCATATCAGGCTAGTTAGGCTGATGGGTCTATAATTTCCTGGATCGGTGGACGTTCCACCTTTGTGCAAAGGGATGACAGTAGCTGTCCTCCACTTGGCTGGGAAGAAGCCAGTACTCAGGCTTTGGTTGAATAGGGTGTCTAATGGTAGTGCAAGTTCCTGCCAGGGTTCATGTAGGTTGCAGCCTGGGATATCGGGTCCCATGAAGGCTGTATTTTTTGCCTTTGGGAGGGCAGTGATGACTTGCTCCCTAGAGATAGGGGGGGGGGGCATGTACTGGGGATGTCCTGTTTTACTGATGGCGGGGGCACAGGAGTGAAGTTTTCACTGAACCTGTCTGCCAGCAGGTTGGCTATATCTACAGGGTTTGTGTATGTGGTGTCCTTGATCACCAGTTCTGAGCAGATCTGGGTGCTTCCCTTGAGATTGCGGACATATGTGAAGAAAGCCTTATGATTGTCTTTAGTAGATGTGGCCAGTTTGGACTCTGTTTGCTTTGGAGGATTTCACTAGTGCTCTTATTTGCTTGTTCAGGCTAAGGAGAGATTGCTTCCAATTAGACAGCTGCTCCTTCTTGGTCCTGGTCAGCAATTTTTTCCCTTTATTATAGAGTTTATTTATTGTAGATCTCTACCAGACAAGATTACTCTTCCTTGAGGAGGATTTCATCCTGTCTTGTATTCCTGATTCCATGCAGGTGTATAAATGCTCATATAGTACTTTGGTGTAAGTTTGGACATACAGTGGATATAAAAAGTGTACATATACCTGTTAAAATGCCAGGTTTTTGTGATATAAAAAATGAGACCGCAGTAAATCATTTTAACACTTTTCCCATCTTTAATGTGACCTATATAACCTGTACAATTCAATTGAAAAACAAACAAATCTGTTAGGGGAAAAAATATAAAAAATAAAAAATGTATAGTAAGCTGGTTGCATAAGTGTGCAGACCCTTAAACTAATACTTTGTTGAAGCACCTTTTGATTTAATTACAGTATTCATTCTTTTTGGGTACACACCTGTTATCAGTTAGAGACTCTGATTAGCCCCAAATAAAGTTCAGCTGTCCTAGTAGGATTTTCCTGACATTTGCCTGCTACAGCAAAAGCCATGGTTCGCAGAGAGCTTACAAAGCATCAAAGGGATGTTATTGTTGAAAGGTATCAGTCAGAAGGGTACAAACAAATTTCCACAGCATTGGATATACCATGAAACACAGTGAAGACAGTCATCAAAAAGTGGAGAAAATATGGGACAACAGTGCATTGCAAAGAACTGGCTGTCCCTCCAAAATTAATGAAAAGATAGGATGAAAACTGGTCAGGGTGGCTGCCAAGAGACTTACAGCAACACTGAAGGAGCTGCAGTAATTTCTGACAAGTACTAGTTGTGTACTACATGTGACAACAATTTCCCGTAATTTCCTTGCGTCTAGACTATGGGGTAGGGTTGCAAAGGGGGAAGCCTTTTTCTTGCACAAAAAAAAATCTAGGCCAAGATAAAATTTGCAAACCAATACAGTAAACCTTCCAAAAGCATGTGGAAAAATGTATTATGGTCTGACGAGCCCAAAGTTGAACTTTTTGGCCACAATTTCAAAAGGTAAGTTTGGCGCATCACCAAAATAACACCATCCCCATGGTGAAGCATGGTAGTGGCAGTATCATGCTTTGGGGTTGCTTTTTTTTTTCGGCTGGAACTGGGTCTTTAGTCAAGGTGGAGGGAATTGTGAGCAGTTCCAAATACCAGTCACTTTTGGCCCAAAACCTTCAGGCATCTGCAAGAAAGCTGAAGATGAATTTCACCTTTCAACATGACAGTGACCCCAAGCATACATCACATCAACAAAAGAATGGCTTCACTAGAAGAAAATGAAAGTTTTGGAATGGCCCAGCCAGAGCCCAGACCTAAATCCAATAGAAAATCTGTTGGGTGACATGAATCGGGCTGTGCACAAGAGATGCCCTCACAATCGGACAGATTTGGAGTACTTTTGCAAGGAAGAGTGGACAAATATTGCCAAGTCAAGATCTGCCGTGCTGATAGACTCCTGCCCAAGGGGACTGAATGCTGTAATTAAATCAAAAGGTGCTTCAACAAAGTATCAGTTTAAGGGTGAGCACACTTATGCAACCAGCTTATTGTACATTTTTTTCATTTTTTTGTATTTTTCCCTAATAGATTTGTTTTTCAATTGAATTTTACAGGTTATAGGTCATGTTAAAGGTGGGAAAAGTTTTGAAATGATTTATTGTGGTCTCATTTTTTTCTATCACAAAAACCTGGCATTTTAACAGGGGTGTGTACATTTTTTATATCCACTGTATGTGCCAGTTTCTGTGGAGGGGAAGGGGGCTGTGAAGCTGTTTAAAACTTTCCTTAAGGAGGTTGTAATCAGCTTTGGAGAAGTTTTTTTATTTGACTCTAGTGGGGGGGCGGTCGCAGGAAATGGTGACTTTGAAAGTGACTGCATTGTGGTCTGATCTTACCAGGAATGATGACACTGTAGGGATGCTGCAGTGATTAGTCATGTTGGTTAATACCAAGTCCAATATATTTTCACCTCTTGTGGCAGTTCAAATCCAACTGGTCCAAGGCATTTGCATTGACGAAATCCAGGAATCTCTGGGCATTTGTGTTTTGGCATGAGTATTTCTCCCAATCTATGGTTGGAGTGTTAAGTTGCCCAGGATCAGGTTAAAGGGTTGAATGATGATATATTCAAACAGATCCAGATAGGTGGAATGGGTTGAGTCAGAGTTGGAGACCTGTAGCTAGCTATGATTTGAATAGGGGTCTTGTCAGTTGTTAACTGCACCTGGAGTACTTCCTGTGCGTCATACTGTTTGACCAGCATAGAAGTTTGTATGTCTTTTATGTATATTGCATCAACAACTCCTTTTGTTTTGCTGCCCATGGCTTGGGGTCTGAATGAATGATAGGATAAGTAACCTGGTGTGGCTAGGGTGCTCTCTGCGGCTTTGAAACAGTTTTCTGTGACTGCACAAATGTCAGATTCTTCCAGGGTTAAGAATGCTTGCAATAAGTGCAGTTTCATGTTTAGACTCCTAGCATTTAGCATCATGACCTTTAATTTACGTTTAGATGAAATTTTCATGTTAGTAGTTTTGATCTCATGGTATTGCCTAAACAAGGCACTATGGAACAGGCAAGAGCCTTTGCCAGGATCCTGAAGCCCAAGGGAGACAGATGCAGGCCATCTCTAGCAAAGCATCGTGGCTTGTTAGTCATGTCATCCCAGGTTGTTAGGTACTGGATCCCCTTTGAATGACACCAGAAACTAAGCCAGTTGTTAGTCATTTTCTGTTTGTATTGAGGCATCATTCTCGGCGATGGTAGAATGCTGCTTAAGGCTAGGAACATAACTGCTTTGGACACATACTCCGCGAGCTCGATCATGTCTCTCTTCATATAGTCCAGGGAGGTGCATCTCAAGTGATTCACTCCAACATGGCCTGTGACAGAGTCATAACAATACCTGTTGAGAGACTTCAGTGCATTGGTGATGTGGAGGAGTCTGGCACCCGACAAACAACTAACCGTGACTTTATCCTTCTCCAGCCTGGTGAGAGGCACATCTGTGTGTCTTACAATGGAGTCTCCTATGACTAATATTTTGCATTTATATTTAGGGCTTAGTGGCTGAGAGACACAGATATGTAGATTTTGTATGGTGTGGTGGGCAGTGGAGTTTGCATGCGTTTATGCCTCAGAGGTCACTTTTGTTTGGGTATGCTTTTGTTGAGGGCCTCCGCATATGTGGGAGTGTGTTTTGTAGGTGTGGTTGATGTTTGAGGTGTGGTATTCGTGTTGCCAACCTTCTTAGTGACAGATATACTGGTTAGGTCAATGTATGACTTCACAGTGGTAACATTTTGCCCCTCCCCCCAAAAAAGACCCTTATTAATAATGCTCATCCACCCTTTTCTCTTGTAATTCAAATGGACTTCCTTTCCTCCTCCGTTAGCCCAGCCCCTCCATCTGTCTGTGGCATAAGATGACAAGTTTCCTTGGACAAATTCACATCTTAGAACTTTCAAATGAGTTTTCCTGCAAAATAATTTACGTCAGCTTATGTTTCTTAATATAAGCACCTACTTCAGCATGCTTCATAGGATTTTATATACACACACACACACATATATATATATATATATATATATATATATGTGTGTGTGTGTGTGTGTGTGTGTGTGTGTGTGTGTGTGTGTGCGTGTGTTTGTGAATATTGGTACTGCTGATTGCACTCCCTAACACCTTATGCCCAGGGTGCTTCCCCCCTTCTGCTACACCTCTGAACATGAAAATAGGACTGTTTACAGAAAAAAAGTAAAGCCAACTGTTTATAAAGTAGGAATAAAACTGTTCTACTTGGACAGAAACTCATAATCCTCTGCAGCAACTGATAAAGTTGTGCTTGAGATGCAAGTTCTCAGACTCACAAAAATTCTCTCCACCTTTGCTAATTGACCGGTATGGGTTGCTAAGTTAGGGTGTTGGGAAGAATCTCTGGTTCAAAGACTTGGTAAAGATGCACACAGAAAAACCTCATTAGCAGCTGATAACTGTGCCCCTAAATCAAGTACTCTGCTGTCAGACCTGACTGAGCCAGTGTTCTCCCTAGTAGGCCACGCATCACAGTAGTATAAAGCAGTCCCCTACTCAAATACACACACGTGCGCACACACTTCCACAATCACACACACACACACATACTGTCAACCACATGTGCTCACAATAACAAAGTCTCACCCACACACATGCTTCAACAAAGGATGTGTTCCCTACTTAACTCAGACACACACATGCACACAGCCCAAGGTCCTCAGTTATGTTCTTCATATTTCCATTTTGGACTGTTTTACTCCCCCCATTTAAGAATCCCAGCTAAATTATTTTCTGTTAATATCTTTGTGCAGAAGTCTGAAGCTGCGCTGTCATTTTGTGATCTGTTATATTTCTGATCTTGGCGTAAAATGATAAATGTGAACTCCAGTTCAATTCTGCATCTGAGACACCGCCTGCCTTCTAGATGCTGATATAGACATTTCATTGAGAAAGGGAAACTGCTGTTGAAATTAAGGATGACAGTGTCTTGTATTTTTAAAATGACCAAGTCTCTCTCTGATCAAAAAGAGTTGAGTGTGTGGCTGCAGAATCAAGGAACTAAGCACCATTCTTCCAAATCTACTTGACTGTTAATGACAAAAGCAGTAACAAAGTTAAGCAGTGTCTTTCTGTAGACTTGCTTGGGAAAATTAGCATAACTGAACTTAATCTTTCCTTGGAACCTACATGATACCCACTTACACAGATGATCCTCTTGCCATTGGCTTTTGTTAAGCAACTGCAGAAGCCAAGTTTTACTTTTTAAATTTCCTTTTGAATGAGGGAACAGGATCTTGCATCTTCTGGTGGCTATTTACTTCTCTAATCTTGCCTTTTGTTAGCTGCCCTTTTCTGCTCTTAGTAAATGCCTCAGCTTATTGCAAGCATCCACAGGCTGTCAAAAGTTCACTGCTCCTCCTGGTAAATGAACTTTCACCTACACAGGGTGTAGCAATTTAAATTGTCACTCTGCCTGCAGATCCCAATCATAGCCTGGAAGACAGCATGTCATTCTTGTCTCAAAGGAGTAGTTGTGATCAGCAAAACTCTCAGCAATGACTGTGACATCTTGGTTCAGAAATGATGGGGTACATACACTTGATGGGCTTCGCTTGTGCTATTCTGAGCCCATTTTTGGCAACTTCATCCACTCAGCAAGTTTGTCCTTTAATATAGGAAATGTACTACAATGCCTCTTCCCTCTCTGGAATACCTGCAAATGTATATACATATATAGACACACACAATACTATGAAACTGACATCATGTCAAATAACTGGTGGTTACATTCTGTTATCAGTAACTTGCTGCTGTTAATCTTGTAAATCCAGGTGCTACAATCAGCTGTTGTATCTACTCTGGATCACATGCTTGAGTTTAGCATTGCTTATTAAACAAAAACAGTTCAGCACAGAAATTAACTGTTTACAACATTTGAGATCAGGAATTAATTTATGACCATATTTTATTTTCACTGCATTATGAACCTTAACATTTGGACCAGTGACTTCACACTTCATATTGGATCTTAGGTACTTTATTCAGTGATAGAGTCCTGTTCAAGTTCCCCTTCCATTACAGCATCCCTTACAGACATCGTTTTTACTGTGGAGTTCTGCCTCTGTTCTCTAATAGTTCTCCGTTCCACATGCTTAATCTCTGTAACCTTTTTCATGTTTCTTATTGATGGTTTGTCTTTGCTTTTCTTTACCTAGTTACTGCTTTCTTAGCAACATTCAGCACTAAAGATAGCAACACTTTCACCTCCCTAGTAAGTTAATTTACACAGCTCAACAAAAACATCTGTATACTGAGGTTCATTTTTTTCCCCAGGTATAGACTTAGCATATTATTCATGTCATGTTTTTACTGAAGCAGCTCCTTACATTTTCAAAATATATGAAACCATGAACTTATTTCTAATGTTCACATATCCAACAGATGCCTCTTGTCTGCTGGAATGTGTTTAAGTCCCATAGACAGGCTGTTGAGGGAAGATTTATGCCTGACATACAAGACATTGTCAGCCCCCACCCTGATGGACCCCTTGCATATCTGCAAAACATACAGCATCAGAATTACCCATTGTAAAGACATAAACCTTGCCTGTGACATAAATAGGACCTGCTGGAGAGACCGGTATGTATCCCAGAGACTACCTCTTTTCTGGAACAAGTCCCCATCTATGTGAAACAGAGTTTCTCCTTAACCCAGTTCAAGTGCAACTTGGACATTTGGATGGAGAACTGGCAGTTCATCCCTGGCTTGGCACCTAGGTCTCTAATGGACACAGGCATCCTGTAAAGAGTTCATTTCCCAGGCCACTGCTTGTAAATGTTTCATGTCCCAAGCCCCTCTTTACGCGTACCAAGGGTAACAGAACTTGTCAAGAGATTTGGGATGGATGGCTAGGCTTAATAAGGCCCTTGTGGTCTTTAGCTTAGTAAACACCTATGAAACTATTGGAATAATAAATATTTGTGCAAACATTTCTGTACAAAATTTAACATTCTCTCAATTTATTTGCATAACTAGGATTAAGACATAGTTCTGTCCACTGATCATCTGTAATATCTTTATTTAATATCTGAACATAAACCCCCTACATCACAAGAAGGGTTGCCAACTGGCTCAAGGACAGAACCCACATGGTGAGAGTTGCGGGAGCTAGGTCTGACTAAACCGGTTACAAGTAGCGTTCCCCAGGGCTCAGTCCTAGGACCCCTCCTGTTTGGCATATACTTCTCAGAGGTACAGGCAAGCACAGGAGGACTGTGACTGACCAGGTTCGCAGACGACTGCAAACTAGGGGCTATAATTGGCACTCCGGCTGACACAGACATCCTCCAAAAGAGTCTCACTGAGACGGATACCTGGCGTAAAAATCATGCCCATAAGCTAAATGCCAAAAAGTGCATAGTCATCCCCTTTGGAAAAAGCAAAGTACCCACAAACTACGACATAGTTGGTAGTCCCTTAAATACGGAAGACATAATAAGGGATCTGAGGAATCCAAGTAGATAGTAATCTCTCCTTTGATAGTCACATTGCCAAAGTGGTTAGAAAATCTTATGTGGCCCACCTAATCACAAAAGGGTTCGCATCCAGATCAAAAGAGGTCATTGTGCCCCTCTACTCATTATTCATCAGACCCATCTTAGAGTACATCGCCCCATTTGGGATGTACCTTACAAGACACCTGCAACAGCTGGAAAGACCACAGAAGTACCTCATCAAGAGGATCACTAGCCTCAAACAGATGCCCTATGCACCTCGACTGAAGAAACTCCAGCTGCACTCAGTTGCATACCGCATACTCAGAGGTGATCTCTGCCTGACATACAAGCCATCTCCAACCCAGAATTGATGGACATGCTCCACCTAAAGAAAACCATATCCTCTCGAGCCACATGATCTAGGGATCTAAACCCCACCACAGAAATAAATAGGACATGCTGGAGGGATAGATTCCTGTCCCAGAGACTTCCCATGCTTTGGAACAAGATTCCAATCTACATTAGGCAGAGCTCCTCGCTAACACTCTTCAAGAGAAACCTTGATGAGTGGATGGGAAACGAAGTTTACCCCGGGAATAACTTCAAGTGGCTCTGCTGGACAGAGGCACAGGGAACTAATCTAAGGGGGTGGCGAAAGCCAACACATTCTGGCTAGGCTTATAAATGCCTTCGGGCAGGTAGCCTAGTACCTACCTATGAAACTATTTAAATGTTCAGTCCATGCTTTCTTTCCCTTTATACTAGATTGTCTTTTTCAGATCTAATATTGCCTTGTATACTGTACTTACTGCTCTCCTCTGGTCTTCTGTCTCCAGTCTGGCCTCAGTTACAAACTCAACTATTTGTGGTTTAACAGAATTAATGTTCAACATCTAAGTATCTTCTCCAAATGTTAGTATTAATCCTGTATATGCTAGTTGATCCGAGTCTACTAAATCCAAAGGTTCGCATAGCTTCATCGTATTTATTAACTCATCTCCTAATAGTACCTGTTTCTTTTTCAAAGTTAAAGTTCCCTTAACATAAAGACTTGCTTAGTATTTTATGTATGTAAAGCTGCACATAATGCTGTCTTCTCTTGCCTAAGGTCTTCCAAATATCCTGCTGTTAATTTGTTCAGCACTATGCATGCTATCTGAGCATATATTACATATTCTTAATGAAATGTATTGATCTAAGTTGCGTGACCTTACAGTATGCTTCCAAATCTGGAAGTTCAAAACTACCCTGCTGCTTTGTCAGTGTTATTTATTTAATTTATTTATTGAGATTTGTTAACCGGGTTAGTCCAACTGGGCCTGAGGCCCATTTTCAGTGGAGACTCGAGGAGAAAAGCTCCAAAAAAACAGTTACGTGAAAATCAATATTGCAGCTAAAAAGGTTAAGTACATACATCAGTGAGAGATAGTACAAGGATCAAAATAACAAATCTGTTAATACAGCATGAGTAAAAACAAAATGGAGAGCTTACATGGTATGACAAAATACACAATATTTATACAAAGCAGTCATGTATTTACATAAGACAATTTTGTATCTTAATTACTAAAAAGCAATTGTTTATGTTGGATCGTGGCAGGGACAAGTCCTGGAGTTGAGCAAATGGTGTTTTAGTTCATTTTTAAAGTGTAATGGGTGGGTGATGATATGTATGTTTAACGGAAGTTTGTTCCAAGCGAGGGCAACAGAATATTTGTATAGTAGTTTACCAACTGTTTTCTTAGGTTAATAGATGTCAAGTAATTGCTGGTTAGAGGTACGGATGGTCCGAGGTGGTTATAGGTAGAGATAAAGGATAAAAGAGATGGACAGGATGAAGGTTTGTAAAGCATGTTGTGCAGCATTTGAAATTGAGATAGCTGGAGTTGTTGGGGGAATTTAAACCATTGGAGAGAGTTTAGAGCAATACAGTGATGAGCTTTGTAAGGAGAGTTTGTGATAAATTAACAATTTTGTGGTAAGTTTTTTTGTGGTATTAGTTTTACCTGTTGTATCCTTCTTCTTTTGTTATCCCAAAGAAAGTCTTTAATTTTATTTTTGATATTCTTCCATATGTGATCTCTCATTTGGTATATACCTTGACCCACATGACGAACAAGAAGGCCCAAATGCATATTAAATACATTTCCATAGTCGTATCCTACTTATAAATATTCCTCCCACATTTCTTTAGCTGCTTGTTCAACATCCTATTTCAAACAAATTCTCAGATATTTCATTCTGTCATAACTAAACAAAAAAGGAGAAACTGTATGCAAAATTATTACTGCAATCTTTATTTTTGCTTCATTTATTTTATAGACTTCTCTACTTTTAAAATATTTCAGTTTATTGGATATATTTTTGTGTAATGTTTGGACTGGTAACATACAACCTTATGCGATATGCAAAAAAGGGCTATTTTCATTAGTATTTCCCCATTTGTTGGCAATTGTATTTGATTGTGTTATGTCTTTGGCTAATAGGTGTGATTATAAAGAAAATGGTGAGAGTGGACAACCCTGCCTAGTAAGTCTTTTAAGGCTAAACACTTTAAACAGCTCACCACCAAACAAACATCACACATGCTTGAACTTCTCTGTAGATGTTAAATGTTAATAATGTCCAGGTTTGTGGAAACCCAAATGCCTCAAGGGATCCTCATTTCCCAAATCACTCTGTCAAATGCTTTTTCAGCATCAAAATCTATTAACAGTAATATATTGTTATTATCCAGTGCATCCTTTTTAATCATAAAGGATGTCCTATTCCTATGTTGCAGTATTCTTGTTGTGGGATTTTCCTCCTCAGGCGACCCATATACAAAACCTTCAGCTTGGCTGTTGCAGCTGAGTGGGACGTCGCACTTAGGAAAATGAGGCAGCCCCTGCATGGCTCCAAAATGCTGGAATCCATATAGCCAAACACATAGGTATTACACTGATGAAGACTATGTGTTTTTTATATCCAAAATCGGTCTGTTATTCTTTGGTTCTATTTCATGTTTTTACATGATTAAATACTGAATTGGCATAGTCTGCTGGCTCCCCCTTTTTTATTATTACGTCACACTTAGAGCCATAAACCAGGTTCCTTAAATGTGACGTCTGCATGCAAAGACCTCAGAACTTTTCAACCGCAGATGACTAACGCATCATGTGCTTCGCTTTTTCAACGCAAAAGTCTAAAAAGCTAAGTACCCTGTTGGGGTTTTTTCTTCTATTATCTTGCTAAGCTTGGTTTGTTGTAGCTAGCCATAGCCGATGTCAGCAAAAAAGGGTAAATGCCAATGCGGGTGCCAGATTCCCCATAAAGACTCACATGACCGCTGCGTATTTTGCTTGGCCGGGAACATGACCACAACGCCTGCTCCATTTGCCAATCATTTGTACCTAAGACCCTGCGCAGCCATCTGGCCGCCCTTAATCTTTATTTGGAGAACCAACGGCATAAACGTTTAGCCCTTAGGATGGATCCCAACTCAAAGGAATCAACAGAACCTCCACTTAAGAAGGGCAAGTTTCCTAGGCCCTCGTCTTCTGCCGCTCCTCTACCGGACACTCCACCATCTTCCGATTCAGGAGTTGAGGGGTGTTCGGAAGAACCGTCGACTTCAGCGACAACCTTTGTGGAAGCCCTTTTGCAGCTGACGACTGGCACGTCCCCGGAGCCAGCCCAGACCCAGACTATCATTGTGGTCGAGGGGGAACCAGACTTAGCAGAGCCTCCGACCAGGATCCCTCCTCTGGAAGCTACTTCTGTTATATCGGCATCCGACTCCAGGCCTATGCCTAAGTCCACTCCATCAAAAAGAAAACAAAAGGCCAAATATTTGACCATGACTAAGGAAGGCATATCTGACTGGCAGTCCTTCACTTCCTCCTTGATGCAGGCCTTTATGGCCCTTAGGCCTTCAGCCTCATCAACCTCTACTCTACTCTACCACTGCTAAGCCCTAGGCCTGCTTCTGCTTCTTCTCTCCCCCCTCCAACTGCTCAGGACAGGAAAGAAGAACAAGACACTGATTACTGCTCTTCTGAAGAATCCATCTCTTACACATCACAAATTGCTTCCCCTCAGGAGTACTACTCACGATGAAGAATCTATTGAGGGAGACTCTCCTCCAGAGGATATTACATTTGATGAAACTATCACCAAAATGAAAGAATATTTCAAGTGGGACACCTCTCGAATGTCTGAAACCCGGAAAAGGTGCTTTGAATTGTTACAGGTAGAATCCCCCTCACCTTCTGCTATCCCACCTGTTATCCCTGCATACTTGGATGCTTTTTCCTGTGCATCTAAGACACCAGACTCTCAGCCACCTGCCCCTAAATGCCCATACCACATTTACAAGGTGCCTGAAGATCAAAAATTTCTAGTCCAGACCCAGCTCTGATTGCCACATATCCAGACAAACAATCCAGACTCATTCCATCTGCCTCACTCTTACCCACTAGCAAAGATAGCAAATCTGTGGATAGGATTGTTAAGAAGGCCTACACATCTTCCACTTTGGCTTTTAGAGCCATCAACTATCAAACTCATATGACCAAATTTGCTTTGGACCTGGTCTCTCAAGCTGCCACCCTACTAGCCAGTACTCTTGACTGCCCCACTAAAGCTGACATTTCTTCAAAACATTCTCTGTCTGCCCAAGTAGTCAGACACTCTATCAGATGCAGCTGTGATGCTGCAGAGGCTTCTGCTCGCTCTGCAGCATCTGCTTCTGTTCTCAGGAGATATTCCTGGCTTAGACTTCAGCACCTACCAGAGGACTTTTAAGTCTAATATCTTGGATGCCCCTCAGACCCCGATTTCTTCTTTGGAAAACAATCTGCAGATCTGTTCAAAAACCTGCAAGAAAAGAGTAAGGAATTACAAGACATAAAACATTTATTGGTGTCCCCATTCCCAAATACTGTAGGAACTATCTGTCCAAGGCCACTTTTGTCAGATGCAACCCAGCCCCTGCTGGATCTGCCTCTTCCAGGCCTAGAAGAGGTACCAGAAGACCAACCTCTTCCAGGACAGCTGCCCCTTAGCTTCCCCCTAGGCAGCTCTTTCAAGACGGAGGAGGCCCCAGCATTGCATGACTGCCTTGCCCCCCTTCCCCTCTCTGCCCATCTGTCTCACTGCCTGCCCTATTGGAAAACCATCACCACAGACAGATGGGTCTTGGCCATCATCCAAAAGGATACTTTCTTTCCTGGAAAGAAAGGCCACCCCTAAGAAAAATTCCCTTTCCCCCAAAAAATCAAAGGCATCTTTTGCCATGAGTCCTGATAGACCTTCTGAACTTGGGTACCATAGAACCTGTCCTCTCAGGACAGGAAAGAAAAGGCTTCTACTCTTGACTGTTCCTGGTCTCCAAAAAAGACGGACCATGGAGACCTATTCTAGACCTTTCCTTCCTAAATCTACTCTTACAGGTGCCCACCTTCAGAATGCTGTCGCTCCCAAGCCTCCTTCCTCTCGTACCGTCCAAGGCTTTCATGGCCGCATTGGACCTAAAAGAGGCTTACTTGCACATTCCCATACTACCCTCCCACAGAAATGATTTACATTTCTCTGGACTCTCCTCTCGTTTCCAGTTTACTGCCTTGCCATTTGGTCTGTCCACTGCCTCCAGAGTGTTCACAAAATGCCTGGCACCCTCCATTGCAGAACACAGGGAATTCAGATTTATCCCTACCTAGACGACATCCTGATCCTGGCAGACTGCAAAGTAACCCTTTCTGCCCATCTGCTATTCATCTTGTCCCTCCTACAAAATCTGGGGTTTACCCTCAACTTCCCAAAGTCTTCCCTAACCCCAGAGCAAGACGAGATATTTCTGGGTTGCAGAATCAGGACAGACCTAATGAAGGCTTTTCTACCCCAAGACAAAGTCAGCTCCCTGACCTCCCATTTCAAAGCCCTTCTGCAGACCCATGTAATCACTGTAAGGCAATTCCTAAGGAGCCTGGGCCTTATGGCAGCAACCATCCCTATGCTTCCACTAGCCAGATTGTATATTCAGAAGCTACAGTGGTGTCTAGAAAACATTTGGTCCCAACACCAGCATCACGTGGAACAAGAAATCACACTCTTACCCTGCCTAAAGGCAGAGGTCCACTGGTGGATTCAACAAGTACAGCTCAAGCCTGGCCTTCTCCTTCAGCCCCCCACGTCCAACTCAGGTAATGCATACAGATGTATCAGAGTCAGGATGGTGAGCCACCTTGATGTCCTACAGGGTTCAAGCAGCATGACACCCTTCACTGAAGACCAAACACATCAGTGTGAGAAAAATGACAGCAGTTCTGGAGCTGAAAACCTTCAGCCACCTGCTTCTACCAGGTGTGCTTCTAATAGTTACAGACAACACCACAGTTATGTGGTATCTCAACAAACAGGGAGGGACAAGAGCATGTCTCCTGTGCAGACTAACATTGCGGATATGGGAGCTAGCCTCTCCCCACAACCTGTCCCTGCAAGCATCCTACATCCCCTCGCAGGAGAACAAACAGGCAGACCTTCTGAGCAGGACATCCTCCCCACAACGAGTGGATGCTGGACAGGACAGTTTTCATGGATATAGTCCATCGGTGGGGAACTCCTCAAATAGAGCTGTTTGCCTACCCCCAAAACAGTCAACTGCAGACCTTTTGCACCAAGACCTACTCCCCTTTAGCCTGGAGAGTAGACACTTTCAGTATTTCTTGGAAGGGGAAGTTTCTGTATGCCTTTCCCCCCTACCCACTGATGCAAAAAGATGTCCTGAAAATGAGGAGACAACCCAAAAGTATTGTGACTCCCTACTGGCCAAGGCAGCACTCGTTCCCCCTACTTCACTATCTAGCCAAGGACAATCAACACAAGTTACCCCACAAGGTGGACCTTCTGACAGAACAAAAAGGAATTCTCATCCACCCACACTTGCAGATGCTGTCACTGACACTGTGGATGATTAACTTTTAATTCCCTACAGGCACCACTACTCAGAGGACATGCTTTCAGGGAGGCCAGGAAACCTACTACAATAAAATCATACCTAGCTAAATGGGAAAGATTCTGTAAGTGGTGTCTGGACAAGGGTAAGGACCCATGAATTGCAGCCCCCCCCCCCCGTCCTAGCTTACATGTGTCAATTTATAAAAGGTGGACTATCATACTCTTCAGTTAAAGTTCATCTCTCCGCAATCTCATCCTGCCTATCCCCAGAACCCCCTCCCCCTGCTAGACAAGCTCGATGTTGAGCTTTTCTTAAAAGGGGTGCTGCACATTATTCCTCCAAGAAGACCATCCCACCACCCTGAGACCTGAACTTAATTCTGGAAAAGCTAACCCACCCCCCATTTGAACCTGCTGTCACAGCTACCCTTCAGATGTGTACATGGAAAACAATCTTGCTAGTGGCCATAACTTCAACCAGAAGGGCCCCCCCCTTACACTACTTTCCACAAGGACAGGGTAACACTTAGAACTAACCCCTCCTTCATGCCTAAGGTGGCCAACGATTTGTCATTAAACCAGTCTATTCACCTGCCCACTTTCTTCCTCCCTCCCACCAATGAGGGGGAAATGATTTTTCACTCCCTGGATGTATACAGACATTTGGGATTTTATCTGGACAAAACAAAGTTCATTAGGAAATCCACTCAACTCTTTATTTCATACCACCCCAGGGCCATGGGCAAGGCAGTCTCCAAACAAACCATTGCCTGTTTGATCAAAAAAGCCATTTGCTTCTGTTACTCTCACCATGGCAAAAATCTCACGCTAGCAGTTAAAGCTCACTCCACCAAAGCAGTGGCAGCCTCCAAAGCCTTCATCAAATGTCTGGACACTGCTTCCATTATGGAAGCAGCTACATGGTCCACCATACACACCTTCACCAAACACTACAAACTAGACAATGTCGCCAGAGCACGAGCAGGATTTGCCAGGGCAATCCTACAGGGATTCTTAGAATCAGCCTCTTCTTCCACCACCCTTCCTTCCAACTAAGCTGTGGTACTCTTCCACAACAAGAATACTGCAACATAGGAATAGAAGGACATAGAGTAGTTGTGTAAAATCTTACCATAACCATAGATGTTCTTCTCTTCCATGTTGCAGTATTCCTTCCCTCCCTCCAAAACCCCCTTTTTTTTCTTTACCCAGTACAGCATATCCTTAGCCTCTTGGTACCCTATACTCTGCACTGGAAACCTATGAAAACTACATAAGGGCCCTATACCTGACATCACTGCCATCCACTCCTGCTGGGCCTTATACTCCTTCTGCGGGGCTTTCAAGTTCTGAGGTCTTTGCGTGCAGACATCACATTTAAGGAACCTGGTTTATGGCCCTACATGTGACATCCCACACAGCTACAACAGCCAAGCTGAAGCTTTTGTATAGGAGCCAACGTATGGGTTGCCTGAGGAGGAAAATCCCACAACAAGAATACTGCAACATGGAAGAGAAGGACATATATGGTTATGGTAAGATTTTACATAACTATTCTTTCAGTTAATATTGTCAAATGTTTGTCTACCTTCTATAAACCCACACAAATCCAGGTTTATTCTTCTCAGCAATATCTTTAATACCTGGGGGTTTGAATTGGGAGGTTAATTGGAAATATTTGCTTTAATTGTTTGAGTGTATAATTGTTTTATTGATTACTTTGCCTTTTTGTATGTATAGATGTCTTTTATTGTATTTTGTTACTCCTTGAAGGTCTTGTGACCAAAGCAGTAGAGAATATTAAATTTATTTCCCTGTGGACCAGTAGCCTGTTGTTTGGTAATATCTTTGGCAGTCTTCTTGCCAAAATTGTCCTAAATACTTTGTAGTCATGATTCAAAATAAAAATAAGTTTTTTATGTTTCATGACCAAGGGGCATCTTTCCCCTCTCTAGGTTTAACTATCCGTAATACTACTTTCAAAGTCAATGCCGCATCCCTAGTCAGAATCATTAAAAAGAACTAGCCAGACTTTTATTATCTTCTATTCATTCTTCCATACTTGTATTGGAATTCCATTGCTGCCATGAGTTTTCCCTGTAGTCTGGTTTCTCACAGCTTATTTAATTTCATTTTCTTTTCTTTTTTTTTTTTTGTTACTACCCCCTCTTTCTACTTCTATTAAATGGGGAAGTTGTACTTGTCCCAAATGGGTTACCATTTTCTTTGAGTTACTTTCAACCTCTACACCTTGTACTTGTAGAGTGTTGCTGCAGTTAGGCACTGTCATGTCATCTTGGACTCATGGTGACTCTGTAGACAGTTTTTCTAAATTGTTTCCAGTCTTCACAGAGTCCGGTAATGGTTGTCAGTGGCATGTTCATGTCTGCTGTCACTGTGACAAACCTGGCCACTTAACATACCAATCATAATGTCTTTTTGCAGTGCTGATTTCCATCTAATGGTGTGTCCAAAATAGAATAGTTTGAGTCTTGACATTTGAGCTTCCAAAGTAAACTTGGATTGGATTTCTCCAATGACTGATTCATTCTGTGAGCAGTCCATGGGATTTGTAGTAGTTTACGTCAAAACCAGTATTCAAAGCTGTCGGTCTTCTTTTTATCTTTCTTCTTAGTGGTCCAACTTTCACAGCTGTATGATGCTGTTGAGAAAACGATGGCTTGAACTAATCTAATCTGTGTGTGAAGAGACGCATATCTACAGTTAAACACTTCTTCCAAACTCTGTATGGCTGCTCTGCCAGTACATAGATGCTGTTGAATTTCCATGCTACTTATTGATTCCATAGTAATAACTGACTCAAGAAAATTGAAGCTGTTAACAACTTCATTGCTTTCTCCATGAAGACTGAAGTGGTTTGCACTTCCAGTTGTAAGTATCTTTGTCTTTTTTATTGAGGTGCAAGACCATCTTAAGTCTGTGCTCCTTGATGCTTGATAGTAAGTTTCTCAGGTCATTTTTCACTCTTCTCAAGATTGTCATGTTGTCGGCATAAGAAATATTGCTGAAAATTCTGACACCAGTTTTCACTCTACAAAACACTTTCATATGCCCTGATTATCTGATAATGTGCTTCACATATGAATTAAACAGATGAGAAAGGAGACATCCTTGGAGCACACCTTTGTTGACTTTGAACTATTTTGTTTGTCCTTGTTTAATTCAGGATGTTGTTTCTTAATAGCAGTATTTGATTGTGCATGAGAATTATTAGGTGCCCTGGTGCAGTCATCCTTTTCAAAACTGACCACAAGGCTTTTGATTGTGTGGATCATGAAACCTTTTTGAAATCAGTAAAACAGATGTATATCTTCTTCTGATATTCTTTGGCTTTTTCTTGGATACATCTTACATTTACAATATCATCTCTTGTTCCTCTTCCCTTTCGGAATCCAGCTTGCATATCTAGTAGTTCCCTCTCCAGATAAAGTTACAGTCTCCATTGTATGATTTTGAGTAAACTTTTGCTAGTGTCAAATGAGGGTGATTGTATGGTAATTTGAACAGTCAGTAGGATTGCCATCCTTCAGTATTGAAGAAGTACGGACTTTTTCCAGTTGGTTGGCCATGATGATGACTTCCATATTTGTTGGCACATTATCAGCAGATCAGCAACTTCATTTGAACACTTCAGCATTTTTGTTGGAATTCCATTAGAACCAGGGGCTTTGTTTTTTTGGTAAAGTTTTTAGTACTGCCTCAACCTCCTTCTTCTTCACCATTCATTCCTGTTTGCATGTTGCAGCCTGGACCTGCTGTAGACTTTATCGATCTTTCTGATATAAGGACTCTGTGTGTTCTCGCCACCTGCATTTGATTTACTATACTTCATTCAGCATACAAATTCTAGGTTGGAATTTTCGCCGTAGTTCATGCTACTTTAGAAAGGTCGGGCTTGTTCTTCCTCGAATGTTTTTTTCTAATTTTGTACATATGTCAGTGTAATATTTTATCTTGACTTGTAGCTCATTGAAGAGTGGTTTAGCTCCTTAACAGTTTGATTTTCTCCTTTTGCTTTGACCCGTCTGTATTTCAAAGCAATTGTGTTGCATTGGACAGCCATTTGTTTGTTTTGTCTCACCATAAGTTTTAAAGACTTGTTGCTTTCTTCATGTATTAGCCTCATGTTTTCCCTCAGTTCCTCTGATGACTTTTCATTAGCTTGCCTGTTCAGGATGGCGAGACAGTTATAAGTCATCTTTAAATTTAATTGTTATGCCAGAAAATACCTTGGAGAGAGATGGTGTATTCTCAGCTTGACCTTGACTTCAGAAATAAAAAGTTGGTGGTCTTTACCACAATCGGCTCTGGGTTTAGCTTTTGCTGATGATATTGAGCTTTTCCTGTGTTAATTACCGCAAATGTAGACTATTTGATTTCTGTGCAGGCCATTGGGAGAAGTCCAAGTGTATAATCGTAGTTTGTGCTGCTGGAAAAACGTGGTTGAAATTAATCAAGTTATTGCTTTTGCAGAAATCATTGAAATGTTGTCCAGCATTTTCTAATTCCAAGACCATGCTTTTGAATTGCTGGGAATAGTTTCCACTTCCAACTTTATCATTCTAATCACCCATAACTACCAGCTCATTCTGTTTACATGTAAGATTGATATCTGCTTGAACTTCTTCATAGAATTGCTCACGATCTTCTTCCTCAAAATCCGTTGTTACATACATACATACAAATACTTCAAGCATGGGCATTAATGGCCCCTCTAGCCTGCCAATATACCAAAACAGTTGTTCCCATAATAAGTGCCCAGGCTGTTCTTAAAAATATCTAAACTAGTGTTTGCTTTAATGTAATTTGGTAGTCTGTCCATGCATCAGCTGCTCTCTCAGAGAAGCAATTATTACACTTCTTATTCCTAGAGTATCTTCTACATAGGTTGTCTGATGATTCTCTACTACTATTTGATAACCCCAAACATTCTCAGAGGTAGTTGTTTCTAAATGTTCTGTATACCTGAATCAGGTCTTCTCTTAAATGTCTATGAGATGCTGTATAAGTTCAGGTATTTTAGTTTTTCACAATAACCTATATTTTCACATCCATGGATGCCCTTAGTATATTCTTGCTGTACTCTTTCCAGTTTACTCATGCTTATTTTTTTTACAAGGTTTCCATATTGTTTTTCCATACTCATGTTTGGGTCTAATGCAACTAACAATGACTTCATCATTTGTGATCTTCTAAACTTTATAAATATTTTTGTGTAACCTATAGTTCTATAACTGTCATTAACCAATTGGTTGATATGATTAAAAAAACTCAGAGCTGGATCTACCAGTATACCCAGGTCCTTAAATGAATCTACACTTTCAATCACTATGTGCAGTATTAAATAATTACCTTTCAGTCTGTCTGCTAAATCTCATATGTTTAGTTTTTGATGTATAAATCAGCATATTTCCTGTGCCCAAATGGTCAGTTTATTCAAGTTCTTTTCAAACATGCCATATCTGTGACACATGTAATCAGTTTATGCAATTTCAAGTCATCTGCATGCAGACTGTAGAATACCTCAGATGAAAAAGTTAGGTCTGAAAGATGCAATCTAACCAAGTACTGGCCGAAGACAGAGCTCTGTTGGACCCTGTTGATGCATATATATGCGTAACTTCTGTGTTGGCAGGTTTTCCATGAAGATGTATTGAGGTAATGCAGTCACTGTTATATTTTGATACCGCATTTGCTAGTTTTTTCTTAATTACAAATGTAACTCAATTTTTTGGTATTTGTTGTTCCCTGAAAAGTATATCTTGTGCTCATCTAATTGAAGATGTCCCATGCCGATCCATTTCAACTCAAACTCCCAGTAGGTCGACATTCGTTTCATTTCATTCTTAACCACGTCCAGTTTTCTTTGATTCATACTTCTCACATTCCATGTACCTAAAATTAAAATATCTCTTGCAGCTTCTGAGCTTCATTTTGTGTATGCCAACATCCCCAATTGAAGGTCCCAAAGACTTTACTCCAACCGCATCATCAAACAGCAGTACACTACTTCAGTGGGTCATTGGCTCTTTCACAGTAGCTTGTTGAGTGCCATCTGACCTGGGTATCTCATCTTCCAGTACTGTCTCATATCTCATTTAATTGTAATTGTCCATAGAATTTCGTGGCCTAATATGGAAGCAGATTGCCAGGCCTTTCTTCCATAAATGTACTGCTGCTGCTGCTCAGGTGGTTTGTCTTAGTCTGGTGTCTCTGCTGAGACCTTTCTGTCCTGGAAGAACTTGCCAGTAGATAGCATAACTCTCAGCTTCACTGATGCCAACAGATAGCATAGCTCTCAGCTTCACTGATGCCAGTAGATAGCATAGCTCTCAGCTTCACTGATGCCAGTAGATAGCATAGCTCTCAGCTTCACTGATGCCAGTAGATAGCATAGCTCTCAGCTTCACTGATTCCAGTAGATAGCATCGCTGTCAGCTTCACTGATTCCAGTAGATAGCATAGCTCTCAGCTTCACTGATGCACACAAGCCTTCTCTGCATGACAAGACGACAAGCCATTCCTGGACCCTCCTCTTCTCTGCCATTCTCATAGTTTTTGATTTTAGTTATTATCCTTTAAAGTGCTTTCTTAGACATAAAAAATGGTTGTTTTAAAACCATTGTTTTATGTTCATGCATATTTCTACTCCTATGTAGACATTCTGGCTTCTTTCAGTTTGTCTTCAACCTTTTGTGTTCTCCTTGTTCTTTTTTTACTCTAAGTCCTCTAGGCATATATATTATGACTATTTTGTGTCTCATTTGCGGTCATTGCAATCACTTTTCTTCAGTTTACAGTTATCCCAATCCTTTGCAGGCTCTTTACTGCTCAGGTTCAAGTCTAATTACATTTCAGTTAAAGTTTGATTTGTCCAGTCATTAAACAATTATTCCTTTCAGAAGAAATAATGGAAATGACACTGTTTATCACAGTGTATTTTTACTTGTTTACAAAACTTAATTTGTATAGAATGCATGATCTGACAAGTGTTATGTTGTGTTTTCATGGTTTGGATCATGTTACTGCACTCTCTTGATATATATAACACCTATGTAATATTGCCCAGGAGTGTTATTTTTGCTGAAAAATACTTGTATTCCACGATTCTGTCATAGGTTGGTACTAGGCTATCGGCTCTAGGGCCTATACAAGCCTAGCCATGACAATTCCCTGGCTATTTTTTTCCCACACTATGTACTTCCCTGGACCCCTGTCTAGCAGGGTGACTGATGTGATCCCTGAGGTGAATTTCCTTTCTCCCATCCAATCATCAAGGTTCCTGTTGAAGAGGGCCAAAGAGGTGCTCTGCTTGACATGTATGGGCAGTCTATTCCAGAGTCTGGGGAATCTCTGGGTCAGAAACCTATCCCTCCAGCATGTTTTGTTTATTGTGATGACAAAGTTTAGATCCCTGGAGCGTGTGGCTCTGAGGGATTGGGATTTCTTTAAGTGTAGCATGTTCAAAAGCTCTGGGTTTGACATGGCCTTGTATGTTAAGCAGAGATCACCTCGGAGTAGACAATATGCGACAGAGTATACCTGGAGTTTTATAAGGCAGTCAGCATAGGTCCTCTGCTTTAGGCCTGTGATACTTCTGCAGCCTTTTCAGTTGTTGCAGATGTCTTGAGAGGTACATACCAAATGGGGCATTGTACTCTATAATGGGTCTAATGTGGGATGAGTACAGTGGGACAATGACCTTTTTTCTGGATGAAAAGTCCTTGGTGATGAGGTGTGCCACATAGAAGGATTTCCTGACTGTTGTGGCGATGTGGTTATTGAAGGTGAGACCCCTGTCCACCTGTGTCCTTAAGTCTCTTATCACACTTTCGGTGTTTAGTGTACTGCCACTTATGTGGTAATTCACGGGTACGTTTTTTTCCCAAAGGGGATAACTATACATTTCTTGGCATTGAGATTGAGCCCATGGCTCTGGCACCAAGCATCTGTTTCTGTAAGGCCCTTTTGTAGAGTATCGACATCATTTGGGGATTCAATAATGGCTCCCAGTTTGCAGTCATCTGTGAAAACTTTGTTAGCCAGAGTCCCTTAGTATTGGCCTGTACTTCAGAGAAGTAGATGCCAAATAAGTGAGGTCCCAGGACTGAACCCTGAGGTACTCCACTTGTCTGGAGCTAGATTTGGAGTCGGCTACTTTTACAGTGTGGGTTCTGTCAGTAAGCCATTTGGCAACCCATCGAGTGACATAGGGATTAATGCCCAGCTTAGTAAGTTTATCTATGATTCCAGAGTGGGGGATGGTGTCAAAGGCCGTGGCAAGGTCCAGATAGGCTGTGTGGGACTGCCTTACCCTCGTCCACAGCTCTGGAGACTGATTCGAAGAAGTCAATGAGGTTCAGGAGAACAAGATTGGCCCTTCACAAACACAAACTGGGTGCGGTCCAGTGTTTTAAGGTTGCCAATGTCTTTGTTTATAAGTTCCATGATAATACGTTCCATGGTCTTGCAGATCAAGCTCGTCAGACTGATGCGGCGATAGTTCCCCGGATCCAAGGTGGATCCCCCCTTGTGGAGTGGGATAACTGTAGCTGTGCGCCACTCAGTGGGCATGAAGCCTGAGGTGAGGGTATGATTAAACATGACACTTAGGTGAGGTGCCAGTTCATTTTGTAGTTCATGTAGTACACAGCCCGGGATGTCATCTGGTCCCATGGATGCTGTATTCTTAGCTTTGGAGAGTGCGTTTTTTACCTGTGTGGCCGTTATTACTGGAATATGGCAATCTTCCAGTATTGAGATGGGCCATTTAGGGGGTGAGGGGGGTGAAGTTGGCACTGAATCGATCTGCCAGGATATTGGCAATATCCTTGAGCTCAGTATATTTAATGCCATTCTGTTGTAGCTCAGAGCAGATCTGAGCATTGCCATTTGGATTCTTGACATAGTTATAGAATGCCTTGTGGTTGTCTTTGTAATCTTTGGCAATTTTATTTTCGTAACTTGCTTTGGAGGATTTTATGAGGGATCTCAGCTTCTTACTGAGGCTGGTAAGAGAGTTTTTTGCATCCTGAGATTTTCCTCTTTTCTGCAACAGTTTCTTCCTTTTGTTGTAAAGTTTGTTTATGGCAGGGGACCACCAGATTGGCTTCCTTTTTTTGGTGAGAGCATCTTGGTTCTATTTGGGATGGCACGATTCATGCATGAGTGGATGTGCTCGTACAGTGCCTTAGTGTAGGACTCAGCAGTCGAACTTTCAGCTCCCGTCTGCATAGGTGTCATGAAGTTTGTAACTTCTGACTTGAGTAGCATGAAGTTGGCTTTGGAGAAGTTTTTTATGGAGGTTTCCTTACTGGGGGATAGGGGAGGGATGTGGATGTTAAGGATGATTAGCTTATGGTCTGATCTGACCAACGAGGGGGTGACCATAGGTATGAAGCATCGATTTTCCATGTTGGTAATGACCAGGTCTAAGAAATTGGAGCCCCTGGTGGGACTACGGATTAGTTGATCCAGGGCATTGGAATTTATGAATTCCAAGGACCGTTGGGCAAAGATGTTGGTACACGAGTAGTTTTCCCAGTTAATTGCAGGGTAGTTGAAATCACCCAGTATTAGGGTGCTTGGTTGTATTTTAATATTTTCCAGTATGTTTAGAGAGGTGTAGTGAGAATCTTAGGGCATGGTGGGGGATCTGTAGAAAGCTACAATTTGGATTGCAGTCTTACCTAGTGTTAGTTGCACCTGAAGAATTTCAGACGCATTGTGTTGGGCAGCTAACCTGGTGATGTGAATATCCTTGGTGAATATGGACACTCCTCTACCTTTAGTGTTTCGATCCTGGTTTGGTGGCCGGAAAGTGTGGTAAGTGTTGTAGTCTGGTATTGCAGGGCTGCTCTCTGAAGCCTTGAACCAGGTCTCCGTTACTGCACAGATATCGATGTTCTCCATTTTTAGGAGTGCCTCGAGAGAGTGCATTTTGAGGTTTAGACTCCTAGCATTGCCTTTAGATTTTGCATGCTTGTACCTGTTACAATGGTGGTTTTGTCCTTTGTCCTTTGACCTTTGCCTAAAAAAGGCACTATAGGGGGGCAGGAGCCTTTGCCAGTAACCTGAATCCCAGGGGCAAACCATCTCTGGCAAAGCATCGTGGTCTGTCGATCATGTCATCCCAGGCAGACAGATACTGGATCCCCTTTGAATGACACCAGAAGCTTAGCCAATTGTTGAAGTCAGTCATTTCGTCCTTATATTGTAGCATCATTCTGGGCGAAGGCAGGATGCTACTCAGGGCTAGGGTCATACCTGCCTGGGCCACATGATCCGAGAGCTCTTCCATGTCTCTCTCTATGTAGTCCAGGGAGGTATGTCTCAAGTCATTCACTCCAACGTGGACAATGACAGAGTCATATTTGTACTTGTTGTGGAGTGACTTGAGTGCATGAGTTATGTAGCGGATCCTAGCAACTGACAGGCAGCTCACTGTAATTTTCTCGTTGTTTAGCCTGGTGAGTGGGACATCAGTGTGCCTGACTATAGAGTCACCTATGACTAAAGTGTTAGGTACGTTGTCTTGCCTTAGGGGCTGTTGCTGGGTGGCATACTGGAGTTGTGAGCTATGTGATACTTTGGTTGTGGTTGGTGTTTGTTTGCGTTTCAGCTTCGGAGGTCCTTGTTGCTTGGGCAGGTTACAGTTAAGGGCTTCCGCATATGTGGATTTAGTGTTGCTATGTGTGGGTCTTGGTGGTGTGAGTTTAGAAGGGCTATGTGTTGCTTGAGGTGTAGTGTGGGTGTTAACCTTCTCCTCTTGACTGTCTAGCACAATGTTGGGTAAAGAGAGCTTTGATTCCAGTTTGGCTATGTAAGTGCATCTCTCACCAGTTGTAGTGTTGGGTGGTAGAAGGAGAGGGTTGTCTGTGTACATGAGGCAATTGCAGCATTGCCCCAGTATGCCCAGATTCACCAGGTGGACAGGAGAAATCAACAGAAGCTGACCCTTGGACATGCCTGGTTTGGTACTTTTTTTTGAAAAGTACAGGAGCTGTTTTCCCTTACCTTAGCAAGGTACTTTGTAATTATAGGCTGTTTAGCGCCTATGATTAATTTTACCTTATTAAGGAGAGTTGAGTGCTTGTATCAGTTTAAGGCTTCCTAGTGATTTCCAGCAGGTATTAAAGCAAGTGCTAGTCACAGGGGTGCTTAGAAGTAAGATGAAAAATAAATGGTTTATCTTAAACACTGCAGTGTGCACTAGAGAAGTTAGATGTCAAAGTTAGGTAACTTAAGTTTTACCTGTCTAAAAAGTTAAGTTTTAGTGGAGAGTCACTATTTTTAAAACGGCAAGATAGATTGAAAAGGGGTGATCACTTTTGTATTCCGGTACTAAGGAATACAGTAGAATGGCCAATGCATTTAAATAGTTGAAGGGGAGTGATTTCACAAAATGATGATTTTGTGCTTACTCACACAAGCCAGTGAAAGCAGAGAGGAAATGAGATATATGGTCAAATTAACATAAGAGGCAGGCAACTAGAAAGACAGTGGTATTTTTTTTTTTTTTCAAAACAGGTTTATTGTTTTAACATACAAGAGAAATATCATAACAATTTTATACAAGTAATTAAAAATAGATATGATTATAACATTCAACAAAACAACTAAAGTATATACAAAGACATCCACTACAATCAGATCAATTAATTAAACTAAAATACCATGCTATTGAAATTAGGATTTTTTAACAAATTTTGTAAATTATCCCATACAATATAATAAGATGTTTTTCTAGTTGTTCTTGACCTAATTGTGTTTATTTCCATATGGCACACTATATTCATAACATTTTTAAATTCATTGAACGAAGGAGGTGCATCTGAAATCCAATTTCTGGTTATTATTTTCCTAGCCACTGCTAGAATAGACCATAACAAGGGAAGCTTAACCTTTTAACACTTTGAGGTACAGGTGTGTTGAATAATATAAGAGATTTAGAAATAATGAAATTATCTGTAAACAGAGCCTGCAAAAATTCATTAATTGACTTCCAGTATTCTTTCAATTTTATACAGTCATAAAACATATGAGCCCAGTCAGCATTAATTTCTACATTACATCTCTTACATAGATTATCTTTATTATTTATTTTATTCATCATCAAAGGTGTATAAAAAGATCTATGTAAAAATTTCCATGTATAAAGTCTCCAGACAATGGAAGACGTAGTTCTATAGGCAGATTCCAATATATATTGTTTATCTTGTTGATTTGGTGGGTCCCCATTAATAGAAGTGAAATAATTCCAGTATGAGTCTGCACTGTAAAAAGTTTCTTGTCTGATAATTTTATGTATGTATGAAAGTTTACCTTTATCAAAAACTTTGTTGTAAATTTAATATCAAGTAATCAATCAGTGTTGGAATAGATTCTTTAACTGTTATAGACATTAGATCTATTTTATTAATGAGAATGTTGTCTAAAGGTCTGAACCTCTAACCAGCAAGTTTCTCTTAGATCAAATTCTTGTTTTAAGAAATCTAGATTTTTAACTTTATTATCAGATATCAACTGATACCAGTACTTTAGATCATTATCTATAGCTAAATGAGTTCCTTCAGAAGTAGATGACAAAAGCATACCCTGAATATACATTATAGGGAATATAATAAAATTCCATTCCCTATACTTAGGGTGCATGAATATAAAGTTACGATAGCTAATAATAATATTTAATGGGTAACAAACCATATGTTTAGGTGTAATAGGTGAAGTACAAAATTCCTTTAGTAACCATAACATGGAGTTATTTACAATCATATTTTTATGTGTTAAGGAGATTTTCATGAAGTGCATACTAATTAGCTCCCAATAATCTTTCCATTTTGCGACATATGACTGATCTATTAATAAAGTAATAACTTTTACAATAGAAGAGATTAATTAAAGTCTGGAAAAGAAATACCCCCTTGAGACCAGCTATTAGTATGTTTCTTTAATGCAATCCTAGGTCTATTAGGTGCCCATAGGAAATTTAACATTAGTGTATTCAGTTTCTTGATAATTATTTTTGTAGGTGGAAGTATTATTGATTGTATTAAGTATAAAATCTTGGGGAATATTATCGTTTTAATAATTGTAAGTCTCTCCTCCATAGTAAAAAACATATTATTCCAGGTATTAAAAAGATTTTGTATATTAAGAAAACAGGTGGTATAATTATTATATATAATAGATTTAATATCTTTAGATAGTATTATACCTAAATAAGTTATCTGACCTGAATTGGGTACATATTTAGTAAAATCACTAATGAGAATATTTTTTCGTGTATATATAGGTAGTATTTTAGTTTTTTCTTCATTGAATATTAAACCAGAAATACTTTTAAAATTCATCATTTTATCAAATAGAGACTGCATAGAAGAATTAGATCCTGCTGATGTAATTAGAACATCATCTGCAAAAAGTTGAATTTTGGATGTTGTATTTTCATCTATTTCAAAACCCTCTATGTCAGTACTGTTTCTGATCAAATTAGCCCAAGGCTCCATTACTAAAGTGAATAATAGTGGAGAAAGTGGACATCCTTGTTTTGTACCTTTAAAAATGGGTATTTTTTGTGAAACATATGTTCCTACCTTAATATAAGCCAATGTTCCTTTGTATAAATGCTCAATTAGATTTACAAATGCATCTGAGAAGTTTGTACACTTCAGTAAGGTAAACAAATAGTCCCAACTAACTGAATCAAATGCTGAACTTATATCAAGACTAATAAGTGTTAAATCTTTCTTTTTCCTATTTGCAAAATCAATTAATGTTAAAATTCTTCTTATATTATCAAAAGTATTTCTATTTACAATGAAGCCTGTCTGATCTATATCTATAATGCCGGGGATGATTGTCTTCAATCTATCAGCAAAAATACTCATAAACATTTTATAATCAACATTAAGTAATGAGATGGGCCGATATGAAGTACATCTAGTTGGATCTTTATTAGGTTTTAAAATTGGCGAAATAAATGTATATTGCCAAGATGGGGGGGGGTTATTAACTCAGTTTGGGCCAAAATAAAAACCTTATGTATTAATGAATATGTACTTTTAGAAAGGATTTTATATATCTCTGGTATAATACCATCATTACCCGGTGCTTTGTTTGATTTAAGCTTATTTATTTGTGTAATAACCTCTGTATATGAAATACTTCTGTCCAATAGTTTAATCTGTTGTTTATTAAGCTTTTTATTCATGTTTGTGGTTATAAACTCCTTTATTTTATCTTTAGGTTCCATGTTAATGTTATTATGGTTAATTTTGTGAAAGTGATTTCTAAATTCATCTAGTATTTCTGGTATACTAGAAACATTCTTCTTTTCCTTAGAAAAAAGATTTCTTTGATATGGTTTTGTTTATTCAACCTTTTTGTTTTATTTTTAAGTCTATGTAAGTATTTGGGGCTTATTGAATAAGACAAAACTTGTATTCTCTAAAGTTATTTTAACTTTATGAGTTAAAATTTATTTGTATTTCTCATTTAGTTTGTTTATTTCTTCAATAACTTTCTTGTCCATAATATTTTCTTTATTATTATGTTTATAAGAGTCTAATTTACTTTGAATATCTAACAATTCCTTATCCCAAGATTTCCTTTTATTATTATACCATCTGATACTTTGTCCATATAGATATGATTTTAAGGCATCCCAAACATAGACAATGGAGACTTCAGGAGTATTATTTATGTCTAAAAATGTTTTACTTCTGAAAGTATATATTCTTTATAGTCTTTTAGTTGAGTTAAGTATGCTGGTATCCTTTTGATCTGAACATTATGAGTATTTTTTATCATGAATTCAAAAACAATTGAATTATGATCAGATATAGGACATGAAATGATTTTGGAATTAATTAAATCTGTTACCATCTGGTTAGAAATAAAGACCCTATCTATTTTTGAATAAGTTTTGTATCTGTTAGAAAAAAGGTGTATGGTAATGATTTTGAATCTATCTGATTATTAATATCATTCAAATGATAAGAATTAGCAAAATCATTTAAATGTTTTGCATTAGATGTAATTCTTCTTTTTCCTATAGTGGTAGTATCACTTTCATGTAGTATACAATTAAAGTCACCAGCTAAAATAATATCTCCTATAGAGAATGATATGATCTTATCAAGATGATGTTTCACTGTATTAATACCAATTCCAGGTATCCAATATACATTAATTAAAGTGTAAGTCTTCCCATTAATTTGTATTGTAACCATACAAAACATTCCTTTGTCATCCTGATAAGACTTAATGGTTTTAGGAATGGGCATACTTTTATTCCATAAAATAGCCACTCCTCTTTTTCTGAGTGTGCTCTGAACTAACCAATACTGTATATTTGTTTGTGGCTAGTTTATCAATATCTTTTTCAAGAGATGGGTTTCTTGCAGGAAGACTAAGTTGGCCTTATGTAAATTAATGTATCTTATTAGGCTTGCCCTTTTACACGGATTATTCATTCCATTAATGTTTAAAGAAATTCCTTTTAAAGATGTCATTTGGCATTTTTAAAACTTAAGAATCTTATGATCAAAATAACAAATAACAACATAAGTAATGTTACATCTCCTCCTTTAGGTGTACCTTTAAATATAGCTGTATTTATTGAATCTCTTATGGGATTTTGTATAGGATTCAATTTTGTTTGTAGTGACAATGAGTGTACAAAATATATTGTGGATGTCAAAACTATATACATATAACAATGAACAAGTGAAAATAATCTAAGGATTAAACCTTGCATCCAGCCTGGAGTTAAAAACTCCAACTTAGAGTAGTATTTACCACTCAAGTTAACCCCCTACCCTAAGCAGCAGTACCTCAGCTACCACCTTATCAATTTAATACTGGTTATATTTAACTTAAATTAACAGCTTTCAATTATCTAGCAAGACAAGACTACACATTTGATAAAACAGCATCATATAAACTAAAATAAACTTTTTTTTTTTTTTTTTTTAAACTATTCATACTACTATATACATCTATGTAATATAATACACTTGTATTCAAATAGCATTCAAATAATCTTGATATTAGGAACCAAGAGGAGAGAGAGAAATAAAAGACGTGAAAGAGGAGAGAGAGTGAAAGAAAGAGAGAGAGAGAGAAAAAAGGAAGGCATATTTACATATTAATTTATTCAAAGTATGTAAAATAAGTTCTAACATTCATTTAAATCAAAAACTTTGGCTAATATGGTTCAGACATTACATATATTAAGATGCATCTATTTTCTGTCATGTAAATGCAGTCAACAGCTTCCAAAAAAAACCTTGAATTGCTTGTATATGAGCATTTTACTCATACTCATTATTGTCAATAGAATAAAATATTATATTTATAGAAATTGTTATAAATCATACTGCATAGTTATGCAAATTCTCAGAAACACTTGCATTATTGTAAAAAAGCCATCTGTATTTTGTATGTCTATACTACTGCTTTAAAATATATCACATTACAATTTCTTCCAGAATAGAGTTATAAAGTTATTTATGCTTGTCAATCAGATGAATTAAATGAGTTATAGTAATGTATATGTTTGGAACATAAGTTTTTAACACAGATTAGTATGCTGCAGTCAAGTAGATTTTCAAAAACAATTGAATAAATGTTTCATTTTCTATGCCTTCTAAAATAAGACATTTACTTACTACAAGAAACTGCATCATTTAAAATCATTATAACTGACATATTTTATGAATTTTAACATAGATATTTAAGTAATTATATAAAATAACTCACATTTAGATGTTAAAGAGTTCATTTTCCTTCACATAGTCGCATTTGCATCAGTTCTACTTCCTGGTAGAGTGTTCTTCCTGAATCTGCGATGTGATATCTGGGTCAAAGGTCAAACTGACTGCTTTCAGCTTCTCTGAGAATTCTGAGAGTTGAAGCTTTTGAAACAACTCGAGGACACTGTTCATGAGGTAGCCCACATCCCAGATTGTCTCCCTTAACATTTTGGCAGGAAACTTGTTAAAAACTAGTGACAAACATTCATTTAGCAGTGTAAATGCATCTAAACATGACAAAACCTTTGCGATGTATTTTACAGGTTATTACAGCCTATATGTAAGTGAAATTAAGCCCAAAGTTATTAATAAGTAATAAAACTCAATATTTATGTCCCAACTCAATTTTTATGCAAATCTTATTTACTGTGTCTATATGATCAAAAGCATTTCTATATATTAATATGGAAAAAAAATAAAGAGAAAGAATAAAGAAAAGAAAAAGAGAGTAGAAAATAAGAGTGTAAAGCAGAAATAAAAAAAATGTAAGAGAAAGCTATAAGATGTACATACAATGGAATATTACTTACTGTTTATATTAATAGAGTTAAAAATAAAACATATTATTTACTATTATTTAGTTCTAATTATTATTAGTTAAAGCATGACAGATTATTTACAAACAAGCATAAGCAGTATAATCAAGAAAGTATAATTAGGAATAGCATTTGAAGAACATATAAACTTTTTACAAGGAATAAATATGTTATTATTCTATTAATCATATTTTCATTACTCTTCTCTCCCTGCCCTCCCCCACCCTTTACCCACTACATAATATAAATAGAATGTCATTGTTTAAACAAAGAAAAGAAGAAAAGGAGAAAAAAAAAAGTATCAAATTACTGACCTTACTTCTCTTTTTCAGAAAGAGAAACAAATTGAATAATAGCTTATTAGTTCCTCAGATATTTTGACTGGTTGTGAAACAAAACATTTCTTTGCACACAGAGAATAACTTTGATTAAATCTTTTTCAGAATATTTGTGGCTTTCTGGAAATGCAGGAACTATATTTAAAAAGATTAATAATGAAGTAAAATGATGAGAGAGAAAAAAGAAAAAAAAAAACATAGAACAAATCATTTGTTTTTTAGTCTCTTCTTCTTCTCTGAAGTCTTCCACGAAGTTTCAGTTGCCAGTCTCTTTAATGAAGGACTAGCTCATTCCATTTCCTCTATTTTATCCAAAATCTTATTTTTTTGATAAACAGTAAAGCAGAGTCTAAGTCATCAAAAATTTTAGGACCATCAGGAAGGAAGATTTTTAGCTTGGCAGGAAACAGAAGGTATGTTTTAAACTGTGCTTTTTTAAGCTCCCTTATTAGTGGCAGAAAAACTTTTCTTTTAGCTATTACCAAGGAAGAATAGTCATTGTCAAAGCACAGTTGTCTCATTAATCTTAACAGGAGCTTTAGCCCAAGCAGATTTAAGAACCATCTCTTTATCAAAAGATGATAGAAATCTAACTATAACTGATCTAGGATAGTTTTTGTTAGAGTTAGTATTAGCTATAGATCTATGTGCTCTTCGATACCAAAAGAGAATGCTTCTGGTAAGTCTAAAGTTTTAGGGAGCCATGTTGTTAAAAAAGAAGTAATATTGTTACCTTCAATATTTTCTGGCATTCCAAAAATCCTAATGTTATTGCGCCTAGATCTATTTTCCAGGTCATCCAGCTTTGTTTGTAAATGTGTATTTTGTTTCAGCAGAAACTCAATGTTCATTTCCTCTTCTTGGATTCTATTTTCCATGTCATTCACAGCTTCTTCTATGCCTGTCATCTGGATCTTCTGTTGTTGCAGGTCTATATGTAACAAGTCTATTTGTTTTGTAGTTTTTCTATGAAGGTATCTATTTTAGTATCCATTTTATCCATCTTAGCAGTAAGTTGCTGGATTATAGTTATCAGAGACTGAAGTTCTTTCTTGATGCGGGAGTCTTGAGAATTTGTCTTACTGGAACTCATTTCAGACTGATAAACTGACAGGAAAATTTCCAAAGTGATTTCTGACAGGAATATTGTTAAAATTTCCTTTCTTTTTTAGACATAGTTCAAGAACTATATAAAACAAACATATTTAGAAAGAAAATTACTTCAAAAATTAATTTTTTAAGTAATTAATTCCTGTCAGTGTAATGAAATTGGTGGAGCTGAAGAAATCTGCTGCTATCCTGTGTTCATCCTTGGCCACGCCCCCAGACAGTGGTATTTAAGAACACAACAGTGACAGGGTGGGGGTGGGGAAAATTTCTGCCTGACTCACAAGTGACAGAGCTGTGGGATCTTTTGAAGTTTTAATATGCAGTTAAAAGCAGAACACAAGCAAAACACAAGGTAAAGAAAACAAATCACAGCACTCAAAATATAAAAAGGCAATAAACTAATACAAAATACAACAAATAAAAAGCAAACCAACCTTTCCCTCACAGCAAAGTGTAGCAGAGTCTGGGTGAGCCTTTCCAATAATTTTGTTATATCAGTAAGCCAAAATACATGCCTATATTTCAATAAGTGTCTGCCTTCCCCGGTGTCCTGTGGTGTATTGGGCCTCCAGAGAAGTCTTTCTTATATACTGCTATCACAGTACATCCTTTGTGAAAGACTGTAACTTCAACCATAACATCCTTTGTATTGTGTCTGGTTGCTTTTGGTGGAATATGTATATAGTACAGCCAGTGTAATTCCTACACTCTGCCAACAACCTCTCACCATTGTACATCTTCCTTGCCTGTCCTTCAGTTATTATTCAGACTTTATTCCTATACTCTCTTTAATTAATGTTCATACCCCTTTCTTTCATTCTCTTCCTTTTTCGTCAAAGAAACCCCCTTTCCATTTTCTGTACATTAATTGTGCAGTACTAGCCTAAATATAGATCAGTATGTTACCCTGTTTTTGCTATCATTTATATTCCACATAATTAAGTTAAATTATCCCATAGTTTGTGTCTTTCGGCTTTTCCTGGTTAGGGGTCGCCACAGCGGAACTCCGGTCCACTAATGATTGGCATTTGATTTTTATGTACCGGCTTGCCAGGCCTGATGCACAACCTTCAACGAAGGTACGCCCATTCACGCATGTCTCCACGCAGAAGATGCCCTAGCTGAGAATCGAACCGGACAGCGTCTTACTGTGAGGTGACAACACTACCGCAGCACCGCCACCGCTGGTTCGAATTATCCCATAGTAAAGATTATATTTCACTATATTTGAATTCATTGTTTTTCTGTTACACATTGGTCCTTAATAGTCTGCTTTTTTTTTTTTTTTGCAGTTTGCTTGCCACTTTATATATTTGTCCTGTAAAATTGTCTCAACTGAGCCTTAATTCTTATAAAACAGTTTCCCCCCTTCCTAAGAAATAAGCAACATATTAGCTGTATGCATATTTTTGTAAAGCCAAAGAACTGACACTGTTCAAACAGCAGCGTAAAGCTTCTTCCAATGTTTAAATTTCAGCTGATTCAAGTCACTGGTCTGTATAGTCCCCTTGCCTGTATTTCATTTTTTAAGCTGTCCCTCAATCCATGCAATCATTGTTACTTAGCCAGCAAATATTTCAGATGCTGTAGCTGTTTTTAAAGGTCAACCCTTGTTCTCCATGCACATTGACTGCACTCTCTTGTAGTCTAGAAAAGCTGTCAAGGATGGAGGACTGCATTCTAAAAACACAGTGACATTCAAGTCTATGCAGACTGAGAACCCTTGACACTACATCCTGATAAATCATCATTGTCACCAAGCTTCCATTTTGTAGATGTGATATCAGGGTGGCACTTCAACAGATGCCACCTCTTTCCTCCTTAGTGAGACATGTCTGTGACTGTATTAGGGGTCTCACACAATCCATCTATCTCTTTGCTGGATGCCCTTGTTTCCTCTTGCCTTCTTCCTGTCTCTTACAAATCTTCTTCAGCAAATCAACTGCTTTCCTACACGTATGCCCGAATCACTGTAATTGGTTCTGTTTGATCAGTTCGTAGAGGTACTTTGGCTTCTGCACAATGTCATCATTCCTTTGTCTCTCCCACAGTGTATATCCTGCCACCGCTCTCAGCCAGTTCATCCCCATCACCACTACTTAAGACAATGAAATTAAGTATTTATTTTCTGAGTAATAATTACTCATAACAGTGGTTCTAAAACATCTTTCAGTATGCATGTTTTTCATTTCAGTTGTATCAAACAGCTTCTTGCATTGAATTAACTTCTGTCATTGATTATTTACAATGGCAATTTGTTTTTGTGAAACTTGCCTACTTTCAGTTAGGATCGTAGGAAGTTACTAGGCTAAGGGCCCTAGGCCCCTTACAAGCCTAGCCATGTTCTGCCCCTTGTTTCCATGATCAGCACTTATTGCCCCTGTCCGAGAGAAAGACAGGTGGAACCCCAGGGTAAAAGATTATTAATTATTAAAGACTAGTAGATTAGTACTAGGCTAAGGGCTGTTGTGGGCTACTTTAAGCTTTGTCCGTTATCCCCTATGAGAATGAAAACTTGCACCTTGTGTTTGTTAGGTAAAGGCCGTAACCATTATGCCATCCTACCACTATTGGAACATGCATTATTAGAACTAACATTATACTTTGTATGTTGCTTTCCATCACATAATATATTAGTTTCCTTTTTACATTTAAATAGGAACCTTCATCAGACAGCATATAGTGACAACAAGATGAAGTGAAGTAATTATTTTCCTCAACGGAAGCTACTGATCTCAGTTTTTTTACATTATGTAATGTATTCATTTTTTTCCATTCATTAATCATTTACTTCTCTCCTCCTCCTTTCCATACAGTCATAGTACCCATGCTTAAAGCAACACTAACACAGTTTACATTTTGAGAAGATTACCTTTTATCATAAAGCATGCAGAATAGGTCCCTTCCATTCATGTTTAAATAAAATGTTGACAAGAGGTTCTCTGGTTTGATTCTCTGCTGGGGTGCCTTCTGTGTGGAGTCTGCATGTCCTCCCTGTGGTCACATGGGTTTCCTCTGCGTGTTCCAGTTTTCTCCCATATTCCAAAGACATTCAGTAGGTGGACTGGACACACTAAATTGCCCATAGGTGCGAGTGAGTTTTACAAATTAATTACAGTGGCAGGGCTAGCCACCTGGCCCATGTAAACCTTGGCTCAAAATGATTGTCACTGCGTGACACCCCGGCCCATGTGCAAATTGGGAAAAGAGGTCACTGATGGATGGATTTAAGACTTGCATTGCTACATTTATATTAATCAGATATATATTTTCTGTCCATTGCTTACTGATTTTAATAGTTTTATATAAATATTTTTATCTGGTGGGTCCTTATTTAGTGTTGTCAGTGCATTGTTTTTGTTTTATTCTGGAGGATTCTGCTTTTTTGAAAACTGCTTCGTCTCCTTTGTTTTATCCGTCATTTTTTTTTGGAAAAAACTCCAGATTTTTACCTCATATTTTTTGTCTATTCCTCATTAACGTTTGTGGTTTTCTGGTAAATCACTGAGGATTGAGGTCACTAAATAATAGTATACATTTGAGTGTCAGACCTCCTGTCTTTTAGAAATTGCATGCTAACACAAATGCTGGTATTCTAGCAAGTTTCCTCATTATAAGAGCAATATTGAAAATCTGTCCCTATTTTTGGACTTTTTTCCGGATTTTGTGTGCTAAGAGGTAGAAAAGTATGCATTGCAAGAAGTCTCTCTTTCTCTTGTCTCGAAGTATCCATAGTTTGCTTCTCTGTACCTGTTGACTGGTTACTTGTGCTCTCACCATCTTTTCTGCTTCCATCTGCTGTTTCCTCGCTGCTATTTTATTTGTGCTTGTCAAGAGTCTGTGTAAGTTTTTAATCTACGTGAATAGAAGACTAAGTCTGCAGGATACAATAACTTGAAGCTTCATTTCTCTGCAGTGTCTTATGAAAGGAAGTAAAGTACTTCTGATTGGTTGTGTCTGTGGTGAAGAGTCCTTATCCATATAATTCCTTGTGTTTCCAACCTTTAATATTCTTTCTGTTTTGTGGAGGAGGGAACAATTTCCTTCTTTAGCAGATATATCTGCAGTTTAATCAGCATAGGTCTCTGCTGCTTTCTCAGCCTCAGACTGGGAATATTTACTGTGTGCGCTCTTTCTATTTTAACATCATCATTAGAAAGTCCAGTCCACAATGCAGAATCATTTTCTCATAACATTTTCATAGACCTTCTTGTCAGTTTGTTCTGCCCTGATGTAAACCTCAAACTGTCTCTTTATGATCTGTCCCCAAGGTCTTCTAGATTCTGTGCCATTGGTTCATACTTTAATCACTGTTCCACCATTTTACTTTCATTTCCTTTTCAGTAATTTGCATATCAGCTGTTTCGTCTGAATGCCTAGTTACAATATCTATTTCCTGCTGCTTTCTGTTACTTGTCCCTGTATATTCCAACAGTGATCCACTTGTCCTGAAAACATCAGAGTGACTGTGATCAATCTTTGTTTGGGTGACTGAAGGGTTTTGTTCTTCAGTTGCCTTTACCTTTTGCTTTTCCCAGCTCTTCACTACTGTCACCCCCCACACACACACACACACACACACACACACACACACACACACATTGCATTCACTGTCCTCCTGAGTTTTTCAGAGATGCTTTCCCTTTTTCTTAACTTTTTCATGTTCCTTAATGACCTTCTGGATGTCATTGACCCTTTTGGGACCAGTTACTGTTAATAGTTAACAGTAGTTTGCAGGCTTTGGCTGTTTTGAACTATTCACTGCCTAGAACTCGTACTTTTTACATTACTGCTGGTATGTTGAAACTCACCATTTTTTGTGTAGTTCTGCCATTCTTCTTTGTCATATGTGATATATCCAAGAAAAACTGAGTGACATTCAAGTTCTGCAGACCCAAGGCAGGTTAATTGCATGTAAAGTTTTAATTCATATTTGACACAAAAGAGCCTAATGGAAAGATGATATACATCATATCTGTCCTGACTGGAAGCTCAAGAAGCTTGGTACGTACCTTGTAAGTCTAGTAAGGGGTGGAGTTCAGAAAAATTTGGTACACAGTGATGGATATCTAGACTTAATAATAACTCAGCCAAAGTATACAGAGACACATTTTGGTTGTATTTGAAACCTGTTTTTCTCTTTAAACATTATTTCATTACCTGTATAACCATCCTGAACTAGTAGTTAGCACTACTATTTTTTTAAGTTATGTTTGTGGAATGACCTTTATGTTATTAAGCAATGTATTTTATTCAGTGTTTCACATCCTTTCCTTAAATTAAACTGATCACACAGTGCAATTTGCTGAAAAAAAGGAAAAGTCTTGGGAACTGCACACACGTTACAAATATGTCAGACTTGTGAAAAGTTAAAGGGAAAGAGAATTAAGTATATGAGTGGGCAAAGTGTTTGGTACAAGGGGCTTTACACTGTGCTGTACTATCCTTCTTTATCTCCCTGGTGCCACTTGTCAAGCAGCTTCCATTTATGCAAATGTCTGTGCCCAGGGAAGGTGAGCAAACTGTGAAGATTCTTCCTTCAGATCCTTTAAGGAGCTGTTTCAGGCCTTGTGTCATGGCTGTTTTGCTTTCATTTCTTGGTAACACACAGGGCAGTTAAACTCAAAGCTGCTAGCTCCATATCACAAAGGTAGTCATTCTCAAAATAACCAGTTAGTAGAGTGGCTGTAGGCTGATGTACCTTTGAAAAAGAAGCAAAAAACAAAACATATATCCTGTTCTCCTAAGGATCCTTAGTGTGAGTGGCAGAATTTTCACAGTTTCACATGAGTTATTGTACGCATGGCCTGAAGCCCCCTAGGAAGTTTTTGTTCCTCCCCCTCTGTCTTCTCCTCCTCTTAAGAGGCCTAGGGAGCAGGACTCTTCTGACAAGGGCTTGGACTCTGGAGAAGAGTCTTTGGCTTATTCCTCTCAGATTCCTTCTCCATTAGAGTATGGTTCTGAGTAGGAGGATGCCATTAGTCTAGATTCTCCCTTTGAAGAACTTTCTTTTGGGATTCTGTATCTTGTGTGATGGAATTTTTTAAATTTGACTGTACCCAGGTTTCTGATGTTCAGAAGAGGTGTTATGAATTTTTCCAGATGGAGTCTCCTAAGCCATCTGCTGTCCATCTTGTCCTTGCTGCCTTGTTGGACACTTTTTCAGGAGCTGCTCAGGCTCCTGATTCTCAGCCCCCAGCCCCTAAAAAACCTGATGGGTCTTAGTGCCTGATGATTGTAAGTTTCTTTACAAATGTCCTTCTGCTTACCCCTCTGTTGTTTCTGTTTCTTTTTATTCTTGATTTGTTTCTGTTTCTTCAGTCAAACATTCCAAACTGTTGCTTTCCATTAAATTATTGTCTTCTGACAAAGACAGTAGGGTTGTGGAAAGGTTGGGCAGAACTGTGTACACTGCTGCTCCTTTGGCCTTTTGGGGCTATTAACTGCCATACCTATATAACCAGGTATGTTTTAGTTCTCTGTCAGGTTTATCAGGTTATTTCAGGCCTTTCAGACTCCGGGGAAGGCTTTGGCCATCTCTTTGTTAGGCTCCTTTTCTTTAGTGGCCCATTATTCTATTAAATGTAGTTATGATGCAGTTGATGCTTCCTGTAGAGCTGCTGCTGCCTTTGGTTCTGTGTTAAGTCATTATTCGTGGCTTCACCTCCAACCATTAGCCCTGATTATGTCAAGGCTAATTTGATGGATACTCCTGTTGACAATAAAAATCTGTTTGGCAATGTAGCTGTTCAGCTTTTAAGCCCCTCCAGGAGGAAGGTAAGGCCTTGCTGGAACTGAAACATTTTTATTTCCCCTGTTCCCAAATATCAGAGAAATTATCCTTCCAAGCCTGCCTTTGTACATAGTCTCTCTCTTCTCCCAAAGTTAAAAAGGGCTCTAGAAGGCTCCTACTGCTACGTCTACTCAGACTCTTGCTACTCAGAAGCTTCCTTTTCTTGACAAACCAGGTTCTGTCTGACTAGCTTTTTCCTCTACATCCTAAGTCCGGTTCCTTTATCTCTTTGTCTTTCCCTGCCTGTTCACAATTGGTTAAAGATCACTCAGGATTCTTGGGTTCTGTCCATCATTCGACAGGGGTATTACATGGTGTGGAAATCTGTTCCTCCTTTTTTGGGCATTCTTCAACCTCCTCAGGAAGAGCTGCTTTTTTTCCCAGATGTATTTCAGAGCCTTTTGCCTCAAGGCATCAGCCAAGTAGTTTCTGCTCCTCAAAAGGGAAAGGGATTTTATTCCAGAGTATTTCTGCTTCCCAGGAAAGAAGGTGCCTGCAGGGCCATTTTGGATCTTTCAGAAAGGTGTTGAGCTGAGAAAGTTCCTTCCTTTTAAATGCTGTTTCTTCAGACCCTGTTTCCTCTTCATGTACCTCGGGCTTTCCAATGTGTCTGGATCTCAAGGATGCCTTTCCTCATGTCCCTATTCATCCCCATTTCAGGAAATGTTTGCATTTCTCTGTTTCTTCCTTGCATTTTCAGTTCTCTGCTTTGCATTTTGGTCTCTGTACTGCCCCAAGGATCTTCACCAAATGGCTTGCTCTATGATTGCCTTTTGCAGGATCAGGGAGATGTAGATGTTTTCCTTATCAAGGTGACCTGCTCATTCAGACCTCCTCTCCATAGACCCTATATCAGCACTTCCACTATATTCTGTGCTTCTTACAATGTCTAGGATTTACAGTAAATTTCTAGAAATCCTTCTTTATTCCTTCTCAGTGTCATGTTTTTTTTTTTTTTTTTCCAGGTGCAGGCTCCAGACCATTCCTATGCTGGCATCCTTGCTGCCTCACAAAGCTTTGAGTCTAATTGTCTTTGTTCAGTCTCTTCTTCCTCAGGTCTTAGTTATGGCCAGGGAATTTCTAAGGGTTCTGGGATACATGGCTTCCATCATTCCTATGCTTCCTCTAGCTAGGCTGCATATGAGAAAACTAGTGTTCCCTAAAGTCAGTATGGCTTCAGTAGTCCCATCCTTTGGACTTTATAGTCTCTTTTTCCATGCCTCAAGCTAGAGCTTCGGTGGTGAATTCATTAATTGTCTATCAACCCAGGGCTTCCTTTTCAGCCCTGAGTCCTCTCTCAGGAACTTTTTTTAGATGCATCAGACACTGGGGGGGGGGGTCTTCTTTCAGTCCTCTAAAGGTTCAGGGCCTTTGGTCCCTTCATCAAAGGTTGGACAGTATCAACATCAAGGAGATGAGAACTCTCCTCCTTGCTTTACAGGCCTTCCATACTCTGTTCCTTCCAGGGTCTGCCAGAATGTTTACAGACAATACCACAGTGGTATGGTACATCAGCAAGCAAGGGGAGGACAAGGTCTTGCCTCCTGTGCAGACTGGTTCTTCAGGTTTGGGATTTGGCTGTCAAGTATCAGGTGGCTCTTCAGGCTGATATATTCTTCAGAACAGAATCTTGTGGCAGACTGAGCAGGTTCATAACACAGGCACACAAGTGGATGCTTTATAGAGAGATGTGTGTCTGGACATTGTCCATAAGTGTGGTACTCCTCAGGTAGATCTTTTTGCCTCCCCTCTGAACAGTCAGCTTCCTGCCTTTTGCATTAGAGTCCCATGTCCTGTGGCATGGAAGGTGGACACCCTCTCTTTTTATTGGAAGGAGATGTTTCTTTGACTTCCCTCCCCTTCTTCTCATACCAAGAGTTTTCTTCAAGATAGAATAGGGCTCTCCCAAAATCTTGTTGGTGCCTCCCTTTTGGCCTGACAGCATTGGTTCCTCCTCTTCTTCTGCACCTAGCCAAGGGCAATTACTACAAGTTACCTCACAGGGTGGACCTACTGACACAAGACAAAGGGTCTCTCTTCCATCCTCACTTGTCCACCCTTCTCCTGACACTGTGGGTGATAGGGTTTTGACCTGTTTTAGGCATGTTTTTCTGAGGACATGTATTGGGTTCTGCAAGAGGCTAGGAAATCTTAATTATCCAAATGGAAGAGATTTTCTTTCTGGTGTCTTGAACATAACCAGGATCCACTTTCTGTGGATGTTCCTTTGGTTCTCCCTTATTTGTGTGAATTGCTCCATGCTGGGTTGACATACTCTTCAGTTAAAGCTCACCTTTTAGCTGTTTCTGCTTGGCTGCCTTTGCCTCCTCCTTTGGCTTCTGGGTTTGAGGTCAAACAATTTATTAAAGACGTCCCTCATATTAGGCCTCACAGGAAGCCTGTTCCTCCTTCCTGGAACCTTAATTTTGTTCTTGAAAAATTTACTCTGGCTCCTTTTGAGCCAGCAGCTATAGCTTCCCTATAACATTGTGCCTGGAAGACTGGTGATCTTTTGGCCCTTACTTCAGCTAGAAGGGTATCTAAGCTTCAGGCCCTTATGACTGTCTCTCTTTTTTTAGTTTTTTATAGGGACATGGTGCTCTTCATAATATTCCTTCTTTTATGCCCAAGGTGGTTAATGAGTCATCTTAATCAATCTGTTCATTTGCCCACTTTTTTCCTTTCTCCACAGTCTGCTAGTGAGAAGGTTCTTCACACCTTGGATTTGCAAAGACAACTTGGATGTTATTTAGATAAAACTAAAGCCATTCATAAATCTCAGCAACATTTTGTTTCCTTTCATCCTAGGTCTCTAGGGTTTGGCTGTTTTCAAGTAAACAATTTCTTCCTGGATGTCTGATTCCGTTTCATTGTGTTACTCTCTTCATGGGAAAAGCCTTTCTTCTTCTTCTGTAAATGCTCATCTACCAGGGCTGTTGCTTCCACTGATGCTTTTTTTCAAGGGATTGGATATACCAATTCCATACTTGGGGCAGCTACTTGGACTTCTATACATACTTTTATTAAACATTACAAACTGGATGTGGTTTCCAGGGCTAGAACCAGATTTGCCAAGGCTATCCTGCATGACTTTCTTGAGGGCTCTGCTGGGCCTTCCTCCTTCCGTGTTTCCTCTTGTGCTTTTGTACTGTTCCTTGATTAAGGAATACTGCAACAGTGATATGCAAGGACATACTACAGTTGTGTAAAATCTTAACAGTAGATATCCTTCCTGTCACTTTTGCAGTATTCACTCCCTCCCTCCTCCCCCTTTTCTTTACTGCTTTTTGTTTTTCCCTTCTGATTGTACATGTTCTCCATTGCTCTAAAGACTGTTGTTCATCCTGGGGCTGTTTGATCCTGAGGTAATTATGTCCGTATGTCACCTTTATGCCATACACTGTGAGAGGGAGTATGTGTGATGTACAATGTCTTTAAAGGAGCACTACGGGAAACATTTTGAAAAAGATATATTTTTTAACTTTTCCTAAAGTTTGGCTCATTGCAAACCCAGTGGCGGCTGGTGACTTCAAATCATAGGGGGGCTGCAGGAGACAGCTGGATGGGTGTGGCCAACAAGACGGGGTGTGGCCAGACGGGGTGTGGCCAGACGGGGTGTGGCCAACAAGACGGGGTGTGGCCAAGATGGGTGTGGCTAACAAGACGGGGTGCAATGGGATCAATGCTTCACATACTTATTTACATGAAATAAATGCTCAGTCAGTATGGCACATGCTGAATAGTCTACACAGCACACATTGTTATACACACATTGGTTTGAACACTTACCTCTGCTGTATACTGCAAACAGTAGTTCATACTCACGTTTCTGCACCTGAGAAGCTGTCGTGCACCTTAGAAGCTGTGGTCTGGAACACACATCAGGTCATACTGGATTTCTCCCAACTCCCTTTTCATGGAGGCTCAAAAGGGACAGTTTTAAGTTTCCCAAAGCAAATAATATTCACATGACCCCCAGCTGGTTCCAAATAGGTGCTTGCAGTCTTGTTCCAGTTAGGGTTTGCCACATCAGATCTGTTTCCATTGGTTCCTGTCCTCTGCATCTTGCTCTGTCACCACATCACTTCCTCTACCACATCCATAAATCTAATTACAAGTCCTTCCTCTTTTCTTCCCTGGCAGCTCCATCCTTAGCATCCTTCTCCCAATATACCTAGTAGCATCCCTCAGCACATGTCCAAATCACATAACCTTTGGGCATGCCTTCCCCTTCTTCTAGAGCCAACAGTAGCCTCCCCCAATTTCTGCCTTCCCCCTCTTCTAGAGCCAACAGTAGCCTCCCCCCAATTTCTGCCAGCACCCTTTTGGTAAAGGGTAGTACTGGTGGTGGTGATGGTTAACTTGGGCCTCGACCAATCCTGTATCAAAATCTGTATTGTCCCACAAAATTTTGTCAGGAGGTTATATGTGGCGATGCCCAGACTTCCTGACATAACCCTCCCCATTTATCCGGGCTTGGGACCGGCACGAAGAAATGCACTAGCTTGTGCATCCCCAGTGGCTGGGTTACATAAGTGCTTGTAGTACTAGTATAGTACCAAATAAGTGCCTCGTGTTCTTCTGTATGGTGTTCCGTTACTTATAGATAAAGTCCATTCGTCTCTCTTTATTTTGTGCAAAATAATCAATCACTCTGTGGTTGAAGTTGGGTATACTCCGCATTAACTCCTTTCCTATGGAAAGCATAGCCAAAGCATTCAATCTGTCTTGCCCCATTGTAGAACGAAGAAATGTTTTAATCCTTTTCAGTGTTGAGAAACACCTTTCTGCCTCAGCAGTTGACATTGGTGTGGTGGCTATAATTAACAACAGTTTGTAAGTCTGTGAAAACACATGGGTTAAGGAGTTGTCCAACAAGAATTGTAACATCTTGACTGCACTGCCAGCTGCTTTAAAGTCTTCACGTTGATACACCACTCCAAGTTCTGTTCTAAGTGGTCCCCTCATCAGGAATGGATAGCTGTCCATTGTTCCTGTGAACAGATTTTCTGGAAACTCTCTTATGTATGTTGAAAACTTTCCAGGCAGAAGTAACTGAGAAGCTTGAAGATGGCCAGTTTGTTGAAATCGTGATGTTGCCTGGAACCTTATGACATCACACACTTCCTTTGCAGCAATTGATAAGGTCTCATGCAGTGGTTGGGAAGCAGATGGCCCTCGCTCACGCTTTTGACTGGATGTTCTCTGTATGTAGGTACTGTTCTGCAATACCATCGATACCCGATCTGACACGGTCAATTGCATCCAAAATGTATGTACATCCTTTTCAACAGCAGTTGCATCTGTGGTACGACACTGAAGTTGCCTGTACAGAATATCAACATGGGGCATTATACAATGGAAGACAGCAAGCCAAAATTTAAATTGGTCATTTTCAAGTGATTGCAGTAGCCCATTTGCTTCCAGTACAGTTGCTGCACCAGATGTAGGATTCCTGCACAAATAATCAAAGCACTCTTCCAGCGACTCCAAGTTCTCGTACACTGCATTTACAGTACGGATGTTAAAATTCCACCGTGTTCCTGACACTCTTGGCATGCGTCGTGATACAATATTATCCAGAGCAGCTTGTCTTTGAGCTGAACGACTGAAAAAGGCTGGAATTCCACGAAGTGTGGAAAAAATATCCTTGCTTCAGTGTTCTGTTGTGCGGCTCTTTGCATTACCAGATTAAGTTGGTGGGTAGCAGTGTACATAGTAGGCATATTTAAACTTTTCTCTTATGATGGCCTGGACCCCATGCTGAATACCACTCATAACCGATGCACCATCATAACTCTGAGCAATCACTTTTTCATGCTGGTCTCCCACTACTTCCTTCAACTGTTGTTCTATCACAACAGCAATATGTTGTGCTGTCTGTCCAAGTGGTGTAAAGTATCCCCAAAAACGTTCCACCACCTGTCCATTGACAATGTAACGGAACACAATAGCTATTTGCCACGTCGCAGCAAAATCAGTGGTTTCATCTGCAATTACCGCTATAAATTTTGCAGTACGAATCTTTTTTTATTTCTTCTCTGCATACTGTTAACATGCAGTCCAGGAGTTCATTTTGAATAGTTTTGATGTTCCTTTGAAAACAGTTGAAGCTGTCATGTGGTCTGACAACTTCTTATCAAACTGGCTGACTAATTCTACTATTGCCCGGAAGTTTCCTGGATTCCTTGACTCTTCAGACTCATCATGACCTCTGTAAGCTAGTTCTTGTGCACCACACGTCTTCATGCATTCTATTAAAATAGACAGAACATGACGGTTGTCATCCACTTTCTTGTTGTGTCTTTCTACTGATAACTGGTATCCACTACTTAACTGAGACCTGATATCCACAGTTCCCAACACTGCTAGACTCATTTCGTTGTCTAGATGTTTAGCAGACACTTCATGCCTTCTGGACTTTTCTTCCAGTCTCTTCAGGTCATCCATACCCTTTGATGTCCAGGCTTCCTCTCCACCAAGTAACAAACATGGGAAGCAGTACAAGCTGTTTGTTTCCTCACAACCACAGGTCCAGGTGTGTTTGTCATACACTGACCTGTTGAAGCTGCGTGTGTATGTTCTTGACCTACTTGTACCTGCAGACTCTATCTTCAAATCAGGTGTGGGTCTTCCAGTCCTCTTGATTCTTAACTTCTCATTAAGAGTCAACTCTTTAAAATTAATAGACTTCAGATAGGCCACTGTAACGCTCTGTTCACTCATTCTGGTTAATGTAGTCGAGCTGTTGCAACTCTGAAATGAAGACATTGCAGAAATGATTTAAGTGCCACTGTTGTATACATGTAATGATTTACAGCTTCAGAAACAGCACTCATTTCATTGACATTCATTGACAGTGCCACAGCCATGATCTACCAACTATCTGGCTTGGCCTTGCCAGGATTAAAGACTATTAATGCATTTGTGATGCACACACTGTCACAGCTTACATTGTCTTTGCAGGACTAACAGGGCAGTCATTCCATTGCCTCCACTATACTTTCTGCTTTGATCCTTCCAGCATTAAAATATATCTGCTGCACAGAGACTGTAGTCCCACAGCCTGTATGCATATTGCTTACTCCCTCATTGCAAAGCCAGAATTACAACACTAAATGGTTATTTCATTCCAACACTGGCGTCTGGCGACAAGAAAGTCCCCCATCCCAACAGCCTACCAAAAATACCTGGCTCAAAAACCTCTGAAATCAGAAAGCAAAAAACAGTAATGAACTGCAAATGGCTGCATTAATTTAGTCCATTGCACAGAAATGGTAGTTACAGGGTTTCCCCAACAGCAGACTTTACCCAAACAGTCATCTTGCAAGGCCATAACGGACAGTAAACAAGGGCAGTCACCTCAATGAATTCACAAACACCCCCCCCACACCTCCCATTACCAAGTAGCTGCTTTTTACTGGTCAGGATTAAAGTAAAAATACTAACAACTGCATTGCATACTTTCATTTTGCTGACAGACTCACTATCACAGCTTGTGTGCATCAGCCAAGTATACATTTAATTTTAAAATTTACTTACCAGACTTTCTACAATAAAACATGGTTTAACAAAAATTCCTTGACAGCTACTACGATCACCCACCACATACATACAAACCACTCAGATTTTAGAGCTTCAGCTTCTGGTCGATCTTATTTGAGCGAAATCGACATTACTGTTGAAAATGTAGACAGAACTGCAGCTATTCACACAAGCATTGCCCCCAGCCCAACTCCCTACCCAGAGAAACTGCTTTCAGCCTACAATGTTTAAGCGAAATAAATCACCACCATTTCTTTCACATCACAATAGCCAAGAACTTGCACGTAATCTTACTTTATTTGCAATAGCCAAGAACTTGCACATAATCTTACTTTATTTGCTGGTGTGTCTGTAAACTACAGGCCATTTCATTTCAGAGACCCCCCCCCAGGCTATTTCTGACAAAAATGATCTAAAATGCCCCAACCACCCAAAAGAAAGACTACAAAAAATGGCCAAAAATGATCATACTATATTATGTTATGTAACCACCATAGTCATGTACAAGCTTCACATGCAGTTGTTTCCTTATTGGTATGCACAATATCTTAATTTTATTTTCCAGAAAAGGAGGATGCATACAGAGTACCAGTCCCAGATCAATACACATTTCCATTTCACATGTACTGATTCTGAAGTATTCAAGTACCACATATACCGATTTAAAACACAAGGCATGTGTAGTACACTGCCTGCTTATTTTTAGATTATTCTAATGCAAGCATTCTACCCTAATTATGTTTTTCATTTTCTTACAATTATAGCTACTCAGACAATATAGAAGTGCAGTAGTAGTGCTAATGACCCACCCCCTAAAAATAATTTACACTCAACATCTTGTTCTGGGAAAATGTTAAGAGTAAAACAAAGAAAAATATAACACTACAGTGCAAGTTTAAGAGGGAAGCACATCAGCTAACTTAAGATAAGTGTGTCACTGGACTGCTTGCTGTTGCCAAGTTAACCACTGAATAGGATCACAAGTACACTAAAACAAACACATGAAACATTAATCCTCAGGGCCTCAGGGCAGGGTAAACACCTGGACTGCCATAAACCCATAAAAGTCAGCATTTTCTGCATGTTGTAACTACCAATCTATTCAGCCTGTAGACACTCGGTCTCCAACTTCATTTGAGAGTGTGAAAATTTTATAACTTAAAGCCATTTACTATGTGCTGCTATTTTTGGGGAGGGAATAGAATTCCTAGCCTTCTGATCTTCCAGAATCTAATAAGGGTTATTCTGCTCTTAAGTTAAGAGTCTCTCCACACTGTATAATTACTTATCTCTTGTGTATAATTAATCTGCATCCTTTCTGTAAAGTTGGTGCAATCTGAAGTGGGTCTTGGGGGAGGGCCAAATGAATGTTTAACTACCTCAGACAGTATTGTTTTGCCAGGTGTAGCCTGAAGCCAGTATGATTCACTGGAGTGTATTAATCCATTGCATTAGTCAATCATTAAAATTTGTTCATTTCCAAGACATTAGACTGCAAAGTGTGTAAACATTTATTCTTACAGGAAAAAGTACATTTGCTAGCATTCTTTCACTATGCTCAAAACCACAAAAGCTGGTATTTTAAATACACTTCTTCCCTGTTTGCCAACAAGCTATCACTATGAGAGTCCAATCAAAACAAAATGAAGTGGTAAAGAAAACTATTTCAATGCCTTGGCTACATGACAGCTTGCTTAATATCTGGATGGGAAGCAAAGTCCCCCATCCCAACAGCCTACCAAAAGTACCTGGCTCAAAAACCTCTGAAATCAGAAAGCAAAAAAACATTAATTTAGTCCATTGCACAGAAATGGTAGTTACAGGGTTTCCCAACAGCAGACTTTACCCAAACAGTCATCTTGCAAAGCCATAACGGACAGTAAACAAGGGCAGTCACCTCAATGAATTCACAAACACCCCCCCCCCTCCCATTACCAAGTAGCTGCTTTTACTGGTCAGGATTAAAGTACAAATACTAACAACTGCATTGCATACTTTCATTTTGCTGACAGACTCACTATCACAGCTTGTGTGCATCAGCCAAGTATACATTTAATTTTAAAATTAATTTTACTTACTAGACTTTCTACAATAAAACATGGTTTAACAAAAATTCCTTGACAGCCCCCCCCCCCCACCACATACATACAAACCACTCAGATTTTAGAGCTTCTGGTCGATCTTATTTGAGCAAAATCGACATTACTGTTGAAAATGTAGACAGAACTGCAGCTATTCACACAAGCATTGCCCCCAGCCCAACTCCCTACCCAGAGAAACTGCTTTCAGCCTACAATATTTAAGCGAAATAAACCACCACCATGGTTGCATTTCTTTCACATCACAATAGCCAAGAACTTGCACATAATCTTACTTTATTTGCAATAGCCAAGAACTTGCACATAATCTTACTTTATTTGCTGGTGTGTCTGTAAACTACAGGCCATTTCATTTCAGAGACCCCCCCCAGGCTATTTCTGACAAAAATGATCTAAAATGCCCCAACCACCCGAAAGAAAGACTACAAAAAATGGCCAAAAATGATCATACTATATTATGTTATGTAACCACCATAGTCATGTACAAGCTTCACATGCAGTTGTTTCCTTATTGGTATGCACAATATCTTAATTTTATTTTCCAGAAAAGGAGGATGCATACAGAGTACCAGTCCCAGATCAATACACATTTCCATTTCACATGTACTGATTCTGAAGTATTCAAGTACCACATATACCGATTTAAAACACAAGGCATGTGTAGTACACTGCCTGCTTATTTTTAGATTCTAATGCAAGCATTCTACCCTAATTATGTTTTTCATTTTCTTACAATTATAGCTACTCTCAGACAATATAGAAGTGCAGTAGTAGTGCTAATGACCCACCCCCTAAAAATAATTTACACTCAACATCTTGTTCTGGGAAAATGTTAAGAGTAAAACAAAGAAAAATATAACACTACAGTGCAAGTTTGTTAAGAGGGAAGCACATCAGCTAACTTAAGATAAGTGTGTCACTGGACTGCTTGCTGTTGCCAAGTTAACCACTGAATAGGATCACAAGTACACTAAAACAAACACATGAAACATTAATCCTCAGGGCAGGGTAAACACCTGGACTGCCATAAACCCATAAAAGTCAGCAGTTTCTGCATGTTGTAACTACCAATCTATTCAGCCTGTAGACACTCGGTCTCCAGCTTCATTTAAGAGTGTGAAATTTTTATAACTTAAAGCCATTTACTATGTGCTGCTATTTTTGGGGAGGGAATAGAATTCCTAGCCTTCTGATCTTCCAGAATCTAATAAGGGTTATTCTGCTCTTAAGTTAAAAGAGTCTCTCCACACTGTATAATTACTTATCTCTTGTGTATAATTAATCTGCATCCTTTCTGTAAAGTTGGTGCAATCTGAAGTGGGTCTTGGGAGAGGGCCAAATGAATGTTTAACTACCTCAGACAGTATTGTTTTGCCAGGTGTAGCCTGAAGCCAGTATGATTCACTGGAGTGTATTAATCCATTGCATTAGTTAATCATTAAAATTTGTTCATTTTAAGACATTAGCTTAAAATACTTTCAAAATAATATATATATTATATATATGCAAGTTACCTGGCATTAAGCTACTTTAGGTGTAGAAACCAAGACTGCGAAGTGTGTAAACATTTATTCTTACAGGAAAAAGTACATTTGCTAGCATTCTTTCACTATGCTCAAAACCACAAAAGCTGGTATTTTAAAATACACTGCTTCCCTGTTTGCCAACAAGCTATCACTATGAGAGTCCAATCAAAACAAAAATGAAGTGGTAAAGAAAACAATATTTCAATGCCTTGGCTACATGACAGCTTGCTTAATATCTAGATGGGAAACAAAGGCTGTGAAGAATCAAAAACATAAATTACTTAAATACATTACTGGAGTGGAATGCCAGTCAAAATAAAGTATATAAAAAAGACAAGCAGCCAACAAAATGCATTTTCTGAATACACAAAAAACAGTATAAAAATGACAGAAAACCAGAACATTCTGCAAAAGGACAGATTAAAAGCCATGACTGTTAACTGCATTTTCTACATATACTAATATATCAGAGAGTTGGGCAGTAACAGTCCATACCGGTGTTTCTCAAACTTTTCTGATCGTGGCCCACTTGAATAGTAAAGCATATAACTCAGTGGCCAACAAGCCTCTTCCATAAGCCACATGACATCACATATCCAGGTATACACAAGCACCAAAATGAAACATTTCCCAAACACTGACACAGTAATGAATAATTTTCCCCAGTAACCTGTTCATTAGTTTGAATTGTGTATGCACAAGCACTGAAATGACACAAATTATTTTGCTCAGTGGTTGCTTCAGCTGTCTGACCATGTATGCACAAGCACTTCCCTGATACACGAATGAATTTCCCCAAGCAAAATCTTCATTACTATGTCCAGGTATACACAAGCACCAAAATTAAACACTTCAAATAGTAACAGTAATTTTCCCCAAGTAACCATTCATTAGTTTGTACTCTGTATGCACAAGCACTAAAGTGACACAATACATTATTTTGCACAGTTTTCACTTCAGCAGTCTGACCATGTAAGCACAAGCACTTCCCTGATACAAATTCCCTACGCAAAATATTCATTACTATGTCCAGGCAGGTATACACAAGCAAGCACTGAAATGAAACATTTCCCTAAAAGAAAAAAGACCCCTTCAGTAAAATGTCCATAGCCCAGAAAGATGAATGCTGTGCTTCTTAGTCCCAAGAAACTGTGGAAAGCCCCACTAAGATGGCTGTATCTTGCAGTAGTAAACATATTCAGTGCAAGTAAGCTTAACTATTGCTGTAATTTGCTTAACAGTAAATGACAGGCATTCTCATGCCTGATAAGTGCTTTCTGACTGCACCAACATTCTGAGATCGGAGGGAGGTTTTCAAATGAGGCTGGATTCTAACTAGACACAAATGCAGAAATTGATGAATATAGCAGTTGTGATAATCCAGATTTCCAGTAGGAGTGATTTTATTATTCTGCTATTCATCTATTAAGCACCCAGGTTCAGACATCCCATTTGCAAAACCATCAGCTGCACATGAATTAATTTAGTAATTATGATCCCTGTACATACATATGTTTCTAATCATAACAATTCTGCATAAAACATTAGCTTCTGATACTTTGCATATAGGTTACTGAGCTCAGACAGACACAAGTGATGTCTTTAAAGATGTTAGAAATTCATGGTAATAAAAATGTATAGTAATGCAAGATATTGAGAAGAGTGGGGATACACAGCTAGCATAGTCTGATAGCAAGCAAACACACACAATAGTTTTAGTGTCTTGTCAACTAAAGTGTCCATAGGAATGTCAATATTTTAAGTAGTAATCTGTGTGTGTATAGTGTTTGTAAATAAAATGCCATTGTCAAAACATTTTCTTTTAGAGTGGATAAGGTAAATACAAATCTTGCTTTAAGGAAAACAGAAGTCTTGGTGTTTCATGTAGAAAGATTTCTGCTAGACTACTGTTAAAAAAATATCAATTATTCAGACACTGTGTATAAAATGAGGGTACTACTAATACTATGATGACTGCAAACTGGGCGCCATAGTCGAAAACACATCTGACACAGATATCCTTCAGAAGAGCCTCACAGAAACGGATAACTGGTGCCAGAGCCATGGCCTAAAGTTAAATGCCAAGAAATGCATAGTCATACCCTTCGGGAAAAACAAGGTTACCCCTAGCTACCATATAGGTGGCAATCCACTGAGCACAGAAGAAGTCATCAGGGATCTGGGGACCCAGGTTGACAGTAGCCTTCGCTTGACACTCATGTTGCTAAAGTAGTTAGGAAAACCTTCTACATTGCCCACTTGATCATGAAGGGATTCACATCTAGATCAAGGGAGGTCATCGCCCCATGTACTCATCACTCATTAGACCTATGATTGAGTACAATGCCCCATTCGAATGTATCTGACCAGACACCTGCAGCAGCTGGAAAGGCCCCAAAAGTTTCTCACCAAAAGGATAAAGGGCCTCAAAAATATGTCTTATGCTGCCCGACTGAAAGAACTCCAGCTCTATTCAGTCTCATACCGCTTGCTCAGAGGTGACCTGTGCCTGACATATAAGGCCATGTCAAACCCTGATTTGATGAATATGCTTCACCTCAAAAAATCTAGATCCCTCAGAACCACAAGGGCGGGAGACTTAAACCTTGACACGGTTATTAAAAGAACATGCTGGAGGGACAGATTCATCACCCAGAGACTCCCTATGCTGTGGAACAAAATCCCGGTACATGTGAGGCAGAGCACCTCGCTGGCCTTGTTCAAGAGGAATCTTGACCAATGGATGGGGGATCGCAGATATACCCCAGGGATTACTTCAGTGTCACTGCTTGACAGAGGCACAGCAAAATAGGCATAGTTTTATTCTAACTAAAGGGGTGGCGAAAGCCAAATAACTATGGGCTAGGCTTATAAATGCCCTTGGGCAGATAGCCTAACCTATCAGAGCAAAGTTTATATCTGTATGCAATGAGCATTTTTGCCTAGAACAAGGGTTCTAGGAAGCTTTTAGCACTCAAGGAGATGACTTGGAAGACCTTGGAGATGCTGCAGATTTTCTGCCTAGAAATCTAAAAGACAGTGTGCAAGGTGCCCATGAAACAGCTCACTATTGGTATGAGATACTGTATTTAGCAGTAATTAAGTTTTTTTTTTTAATAAGAGTTTGCTTTTTATGTTCTGTTCACCTATGCAACTAAAACTGCACTTAGACTTTATTTCCCTGCTGCTTTGTTAAATAAATACCACCTTGTTTGGTGCAGTTGGCAAATGTTCACCTTTTAAACAGAAATATTCCTTTGTTTCCAGTCTATCAGAAGTTTGAGCTGACTTTTCACCAAGTAAGCCAAGTATGGTCTATCCAAAAAGGGAGCATGTAGTATGTTCCTGTAGTACCAAAATGGCAGCAGTCAAGCAGCGTCTTCAGTCACTGCTGCAAATGAACAGAAGGTAGCAAAGACCAAACTGATTCTGACTCCAAACATGTTACCATTACTTATGTGACAAATGTAGAGGAAGCACTTGAGATGTGCCTAGTCGCCTTATAGTAACAGGTTATACAAGAAAGACGAGACCAGAGCAACTAGATGGGAATATTCTCAACTTAACTGATGGGAGAAACGATGACAGCCTACATGGACATGGAATGGACTGAGTATCATGACTATAATAAAGTCAGAAAAGCACTGTTTTGACCAAGCTACTGTTATTTTAGAGACACAAGTTTTGAAGTCTCATAGCTGGAAATTTTCTAATAACATAACAGTAAGATCGCAATTATGTGATTTTGAAACATTCTAAAATTATGGCTGAATACTGAGAAACATACTAAAATAGAGTAATATTAGTCTTTAATGAATTCACGAAGCGTTGCCTTCTGCATTAAGAAAATGGGTATTTCAAGGCTAGCGCACAAGGCTACTAAAATGTTGTGTTAATAGACATATTATTCAATTAAACTGCGTTTAAAACTGAGTAGCCTAGAACTTGGATCTCATTCTGTAGTAGTAGCAGCAGGGCTGTAATACCTCTGGCAGATAGAAGGGGGTCCAAAGATGTGTACATCTGAGAAAAGCACAACCATATCTTTTCATAGGTTAGTACTAGGCTAGATGCCCTCGTAGCCAATTTCCCTTTCAAAGGTGAGACTCAAACCCTGTATCTTGTGTCTGAGATTACCTTAACCATTATGCCAAAAAGTAAATACCAAGAAAAAAAAAATCAATTTTCCGTGCCCCTCCTGTCTTGCTGGCATATGCTGGTAAGCAGACAGAAGGCTGAGGCATCAGAATAGTTTGTATAGAAATGACAGAAGCCAAAAGAAGAATACTTTGCACTTTGAATCTTAGTATATCCAATGCAATAGCTGCTACTTGATGTCACGATCCATCACATTTGTACTCATTTAATAAAAACACATTCCTCCCTCTGGCCAACTTCCTTAAACAAAGCTGCTTGATCCATAAGCGGTTTTGGATTAAGGGTATGGTAAAGCTTTTCTGGTTTCTGCCTGACCTATGTGTTTTATTTTTAGACAAAACTTATTGTTAACAAAACAGCCTAAAATGCGGTTATTAAAACAAGATATTAAAATGGTACATCCACAACAGCATGTCACTAATGTATTCTTTGTTTTCTGGTACAACTTTCTTATATTTATAAAGTGCTATACAGAAAATATTTTTAGTTAAATAAGAAAGCACAAGTTATTCAAAGCAGCTGAACTGTAACTAGATGAGTGAGTTGAGTATTCATCAAATGGAGCAGGCAAATATGATGTTCTTAAGTTGTACCCAACCCATTATTTTCAGATATGATAACAAAACAGACTTCCTGGCATACCATGAAGCCATGACGAGAATATTATGAAGTGACTGTTTTTTTATGCATATACTATTATATTTAGAAGAAAACACATTTCAAATGTGCATTAGTTGAGAAATGTATTCACTGCAGTACAGCAGTCAGATATGGCATTAGGAGCCACGAAATGAAAGCCAGGATAGCAGTATAGTATCTATCATCTCCTAACCATGTTTTTTATCCTCCTAAAACTAATATATCTTCCCTTAAAGAGTGAGTGGTCATCTAAATTTACCACGGGACAAAAAATGCAACCAAATGCCACACCAAGAACGGTTGTAAAAACTGAAGTACTACAAGACCTTAATTAGAAAGTTGCCTTAATGTTAAAATTCTTTAGAAAACGATGCTAAGTCTGAAAGTCAAATAAATCTAAACTTTAATAGATTCATTGATTAGTACTAAGTTAGCTGCCCTTGTAAGCCTCGCCAATTACCCCACGTGAGAATCAAATCCTGCACCTTGTGCCTGTAAGGTAAGCACCTTAACTATTATGCCAACTTCCAACCCTCAATGAGTTATCAGAAAATGACAAATTTTATAAGACAGAACATAACAAAAACATGAGGCAAAAGTTTAAACTCTGCACAGTTAAGAGGTATGGTACTCTATTACAAAATAACCCAAGTAATAAAATGTAAAAATATATAAAACACTGATCGATTTGGAACTACGACAGCCTTAGCTGTGAATAAATAACTGGAATACTAAATTATCCTATGATGAAGAGGAGTGAGGTTGCTTTCTTCCTTCTTACCAGCAGTTGAAAGGAAGGAACCATTTCAGTTTATTTTATTTTGTTTATTTTAACAAGTTTGATTGGTGAAGGAATACATAAAACCCTGTGATTGTTCATGACTAACAGCAGACAAAGTTTCCCAGTTTATGGAACTACTCAAGATACACAATAATATGTCTAGCATGCAAGGCATCCTCTGAACAAATTCTGATGGATTTACAGAACATAAACAAATGAAATGGCATCATAAATCCTCAGTATAGAACCTCTTCTGCACTATACTGATTGGAGAGATAGGTGTACATCCCTGTCTCTGCTGTCCATATTCAAGTACAACTTGTATCTATGGATGGGCAACAGAAAATTGACCCCAGGACTAGTAGTGCCTGCATCCTTACACACCACAAAAAAGGCAAAAAGATGATCACTTTGAGTATCCCTCTGATGTTAGAGTGCAAGTTAAGTCAATGTAAAAATGGCCACAGCCTTATATTTCAAGAGACTGCTGTTTTACATATGTGCAGTGTGCCTCCTCACCTTTACTCCCAAAGGTAGCCTAGCCACCTTCTCACCATTACTCCCAAAGGCAGCCGCCTTCTATTTTTCACTATGATGTTAGACTGGGACAAAACTGAAAGACCAAATAAAAGTTAACAGTTTTTAAGCTATTGCTGTCAGAAATGTATAAACATCAAGCCGCTTACCTAATAAAATAGCCATGATGTGATGTTTGATATAAGGAAAGTTAAAAAAATGACAATCACAGTAATGTATTTCAAAATGTTGTATCTAAACACAACACTGTACATCCAAGCTATAATGACCCTCTGAGCACACAACACTGTACATAACCAAGCTATAATGACCCTCTGAGCACACCTCTGAGATTGAGGAAAGTTTAAGAAATAATGACCACACTGACCCCATTTCCATCATAAACACCAGCATCAGCAAACATCTGTCTTAAATGACACAATCAGAAAAGTGCGCACAAAAAAACATATCTAAAAACATGCATAACACTGTTGTATAACATTTAAAACTGTCTATTAAATTTCAAAATATTAATGTTAATAAATATCAGTTTTGAAGAGATTTAAGTTTTTAAAACAGGATGCAATGCCACATTTTCATTGATACCTGGATAAACCATTGCAATGAGACATAATTGCTGAATAGTCACTGCCCCTGATAAATCTGGTCTGTCACAAGATGCACATAAACACACACACACTTGATGCACATTTACCTTCAGGCAAATTACAGGAATACTTTTTCAGATATGCCATGTCTTTGTTGGCAGAATCCAGCACATGGATAAACAGAGACAGGGAAGGTATTCATACTCCATGCAATGAAGCCACAACCAAGAACTTAACCATGCACTGCGAGATGGCAGTGGTACTCAATGAACCACTGTGCTAATAAGCAGTTACATTCACACACATGCGGTTACTGCTAGACTACCAAAGACAGCCCCACTTATCAGGTACAAATGTTATTATTTAATTTATTTTGCTTTTCATCACTGAAATATTATTTCAGCTAATAATAAGCCCAAGAAGTGTCCACAGGTACTGCATCTAGTGTAGCAAAATTCTGGTACAATTTTAAAATGCTACACTGTCAAATGATTCTCAGTCAGGCATATAAAAGACTTTGCAAGTCCAACCAAATATTGTTTTCATGAGCACTGTCACTGTTTATTAAACATAATTAAGGCCCCAAGTCTTTATTTACTTCATTTTATTGCTATTTTCACAACAGTCACCAGAGAGCAACCATTTTGCAAGTCTACTAGGGCTCTTTAATCACTGTTAGTAGTTAAAATTATCTGTGACAAGTTGACAACTAATCCAAAATAGCAGATTATATTTATTTTGGCTACAGTGGCTGGTGACAAGTTGACAACTAATCCAAAATAGCAGATTATATTTATTTTGGCTACAGTGGCTGGCAATTCGTTAAAATCAACAAAGGCTTTTCATTAGCCCCCCATGTTCTCAAAACAGACGTTCTCTTGGTCTCAAAGAAAGCACTGAGCTGTGCTGTGCACGTGCTGTAAAGCTGCAGCTGACAGGCGGATGTGCTTATTTGCAATAGCCAGTGTTAGTAAGCAGTCTTCCAACCCCCTGCACAAAGCCAGCTTTTGCATAAGGGCTCTCTCTTAAGATCTACATTTTTAGCCTAAAGACTATGTCATGTCCAGCCGAGACATTCACTGAAAGTGAAACCTTTTTCTCAGTCTTTTCCAAAAGGCTGGAGACAGTGTGAATTAAATTGCCAGACTAGCCTGAAGGACAGCTTAAAAGAGGCCGACGATAATAGCATGGCCAAGTCAGCAGGATACCTACGCGTAATGCAAGAATGAAAGCCTAATCCACGTTAGTTTTCTTTCATTCGGGAAGCCTGATGTAACATTCTGAAGTTTTAAAGCCTAGTTATCATTTATGCCTATTATGGGACCTTGCCTGCATATACAATGTACTGCTTACTTCTGAAATCCAAAATAGGTAAAAAATGAATAACAATAATAATAAATAAAACTAGCCTACTGCATGTGGAAATGCAAACCTTGAATTAGAAGACAGTCCATAATTCTAACAACAACAACTGACATGTTTTTAACCTAACAATCACCGTTGCTTTAAATACATTACCCCACTTTAAATGCGACCCAGATGAAAATACCTGGGAACTGAAAAGACCAAGAACCAATAAGTTATGTATCAGAGGTCGTCATTTAGTGGTCCAAGTTCCTTGAACCATGAATGTAAACATTTTACCATTTACTAAAAGTTTCTAAAACGTTCTATCTCTCCAGACTGGAAAGACAGATTTTAGCAGTTTAAAGGGTAAAAATATTAATTACCAAGGCATTAAACTTGTTCACAAAATGGTATACTGTCTCGGAGGAATTCACACACACACACACACACACACACACACACACTAACTCACCTGTTGTCCGTGTCGTTGATTCAAATCCACTGATTCAACTTCTTCAAGCAGCTGCAATAAATCCACCCGACCAGTAACCAGACAGACCACCACAGACTGACGCTATAATTTTTTCCTAACTGTTGAGCCAAAAAAAAAATAAAAAAAACGTTTTTAAGCTATATAATAAAATTAAATAAGCACACAGAAAAAAAGAGATTAACTGTTCATCCAATGCTGCCGAAAACCGACTGATTGATTCTCGCTCTTTTCCCAGCTCATAAAGCCCGGGAAGAGAGCGACAACCAATCAGTAGCATTTGCCCAGCAAGCACGTCATGACGTGCCTGCGGACGTCGCAGTCCGAGCCCCTTCCATATCTATGCGGTTTGTGAGTCAACCGCATAGATTTCTGGGAAGTTCTGGGCATCAGAATGATGCCTCCTTAGCTTCTCCGGGCTGCAATGTAAACATTGCAGAAACCCAGCAAGAATTTAGGGAAAAAAAAAAAACGCTATTGCGATTAAAGCGCGCAATGCGCATGCGCGTAATTTCGAGTCGCGGACTCGAAATTTAAGGTTAAAACGTAAAAAAATAGATTTTTTTTTTTTTTTTTACATAAAAAAATTAAACAAACTACTCAGCTGTCTAGCTGAGGGGGCTGCAGTCCGGCAGACCGATGCCACGAGCCGCCCCTGTGCAAACCTGTATGCACCAGACAGAAGTAGTTACTAGAAATTCTATTCAGTTTGTAACCCTGACTGACCTCCTGGGGGCAGACATCCTAATGAGAGTTTGTTGTCTTCTAAAGAAAAGTCTTCTCCACTGTCCACAGTTTCTGAGAATACAGTGCCCATAGCTTGGCTGTCATATAAGACTTCCACTCACTTAAAATGGAAGAAGAGGAAAGAGCAGCTAAATTTGACAGGCCTCAGTAAAAGTATCATTTACTGTCACACAGTGCCCTTTACAAATGTGTTTCCTTACAGTGTGTTACACATTCTGTGAAAAAATCTTCCAGAACTGCCTGCTCTTTGCTGAGATAACAGGGTTTATTTAGACATTCAACTTTGATCTGCTTCAGTTCCTTCTCAAGTTACTCCTCCCATATTCCCACCCTCAGCTAGAAGAGTTTCACATTTCCTGCCCTGCTAGGTTCAGCTAATTTGAATGACAATACATACCAGAGTTGCTTGCAGTCAGCCAGGTGTGTTTCTGAAACTGTTCCCTCATCTCTCTCCTTACTGCTATCATCTGAATAGCATTTTCACAGTAAGTCATGGTAGAAATATGCTTTTAGCAATCTTTAATGTATAGGTGTCTGTTGCTCTGAACATGCCTATACCATATACAGGTACAAATTAATCTGGGCCACCAACAGATTTAGCTATGACTGCAATTACAAATTCATACTCTAAGCAAAATTAATATTCATCTTTGCCTTAGACAGAATTGCAGTTTTATCCATTAGGCATGCCACTGATTTGTCCTTCTATTTGTAGTTACTACTGCTGTTGTGTGCACATAGTCATTGCTGGTATGATGTTTTTGAAGCAATTTAGTATATTCTTTACTTCGTGCTATGCAGTGCCTACTCTCACTGTTCCAGTGTGCATACTGTTCTTGCTGTCTCTCAAAATTTTCTTTTTCAGGTTGCCACAACATGCTTTTCTAATCATCAATATACAGAAATTTAACACTTTTCCCCAATAAGTTCTATAAACCAGGCTACTCTAACAGTATGGTTTGCACAACACTATTTTTTTTCTATAATTGTGACTATTGCAATTCAATTATCATATGAATTTAGTTCTTATAGCAGGGATAAAGCATGAGAGGCCCTTTATCCCAGGAACATCTGCAGAGCAAATGAGAAACAGTTTGTAGGATATGGGTATGGCTTTGGCTTCATAAAAAAAAAAGTGTGCAAGGGGCAAAATTTGGGTTTTAAATAGCTGAGCTAAAACATCAAAGAACTTGCGATCCATCAAATGTACAAACAGCCCATGGCAACACAAGGCATACAAACCAAGAAAATAAGACATTCTGTAAAGTTAGTATCCAGAGCATTTATGCAGATAACACACCTTTCAGCTATCTTACCATCTACAAGTGCATAACTTGTGAAGCCTGATGAATAACAATGACTGGCTTTCAGTACAGGAAGGGGCAAGCTGAGCTAACAGGTATCATGCTGAGGAGATTAATTCATTATACAGACATCACAGCTCCTCAGTGAATAACTTCAGTTGACTGTTCATCAACAGAAGATGAAGAAGGTGTGATACATACGCATGGGAACCCTAAGTCACAGACAGTGGCTTAGCATATTCACTGGAATCTTAATAGAATCAGATGAGGTATTTATTTATTTATTTATTTTATTTATTTTACATTTGTTGACAGGGCTAGTCTAGCTGGATACATGTCCGTTTTCAGTAGGGGCCCAGGGAGAAAAGCTCCAAGAAACATACAAAATTAATATAGAAGTTATGACAGATTAATATAAAAACAGCAATTGTTACACAAAAACATTAGTGTTTTTTTTTTCAAAAGAAGTACAAATTATAATACTCATAGTGATTAATAACATAAGCATTAATCCGTAAAGGGTAATGTACGAGAGAGGGTACAATATACATATATACATAAATTTTATATGCAATAATATAGTGTATTGAAACATTAAATGGAAGATTATAAGGATGTAGGGTGAAAATTAGTGTAATGGAAAAAAGTTAGTCAGGGTTAGTACAGGAGCACAGCCTATGTTTATTGAGAAATAGTTTTTGATTCCTTTTAAAAAGTGAGAGAGAAGTCTGAGATGCGAGTTCAGAGGGTAGTTTATTCCATAATTTTCCAACAGAGTTAGAGAACAAGGAGTCACCTGCTGAGTTGTTGGATTTGGTAGTATTGATCAGCAGTTTGTTTGAGGAGCATAGATTCTTGAGATTATTATAAGGTGTAACGAGGCTAGAGAGTATTGGAGTGTTGCTAGGTTGATACAGGGTCTTGTGGGCTATTGTAAGCTGGTGAAATTCAAGTACTGGTGTCATTCTAAGGGGATCCAATGTCTGTCTGCCTGGGATGACATGTTGGACAAGCCACGCTGCTTCGCAATGGATGGTTTATACCTGTCACCACTGGGCTTCCGGATATTGGCTAAGGCTCTTGCCACTCCCATAGTGCCTTTTTTAGGCAAGGCTCAAAAGACAAACCCACCTCCTTAGAAAACAAAAATGGAAGAAAACTAAGGTAATGCTGCTCAACGCCAGAAGTCTAAATCTCAAGATGCAGGCACTCGATGCACTCCTCAGCATGGAGAACATCGACGTCTGTGCAGTAACTGAAACCTGGTTCAAGGCTCCTGAAAGCACCCCAGCGCTACCAGGCTATACCTCCTATCATGCTTTTCGGCCCCAAAACCCGGGCCGAACCACAAAGGGAGGGGGAGTGTCCATATTCATCAAGGACACCCACACCTCCAGGTTAGTAGCAACACATGAAGCATCAGAGACTATATAGGTGCAACTAACCATAGGCAAGACTGCTATACAACTGGTAGCATGTTACAGACCACCCTCCCAATCTCAGGAACCCCACTCAGCCTTCCTGAAGACATTGGAGGAAATGAATGTATCACAAAATACCATCATACTGGGAGACTTCAACTACCCAAACATAGATTGGGTACATTATTCTAGCCCTAACACCCTAGCCCAAAGGTTCCTGGAATTCATAAATTCAAATGCACTGGAACAACTAGTCATCTCTCCCACTAGGGGAGATAATATACTAGACCTGATCATCACAAACATGGGGACAAAATGCTCCACACCGGAGGTATACCCCTCACTAGTGAGATCTGACCACAAACTAATCACCCTGGATATACATATCCCACCTCCACCCCAGCACAAAAGACCACAGTGAAAAACTTCTCAAAAGCAGACTTCACTCTTCTTAAGACTGAGATGGTATCCTTTAAGCCCACTGGGCCAGTGGATACCGCATCCCACAATGCCGAATCCTTCACAAATGCTTTCTGTGGACATCTCCAAGAATGCATGGATCATGCAATCCCAAATAAATCCAAGTCCCTCTCCACCAAAGGCAAGCGTCCTGTCTGGTGGACCTCAGCCATTAACAAATTGTATAACAAAAGAAGGAAACTACTGCACGTCAGAGCAAAATCCCATAAAGGGAAGACATCTCTGATCAACATTAGCAGAAAACTACGTTCTCTCATAAAAACATCCAAGGCCAACTTTGAGAGAAAAATCGCTAAGGACACTAAAGATAACCACAAAGCCTTCTTCAGCTATGTTAGAAACCTGGGTGGAAACCCTCAGATATGCTCAGAGTTAGTTCACAACAACAAAAAATACACTGAACCCACAGATATTGCCAACATTCTGGCTGACAGGTTCAGTGCAAATTTCTCCCCTCCCTTACCCCCAAAAGAAGAAATACTTATCTCAGCTGAATGTAATCTCCCTGTCATCTCAGATGTCCAAGTGAGAACCGCCCTTAACAAAGCTAAAAGCACAACATCAATGGGACCTGACGGTATCCCGGGTTGCGTGCTACGTGAACTCCAAGAGGAGCTAAACCCGCACATAAAAATGCTATTTAACCTTAGCCTTACTACAGGATATGTACCTGAACACTGGCGTACAGCAACAGTGGTCTCACTCCACAAAGGGGGTACCTCTACAGACCCTGGGAATTACCGCCCCATAAGCTTAACCAGCCTGGTCTGCAAAGCTATGGAAAGAATCATTATGGAACTCATAAACAGAGACATAGGGGACCTACAGACACTTGACCCCACCAAGTTCGGCTTTGTAAAGGGCAGATCCTGCCTTTTGAACCTGGTTGACTTTTTCGAAACAGTCACTAGAGCCATTGATGAGGGCAAAGCAGTCCACACAGCCTACCTGGACTTGGCTAAGGCCTTCGACACAATACCCCACTCAGGCATCATAAATAAGCTCAACAGCTTAAACATAAACCCTTATGTCACTAGATGGGTTGCAAACTGGCTAAAGGACAGAACCCATAAAGTTAAAATCGCTGGAGCAATGTCAGACTCAAAGCCAGTCACAAGTGGTGTCCCACAAGGATCTGTCCTATGGGACCCCTCTTATTCGGCATTTATTTCTCAGATGTTAAAGCAAACATGGGAGGGTTGTGGCTGACAAAGTTCACAGATGACTGCAAACTAGGCGCAATAGTCGATACACCAGCAGACACATACATCCTACAAAATGGACAACTGGTGCCGGAGTCACAGCCTTAAACTAAATGCCAAAAATGTGTAGTCATCCCCTTTGGGGAAAAACAAAGTACCCACAAATTATCACATAGACAGCAACCCACTGAGTACGGAAAAAGTAATCAGAGACCTAGGGACCCAAGTCGACAGTGACCTCTCATTTGACACCCACGTTGCCAAAGTGGTTAGAAAAACATTCTACCTTGCACACCTCATCATGAAGGGATTCACATCCAGATCCAAGCATGTCATTGTACCCCTATACTCCTCCCTCATCAGACCCATGATTGAGTACAATGCCCCATTTGGTATGTACCTCACCCGGCATTTGCAACAGCTGGAGAGACCACAAAAGTACCTCACCAAGAGGATCAAGGGTTTCCAACATATGTCTTATTCTGCCAGACTAAAGAAACTTCAACTCTATTCAGTAGCAATACCGCCTGCTCAGAGGTGATCTCTGCCTGACGTACAAGGCCATGTCCAATCAGGACCTGATGAACATGCTCCACCTCAAAAAATCCAAATCCATCAGGACCACGAGAGCTAAAGACTTAAACCTTGGCACAAGTATGAATAGGACATGCTGGAGGGATAGATTCATAACCCAGAGGTTTCCCATGCTTTGGAACAAGATCCCAGTTCATATTAGGCAGAGCCTCTCACTGACCCTCTTCAAGAGAAATCTTGATGAGTGGATGGGAGATCGCAAGTATACCCCAGGGGTCACATCTGTGTCACTGCTAGACAGGGGCACAGTAAACTAATTCAATTATATAAGGGGACCTTCATTGTGTCACTACTAGACAGAGGCACAGTATTCTAAATTTATTCTGTACATTTTTGTACCATTTCATGGGGTGTGGCAAAAGCCACATCACTATGGCTAGGCTTACAAATGCCCCAGGGCAGATAGCCTAGTACTAAACTATGAAACTATGGTTAAGAAATTCAAGCCAATCTAGTTGTTTTAGATTCAAACAGTGATGGGTTCTGAAAGGAGAACCTGTATGTTGCTAGTTTGTTGAGGTTTTTTTTTTTTTAGAGAGATTGGTGTATATAGGAGAAGCATAGAGTAGAGTGGAGATTAAGTGAGTTCTGGCTATAGCGGTCCTTGCTACTGGTGTAAGAAAGGGTTTGATTCTGTAAAGGGATCCTAGTTTTTTGTTAACTAATTTTATTGTGGAGTTTATGTGGGTATCAAAGTTGAGGTTGTTGTCAATTGTTATTCTTAAGAGTTTAGTGGTTGGGTCAGGAGAAATAAGAGTACCGTCGTTGGATGTGAGAATGAAATGTAAAGGGGTAGACTTTTGAGTTGGTGTGAAGAGTAACAGTTTAGTTTTTTGGGAGGTTTAGGAGGAGGCAGTGGTGCGAGAACCATTGTTCTACAGTATTGAAAGCTTTTTGGGTAAGAGACTGAAGATCAGTTTGAGAAGTGGCTGAACAGATTATAGTAGAGTCATCTGCATATTGAATGCAGGTGGTGTGTGGAATAGCTGATTGCAGGTCATTAATATAAATGGAAAATAGGAGTGGGCCTAATATGGAGCCCTGTGGGACACCGAGGGAGATAGGAAGGTGATTAGATAGTTTATTTTGCCAGAGTACAGCCTGCTGTCGGTTTTCTAGGTAAGATGTGAACCAATTCATAGAGGATCGAGTGAAAGGGATTTCAGTATGTATAGGAGTTGTTGGTGATTAACCATGTCAAAAGCTTTAGATAAATCAATGAGGACTGCAGAGGAAAGAATATTTTTGTTGTGGTTTTTGTTGATACAGTTTGTGAAGGTTAGTAGGGCAGTGGTTGTACTGTGGAAGGGTCTGAATCCACAGTTGGCAAGTAGATTGTTATGGAGAAGGTGGTTAAGTAGTTGCTTATGGATGCACTTTTCCATTATTTTTGCAAGAGGGGATAGTAGAGCTATGGGACGAAAGTTAGAGAAGTCATTGGAGTTCCCCCCTTCATGTAGTGGGATGATATGAGAAATTTTCCAGATAGATGGGATAGTTCCTTCACTTATGGTTCTATTTATCAGAATGGAAATGGGATAGGAAATGGCTTTAGCTCCTTTTTGAAGGAATTTTGCTGGGAGTTTGTCAGCTGAGGGGGTGGTAGGTTTTAATTTTTGGAGAAGGGAGCAAATAAAGGAAGTAGACACTGGTTGTAAATTAAATGATGGGGGTGGGTTTGTAGTAGAAGTAGGCAGATTTGAGGTATCAGGAGATAGGTGGCTAGCAAGAGTTTGGATGGCATCTGTGAAGAAAGAATTGAAGGCATTAGCTGTTTGTATGGGATTCTCAGGGTTATAGCCTTGTGGGTTGGGCGTGATAGATTGACCTGTGTATAGAAGTTTGTTAATGCTAGTCCAAATTTTTCGTGGTTCCTTGTGGGAGGTTTGCTGTAATTGGAGATAAAAGTTATTTTTGTCTAACAGGATGGCTTTTTTTGTATTATTTCTATGTTGCCTAAAGGTTTGGTGATCTGTAGGATTCTTAGTAGTATGCCATTTTGCCCAAGATTTGTTTCTGAGAAGGATTTTTTTGCCTAGTATTATTAGAGAGCCAAGGGGCTGGTTTCGCTTTATTTCTAATATAGCGTATTGGGGCGTGGTGGTCCAGGATGGTTAAGAATGTGGAATTGAAGTATTTTACTGCTTTATTTAGAGGGAGAGATTTTAATGGTGACCAATTACATTGTTTGAGTTCTGTTTGGAAAAGTTCTGGGTTAAATTGCTTTTTGGAGCGTACTGTTCTGAAAGTGTTAGGGAAAGTCAGGTTGGTTTTATGTCTGGTAATATAAGTTAGTGAATGGTCACTTAGGTCATCTGGAAGTGTTCCTGCTGTATAGGTTTGATTGAGTATTAGTATGTATCCAGTCCAAGGTACTTTCTTTGTTATTGAGTCTATTAGTTCTGGTAGGGGAGTTAATAGTTTGTGAGAAGCCATAAAGGTTAATATGGGTGGTGGGGTTTGTATTACTACAGGAATTCTAATCAATATTAAAGTCCCCTAGGACTATGGTTTCTTGTGGGAGAGTAATAGAAAGCCATTTAAGGATATACTTGAGTGTACTAATCCGCGGTGGTGGTGCTGCGGTAGCGTTGTCGCCTCGCATTAAGACGCTGTCCAGTTTGATTCTCAGCTAGAGCGTCTTCTGCATGGAGACATGCGTGAATGGGCATACCATCGTTGAAGGTTGTGTGTCAGGGCTGGTAACTCGGCATGTAAAAATCAACTACCAATCATTAGCAGACCGGAGTTCCACTGTGGCAACCCCTAACCGGGAAAAGCCAAAGACACAAACAAACTAATGTTATTTCTTGGAGGAAGATATATACAAATGATATTTATGGCTTGACCTGAAATTTGGAGATAATTATTTCAGCACTATTGTCCAAAGGTGGGTTATGATTTACAGTGCTAACCTGTAGCTCTGCTTTATAGAGGATTGCTACCCCTCCTCCCTTTTTGGCTGTGTGGTCAAGTCTAATGATATTGTAACCATGTGGGGTGATTTCATTGTCTTTAATGGGAGGTTTTAGCCACGTTTCTGATAAACATAGGATGTCAAATAGGTAGACATCTAGGAGGGCATGAACTTGAGCAATTTTATTGGAAATACTGTGTATATTAAGATGTGCTATAGAGAGTGAGTTGGAAGGTTTGGTAGGTGGTAGGGTACTAGTTTTGTATTGGTTGCAGTTTGCAGTGGTAAGGGTAGAGTTTGGGCCAGGGTTAGGATGAATGTCCCCATCTAGTAAGGAGTGGAGGAGTGTTAAGTGTTTAGGCTGGAGAGGCTTACAATAATAGTCAAATTATTTTCTAGTTTTTAGGTTGGTGTACTTAATGTGTACTAGTCTGTGATATTTGGCTAGTAGGTAGCTGGGTTTGCAAATGAAGTTTAGGAAGTTTGTGTTTGGAGGGGAAGAGAAGGGTAGAGTAAAGTGGTTGTTCATAGGAGGTTAAGAGATAGGTAGTGGTTAGAGGAGGTAAGAGTGAGACCAAGATTAATAGTTGTAGTTGGTATGGGATGATTGATATAGACATTATATTGCTTTGTGAGGTGGGAGAAAAATGGGAGGTAGGTTTTATAAACAGGTAGGAGATATGTCAGTAGGTGGGGTATTATACCAAGGATGGACGAGAGGTAAGGTATCAGTGGGTGTGTTGTGAGAATGGGAGCTGGGAGTGCTAATGATGTGATTTGCATGATTGGAATAGGTGTAATGGGGGTGTGTCTTTAGAGGAATAAATGTAGGAGCACTGGGGCGGGTGGAAATTGGGGACAGGGTAGGGAAGCAGAGTGAGCCCGAAGGGCGAACGGAGCGGGTAGAGACAAGAGAGTAGACTGTCGAGGATGACAATCTGTGAAGCATGAGAATTCAGCAGGTAAGTCTGAATGTGAGAGAATGTAGAAGAAAGTTGAGAGGCTAGTAAGAAGAGAGTCAGGATATTAGAGGAGTAGAATCTGAAGATACCTTAGGGACAAAGGAGAGATGGTATTAGCAGAGTTATTTAGGAAACAGGTTTTTAAACCAAAGAAGAAATGCACATCAATAATTACCTAGGTCTTCTGTCACCAAACAGTTACATTTAAGCATACACAGCTCCCCAGAAAGTAGCTACAGTCAAATGGACAGCCATATTTCTGCAATTACTTATTCCACTATACTATCTGACTTTACATTGCTGGTTTCCTTACACGTATACCAGACTGTTTATGAAAATCATAAAGTAAGGCACGTCAAGAAATGGATGTCCGTCATTATGGGTGACACTGACTGTTGTGCACACTATACTGTGGCACTTTTATATACTAAAGTGTAGTCAGCAGAACTCCCCTTGTCTTTGCATCAGAGCCCATAGCAGTATCACTGTGGCTTCCAGATACAGTTTATAGCACAGTGTCAAATGTCCGGTATCTACACTTTGTGAGAACAACAACTTTCTGACAATGAATATATAGACATGCATGCCTTATCCGGAACACATTAGATGAAGTGAAGCCACTGCTGTGTAGTTGTGCATACTGACCACCTGTAATGCATTACTAAAATCATATGAAGCACCACTGTAAACCCCTTTCTTCTGCAATATCACTGTAGGTCCACCAAATCATGTGTAACCTGGCATCAGTGTCTCTAATCACTGATGACAACTGGGCAAAAACAGGGAAAAAAAGATATGACCCTTGGTCATGTGTATAGTTCTCACAGCACATTTAAAATGTCTTCTAACCTCAGTATATATTTTTAAAACAATATCTTCCTTTTAATATATCAGCATGCTTCCTTTTTTTGTTGTAAAGAAAGATAGGTGCTAAGTAGGAATTTTACTACTTACTCCTGTTAACTTTCATCCACTACCAAAAACAAGGATTATGGTAAGGTTTGAATGCACTCCATAAAGTGTGTGTGTGCGCTCTCTATTAGCTGTGTGCCTCCCATAAAACTCAGCAGCCTTACATTAATAAGGTAATGGCTGGCCGGTCTGTTGTAACCCATTGTGAGTTATCTTTGGCAGCTGTGTTGAACTACAGCTAGATGCATAACTAACAAACCTGCGAAAAATGACCTGTCAATTGCTACTCTGTGTAGGCTCACTTACAGGATGCAGTTTGGAAATGGATGACATGATGCTACGGAGAAGGATAGACATCCAATGTTTCTAGGCGACAAGATGAAAGGGCATTGCATCCAAGCTAATTGGTTTGGGATCCACAGTCTACTTCTCTGTAGGAGAACAGGCTACAAATGCTCTGTGAATTGTGGTAAGAGAAAGTGTTCAGAAGGCAATGAGAGCTACTGTTTGATTAAGTGACAGACTCATGCCAATTGGACTCCAGTGTAATTATAGTGCAGTACTCATAATCTCATCCTATTACCCACTGCTGTGTTGTGACAGTGAGCGAAAGAGTGCAGCCAGACATCAGTTTGCAGGACATACTAGATCAAGTTGGACATCATGAATCAGTTTAGATAATGGATGACTTGAATGCACATATCATGTCAGACAGGAAAGGAAATCAGGACTGCCTGGCTCAACATGGGAGGGAGGCAACAGGAAGAATGGGAGAGACTGTTCTACACTTCTGTCTTACAAATGGCTTGATAGTAGCCATAACATGCTTCATTAAGAGAGACAGTCACAAGTTCACATACATGAGTGGCCTATCTCCAACTCAGGTAAAGTTCCCCTAGTGGGAAAAGGGTACTGGGGTATCAACATAGATTGCATAGTCTTCCTCAGTGAAACAGGTGGCCCACAGCATAAACCACTGGTTTTCACAATCAGCTGCAAGCAGTGGGCAAGGAGGGTGCTAAGGTCAACAGAGATCAGGGTGAAGACCAGGAAGTTGACTGGAGATAAACTGTGAAAGTTCAAGCATTTAGTCATGGCTCCACCTCTCTAAGAAGTGGTGGAAATAGGTCTACAGGAAGACTGGCATCACCTTAAAACAGCATGTGTCAGGAGTACTGAACAGAGTTTTGGCCTGTCCATGTATGTCTATAAGGTACATAAGGAAAGCATGTGGTGTAATGCAGCAGTCCAGGATCTCCACGAAAGAAATACAGAGTGCAGAAAGAGTGGGAGAGTGGATTGACTACCCCAGGCTAGGAAGGAATGGAGGTTGACTAACAAGGAAGGTAAGAGAGCAGTTGCATTAGCACAGAAAAGGGCATAGGAGGCACTCTGCCAACTACTGCAAAGAGACTCTGTACTTGTCACAAGGACACTACATCAGATTGCAAGGGCACTACATCCAGATAAAGAAAACTGACAGACACAATTCATAAGGCATAGCAAAAACAACATGCTCACCATTCTGCGGGACATCAAAGGCAGATTGGCGGAGTACTTACAGCAGCTTAACAATCACATTAACCCCACAGATGCTGTACTTCCCCAGAAACAGGCTACGATATAGTCAAACAGGATACCACTCTGAAAAAAGTAAGACTTTCACTAAGGGAAATAGTCAGGCAAAGCAGCAGGCTCAGTGGAGGTCACAGTGGATATCTTACAGATGCGGGCTGAGGTAGGGGAGAATTGTCTCCTGAAGCTACTTGTAGCAAGGTGTATAGAGAAAGGCGCACCCCAGATGAGTGTTAAAGAATCATACTTGCACCAGTTAACAAGAACAAATGGGACATCCACAACTGTGATAAATACAGAGGCATCATACTGCAGTCACATTACATGAAAGTTATGGAGAGGGTGAATCATAAATGGATACAGAGGGTAGTACAATGTAATGAGTGTGATGAGCAGTTCATATTCAGATCAGGATGCAACACAGCTGACCCAATGTTTTCAGTGAAACAGTTGCTAAGAAGCTAGAGATGAGGAAACAGTCCTAATCCTCATTCTTAAGCTTTGGGGATGCAGATGACAAAATCCCAAGAAAGCTGTCTTGGGAAAGAACTGTGGTGGTTCAGAGTACTAGAATCATCATTGGAATTAGTGCTGCCTAAGTAGAAGGACCCAATAACTCAAGTACAAACAGCATTCCGTCTCACATATGGGGCAATCGATGCACCCATAAGTGGGTCTGTTTTTCTATGCAATTCCAAGTATGTTATAGAAAATCCCAAATTACCAGTCACTAATACCAATTAGTAATTTTTTTAGTGGGAAAGATCTCACAATGCCCTTTCTGGCGAATGAGGTGATGTAGATGGAAGTGGTGCAGTTCCCTGGTTACACACCATATTACCCACAATTTGTCTTGCTCAAATTTTGTCATTTTCCATATCTAAAGGTTTGAGATGACTGGCATCTATTTCAGGGCAAACCCTTGATGTCCTCTATCAATCCACAGTGACGATGCATCAGTTAGTTAAAAAAAATTAAGAGCATTTCTTATCGACTTTGTGCAAATGTTATTTGGATTAACAAACTATATTTACCCCTCCCTCACAAATCCCATTAGCTGACATCTGAGAATGTTGTCATGAGAATTTTTTCTCCTGCATACCATGGCAACACCAGCCACTGAATGACAGCTATCATTTGTATGTAGTGAGCCATTAGCTGGACCACAGAATGATACCGCAGTACAAACAGAAAATGATTGACTTCAACAAATGTCTAAGTTTCTGGTGTCATTCTAAGGGGATCCAGTATCTGACTCCTTGGGATGGCATGACTGACAGACCTCAGTGCTGTGCCAGAGATGGCCTGCATCTGTTACCCCTGGGTTTTCAGGTACTGGCTAAGGCTCTTGCCACCCCTATAGTGCCTTTTTTAGGCGGTGTTCCAAAGACCAAATTACCATGGCAACAGCTATAAATAAATGCAATCTGAGGGTCATGCTGCTCAATGCTACAAGTCTAAATCTCAAGATGCACTCACTCGAAGCACCCCTCAAAATGGAGAACATTGATATTTGTGCTGTAACAGAGACCTGGTTTAAAGCAGCAGAAAGCACCCCTGCACTACCAGGCTATAACTCATTCCACACCTTTCAGTCCCAGAACATGGACCAAAGCTCCAAAGGCGGTGGTGTCTCCATATTCATAAAGGATATGCACACCTCCAAACTTGTAGCCCAGCATAATGCATCTGAGATACTCCAGGAACAACTAACAATGGGTAACTTGCCGATTCAGGTCGTAGCCTTCTATAGGTCCGCAACCATGTCCCAAGAATCTCACCCCACATTTCTAAGCACCCTGGAAACTTTTAAGATCCAACCCAACACTCATACTAGGTGACTTCAACTACCCCTCCATCAACTGGGAAAACTACTCATGTACCAATGCACTGGCCCAACTCTTCCTGGAATTCATAAATTCCAATGCCCTGGACCAGCTCATTCTTACCCACACTAGAGGAAGCAACATCCTTGAACTGGTTATTACTAACATGGGCAACCGTTGCTCTACACCAATAGTCAATTTCTCCCTGGTTAGATCTGACCACAAACTAATCACCATGTAAATCCACACCCCCCGCAAATGTATTCACCATGAAAAACTTCTCTAAAGCTGACTTTGGATGCCTAAAAACAGAGGTGCCTAACTTCACGGCACCCATGCCAATGGAAAATAGATGCATGACTGCCGGATCATACACCAATGCACTGTATGAACACGTACATAAATGCACAGAACTAGTCATACCCAACAGAACCAAGATGCTCTCCACCAAAAAAAAGGAATCCAATCTGGCGGTCCCCTGCCATTAATAAACTCTACAACAGAAGAAAGAAACTGTTGCAGAAAAAGGTGAAGTTCAAAGACTGGAAAAATTCTCTTATTAGCCTCAACAAAAAGTTGAGATCCCTTATCAAAACCTCCAAAGCCAGCTATGAAGGCAGAATTGCGGCAGACACTAAAAACAACCACAAAGCCTTCTATAGTTATATCAAGAATCACCATGGCAATACCAGATTTGCTCTGAGTTGCTGCACAATGGTACCTCCTATAATGAGCCAACAGATATTGCCACCATACTGGCTGACAGATTCAGTGTCAACTTTACCCCCCCCCCCCCAAGGACCAATCACAATACCGGAAGAATGCCAGGCATCCAGCATTACTGCAGCACAGATTCAAGCTGCATTGTCCAAGGCCAATAATACAGCTTCCATGGGACCCAACAATATCCCTGGCTGTGTTCTACATGAATTACAAAGTGAACTGGCACCACATCTATGTGCCCTGTTCACTCAGAGCCTCACCTCAGGCTTTGTCCCTACCGAATGGCGCACTGCTGCAGTCATCCCTCTCCGTAAAGGAGGAGCTACTACAGACCCTGGAAATTATCACCCCATTAGCCGATGAGCCTGATATGCAAGGCTATGGAGTGCATCATCATGGACCTAATTAACAAGGCTATAGGTAATCTCCAAACTCTAGATCCCATGCAATTTGGTTTTGTGAAAGGTAGATCATGCCTGCTCAACCTGGTTGACGACTTTGAGTCAGTCACCAGAGGTGTGGATGAAGGTAAGGCAGTTTATACAGCCTACCTCGATCTGGCCAAGGCCTTTGATACCATTCCTCACTCAGGAATTACTGATAAACTCATCAAGTTAGGCATCAACCCCAGACTGCCGACCAGTCATGAGTGGAGTCTCACAGGGGTCGGTCCTGGATCCTCTCCTGTTTGGTATCTACTTCTCAGAAGTCCAGGCCAACACAGAGGGACTGTGGCTCACCAAGTTCACAGATGACTGCAATCTGGGAGCCATTATTAACTCAAGGGATGCAGACATCCTACAGAAAGGCCTCGCTGAGACCAATGACTGGTGTCGAAACCATGGCCTTAAGCTTAATGCCAAAATATGCGTAGTCATTCCCTTTGGGAAAAACTCCGTTCCCACTAATTGCCACAACGATGGGAGCCCAATGAACACTGAAGGCGTTATAAGACATCTGGGGTCACAGGTTGACGGCAACCTCTCCTTCAACCACCACATTGCCACTGTGGTCAGAAAGTCCTATGTGGCACATCTCATTACCAAGGGTTTTGCATCCAGGAAAAAAGAGGTCATCATTTCTCTCTACTCTTCCCTCATTAGACCAGTCGTAGAGTATAATGCCCCATTTGGTATGTACCTCACTAGATACCTGGAACAGCTGGAGAGGCCACAAAAGCACCTCACGAAGAGGATCCTAGGCCTTAAACACATGTCCTACATGGACAAACTCAAAAAAACTCCAGCTATTCTCTGATATTGTCTACCAAGAGGCGATGTCTGCTTGACTTGCAAAGCCATGTCTGACCCAGCTCTGTTAGAAATACTACATCTAAAGAAATACCAATCCCTCCACACCACACGCTCCAGAGACCTCAACCTCATTACCACAATCAACAGAACATGCTGGAGGGACAGGTTCATAACCCAGAGACTGCCCATACATGTCAAGCAGAGCAACTCACTGGCCCTCTTCAAGAGAAATCTTGATGAATGGATGGGAAAGTTCACCCCGGGGATCAGTTCAGTGGCAATAGAGGCAAAGGCTCCAGGCCCATTAGCCTAGTACACATCTGTGAACCTATAATATTGTCCATAGGTAGAGGAAGTGCAAAGCAGTTGTCTCAATCCTGAAATGTGCAGTACTCCCCTGTATTGCATCTTATCACATAAAAGGATTTTTTTTCTTTTAACTAATCACTCCTGTCTATCTGAAGTCAAGGACTAATGAGTCTAAACCTAAGTAAGTTGCACATAAAAAGTGTGTGTGTGTCTAAATTAATACACAAGTGCCTATGCTGCATTACTTCTATAGCTTCAGATGAACTTTTTTTCTTAAGAATACTTGATAATAAGTAAAGCATGTGTACATGTTGACTTTTCACTGGTCAGCATATGATTTTGTGGCTGTATATATGATTAATAAAAAAGAAAGAAAAATATGGAAAAACAATCTTTTGAAATCCTCGTTGACTATTTTTGTTTTTACACTGCTATTGAAATGTTTTTCATGACTTGCATCTCTCTTAGACTAACTGTACAAAATTATTATAGAACTGCGTACAGATGCCTTCTTTGATAGCCTGACACTGATTATTTCTTGAACGATAACATTTCACGGATAATGTATTACATAGTGCATATTCAAATTTTGGAACTTTCCCATGGCCTGGTCAGTTATGCCACGCTGACACATACATATATAAAAAGATACCTATGCACACTTGCATATGTTTACATATATATAATGTGTACATACATTTATACATACACACATTATATGCCTCACGAGTGGTCTCTAAACCAGAGTGTAGCGGAAGAGATTTTCCGGAAATGGGGCCAGCCTTGCTGAGATCTTTTTGCCACTCCCATGAATACCAAATGCAGCAGCTATTTTACCCTAACCCCCCCCCCCCTCCAAGGAAGATATCGAGAGACTCTCTTATTCACAATTGGCCCTCGGGACGACTTTATGCCTTTCCCCTGTTTCCCCTCATACCCAAAGTCATCCAGAAAGCAAAATCCTTGGGAAGCAGCCTGATTCTCATTGCCCATATTGGCCTCATCAGATTTGGTTCCCCTTCCTCTGGCCTCATCTGCAGGAGAAGCCGTGGGTTTTGGACCCAAGTTTCAGATCTTCTGACCCATATGGCAGGAACACTTCATCCTTCTCTCCACACCCTTAGTTTGACAACACTGCTGCTCCACTTCCAAACTTAGTCAGGCTTCAAGACTTCACTCCAGCAGTCAGACACATTTTGATATCCTCTCATAAAGATTCCACCAGAAAATTATATACTAATAAATGGAAGAGGTTCTCCTACTGGGCACAAACCAGAAACATTGACCACTTCTCTGCTCTAATTCACTCGATTTTAGAATTTCTTACTGAACTGTTCCAACAAGGCTCGGCTGCAGCTACAATTAGAGTTCAACTGGCAGCAATTTTCAAATTTTCACATTGGTGAATTTTCTCCTAACCTGATGTCACACAGATTGTGTAAAGCATTCTTAAAAGACACTTCTTTATTGAGACCTCCTTTAAAAGAACCACTTCCTCCTTGGAATTTAAATTTTGCATGGTCTCATCTAACATTGCCGCCATTCGAGCCCTCCTCATTTTGTGACCTCAAATTTCTTTCTTGGAAAACTATACTTCTAGTAGCAGTAACATCTGCAAGAAGAGTCACAGAGTTGCAAGCACCATCAATCAAACCACCATATTTGATTTTCCATAAGGATAGGGTATCACTAAGAACTAATGTCATTTGTACCTATGATTTGTTCTCAATCCAGTCTAAACCAATCCATTGAGCTTCCAGTCTTTTTTCCCAATCACAGCAACAAGGCAGAGGATAAACTCCACTAATTGGATGTACATAGACAACTCGGATTATATCTCCACAGAACTAAAGATTTCAGAAAATCAGACCAATTCTTCATCTCTTCCTCTGAAACAAGGTATGCCAGTGTCAAAAGTCACAATTTCAAATTTGCTTTCAAATTGCATCACTTTTATATACAACTCCAATAACAGAAATTTACCATTCAAAATTAGAGGTCACTCAATCAGAGCACTGGCAACATCCTCTGCTTTCCAGGCCAGAATGTCAATGGGCAGTATTTGTGCTGCGGCTACGTGGGCAAATCCTCATACATTTATTACTCATTACAAAGTTGATTTTGCCTCCAGGGACAGGGCTTCATTTGGTTCCACTGTGCTCAAAGGTGTACTCCCATGAGCCACCCAGGAAAAAGGTGCTAGGGATGCTGTCCAATCCAATAAGAATGAAGGCGAGATAGGACAACATAACATAAAGAAGTTATGTACTCACCATAATGTTCCATGTTTGTTGTCCATCTCGCACTTCATCCTTAAGACCCACCCGGCTTCCCCCATCCAAGGGCTCCTAGAGGACCTGGTGGACAGTTGTTTCCTCTCATAAATGAGCTCCTTTGACTCTCTGTTTTTCATTGACCTGATGTCATATGGTTATTTTAGTCTTTGTAATAATTAGCAGCAAACTAGCATGATGGGATACCTACTCTGCCAAAAGCAAAGTTAGAGACTTTGAGCTAGTGTATTCGGCTGAGTCGGAGCTGAGGATCAGCTCTGAACCCATCCAGTAAAAATGAAGGGCGAGATGGACAACAAACATGGAATGTTATGGTGAGTACATAACTTCTTTTTAACTTTTATGACAACACATACTAAATACACAGACTTGTGCAATGCCCTAGTAAACCATGCCTATTTCCTCACCTCTGTAAACAGCACTGACTCAAAGGATTATTCCAACAATGACTCATGGCTAGCCATTACTTTAACCTTAAAATAACATGCTACCTGTGTTCTTCATCCAACCTCTCCTCACAATACTGTAACATCCATGAGGAACCCAGCATTTGATGACCTCAACTTAGGTTTGCCATCAGATTCTGCAGCAATCCCACTAGATGAGAACCATACACTCATCGTGAACCTTTCAGCCCAATTCCGCATAATGGTTCACTAAGACAACTTCCAACCCAACTGCACAGAGAGCAACACATACAGACATATACATTTACAGACACACACAAACACAATCATTTAATTTGTTACTCATAACTTATTCATTGATTTACTCTGTTCAGTTTCAAGTGTCTACCACTCACTAAACAGCTTCACCAGCGTACTGAAGCTGCGTAACCACAACTAATGATGTACTGTTGTCAGTTCATCTGTCTTGTCATGGTCTCTACTAAAACATCTACTATCGCACATTGTACAGTTACATACCTCCATGCATATAAACCTTTGACAATATGTCTGATCACTTTCTGCATGAGCAACACACATGCTCACCTGTACTATCTCACTCACAGTTTCTGAAACAACAAATGACACACATCAGCAACCAGACCTTAATGAATCTGATGTACTTCTGAATTTACCTCACAAAAACAGTAAGTGTAGCTAAGTTAGTCAGAATTTTTACAGTAATTTATTGTCACTACACTAAGAAATACTCAGGATCTGCTATGTACTTTTAAAATGTTGTTTTTAATGTTGAATCCTGTCACTGAAACACAAATTACAAAGATAAAAAACAGACATCTGCAAGCTGATGAAAAAATGAAATAAAAAATGTGAATTAATAGCCATAAACTAAAAACAAAGAAAGGACAGCAATGCAATTTGTGAGTCCTTATGCAGCCCTATGTAGGCACTATGCCACCCACAACCCTACTACATGATTATGCCAGTTCTAAAGTTGTACAACCTTGTAACAAGCGACTTAGGGAATTTGCAGCAATAAGTAGTTATTTGCGTGCCCCAAAACCTGTGCAGCCTTGGAGGAGGAATCTTAAAGTAGGGGCAGTGCAGCTGTCACATGTAGAATGGAGGCTGCATTGTACATCTCAGTTAATGTTCTTCAGGAAATGGTGACTTGCAGGGCTTGGGTTTTACCTCATTGGCATACTTTGTTTTTCTGACCAACTTTCTTGTTTCTCAAATGAATTTGTCAAGTCTGTCCTGGGTGCTGTGGGAGGCTATGTCCCAAACCCCTCTAATATAAACACCCTCCATGGTTCCGCCATTTGTGGGAAAGGGAGCCAAGGTAGGCGAGTTCACTCTATTGCTGGTGCACTTTTTGCTACAAATAACCACTACGGTTATTATTTCTGTTGTATAGTTTTGTTAATTTTCAGTTATTGATTTTGTGCATGATTGTGAGATTTTTTTTTCTGGGATGAAGAGGAACTCATGATGGAGCACAGTGTGGATTAAATGACAGCACTGTTCAGATGTCCTTGTGATAGTCTGTTGTTTTTGAGCTGAGGAGACTAATAATGCTATAATGAGGTAGTCATCATAGGCCACAAGGAATCTGGACATGTAGTTGGTAGTCCCATACACAGATTTAGCCAACACATTTGTAAATTGGAAATGCCAAAAAGGATAATATCCTTATAGACTGGCAGCCCTATCAGGCCTAAAAAAAATGATTTAATTTCAAAGAGAACGAAAAAGGGAGTTAGGATTGGACTTGCAACTGCCTTATATTGGAAGTTCAGACCCATGTTAACATAGTAAAGTATTGGTCCACTTCTTTGCTAACTTCATGGCAAGTGTAGTGTGTGTCACTTGGATTTTTATAAATGATCGTAAGACCATCAAGTGGAATGAAACCAAGACAGAGCAGCCATGAAGGAAAAAGGAGAAACATGAGAATTGTGTTAAAGAAGTCATGTTCACAGAAAAAGCAAATACAATTACAAGTGAAAGCAACATAAAAGAGTGTTGAAACAGACACACAACCAAACATACACAGGGTTCGTGGTGATGGTGCAGATCTGTTGACACTGGGCAAGGCTGAATGCTTCACTCAAAGTAAGGATAAGCTGGGAATAAATATATTTTTTTAGTTGAACAGTCACCCCTAAGTCTACTGAGTTCATGATAATCTCTGGAAAGTAAATTATCCAATGAACAAATCTGGGGAAAAATATTGCTGATAATCACTTTCCACAAATTACAAACTAACTTTTTTTGGGGGGGGGGGGCAAAAGGAGAGACACCATCTGCAAAATGGTGCATTAAGGTGAAATACAAGATGCATGCCCTAACCTCAGAGTAGCATACTGATGCATTCTATTGTGCCCACAGGTTCTCAGTCTCTTTCATTTTGAGTCTTCCTCAAATGGTCTGCAGGGACCAGTATTCATACAGATACAATGTACAGCTGCACAAGGCTTGCACAGCTGATATTCATGAATGTCCAAATCAGAGAAGTTTCACTTTCAGGCACTTTGCTGACTTTAATATTACATAATTGCACAGGGCTGCAGGTAAACAGAGCAGCTTAACCATGCAGCGAAGTATGCTCTCCCTGCTTACTGATACCGTATGATGAATAGGTTTGCACTAGTGTATGGAAACCTTGTGAAACCTCATCCTACAATTGGCACCAAGTGGTGCTTAACCAGTGCCAGGCATACAGGACTGCACACCTCTGGTATTCAGTGACATGGGCACTAATTTGTTGCCAAGAAATGCATAATACTATCCTTTGGGAGCTCATCCACCCCTGGCAACTATCATATTGATAACAAACCTCAAAGAGCTGACCCAGTAGTCAGGGACTTGGTGACAGACATAGATAGTAATATAGCCTTTGATCATCATATGTCTACAGTAGTGAGGAAATAATTCGATGTTGTGCAACTTATAAAGGTTTGACATCTAGGTCCAAGGAAGTCATTATTCTACATTTATCAGACCTATCATTAAGTACAATGCCCCCTTTGGTATGTACCTAACCAGGCATACCCAACAATTGGAACATCCCCAACGTTCCTCAATAAAAGAATACAGGGCATTAACAACTTCAATCCAGACCACCAATTCCTGTATTCTGTCTCCTACAGACTGCCGAGAGGAGATCAATGCCTGGCATACAAGGCATTGTCTGACCCCTTCTGATGGACCTCTTGCATATCCGCAAAACAAACTACACCAGAATTACCTGTTTTAAACACTTAAGTCTTGCCAGTGACATAAATAGAACCTACTGGAGAGACAGGTATGCATCCCAGAGAATACCCTTCCTCTGGAACAGGCTTCCCATCCATGTGAAGCAGAGTTCTTCTTTAACCCAATTCAGGTGTAACATGGACAACTGGATGGGGAACAGGAAATTCATCCCTGGTTTGGCACCTCTATCTCTAATGGAAACAGGCAACCTGTATATGGTTCATCTGCCAGGCTCCTGCTTGTAAATGTTTCACCTCCCAAGCCCCTACTTACACTTATCAAGGGTACCAGAACTTGTCAGAGATTTGGGATGCATGGTTAGGCTTAAAAAGGCCCTTGTGGCAGTTAGTCTAGTAAATACCCATGAACCTATGAGGTGAGCTGTATTTGTCACTCTTCCAACCAAATAGCATCATTATCATTAGGGCTACCAGCCTGTATGTATAGACTATGTATGTATATGTGCTACTTGATCAAAATTTTCTCAGGTAGCAGGGCTGCCCATAGTATCTGCTTTACTTGCCTCTGTGCATGCTTCTACCTTTACAGAAAGTTTATTCCCTGTGTACTTTACAGTTTTACTCTGAGCACCAGTAGTCATCACCCATCTTAGCAGCAGCCACTAACATCTTCCCTGTACCTCAGTATAGGCAACTGTCTTATCATTGATATGTTTACATGCATGCCCTTGTCTATCAAGTACACCAAATGTTACAGCAATTACTACCTGCATCACCCTTGTCATCATATCATACATTTGTGGGATTACTCATACCTACATTGTGCTATTATACCTCCAACCACCATGTGTATGCTGTTATCAGTGTTCCCTGTGATATGAAGTCCTGCATATAAACATTGAATTCACAGGTGGTAAAATTTCTGCTGAACAGCAGAGGCAGGAAATGTTTTCCTCAAGGAAAATGAAGTCTGTGGTGGCACACCCTGTTACCATGTCCACCTCCCTATGGAGACTTAGCTTACACTGCAAATATTGTCAAAATCCGAGTCTGGTGCATACTTAGGGTAGATGTGTGGGAGCATCATCACAGGGTCACATCTATTTCCATTTCTTGTGCCACACCGCATCATAGGTATTGATGGCATCCAACCATCAGTGGCCAGGATATTTTAGCAGCAGAATTCATCTTTATCCCAGCCCTAGAGTCAAAAAACATACCTGTCTGTGGATGACCCTGGTCTTAGATCTGAATACAGCCCTAGGGTTAGTAAGTCAAGACCATTTAGTAGATCTCACACCTCATTACTCATACCTGTAGGTATGAGTAATCCCACAAAGGAGGCTGTCTTTTATACAGAATACCCATAACCGAGATATCCACATCTCTACCTCCTGCAGCATGCACACCTGACAAAGGAAGGGTTGGCTAACTGGTATTACTGTGTCCCTTGTCACCTATGCATACAAGATAACCAAATCCTATATCCCCTACAGTCTGCAACCTGTCTTCTTACTCACATAGTTTCTAAAACTAATGTGTTTTTTGCATTGCTGTAATTAGAGATGCATTGTTAATGTCTACCTCTCACTGTATTTATAGCAACTTTACCTCCACCATGGAGATGTACATTTGCCTAATGCTGATCTAGAATGCATACTTTTATGCCTTCATTTGTAAATTGTACTTTTGTGGTCTCATTTGTAATTGTTCTGCTCTCATTGTACTGCATTTTTAACTGTTTTCATTTCTAATTTTACTAGTTTAATTGTACTGTTTATACACCCAGACTGGGCCTGAAATAGATCCATACAGATCAACACTCTAACCTGTTCAACAAATCTAGATAAATAACTAAATAAATAACTACCATGACCTACTCCACTCTTCGTTTAGTGTAGTATGTATAAATGTCAGATGTGCAGTGAGGTATGACCATACAATAACAATCAAAACTGTAATTCACACTGCATGAATCATGCACATGGACAGTAGAGGTACGACTGCTGAATCCTACACAAATGCACTTTATAAGCACTTACATGAGTGCATGGATCGTGCTATCCCTAACAGAACCAAGATGCTATCCTCCAAAAAAAGGAAGGCAATCTGGTGGTCCCCTGCCATAAACAAACTCTGCAACAGAAGAAAGAAACTGTTGCAAAAAATAGTAAAATCCAATGATTGGAGGAACTCTCTGGTCAGCCTCAGTAAGAAGCTGAGATCCCTCATAAAAACCTCCAAAGCTAGTTACGAAAACAAAATCGCCACTGATTTTAAAGACAACCACAAAGCATTCTATACTATATCAAGAATCTCAATGGCAACACTCAGATCTGCTCTGAGTTACAGCACAATGGCATTAAATATACAGAACCAACTGATATTGCCAACATCCTGGCAGATAGGATCAGTGCTAACTTTACCCCCCTCTCACCCCCTAAAGGGCCCATCTCTATACCGGAAGAATGCAAAGTTCCTGTAATCATGGCTGCACAGGTAAAAAAAACACTCTCCTAAGCCAAGGACACACCATCCAAGGGACCTGACAACATCCCAGGCTGCGTTCTGCATGAACTACAGAATAAACTGGCACCCCACCTAAGCATCATGTTCAATCATAGCCTCACCTTAGGCTTTATGCCCACTGAATGGCACACAGCAACAGTTATCCCACTCCACAAAAGGGGAGCCACCACGGCCCCCAGGAACTACCACCCCATTAGCCTAACGAGCCTGGTCTGCAAGGCCATGGAACATATCATCATGGAACTTATAAACAAAGACATTGGTAATCTCCAAACTCTGGACCCCACCCAGTTCGGGTTTGTAAAAGGCAGATCATGCCTCCTGAACCTGGTCGACTTCTTTGAAGCAGTCACCAAAGCCGTAGACGAGGGTAAGGTGGTTCACACAGCCTATCTAGGTCACGCCAAGGATTTTGATGCCATCCTCCACTCTGGAATTATAGCCAAACTCACTAAACTGGGTATAAATCCATATGTCACAAGATGTGTTGCCAACTGGCTCACTGACGGAACCCACACTGTGAAAGTAGCAGACTCCAAATCCGACTTCAGAACAGTGACAAGTAGAGTACCACAGGGTTCAGTACTGGGACCTCTCCTGTTTGGTATCTACTTCTCTGAAGTACAGGCTAACACAGAAGGACTCTGGTTAACAAAGTTCGCAGATAACTGCAAACTAGGAGCCATAGTCAAGTCCCCAAATGATGCGGACATCCTACAGAAGGGCCTCGCTGAGACAGATGCCTGGTGTCAGAGCCATGGTCTCAAGCTCAATGCAAAAAGGTGCAGTGTCATCCCCTATGGTAAAAACTCTGTACCCATGAACTAACACATAGGTAGCAATCTACTTAACACCGAATGTGTGACAAGAGACCTTGGGTCCCAGGTGGACAGTAGTCTCTACTTTGATAGTCACATCGCCACAGTCCTTCTACGTGGCACACCTCATCATAAAAGGGTTCTCATCCAGGAAAAAAGAGGTCATTGTTCCCCTCTACTCGACACTCATTAGACCCATTATAGAGTACAATGCCCCTTTTGGAATGTACCTCACAAGACATCTGCAGCAGCTGGAAAGGCCACAGAAGTACCTCACAAAGAGGATTACTGGCCTCAAACAAATGCTCTACACTGACCGTCTTAAAAAACTCAATCTTTACTCCGTAGCATATCGCATACTCCGAGGTGATCTCTACCTAATATATAAAGCTATGTCAAACTCAGAGCTTTTGGACATGCTACACCTAAAGAAATCCCAATCCCGCCGAGCTACACACTCTGTGGACCTAAACCTTGTCACCACAATAAATAGGACATGCTGGAGGGATAGATTCCTGTCCCAGAGGCTTCCCATACTCTGAAACAGGCTACCCATCTATGTCAAGCAAAGTTCTTCATTAGCACTCTTCAAGAAAAATCTTGATGAGTGGATGGGAAATAGGAAATACACCCTGGGGATCACTTCTGTGTCACTGCTCGACAGTGGCACAGGAAAATAACTTTTTTGGGTGGGGTAAGCCAGGGAACCTTGTTGGCTAGACTTACATAGCCCCTTGGGCCAATAGCCTAGTACCTACCTATGAACCTACATGCTCTAGGGACCTAAACCTTGTCACCACAATAAACAGAACATGCTGAAGGGATAGATTTCTGTCCCAGAGACTTCCCATACTCTGGAACAAACTACCTATATATATCAAACAAAAAGCTCCTCATTAGCACTCTTCAAGAAAAATCTTGATGATTGGATGGGAAATAGGAAATTCACCCCGGGGATCACCTCTGTAACTCTGCTCGACAGGGGCACAGGAAAATAATTTTCTTGGGTGGTGAAAGCCAGGATACCTTTTTGGCTAGGCTTGTAGAGGCCCTAGGGCCGATAGCCTAGTACCTACCTATGAACCTATGTCTGTACTGTCTGACAGTGCATTGTCTTTATGTGCTCATCAGAGCCCATACTTTTGGACCAGATGCTGCCTATTCCCCACTCTGCAATATATTGTGCCTGACATTGGAGGGGGGGGGTGTATTGTGTAGCTGGAGCACCAACTAGCACTTGCCTCAATGGAATCTAAACTGAGATGTACTATTTTTATTTTTAAACCCACTAATCCTGAATTATAAATAAACGATAACTTGTCACAAAGACTTGGAAAATAAATAAAAATTGCACTAAAATCATCCTCTTCTGTAAGTGTGTGTTCTCAGCTGAGCCAAAATTCATAAACAGTGAGAGACATGCTTCATGTCATACAAAAGAATATCCGTCCACATCCCAATCATTAGAAAAAATAAATCAAAGTAGCCTTGTTTCACAGCATGCTGCATTTAGTCAAGGCCTGAAATCAGTACCTTGTAAAAATACATCACACCTTGCCTAACAAATTCAAATAAATAAAAGCACTGATGAATAAATACATTTTAAGTGTCTCATTATGTTAGAAAATAGTGTAGTTGGTGCCCCATCAACATGAATACAGCCATTTTCACCTCAACTGACATCTATTGTTTTAATTCCCTGGTCCAAGACGAAGCATTATTGATACATAGCCATTGATGAGGAAGGCAAGATTAGAGTAATACACATGCAAACTGGTTTAATCAGGCTCCACTTATCACATACTGTGCCAGTGGGTTGACTAGAATATGTAGCTTTTTTATGTTTTGTGTCTATAATTAATTATAATAAACATTAAGAAACGGTGCATTTTGTGTAGAAATTGAAATGTGCAGAAAATGCAAATCTGAGAAATGCCACTGATCATGTCTTCTAAGTTTGCCCCGTCTTGTAGTGTATTTGATTTTCTAGTAATTCGCTGAAAATTACAGTGAGTTAATGATATCAGTCTTTACAGTTGCATAACTTGTACTGATCAAAACACTCACACTAAAGCAAAACTTGTTGTTCTATTAGCTTGTTCATTGAGTTAGAGTAATACTTAAAAAATGGCCCTGATATGGGGCCTTTGTCCCCATTATTGTTAGCTTTGTTCAGTTACAGTGCAAAGATGCTGAGAGGTATAACCACATCAATGTTTTTTTTTAATCCTTATCAGCCAGCCACCTCATTTTTTCCCTTCTTACCATTATGAAAAAAAGTTGTCCATCTTATATGCCCTATTAATTTTTCAAGTATAATTCAATTGCAGTTACTATGACTTGCTCAAAGCCCTCCACCAATCACAGGCTTTGTCCAGATAGGTATGATCTCTGATATCAAAAATATCATCATCTAAGATGAATTGATAGCCACAGCATCATAAAAGAGACAGTTTATGTTGCAGAAATACTACAGCACTAAAATTTGCAAGAAAATATGAAGATGTACATCAATAATTGCCCTCCTTAAAGTTTGCAAAAACATGCAAAAGTTTGTAATAATGTAAAATAAGAAGTGTCTTAATTCTTTAAACAAACTGGAGAACCCAACCACAGAGAAACAAAACGGGAAAGATAAGAAACAGAGCAAACAAAAGCAATTTTAATGCTTCAGATATTACCGCAAAGGTGTTACCGGCATTGATTTATCAAGACGATACTGTACTTCCGCACCAATTACGTTTAGATTTTGTACAGAATTCTTGTGCACAGAACCTGCATTGAGGGGTATTGCACAAGTAATCTAATGGGAAAAAGCTGATGTTTCATTTACAATGTCTAAGACAAAGTGGCATTTGTGAAGTTCTTGAGCACATCTTACACGGTTGTTTTTCGTGACTTGAATGTAGCAGACTGCTGAAGTTATTCCTAGATCTTTAGGACAAATGGCAGTGATGTAGGGACTTAGGACTGCTTATACAACAATGTTTAGATACTAGTGCGAGGAATGTCTGAAAGGTAAAAGGGAGGTAGGTGCAAGCTATCTGAACGGGACTCCAAAGAAAAATTTTTCTTGTATAGGCTTAGCTGCATCTTTGACACTCTCCTTTTAAAAGGTGGAGAACAGATAGCACAGTTCTTTTCAGGCTTGGTCACATACTTTGAGCTAAGAGGTTCCGAGGAATGCAAACCTCTGTTAACTACTGCTGCTGCTTTTGCCTCATAATGATCGTTGTCACTCTTCCCAAGCAGAGATACACAGACACGCTTTCATTCACGCATACATACACTCAGAGACATACTTTAGGTTTCACACATGCAAAAATGCTTAGTCACACACGCAGACAGAAACATAAAGGCTATTACAGAAACACACGTACATACTTATCTATCTTTTGCAAATCCATACATTACTTTCACACTCCATAGTTAGCAAAACCACTAACTGCTCCACCAATCTAATTCGAACTCTCATGCACGCATACACTCACAAACTCAGTTGCAAACAGAAACACACACACCCTCTCTCTTCTATTTTTTCAATTAAATTTCTTCTTTCCTTAGTTTACACTGGCTAAGCAGCAAAAGTGTTGCTCAGCCAGTGTAAAATAATGGCAACCCTTGCTTAAACTAAGCTGTTGAAGGGTACTGAAGCGCAAAAAAAAAAGGCACACAAGCATTACATAGGTGCAAGACCCCCCCCCCCCCAAAAAAAAAAAAAAACGCTGCCCAATTTTCAAAGTCTGCCCGGATGGAAAAACTATTAATACCATTAGGGCAAGAACGAGTATAATAATTAGCTATGAGTATGATCAAGACCCATAACTGCCAGTAAAAGTAGCTATCAGCAAAGAAATTACTCCGTAAACTTAACCAGAGCTGACTCATGTAACTGTATGCAGCAAAAAGTTGAAGTTTACCTATTTCGGAGAAAAAATATATCAAACCTTAGAACACTGCTTCCACTATAAGCAGATACAAAACTAATCCTTCAAGAAAATAGCTACTTCTGGAAACAACACTTAGAAGAATAGTTCCCAGAGTAATTCAGGATCGCATTGCTGAAGGCACTGTTAACATGCAATGCATACTTAATTAATGAAGGCGTATTCTGGGCAAAAAGAATGAAGAGGGCGGTGTGTGGGTGTTCCTTTGCCAGCAACAGAGTTAAGAGTGGAAAATAGTGAAGGGTGTCATTAGTAAGCCGTTCCAGCGCCCTTACACTTTCAACAGCTCTGCGAGATTGTAATAAGATGAAAGATGGCTTACTGTACCAGAGCTGTAACAATGGGGATGAAAGAAACATTCAGAATCATGATTTAGTGCAGCATATTGACTTTTTTCCAGTGGTACATTCAAAAGATAGGGAAGAAAAGCATTTTGGAAATGAGGAAACAAGCAAAGAAGCACGTAGTTGTCCTTTAAAATCCTAAGACTTCAGCACTGGCCAGACGGGCTACACTTGAAGAATGAATGGTGTGTGTTCATGACTCCAAATCAATATTGGATAATAAAATGTGGGTTAGAAGGGTCTTTGCATGGTCTTATTATGACTGATGTAAGGGCTTCTGTCCAGGAATTTGGCACTATCCTTGTCTGGGTCACAATATTAGTCAGTTTATTAAACTGGGATTTTCACTTGCCCTCTACCCCAAATGTAAGCTTCAAGGGAAAGCCCTTCTGAGCCAAGAGTTTTATCTTTCCCCTTATGACATAGTACTATGCATACCCTCTTCTCATTGAATTCACAAGATGGGGTAAAGAGACCTTTGAAAGATGAGATGAGATTTTCTCTGAGCGATCTGGCTCCTTAGGCTTAGCTGCATAGAACTGGGAGTAGTATATAACAGATTTGTCCAGAATCTTTGTTTGTGATGTGTGACCCGTTACATGGTGAATCAGCTTGGTGACTGTCCTACTTATCTGTTGCCTAGGGAAAATGCAAGAAATTTTTTATAGGTGGGGGCACCTCAGCTTTTTTTACTTTTAATGCTGTAACTACGTGACCTGTGTTATAAACAAGAAGAATGTGAATATTTTCTTTGAGTGCCTCTACCTTGGTTCTGTGTCCTTGCCACCTGTGGCACAAAAAATGCTTGACTGAGCTTATGAGCAACTTTTGAAAGATTGCAAGTTCCATTGCTGAGGAAAAGTTCTTTTGAGAGAGTTTCTAAGCATTGATGTCAAGTGTGCTCTAGCGGTATCCCACTGCAACAGAAAGGTTTGTGCAGAGTTATCAGTAAGCCCAGGTCAATTCCTATAAAACTGGTCCACCATTTTCTAGAAGTCGTTCCATCTAAATTAAAAATATTAAGCTTCCAGTGTGATTCTAGTGATCCTGTTAGTTGTAACCTGCCAAATATAGCTACATGTTCCAAGAGATGAAATGGTGCATAACACAGCGACTGGAAATAGTGCAGGTGTTCTGTTTGATAGAAGAGATTCTTGGAGAATAACAAGTAAACAATGAAGTATACAATCCATCGCTAAGTATAAGTCAATCCTACCGATTAAATGAATATATTTCTTTATAACTTTTGTCTAGAGCTGGTGAATGGAGGGTTCTTGGACCAAAGTATACTTCCTGGCATGTGAAGTTTTGTTCTAGTCCTCTTCTGAGCACAATTCTTTCTTGGAAATCCACCCAGTCTCTCACGATAGAGATCCCCGGGGGGTCTAATGAGAGATAAGTGTGCATAAAGTCCATGCCAAAAGACCTTTAAAATATAGCAACCTTCAAAATTAGAATGCTGCATTAATATTTCACACAGGATGCTCCTTTTTATTAAAGTTACTGACCTCCTTTAATTTCCCCTGAGCATATGAAGAAAACACTCCTATGAATCTCATTCATGCTCAAAGGTTTCTGTGGGTTTTAGTGTGTTTCTTACAACATTGTTATGCTGGGACTCATTCTGTTACCATAAGAAAGAACCCTTTTCCATTTCACAAGGCAATTAATCCGACTGACATTCCATACTTAATATTTAATGTACTCCATGACAGAAGAGTTACAAATCTCTGTAATATACCTGTGCCCATCCTGACTTCCCTAAATAGTCATTTTGATGCCTTGTATTCTTCCCTTTCGTGAGTGTATATGCGTGTGTGCAGTTCTTACATGCATTGAATAGGGTTCCCCAAAGAAATTAATCAAGGAATGTCAAAGCAAAACTGAAAAAAATAAAAGAAATTCTTCCAAAAAGAAATGCTGCCTGCAGTATCTACATCAATGATCTGACTCCTGAGGAGGAGGACACATTCCACTTTTAGGATAGCCGTAAGAGAATCAACACTTCCTCTGAAGTGCTAGGACAGTGGTTCCCAAACTGGGTGCCACGGCACCCTGGGGTGCCGTGCAAAGATTCCTGGTATGCCGCCAAAAAATGTTTAAAAAAAATACCATCAAAAATGCTGAGAACTCAGAATAAATTGAGGTAATGCCAAACTTCCGAGCTTAGTCCATGGCAAGCCCCAACTTCCGTTTCACTCAACCATTCCAGGTGCTGCTGTGTCTCCCGCCAGGCGTTCCTCCTGTGTGCATGCCAATCACTTCCTCCGTGGTGGGGAGAGGCGCTTATGGAAGCACGACACTGAGTGCCTGGCCCTTTAACTGTGCTTTTTTCTCCAGTTAGCTCTGGAGCTCCGCTCATTCCCCCGTCAGCTGTTTCCAGCCTGCACCTTTAAGGGGCGGTGAGGGAGGAACGAAGAGAGAGCAGGTAACAAGGAGCGATAGCACCGGTGCAAACAGTAGCTGCAGGCGGCAGTGACGGGATGGTAACCAGTGCGGGACAAGCAATGAGCTCCTTATCCAGAACCGGACCGTTTGTCCAGTGAGCAGGATAGCCAGCACTGAAAACCAAGAGGAAATTATCAGAGGGAAAGCAAAAATAATATTTTCAGCGGTGATACCTTACAGCTGGAGCCTGGCTCAATAAGGCAATTTTTGTTTACCTTCTCCGTCAGATTCTTTTAGGATCATTCCGAACTGTAAGTGTAAGTTCAATGTTTTTTTTGGTTTTACTGCGTTTTAATATGAGAACTTTGAAGGAGGGAGTCAAGGGGCAGTTCCTGTTGGGGGGTGGGACAGTTGGTGGGGTGATTTGGAGCACAAAGGTTTCATTTTTAGGTGTAGTCAGTCATAGGATATTAGTTGTAACGTACGACTGCTTTGTAACCTACTTTTTGTGACTTTTAAGCTGTTTATGGTTATCGGACTTGCGTTTGTTGAAAATAATAATAATTATTGCATTGCGCCAGTGTTTAGTTTGCATAATGACTTTGTCTGCTTGTTTGTATGTGTCAAGTATGAACGCTCATGGCTTGAAAGTCCACATGCCATGTGGCAAACAGACAGACGTCAGAATCACTGTCGGTTGTTATTGTTGTTGGGGAGCTCTGAGTAATTTTGAGTGTGCATACACTTTTTTGTAGTGTACTGTTTGCATCCATGTGTAAAATGCATGCTCCGATTCAAATGGAAAATGATAAACCAGAATGATGCAAACAGCCAATCAGCTTGTTCAAATTTAAGATTGGACCAATTATAAACCAAATAATTTTTTGCACCTAACTAACAATCGGGCAACACTGTGCGTGATTACGTGAACTTTGTTGTAAGAGAGGTGAAGAGAGAGGTTGAATTGCGCATTAAATAAGTATTGTTTTTTTTGTAACAATGGCCTCTACCTCAAAGCATCAAGTGGATTACACTGGAAGATGAAAGTAGTAACTGTGAGAGTACCAGTGGAAGTTGTATGATTGCTGAACAGCCAAAAGCCAAGGCTTCTGCTGTTAAGAAAACAAGGCTTTATTCAGATAATTATGTCAATTATGGTTTTACATTTGTGGAGAAACAGGGCATGCAACACCCATGTTGCATTATATGCCACGAAGTTTTATCAAATGAAGCCATGGTTCCCAGTAAGCTGCAGCACCATTTAAAAACAAAACATCCTGCTGCTGCTAAGAGAGACCAACTTTATTTTAAACGCTTGCTACAATCTCAACATAAACAGGTTCAGTTTTTTACAAAAGCAGTTACAGTTTCTGACAAAGCGCAACTTGCCAGCTTTCAAGTGGCAGAATTAGTTGCAAAAAGCATGAAGCCACATACTGTTGTGGAGACTTTGATAATGCCAGCATGTCGGCTGATGGTGAAAACAATGTTAGGTGATGAGGCAGAGAAAGTTATTGCAAAAATACCATCATCTAACAATACTGTTGCACGAAGAATTGAAATGATGTCTGATGATATTAATTACAGTGTTTGCAACCAGCTCAAAATCTGCAAGAGATTCTCTCTCCAACTCGATGAATCTACAGACATCAGTGGTAAAGCGCAATTAATGGCATTTGTAAGGTATCCAAATCAACAGTCACTTATTGAACAGTTTCTGTTTTGCAGAGAGCTAATTCAGACACGTGGAGAAGACATATTTAAGTGTGTATGCACATTTTTGAGCAACATGGATTGTTATGGCAATGGTGCACCTCAATTTGCACAGATGGAGCCTTCTATGACAGGATGTGTCCGTGGATTCCTGAGTTTGGCAAAAGCAACTAATCCAAACATAACCACAACGCACTGTTTAATTCACAGGGAAGCCCTTGTAAGTAAAACACTGCCATCTGATCTACATACTGTCTTACGTGAAGTGGTGCGAATTGTTAATTACATCAAGTCGCATCCAGCCAAAAGCCGACTGTTTTCAGAACTGTGTAAAGATATGAGTTCTGATTATATCACTGTTTTGCTACATAATGATATCAGATGGCTGTCCAGGGAAAAAGTTCTCGCATCGTGTTTGCGAACTTCACCTTGAATTGAAAAAAATTTTTCTTCAAAATCAACCACACAATGAATTTGCAACATTACTGTCTGATTCCTCCTGGACCAGTAAAGTTTCATACCTTGCTGACATATTTGAAGTCCTGAATTCAGTGAATTTAGGTATGCAAGGTGTTGATGCTAACATTCTTTCCGTCACCGACAAACTGGAAGCATTTAAACGCAAAATTGATTTGTGGCAACAGGAAATAGAAACAGCAACTTCAATTCACATGTTTCCAAATGCAGCACGAGCTGATCCTGGAGGAGTTGCATTACACGACCTGATTCTTGAACATTTAGCTTTACTAAAACAGCAGCTTCAGCACTACTTCCCATCTCTTGATACATCTGACAAAGATTGGGTTAGGAACCCTTTTCATCAGCACAAGAATTTGACTGGTCTTTCACTAACAGAGAAGGAACAGTTAATCAATGATGAAACAGACAGATCATTGCAGCTCAAATTTAACTCATTTAATTTGGCACAGTTTTGGCTTGAAGTTGAAGCGGAACATCCTAACATTGGAGCAAAAGCCATTGAGGTACTGTTGCCTTTCTGCACCACTTACCTGTGTGAAAAAGCATTCTCTGCGATGACTTCCATAAAAAGTAAGCAGAGAGAGAGACTTCGAGATGTAGAAAACGATTTGAGAATATGCTTGTCGAAAATTCCGGCCAGACTTGAGCATTTATCACGTAGTATGCAGAGTCATCAATCTCATTAATTTGTGATTTTAAATAAATGTATTGACTCAATGCGTAATGTTAATCTGAAGTTGTGTTGCATTTTTTGTGTTTACACTGTTTCTATATAGTCCCATTATTAAAAAATATTTATTCCAAAGAGTTTTCAAATGTTCTGATAGTGTTGTCTGACAAAAAAAAATATTGGGTGCCATGGCTGGTCTAAAAAAAATTTTAGGGTGCCCTGGGACACAAAAGTTTGGGAACCACTGTGCTAGGAGTTTTATCTCGTTGAATGAGTTCCTGTACTATGGAAGCTTAGACTGACTCCTTGACTCCCCTCCCCCCGTTCTCCACCATAGGGACTCTCAACCAGCTGGTGGTATGTTCCAGATTACTCCACCTACCTAAACTCCAGGAGTGGTACTGCCATTTATGTGCATCTTCCTCTGTCATCCACTTACATTATTAAAGCTGTATAATGATGTTTTGTGTCAAGCAGCCCAAGTTACAGGATTAGCCAGTACTGCCTTCAGGCCTGCATATAGCAAGCCTAAAAATAAATCAAAACTCTCTGACTGGCACAGCTACTATTCCACAGTGGAGTTCCTGTTTCAAGTACAGAGTAATCTCCCTTTATTGGTCATATTAGAACTACCAGAAACTGATGTATGCTGCATAGTGCATTAGTTATTTATTTGACTCCTGTTTTAAATAAAATGAGCTGCTTACTGTTTCCAAAGACCCAGTTGTCATCTAACCAACTACAAAAAGAATAACAAAAAAAAGAATCCCCTTTAAATGTAAAGTGGAGTGATGTTTTGATGAAAGGCTTGTAAAAGAGACTGAGAGGGATGGAAGGGACTAATTCTAATCAACTTAACAGTACATCCTTAACTGGACTATAACTTTTAAAGCACACAAATCCATAAAATCTGTCCAGTGTAAGTCTCTTTAAATGGCTGATTGGTTTGAAGTGCTGACTGTAATATTTAGTCCCAGTGCAACATGTCTGTCAGCCGTCCTTCTTTTAAACAGTGGGAAAGGTGCCAATGCCTGAGGAAGGGTTCTTTGTGGCAAGGCTTTCACTGGTAGCAAGTTCACTGTCATGGCGGAATGAGAAGTGGAGAATCGAATGGCAGATGATTGCTTCAGCTTGGTTCTTCTAGAGAGTTAGTGTGTGTGTGCTTCCTGAGAGACAAGCCTTCCATTCCACTGGATAGAGAAGCTGAAAGCAACATTTATTCAAGCAACAGAGCTTAATGCAAGCAATAATGCCTGACTGTAGATTTATCAGGGAATTAATGCCTGATTCCACAGGATTATTATAGAGAATGAGCTGTTTATTTTTACTATATGCTTTTTATATTTTATGTCAAATAGTTCCTCTACCTAATGTTTCAAACTTGTAGCATATTTTATTGTTGGAGGAAGTACATTGTATCCAAACTTTAACTTATATAAGTATTTCATATCGCGCGCACACACTTTCAGAATCATAGGCAGGCAGACTCGTATGTAGAAACGCACACATGCCCAGCAGTTCCAACCTGAAAAGTAAAAATCTTACAAGCCATTCCACCACCAATGCCTCTTACTGCCCTTGATTTAGCCTCATTTTTTTGTTCTGCCCTCATAGGATGTTTGAGTTGCTGGTAAGTCAGTGAGTGTTATAGTCAATAATGCCAGACAATAGAGTTTCATGTTTCCTGTTGTTTAGACAATGTGTGCTGATGGAGTACCTGCTGCAGTTGAAAAGAAGGTAAGAGGTATGTGCTGTCTCTTGACTCTCTCTTGTTCACTGGGCCTTTTTGTTTGTCACCCACATACATACACATGCACATGCTCGTATTACTTTTTTTTTTATTTGTTTACTTTAACTTTATAACTTCTAAACAGAAAAGCTGCATTTAGCGAGCATAAAAGTGCAGGTTTACTCTTTTTTTCTTTTCTCTGTCTGTCTGGGCTTCACAGCAGCTTAATATGCACAGGTGAAGCAGCAGACTTTTTTTCTGGGCTATATCTTTCCATTAACACCCTAGTGGAGACTATTTAGCCTAATGTCTGAAATGGAATCATCTCTGATCCATCAGGGAATCAGTAAGCAGAGTTGTGTAGATCAGTCAAATTGTATGGGCAGGGGCCCCAAAAACGTTTCACTTTTTCTATGTAAGAAATTTGGTTTTAAGTCATTTGCTTTACAGTATGCAAAGACCTGAAAAAAAAAGTTATGGCTTTCTTGGTTTTGTTGTACATGATGTGGAACATTGCATGTTTTGTATAGCAGTGGTAGAATTAGTAACCTGACAAACCTAATTGTTGTGCCTTAAATTTACAGTCGCGTAATGATACAACTGTAATCTTTGTAAATGTCATCTTACTACAACAGAGCATTGTTTACTTTCTGAAAAGTTTTCATTTTGTAATTGTACAGTTGTATTGTAAGTATGTTTAACATTATGAAGGCGCCTTTGCTTGCTTTCATACCTCTTTTTCTTTCTTTCTTTCTACAGATTAAAAAGTACAATTACCCTCTCAAGTCTCCAGGAGTCCGTCCATCAAATCCCAGACCAGGTACTATGCGGCACCCTACACCCCTTCAGCAGGAGCCACGAAAAATTAGCTACAGCCGTATCCCTGAGAGCGAGTCTGAAAGTACAGCATCTGCTCCAAACTCTCCTCGAACACCTGTTACACCTCCTCCATCTGCTTCTGCCCCATCCAGCATAACTGATGCCTGCAGTGTATTTGATTCAGACCCCGCCAGCCCTTTCCATTCAAGTATGTTCATTATTACTGCTCACTGATTGCCACATTGAGAACATTAATTTGTATCTTATAAACTCTTTGAAAACTAGTAACAGGTGTTTATTTTATGAGTGTTATACTTCATTGATTTGGTAAAGTAGCACATTTGAAGTGGAAATGCAGTCAGCCTGTCTTAAGTGTGTAATGTGTCAGTTTGTGTACATCTGGACAGGAACATATTTTGTTAGGTCTTTCAAAGTATCTACTCTACAAATTTTTTTTTTGTTGACACTAGCTTTTTTCATGTTAAAAGCATTATAAAATGTTTAGGCAGTGAACTTAGTCTGTGTGAGTGATTAATACATACCAAAGTTAATCAGGGAGAATGTTTCTTCATAATGAGTTCCTTCTGTTCCTCATAGATTTTATTGTGTACATCTTGATGCAGTGATTAGCAGTGATTCATATTTGTTTTAAGACTTCCTCTTTTGTACAGAATCAGCATCCCTGGGTGCCACAAGGAGAAAAACTGGCTTCTGTGGTAGTGGAAAGATGTAATAGGTCACACAGTAAACAGCAGCCAGCCCTAACAATAAGTAGTGATGATTCTTTGCAGCATTCCAGTAGTACAGTTTTTGCTTCTGCTGTTTTCAAAACCTTTTGCTCCTGTGTTTTCTGGACCAAATAGTAAAGGTTTGTAATAATGTAGTTTTTTAGTTTCTTACGCCTGTAAATGGATGGATTGATGAGTGCAACCCAGACTACATGGGCTTGATTAGCCGTCACAGTACTGGGTGAGCCATGCAGTTGAGGAGGAGGAGGAGTGAATAGGTATGACCCACTTGCTGCAACCATGGGGATAATGAGGTTGCGTACAAATTGGGGGGCACACTGGGAAATGCTAATTTCCTGATGGAGGCCAGGAAACTCAGCACTCATGCCTCTAGGGGGCAGGGATGCTCAGAGGAAATGTCACTTGCAGAAGTTTGAGGATGGTCTCAGTTGTCTTCCCTTTGCACTATATATGCCTAAAATTGGGGGAAACATAAGCAGAAAGACCTCAAACCACTCCCAATAGCTGTCTGAATAATGATTCTTCCCTGTTGAACCTTGCCATGCTAATGGGGAAGAAATAGAGTGGACTAATTAACCATGGTGGGGTTGATGATCAACAGACAGGAGGAGCAGGGGCAGAGTGCAAAAAAATTACTTTTCTCAACCATGATGCAGAATGAGAAATGTCAGCATATGAACCCAGAAAAATAATACAGTGATGCCATTCTTTTAGAGTTACTAAATCATGATGTGTATCATCCTTTTTATTACCACTTGGCAGGGCACTGTGTGTTTAAGTTCAACATTTGGTTTTCTTTAGATTCATATAACCTACCCCTGTCGCAGAACTCATGTGAAATCACTGCATGGTTCTGAACTTGCAGTGGATTTGTGTTTTGTCCTTAATGCCAAAGACTGGATTTAATTATTTTGAATGATGCTTCATTTAGATTTTGGTGGCCTTTTTCTAATACCTTTTATCTCATTTACTTGTAGCAGTTGTAACAGAAAGCCTATGTTACTAGTATCAGCTTTTTTCTCACCATTTTTGCTTCAATTCTTAATAAACTGTGATTTTTTTACTACATTTTTGATAGTTATGTCCCAAATAATAATCCTTTACATTCTTAACATTAGTCTTTTATATTCTTAATATTAGTCTTTTACATTCTTACTAGTTTTGCCCAACTGTGTATTTTCAGTGGAATGCAGATTAATTAAACTGTTGTGCGGCCACACCTAATACTGAAACTATTCTTAGTCTGCCTTTTGAATCCTTTGTGATGACCAAACCTCTCAACTGTCTAGAAATTTGCTGAATGCTTAGATTTTTGCTTTATATTTTTGGTCTGTTCCTCAAAATGTTTTTTTTTTTTTTTTTTTTTTTTTAGCAAATCATTAAGGATTGTAGTCACTAAATAATCACTGACTTTTGAGCATCAAACATGTTAATCCAAAACCTAATATTACGTCAGATTGTTAGATTTAAAAGAGCAGTATTTAAAATCTGCTCCTGACTTTGCACCTCCCCCCCCTTATGACTTGTGACTTTCTTGTGATTTTTTTTTTGTGCTAAGAGATAAGTGTGATGATGACTGGGAAGATTAATAGTCAAAACGAAGCTCTCTCGCATGGCAGTGATAGTCTGATATCTTATGCAGGAGGCTTGCTTGAAAGTCCAGTTAGATCTGCACAAGGAAAAAGCAAGGAAGTACAAAGAGGATTTTATCAGTCAAGAGGAATGATCTAAGGAAGACCTGCTTAATTTAATAGAAACAGATATGTTAAGATAAATGAAAAAGATTATAGAAAGTGGGTAAGATTGTATTGGAAGACTGCTAAAACAGATTAACACATAATTGAGACTGTTAGGAGTGATTTGTGTGATGCAACAGAAATGTCCTACTATGCAGCTAAACTGATTGCTACCACAAATAATGCAGATTAGGAAAGGAAGGGAGCAAGTAGAATGCCACGATGGAACCATTGAATAGAGAAAACGATTAAGCATCTTAGGCAAGAACTATCACTATAAAAAGAATATACAAAATGGAATAGATCATTAAAAAAACTCTTAAGGGCAACATGCAAAATCAAACCAGATTAGGATTTATTTTATGATATCAAATTAAGATCAACATTTATCTTACACCATCTCCAATAATAATCTGAAAATGTCAGCACAAGAAGAACTTTGATGGTTTGAAAGGCAAATATAAAGAAAAAGTACAAAATGCACAATTCATTGATGACCCAAAAAAAAAGCTTTTTAGAGAACTGTGAAAAAGCAGAAGCATTTGTAAAAGCACTCCGAGGAATAAATCAATGCTTTATGGAGGTTTTGATGAGAAGGTCATGTTGAACATAAAGATGCTGAATGGATAAAGCTAAAAGAATGCAAGTACGAAGTTAACCAAATGAAATGGAAAGAGGTGTTAACAGCCAGAAAAATTGAGACAAAATCGAGAAGCGTTCCTAACTAGAAAACCGCAGGTGTGGATGCAATATTCATCTTCTAACTAAAGGAATTAGCATATTTTGTGGATGCAATAGTCATCTTCTAACTAAAGGTATTAGCATATTTAAACAATGATTTAGCCTTGAATAATAATGTATATGCACATCTAAATGGACACCAAAAAGGTTATAGCAGGAAAAAAACATAGCCCGCAAAGAGTGAACCTGCAAGCTGGCCTAAAGAATGTAGGCCAGTAAATTGCCTTCCAACTGTATATAAATTATATACCAGAATTGATGCAGTCAGAATTTATAGTCTCAGAAAAAAATGATCATATCACTAGAAAAGAAAAGTAATAAAAAAGAACATATGGATTAAAGGATAATTTATTAGGAAGCAGCCCATGTATGACATGGATAGATTAAAAAAACAAAAAAAGACAGCTTCCCTCATAAATGGATTATGGAATGCTTACAGATGTATCATATACAACCCACATTGTTACATATCAATGACTATGAACCAGTGGTAGCCCTCTTTAAATCACAGAGAGAAAATGACTGTCCCAGGGATAAAAATCCAAAGATGGGTATTCCAGGGTGATTCTTTGTCCCCACTGCTGATCTCCCAAAATGCGGAAGGTGCCTCACGAGCTGCCGGTTCAGGCATAGCCATTAAGAGACATGCTTGAATGAGGCTATGCAACTTTGTGGAACCCTTCAAGACTTCCTTTGTCAATGCCCCCTTTGTTGGATCTTCCTTGTTCTGGCCCTCAGTTAATGACACATTCACCCGCAGCGAACAAGAAGGAAAGACTCTTGTCTGCCATAGGAATCAAGTTTTCTACCCCTCAACATACTTTCTCTAGAAACCAACAAAGTGGCAAGAAGATGTGGTTCCAAAAATCTCAGGGAATCTTTTCAGGATTTGTGTGGGGATAATTCCTCCAGAGGCAGAGGCGGAAACTTCAATGCAAGAAATTATCCTTGAGGTAGAAAGGGCCTGCAGAATCAGGGCTTCAGAGACTCCTTCTCTGATGGGGCCCTATCAGCGCTCCTGAAGTATCGCCCAACTGTCCACCTCTGGAGGCAGTCGGGGGTTGTTTCTCTTTGCACCTAGATGCCTGTGTAGAAATCAGAAAAAAATCATGGGTGCTAAGAATCATATCCAGAGGTTACTACATACCATTTTCCCTTCCTCCTGTCCAAAAAAAAGAAACTTCCAGACATTCCACCCAGTCAGACAGAAAATGCAGCTTGAGAAGTACAAAAGTTGCTCCAGACTCAGGAGGTCCCACCTGACCAGATAGTATTTGGAAGCTACTCCTGCTTCTTTTTAGTGCCAAAGAAAACAGGGGACCCAAGACCCATTTTGGATCTAAGCAACTTAAACCAGTATGTAAAGAAGATGAAGTTCCGAATGGTCATGGCTCAGTCCATTCTGCCTCTTCTGCACAAGGACAATTGGATGTGCTCTATAGATCTTCAGGAGGCATGCTGTCACATAAAAATGGACAGGTGATACCGGAGACATCTACGTTTTTGGGTGGGGCCAATCATTACCAATTTAGAGTACTGCCATTTGGACTCACTGCAGTCCCCAGGGTGTTTACCAAATGCATGGCAGTAGTGGCAGCTCACTTTTGAGGTTCCAGGGATTTCAGGTGTTTCCATATCGTGACAATTGGCTCATCACTACACTCCTAAATCATTTTTCTTTGCAAATTTTAACAATATGTCATAGGTCTTTCTCTTTACATCTTTCCAAATTATTATTTATATTATGTATTATTATTATTATTATTATAATACATCTTTCCTATTACTTTTGCATGCCCCCCTCTAGCCTGCCTTACACATATTCTCAAACTGACACTCTCTTAATTGCTAAGCAGTGTATCTATTAATGTAAAACTGTTATTTCTTGTACATAATAATTTTGATATAATATACTCACATTATCTGTTACTAATGTGGCAACTTTCTGTATTTTTGCCTTTTCCAAGTTTTACAAAACTCTGCACTTATATTTTGTAATGTTGCAAATGTCTGTATTTGTATTCGGAGCTTTTCTCCTCGGGTTTCCACTGAAAATGGGCCACAAGCCCAGCTGGACTAACCCAGTTAACAAACAATAAATAAATAAATAATCACTGCCCTATCCAAGACACCACTTTAGTTGCAAATATTATACATAAGACACCATTGAAACAACTGTAGTTGCAAACATTGTACATCAGTTATAATCTATCCAGTCATTGTCAGTTAAGCATTATATGGCTCATTCAAATCCTGCCTCTTAAACCTCCTTCCTTCTCTGCATATATTGTTCCCACAATTCCCATTTTTTCTATGTAGTTTGCTCCGGCCCTTTTCTAAAGATCTCCGTTCCAGTTTTATCTCTGTTGCTATATTCACTGCTATTAGTAAAGTTGGTCTAGACTTTGATTTCCATTTTCTAGTATTGGCTTTTTGGTGGCCTGATGGTTGCTATTGCAGAGGTCGTAAGAAACAGCTGGCAGTTATCATTCAGGTAGTTGGTATATTCTGGCAATAACACACTTCCCTTTGACAGTGATGGATGACTCTCTAAAAGCAGGATCAAAAATTACATTACTTGAAGTGAGCTTCTGCTTTCATATACTTATCACTGTACCTCTAAGAATGTTGTTAGTTAGCACCTCATCCTTTTCTGTGACCTATCGCTGCTGCTTCAGCACCCTAAGCTTCTGCCTTGTGGCAGTGGTCTGTTGTAAAGCACCCCCCCCCAAGGATGACCACATCTGGTCACATTCATCCTTCCCAGTTTAGTCCTTGGTGCCTGGGCCATTAGTCAGGCTTAGATCAGCTGGGTCACACTCAGGACTCCATCTTACTTGCACCATGGAGCCAAGTCTTAAAAGAATATCTTGGCTTACCAGAATGCCCTGCAGACTGAATGGGTCTCAAATACCCTGTGCCATTGTGGTAATCTTTTCTGGACCAGTAGTTACTGGATATTTTCAGCTTGATCCCGACTGCAAATGGATGGCTACTTCCATAGCACATCCCAGGTATTGCTGTGCAGCTAATCTAATTGTTTCTCATGGATCTTAAAATAAAAATGTAACTATGTATGTATTTTAGCCAGTAACCGGACTAAATCTAATCCAAAGTATCCATTGTTGCCTCATCCTCTCCTTTACCCTTTCATTTTTTGGCTCATCTCCAACCCGGATAAATCATTTATTAAAGCTATGAAATCAGATATGTCTTCCGTTTTCGCATAACACACTTCTTTATAACAGCCATTGAAGTTTTTCATTTCCACTTCAGCCTTAGATCATGGACAGTGGTTTAAGAATGAAATTAATAGCAAAGGAGACTCCAGATTTAACTTTCCTGTCCACAGTTGCTCTAGTAAATTTGGAGTCTTATCAAACAGTACATTGAATTCGGGCTAAGTACCAAATATTTGTTTCCAATCCCCAAGTGTTTCCTTTGAACATCTCCAGCACCTACATCATGCTGAGGAAAACATGCTTTTAAGTTAAGATAGAATACAAACATTTTTGTGGAGAACCTGTTAACTGAAATATTTGCATTTCCTAGAGAGGTGGTAGCATGTCTACAGCATAAAAAGTATCCTGTTCCAAATAGCTGAGGAATAGATAGCTCATGGTTCATTTCCTATGCTTTTCTTAAAGGGTCCATATTTCCGCACAGTTTCTATACTAACCATTTTTAAAATTTGCCCATATGTTTACTGCTATGGTCAGGACCCCTGACTTCCAAAATTAGTTTAACTAAGCTGGAACAGTCTCTCTTCTTAGCTTTTAAGTGACCTGACTGTTGCACCAGAGAGTTATACAGCTCAAGATGGTGCTCCTCTAAATTATATTGCTCAGTAAACTCCTGCTAGTAATATATCACTGAAATTGTCATCTCCTAAAATATTTGGCCATTCTGCTGTCCTAGGGAGTGTTGAGCACAAATATTCCGTTTATAGTATATGAAGTCTGTGAGCTCTTCAGATTTTTGCTGCCATCCAACAGAAAGGATCTTATCCCCTGACCAGTTTAAGCAAAATGTCCTTCCATCCCACAATAGTCATTTCTAAGTAAACTGAAAAACACTTGCCAAAGAATTGCCTTATGGTGTAATTCTGACTTGGCAATCTCCAATCCAGCTACAACCTTTAGAGCAGTTAAAATAATTTCCAAGCTGTTCTCCTCTAAACCTCTACCTTAGCAAGTAGAACTTAGTCAACTGGGTTTCTTTGGTCCGTCATTTATGGAGACTACACAACTTTTACCCTGCCTCCTAAATCATAGGATATTTGTGGCAAGAAAGTCCACTTGGTATCCCAGGGAAGTAACACTCTGATCTGTTCATCTTATCTTTCCAAGTTTCTGTCCCATCTAATAAGGGTCTGGAAAAGCTTGAGGATCTTATTGAGTGTAGGTGCTGAATGAAGACCTTGAGACCTTGTCAGCAGCTTTCTGTGAGAGCTACCATGCAGCCTGCTCATGTAGTTTAGCAAGGGTGACAGGCTTAGGTGTTTGCTTCTGCAGGATGAAAAACATGGTTGTGTGTGGTCCTCTCTATATGAAAAACTTGGGGAGACTATCCTGGATTTCCATTTTAAGTGGGTACTGCTGTTTGGTTGTGCCACTCCAGGTAGTTGATGACCTTCTGAAGAGAAAACATGCTGTCACTACTGTGGCGAGCCTTTACTACCCAGTTTATCTACCTTCTGTTCCTTTTGTAAATCTATACAATGAAACAAACCAGAGGTTCAAATATCTCAAGTATATAACGCATTCTTTAATGTGAGAACTGCAAAGCTTTCAAATCTCTTACACTCTTCCTCAGTTCATCAATAAGTTAATTAACATTGTAATAGCATCTGTATTTACTTAATAAGCCAGACTATTGAAAAATAGTATTTTCATCACGTAACATTAAATTAATAATTCAGTAAACTTAAAATTTGAAGTGCCTAGTGCTACTACGAAACAGTTTAACATATATATCAGAAAATGCTTGAAATATTCAGCAAAGCAATTAGAAAACAACAGGGATTATAACAATAATTATAACAAGTATTACACAGCCCAGACACTTTATTATTATTTAATGTAACTGCTTATTTTTCAAAACTGGTTTGATGTTATTCATGGTGTAGAGCACTGGTAGTGAGTAGGCCATAAAATAGTTTATCCACTTGTATTCTACAAGTTCAGTCCTATTAATCAACCCCCACCCACTTTGTACTACGTATAACTTCTGCAGTACCCTAAACTTAAACGAGTGTTCTCTACCCTTTTGTGCAGTATGGTTTATAAAGTACATTTGAGTCTTTTTTCCTACGAATTTCAGATAAATGGTAAGCTATTCTATCTTTTAATTTCTGATTTTCTTCCTATGTAAAAACAGTTACATTTTACACAGTTAGGAAGGTATATCCCATTCTCAGTGCTACATGTAGCAAAAACAGTAAACACAAATTTCTGATTAGAGATTGATGTAAAAAATCATTTTCTAAACTAATATACTTACAAAAAACAGTTAAGACAAGGAATCATAGCTTTTTAGTGACAGTAGAGGTTAATGTCTTCTCAACAAAACCTAAATCCTTATAACAAACATTTCTTCAGGTTCTTTTCTCTTTTGTATATAAGATGTGGTTTGTCACCAACTAACTTCTTAACCTCATTATCAGAATTTAATATAGTCCATTTTCTTTCTAATGTAGCTCTAATTTGAGAGGTGAACCTATTATACTTAGTGAGACATACTGTAGACCAGTTTTTATAATTTCTGTCATTACTCGAAGGAAGGTCATTTGCAAACAGATATGGCTTACCTAAACTGTGTCATTCTAAGTTGATAGAGTACATACTATTTTTTTACAAATTTTGAATCATAACTTGTAGAATGGAAGTCATCAGCCATATTGTTCATTTCATTAAGAAACCCATCATTGGTGGTATTAAGTCTGCTTGCTCTTAAAAATTGATTTTTAATCACACCTTTATAATTATGCCTAGGGTGCATGCTGTTAGCGCGAGCATATCTAGTAGTCTGTACGTTTTTTCTATGTACTGTTGTATTAAAACTACCATTTACATACATAATGTTTATATCCCAAAAATTCACATTATTAGAATAATTCAACTCATATTCAAGAAAATGTGTAGTTTTCCACAGATAATCTACAAATGTTTCTAAGGTTTCAGTATTTCCAGTCCAAATGAGGAAAATGTCATTTGTGAAGTGTTTGTAATGTGTACAGTTCATCCCATCTAGAGAGGACTGATTGACATAGCTATTCACAACAGGAGTACTCACTGCCCTCCCGATAACTGGTGGAAGAAATCTTCATTAAATAAAAATACATTGTTGCTCAAAACCATATCTAACATTGAACAAATCATTCCACCTTTGAAGCTGGAAAATTACTATGAATACAAAGAAGTTCTCTAAAATGTTGAAGCCCTACTTCATTCAGAATAACTGTAAAAATAGACTTTGTCCATTGTAACCAAAATAACTTCATGTAATGCTCTTTTTCCTTGTAACCAATTATGTAAGGCATTAAGGAAATCATTAGCATCTCTAATGTAACTTCTACTTTGTATTAGTAAACTATGCAACTGGTAATCCAAATATTTAGATAAGGAAGTGGTAACCTATTGGCTGCCAGACACTTTTGGTCTCATAGGAGGTACATTTAAATTCTTGGCATTCCATATATTATTGGAATGACTGGATTTGCCACCTATAAATAGTTAACAAATCAGGAGTAATAGAAAATTTCATTAAAGGGTCATATAAAAAAAATTCACTTTGTATATAATATCATTAACAGCATTTTTTATTCATTTTCCTAAACGTCTTGCCATCTAATAATAGCTCATGCATGCAGTTAGTATATTTATTGGTATCCATTCTAATGACTTTACCACCCTTATCTGCTTGTTTTATAATTATACCTTCTCTAGTACATAAATCAAATAAGGCTTTCCATTCTTCTTCAGTGAGATTGTAAAATCTATCCTTATCAGGTTCAAAAAATAACTTACAAGTATCATTCTCACACATGTAAAAAGCTTTTATAGTGGGTGTACTAATAGGGATAAAAGTGTTGGTGTACTTCATTTGGCTGCTAACATCAGATGCATCACTTTTAAACATAACTTTATGGTCTAGGTTGAGGACAAATATTCTAAGCTCTGTCAGACTAACATTTAAATTGCCTCCAATGGAAGGAATAAAAGAAAGCTCTTTATCTAAAGGTTTTAATTCTGCATTGTTAAATTTAATGCTAGATACATTTATAACAGTATGACCTACAACATTCAGTTCTTGGTTATTTTGCTTCTTGTCGTTGGTCTTACCTGCATGAAGGTAGCTGGCCCCATCCAAATTGGTGTTGTTAGCCCTCAATTTGATTCTCTTCTCCTGCTTCTTCCTCTCGTTCTGCTCCTGTCTCTCAGTGATGGTTGCACTTGAATGGGTAACTGAAGTTGGAACTTTGCAGTTTCTAAAAAATCAGCTGCAACCTGAGAATTTACATTCTCAATTTCTTTCTTGTACTAAGGTTTCATTAACATTGATAGTGTTAGATACATGAACGCTGTTACCATTAGTGGTATTCAGTTTCTGAATAATTTCACGCATTGTATCATCAGCAGGTAAAGCAAAATGGTCTAGTTCAACAAACTGAATCACTAGCGCATGCTAATTGGACATCATCTGTTCTTCTTAATACTGTATTCATGGAAAATGAATGTATAGGAGGGCCCGTTTGGTGGGATTCATCTGAATTCTGATTTGCACCCATACTAGAAAGTTCAGCAAGCAGGTTACAGTTCCACCTCTGTGTTTTGGCCAATGAAACATATTCCCATTTTTAAAGTCATTAAGATTGCAGATAAACTTGCGTTTCTTAACAGCAATTAGTTTATGTTCAGATACTTTTAATTTTTCAAGCTTTCCCTAGAATTTAACAGAAATGGAGCTGAATTCTGCTGAAATTACTATTCATTGTTGTAATGTATGTATATCAGCTGATGGTTCAGTTTCGATCTTAATAAAAAAATTTGTTCATAAGTTTCATATAGTTGATACTTAAAAGCAAATGATGTTCTTGCCATCTTTTCAACAATTCTGGATATTTGCTATCATAAATATGCATCTGGCTGATCCTCAAACTTCTTGGTACAATGCCTGCTTCAGTGGATGCAAGAAAACTTAATCTCTGCCACTAGAATCTTTTGTTTCGCTGTACCCGTGACTCCAGATCCAACATTATTTTTTTGTAAGCCCATCTGTCTCAATTACAAAAGTTCTTCTAATACTTTTATTGTATTAAGCAAATTAATAGAAGAGTTCTAACCAACAGATAAAAGTTGTTGTAATGTATTTGTGGAACAATCGAGCTATGTTCCCATATTGCTGGCTGTAAAAATATAATGGAGGAGGAGACATGCTGCCAAGCATTAGTAAATCACCAAAGTGAATTAAAGGAAAAAAAAAAAAGGCAGACAAATGGAACCACAGTGATGAAAAATAATACAGTAAAACGAAACTTGAGATGTTTGGACATCTGTTTTTTTATAGTATTATTTTTTACCATTGTGGTTCTATTTGGCTGCCTCATTGTTTTTATTTCTTTGATTCCTTTTCTAAATTTAATTAATCAGGAAGAGGAAGCCTCTTTCCTACCCAGAGATATTTAATATATCACTGAGTTCTGCCCCTCCCATTCCTGCAGAGTCACCCAGGAAGATAAGCCAACTAGTCATGCTGTAGCAGTTGTCACAGTGGTCTCTAGGACTGCTTAGTTTATCCCAGCTTGGAGAACCATCACAAAGGATCGTTTGGTGCTACAGATGGTCACTGTTGGCCATATGCTGAAGCTTACAGTTCCTTTCCCAGAAGATACTCTATAGAGATCTCAGCAGAGACCTTAGGAAATACCCACATTCTACTGTTGAAAAGTGTCCTAGAGACTATTCCATTTTTGTAAAGTGTTTGAAAGTTTTGCCACCTGTACCTGGTCTTGAATGCAACAAATGGTTTCTTTCCCATGACAGATGTCATTTACTTAAGTTAGCACATTTGGTACATTTGATTCAGAAAAGACATCTTGAAGGAGATCATGCTTCATCCCCTACAATACACCTCAGTAGTGTTGCTGGACATGGAGGGCACTTTGTTACGTCAGTATTTAGGTTCATAGCTTCATAGATTAGTACTAGGCTAACTGCCTTTGTGGGCCATTTTAACCCAAGCCAGTTACCCCATGTGAGAAATGAACCCTGCACCTTGTGTCTGTAAAGTAAATACCTTAACCATTATGTCAATTTCCCACTCCAGAACTTCATTGTGGATTAAGTGCTAGGTCAGCTGCTTTTGTGGGCCATTTTAAGCTTAGCAGATTTCCCCAAGGTAAGAATCAAACTTTCTACCTTTTGTCTGTCAAATAAACACATTAATCATTATGAAGGTCCAAAAACCGCTGTTGAGGCAGGCTAAGGCAGGCTCCAGAGTATAAAAATCAAAACGCCTCCCAACTTGATAAAACCAGTACTGTCTTTATTGCAACACAAGCGCTTTCACTCACAGCTTCTTCAGGTGTACATACAAAGCAATAAAATCCACCTTCTTAAATACTCAGGTAAAAGCACATGACTAATTACCTTAAAGTCATATGATCCTGTATATATTAAATACATTCAAACATCAAAAAACACATATAAATTTAAAAGGAAATAAATGTACAGAATAATAAAAATACACTCATAACATATAAGTATATTATTGTTTAATCTATCTACGTAATGTTCTTTTCCTCAGTGATGGTTTAACGGGGACGCTATCATTAAGCCCATGGCCATAATTAGCCCTTAGCATAATTATCCATTTGGCCTCTACTTCCTCTGTCCTTTCCCTAATGTCTCCATACCTGTCACTTTCATGTGTCTTAGACATTACCATGAACCTGAACCTATGGTGTTGCCCTTCATTCAACAAGTGTTTGGACAAGGCATTGACCCTGGAGCCTTTACCAATATGGTAAACATGCTCTCTGATTCTCTCCCTTAAAGTGCGATCCATCTTGCCTACATAGAAACTATTGCAGATCAAACATGTAGCTAAGTAGACAACATGAGTGGTATGGCAGGTAGCGTTAACTCTAACTTCAAACATTCTACCAGTGTCTGGGTCAAACCATAAATCCTCTTTTATAAACTGACATTGAGCACATTTCCCGCAAGGTTTCGTTCCATGAACAGTTTCCACACTCATGGGTCCCTTTTCATTACATAACCTTCTTTTCAAATTCTTCTTGTTCTTGAATGTAAACTGAGGTATATCTCCCACTATTTCACTAATAAGAGGGTCAGTTAGAAGTATCTTCCAGTGCTTATTAAAGATATCAGTATATTTCCTTATATCCCTGTATATATTGCTGTAGGTTTTGGAACAAAAGTACTTGGTCTAGTATTATTTCGTGTTTCCTTTTGTACCTGTACTACGTTGATTGTGTCGACAACCAGTGGACGATAAAGAAAGCTTTTCAGCAAGTAAGACCCTTGTAACTAATTTATCTCGGCATATTTTGACTGAATCTGAAATGCATGTGTTAAATAAGGGTTTATCCTTTATACGCTCCACTGATATGGACATTACTGACATTGTCCTTGATGTGAAAATGTTTGCTAGGAATCTGATGTTGAAGTATATGTTTCATCAAACTGATAATACTAGTTTTTCTAAGTTTACTAGACCAAGTACTTTTGTTCCAAAACCTACAGCAGTTATTAATGCATTTGAACAGATCTGCCTGTCTGATATGTATGAAGTGTACAATGGTAAGAGGGAGAACTACCATTGGTACAATTTGAGTAAGAATGAGTTTGAGGCTCTGCATAGTCTTGAGAACAATACTGATTTAGTTATAAGACCAGCAGACAAAGGGGCCAGATTGTTATATTAGACAGAGATGATTGTCATGTTGATGAATGAGATGCTGTTAGATACCAGTTTCTATCAAAAAACTACTTTGCTATGTGTGAAAAACATGGTATTGTCTATAAGTAGTAGGATTAGATGCATGGAAGAGCAAGGTATGTTGGGCAATGATCTAGCTAAGTATTTTATAACTATTAAATATGTTATACCGAGGATACAAGGGTTGCCCAAAATACATAAGAACCCCATTAGACCCCCTATGAGACCAATAGTCTCGGGTAGTGGGTGGTGTACTGAGTCTATTTCAATTTATCTAGACAAGAAGTTAAAACCTATGGTTGAGATGTATGAAATTGTTTTGCGGGACACTGAACAGTTTCTACATGACTTGTATGAATGTACTAATAGGGGTGTTATTGATTGCAATCCCCATCTTAGTTGCACTTGATGTAGTCTCTCTTTTTACTGTCATTCCTAATACAACAGGTGTGGAGTTCCTGAGTAAATTGTTGCATAAGTGTGGTTTATATAATGAAAGTGAGATTGCCCTGATACAAGATTTGATGACCATTGTATTAATGAATAGTGTGTTTGTGTTTGATGGCCAAGTGCACCATCAAAGAAATGGTGTGGCCATGGGGAGCTCATGCTCCAATAGTTATGCTAACGCAGTTATGCTTGCTTGGGAGTTAGATTATGTATTTGATAGCCCTTATAAGGACTTGATAGCTTTTTATAGAAGATTTGTAGATGACCTCTTCACTTTGTGGAGAGGCACTGAGACTGAGTTGTTGGCATTTGTAGAGTATATTAACAGTACAACTTGTTTCTTGAAATTTACATTAGACTTTTCTGAAGTGGGTATTAGTTTCCTGGATGTTTTTGTAGTAAAGGAACTTAATGGAATGATATCCATGAGGTTATATAGGAAAGATTGCCATGTGAATAGTCTACTATCAAGGAAAAGTATGTATCCAAGGTATGTTTTTGGGAATGTGGCCCAAAACCAGTTTTATAGAGCCTCTAGGTTAAGCGTTAAGAATGAGGACTTTGAGAAACAATTGCTGACCACGGGTTGTGAGCTAGCAAATAGGGGTTATGAGAAGAGTATTATAGAGAGCAGTGCAACAGCAGTTAAGCGTTTGAGGCAAACGAAAGCTAAACCTTATTTTTCAGAAGGTACGCTGAGGGGAGGTAGATTAAATAGGAACAACAAATTGAGTATATGTGTTCCTTATACAAGGGATATAAGGAAATATACTGATATCTTTAATAAGCACTGGAAGATGCTTCTAACTGACCCTCTTATTAGTGAAATAGTGGGAGATATACCTCCGTTTACGTTCAAGAACAAGAAGAATTTGAAAAGAAGGTTATGTAATGAAAAGGGACCCATGAGTGTGGAAAACTGTTCATGGAATGAAACCTTGTGAGAAATGTGCTCAATGTCAGTTTATAAAAGAGGATTTATGGTTTGAACACCCGAACACTGGTAGAATGTTTGAAGTTAGAGTTAACGCTACCTGCCATACCATTCATGTTGTCTACTTAGCTACATGTTTGATCTGCAATAGTTTCTATGTAGGCAAGACGGATCGCACTTTAAGGGAGAGGATCAGAGAGCATGTTTACCATATTGGTAAAGGCTCCAGGGTCAATGCCTTGTCCAAACACGTGTTGAATGAAGGGCAACACCATAGGTTCAGGTTCATGGTAATGTCTAAGACACATGAAAGTGACAGGTATGGAGACATTAGGGATAGGACAGAGGAAGTAGAGGCCAAATGGATAATTATGCTAAGGGCTAATTATGGCCATGGGCTTAATGATAGCATCCCCATTAAACCAGCACTGAGGAAAAGAACATTACGTAGATAGATTAAACAATAATATACTTATATGTTCTGAGTGTATTTTTGTTATTCTGTACATTCATTTCCTTTTAAATTTATATGTGTTTTTTGATGTTTGAGTGTATTTAATTGTATATAGGATCATATGACTTTAAGGTAATTAGTCATGTGCTTTTACCTGAGTATTTAAGAAGGTGGATTTTATTGCTTTGTATGTACACCTGAAGAAGCTGCGAGTGAAAGCGCTTGTGTCGCTATAAAGACAGTACTGGTTTTATCAAGTTGGGAGACGTTTTGATTTTTTATACTCTGGAGCCTGCCTTAGCCTGCCTCAACAGTGTTTTTTGGACCTTCATATACATTTCTGATTTCTGTGGAGGTACCTGGTGCTTATTGGGCATTGTTTATACATTAATCATTATGTCAAATCCCATCCCACACAGGTGATTACTCGAGTTTGTTCTGAGTAGGCATCACTTTCAATACCAAGTGCTGCTGTTTGGTAATTTTCAGTACCTAGAGCCTTTTGTGTTTACTGTGGTTGTTGAAGCTTTGCAAGAGAAAGCCCTTAATGTTTTCAGCTATCTGGACAATTAACTCCTGATAGCCCTGACTGGGGATTCCTTCAAAAAGTCTTTGCCGTGGTCACTTCCATGGCTTTAGTCCTTGGGGTTGCCATAATTTAGAAGTCAGTGTTGACTTCTTGTTGGATGGCATTTATGGGAATGAAATTGGATACACTCTGGTACTGCTGATTCCTACCCTGGAGTGGGCCCAAGATGCCATGGATTTGGCTAACTGATTAAGGGCACAGCTCATGGCCCAGGGTACACACTGCTATAAATTTTTGGTTTAACAGCTGCCACGTTTCTAATGGCTGTCATTTGCAGGCTTTAAGAATGTAGGCATTACAGTGGACTACTAGGTGTTAGTGACTTCAGAGACACCACTTACTCATGTACCACCTTCTTGTGCAGGACACTGCCTTGAGACCCAGGAGTGGTGGATAAACTCCACCATCCTTTGCTATGTCTTTTCATTCTGCTGTCAAAACTTTTGTAGGTTCTGGCAAATGAAACTTTGCTAGCAGGATGGGGATCAATCTCAGATGGAGACTCATGTTGTAGGGAGCATGATTCTCATGGAACAGGGACTGACTCTAAAAAGGTTGACTAAAGCAATTTCGAGACACATTGAAATTATTTTAAAGACCACAAAGGTTCACAGACACTGTTCATAGTCTGAACTACAGATGAAAAGTGCATAGTCATTGCCAAAATGCCAATAAAACTATTGCAAAACGATCTAAATGCAAGTGGAAAAACGTTCTGCAGTGAAATCCTCTTAAATAGGAGACATTGCAGTAAAAGTCTCAACCCAGGGAAATAACTGCAGATCTAACAGCCCCACATCAGTCATTTGGAGCTAAGAGAAACTTTCTAGGTCCTGAAGGCCTTTGAGCCGGAGCTTGTAGGCCTCTACTCAACCAGATAACCATTCAATTGTGTGGTATTTTTTTTCTTCATTTATCTGTGTATTAACGAGAAAAGCCCACCGAATGTGTCACTTTTCATGAGTGACCCAGTAGCACTGTCTGGTTAAGGTGACTTGCTCAGAGTCATACAGTAGGTAAATGGAGGTGGAAGAAGTCAAATCCTTTACCCTTGACCACATGAAGCAGCTTCCTAACAGCTCAGAGCTTTAATCTTCTGAACTAATTGTCAGGCAAGGTATCTAAACAAGCAAGGGGCCACAAGATTATTGCCACGTTACTGCAAGGCAGCATTCAGCTGTCAGTAGGCAAAAACAAAGTACATCACTATGTCAAAAGTTCATACTCAAGAAGTGAATGAGCTGGCAGACTTTCTTAACTGCTCCTCCAGTCCTTTTATTGTTGTTGTGGATTGAGAGACTTTATCAGGACCAGTGAGGTCCCAGTTTTCCAAAGTGTAACATTCCACAGACCAACCATTTTATTACCTGGGAAAATGTGGTGCTCACCCAGTCCTACTCTGGGAGGAAGGGTAGCAGTGGATGGATTTTGTTTCATGTGTTGCATGAGGTTCGTATATACATTCCTGTTGATTCCACATCTCATTTCAGAGTTCAGGAAAGGAAGACTAAAACTCATTTTCTTTGCCTTTTTGTGACAAAGAAAAGCATAGCTTATGGATTCAGGTTCTTGTGATATAATAAACTCTCCCTGCCCTAGCCAAGATTGTCCCCCACAGCTAGGGCTTGTCTGCTGCTTTAGTCCTAATTCCACCATAGTTGCTGGCTGGGATGTCAGAGGTTATTTATTCAGGATACAAGGAAGCTTTGAAGTTGGCAGGCAAATGCCCCTGAATGGAAATTTATTTTATTTTTATTTATTTATTTATGTAACATTTGTTAAGAGTGAAAGTCCGACTTGGAACAAATCCAGTTTTCAGCGGAGGCCTGGAGGGAAACGCTCCAGGCACATGTTTTTGTAACGTGGGAGGAAAACTGGAGCACCCGGAGGAAACCCACACAAATGCAGGGAAAGACATGCAGACTCCACACAGAAGGCATCCCAGCCAAGAATTGAACCAGAGAACCTCTTGCTGTGAGGCGACAGCGCTACTGCTGCACCACTGCGCCAATGATTCTCCATTTGTGCAGGACTGTATACTGTTTCCTGGTGTAAGGTAGCCTGCAGGTGATCTTGACCTTTTTGACACGTGTACAATTTGGGCTTTGGTTATTCTATGATCAAGATGCATTTTGAGTGTTTTCTAGGCAGCATGGTCTTCTGGATAGGAAGTCTGTGACTCACCTCTGACTGATTAAACATTTCTTTAAGGAAATGCTCCATGTCCTTTGTTAGGTTAATAGGTTTGTTGAGCAAACTCAAAGCTTATTGACCACTAAGAGTTTGGTGCCCTGGAACCTGGGTTGAAAGTTGCAGGTAGACACAAAGTTCCTTTTTGAAGTTATGAATTGACAGGTAGAGTTTAACTGTGAGAGAGGAGTTTTTCCCCATGGATGTGAAAGCCTTTGAGTTATGACGATGTCACATTTCTTGGTAGTTCTGTCTTTGTAAGCTGAGCCTTGAGGCCCTCTAATCCACTTTGTGAGAATCTTTGTACCTTTGTCATTTGCACTAAATGGTATGCAAGTAGGTTGTAGACTAGGGTACATCATTCTGTAGATGGTTTGATAAAAGCTGTATAAAGGGGAACAGTTACTTCTCTGACATGGCTGTCGGCTTCTTTGAGAATAAGGTAGGTAACTATTTTTTACTGATGGTCACAGCTAGGTATCACATGAGAGGTCATCATGTACAAGACTCCGAGGTCTTTTACTGTTATGTCAACTTAAGCTGCTGCTCATCGGTGGTGTACATGTCTTGTGCGGAGTGCCAAATGTCAAGATGCTTTATTTTTTGGCTTTGAAATCAGTGTCATTTCTACTACATCATTTATCTGTAAACATTAAATGCTGTTAGAATGGAGGGGTTAGCATGGTTAAGGACATTGTTGCCAAGTTTGTCATCATCTGCATATCTGGTTAAGTCAGACACTAGAATCAATTATGAAATCTGATAAAAGCTGGAAAGGAATGGCTCCAGGACAGAACCCTGGGAAGGGACTCAACTTGTGACACAAGATTGTAAGTGTAGGAATCCTCCTCTTACCTGTTATGTTCATATAGTCAGTTGTGCCCCCAAGTTATTATGACTTTGTTTACTTGCTGATCCCTTATGGGGTATAATGTCAAATGATTTAGTCAGATGTGGGTAAGTTGTATGGATAGATGAAGCTTCATTCAGGATTGTGATCAGTTGCTCAAATTCATGAAGTTAAACATACAGGAACTACCTTTAATAATACTTTACTTGGTTAGGTCATGACAAAGGTAGTTTCCTCTGTTTGTCTGAATAACTTCCAAGATGATTATTTTTAGCCCATTGCACAATATGTTTGTGAAGCTGAGATATGTGGAAGGAGCCTCCCTTGTTGATTGGAAATACAATAGTCTGCTTCCGCATATGAGCGAGAGAGTTTTGTTGATCTCTCAACTACTCTGAAAAAATCTTGCCTTTTAAGGAATCTGGACTTCATGATTGAAAGACTTGCACGCCCACTCTTTTGGGCTACTGGTTCAATGGCGCTGGTGTTTATTTGTTAGGAAGCCCTTTCTGTTGATTGTCGCCTCTGTTCACAGCATCTTGGAACTAAAGACCATCACGTGTAGGGAACCCTATGATTTTTTTTTCTGTTACATGGATCTGATGTCCCTTAAGGTCAGGAAAAGTCTGTCACATTCAGGAAGTGCACTGCCAACTCATGCTTTACGTGAAGTGGATGTAAGTGGTTGTTTGAGTTTCAAAAAATAAATAGCTGTTTGTCTCCTTTAGCTCAAGGAAGGGAGGAACTCAACTTTGCCAAAAAAAAAAAAATGTTCAAAGCTGCATCATCTTTGCCGATCAGGCAGTTAACGACCCACTGGAAAATGTTTTTGTCAAATGCCACTCTGCAGGGTGCATGGTTGTTTTCATCGCTGCTTTCAAGAATGTCTCCATTGCAGAAACCTGCTTAATGACTACCACTTTTGTCTTTGATACTTAAGTTTAGCAAGCATTATTTCTCAAAATCTTCTACAAGCATCGGGCTTCCTTTAATATGTCTGTACTGCAAGACTCCACTTTTAGGACCTTGATCCTTATGTCTTCCAGCCCTTTCCACCCATTTTGTCTACTGCTTGTGATTTAACACAGTGTTAGGACCCTTCATGGAAGGTCACTATTAACATCATCTGATACATTAAGTATGTATGTGTTGCGTCTAACATCTGGGAGCTTCCTTAATGGGTCACGTATGCCCTCCTTCCATCTGTGTGTATTCGAGTGGCTCGTTGGCTGTTGAAAGTTCCAGTAAATTGGACAAGCATATATTTATTTGACTTGTTAGAAGTGTTAGGATTACAGTTTCACTGTGCTGCAGGTGACCCGAGTTCGATTAATGGCTCTTGCAATATACAACATGGCCAGAGAGGATGGGAAGTCGAGGCTGCTTATGGCTCTCCTGTCCTAGGGGAAGGAGATGGCTTGAGCCCACCACTTGGGTGACACCTCATAAGAGCACTTTGTATTTCATCTACAGAGTTCCCTACAGTTCCCCTTCATCTGCAGTACTTCATCTTTTGATAATCCCTCAGAATGATTTGTATTACTATTTTCTTATACCCTTTGTCTCATTTCTACCATATTTTTAAATTCCATTTTCATTTTATCCCACTCCTCAGCTAACCTTTTTGAAGAAATTTGTATATTCCGTAGTAACCCCAAAATTGTTTTCACCGCCAATTCCTTATAGTACTCTCTCTTTATTAGATAAGTAGGAAAGCACCAGTGTCTTATTGTGCTCCATTACTCTGCATCTTTATTTTAGTCTTTATTGGTCCATGGTCAGAAATAATTATTGGATGCATTTCAAAACATTCAAGTAAATAACCATGATCCTCTGTAATATGTCTGTCCAGTTAAACCCAGTTATAGTAACTTGGGGAATAATATATAAATTCTGTCTGGGTTCCTGTTAGTAATTTCACATCTTCCATTCCAAATATTCACATATCTTTCTTCCGAAATTGTTATATTTTCACTTGCAGGTTCCCAATACATTTTCAGTATTACATATCTGGTTCCAATCCCCACCCATGAATATTAATCCCTGCTAGAAGGGTATTACCTCTCCCATAATTCTGTTAAGCTCCTAAAAAGTAGTTTTAGAGTATAAATATATGCCACTGTAACCCTCCTTTACTGCAGATAACCCTTCATTGTTGTCTTTTCCTTTATCACTACTGAAGCCCCTCTCATAATCAGTCCCTGATACTCTGCTGAATAACCATTTTGAAATTTCTTCTTTGCCAAATTCAGATGTTCTTTTCACTCTGTGCGAGTCTCCTGTAACATTGCTATTTGTCCCCTACAATTCTTAATATTCAGTCTCTCTACTTCTTGACCATTCCTACAATGCCATTCACATTCAGTAATGTGATTGATAATGCAGTCATTCTTATAAAGTGCTTATTCTACATGGCAATTTGTTTTAAAGATGTGTTTCCAGCTTGCACGCATGCATTGATGTTTGGCAGTCGGGTCTTCTGCATTTGCAGCTTCTCATCTCTGTTTGGACTCGTGTCACATTTCCCAGATTTTTTAATTCAATAAAAACATTCAAGAAACAAATAGTTATATACATTTTTATTTTTAACCCTCAGTCCCTTTTAATTGTAAACAAAAACACACACAACACTGTAAGCATCTTTTAAAAAAAGAAAGTTAGCCTAACATATGGGCAAATGATTTGCCCCATATAGAAAGCCACCCTTACAGGCTTCATACATTCTAAAAATCATGATGAAAGTGAACGTTAGAACTTGTTACATCCTGCACTCATACCATTATTATCTTAGCCCATTTTCCCTCCCACATGTGAAAAATAACTTGCATTGTCTCAGTTAACTGATTTTTAACCTAAAGGAAAAACTGTCCTGGCTTTACCATTAAGTGCACCGATTTTTGAATTATTAGGATTTGTACTGAAGTTGTCACTTTTAAAAGTACTGACTTTAGTGTTTTCCCATACAGATGCCTCACAGTTCAAGGTTCAGTCATTTCATGATTAATTGCATGTGCCTGCTGAGAGTATGTCTGCCTTTGCAGAGCTCTTGAAGCACATAAAAAGGACAGCTTATGTTTTTGCAGTGGCATGACACAGCACATCTCAAATACTGGATAACCAACATTTTACATAATTTTAGTGTATACTTCCACCAGTATTCATCTCATCAAGAGAACCAACATAATTTATGTAAACACATGATCAGTTCACTTCAGTCTCTTCCCACTTGCAACTCAAGATCACAAAATGACACTGCTTATATTTAGCATTATCTTGTGACTATATAAACACCAGATTACAAGATACATTATAGTCAAAAAATAAAGAAAAATAAATTCCTCCTTTAACATCACTACCATTAACAACAGTCACTGATAAGACTCCACTCTGACTTCCATTTAAAGTGCCCATGCATGCTGTACAGGACTGATTTACAGCATAACATACATTTGACTTAAATATTACACACATTACTAAGAACAAAAAAGATGTTTTTATATATATATATATATATATATATATATATATATATATATACACACACACACACACACACACACACACACACACACACACACACACTTGTATTTCAACTTAATTTCCTTCACTATCCTCTTAAAGATTAATGACAAAGTGGGAATTATACTTGAGTCATTGAACCAGTTAACATAGTCCACAAACTCCTAGTCTGTATTCTTCTCCTCCCACTTCTTGCAGAAGCATAGATGTTCATGTTTCACTGTTGCAGTCATCACTTGTGGGTTATCCTTGCTGGGTAGTCCTTGGCTGGACCGAATACCAGACTAAAGGATTTCCCTCCTGCGTCTGCTGCAGGTCGCCTGAGACTGATGTCAGGTCATCAGGGCTATAAAGAGAGGCAGTCGACGCCATTACATCAGTCTTTCTTGCCATGGAGCCTGGAGCAAAAGTAGTTTGCGAATGCGTAGGTCGGCCATTGCCAGAGTGAGGGAGTAAACTACTAAAGCTAAGTGCCCTGCTGGGGATTCTTTTCTTGCACTTAACCGGTCTGAGAAAGTAAGTAACTGTCTCCGCTGTGGAAAACAAATACCACACCAAGACTTTCATAATTTGTGTGCAACTTGTTTAGGCCCAGACCACAACATCCCCAGATGTCAGTTCTGTGCCCTATTTAATGCTAGGACCATCCGTAGAAGAGCTGATTTTGTAGCTAGGCATTTCAGGGAGAGTAGTTACCAATGTGAAATGACGTCCCCCAATCATTCTACAGTAGAAATTCCTAAAAAGGGCAAAGAAAAGGAAGGAGACCACAGAAGGTTAGGCCCGCAGATGCAAACCTGAAGTAACCCAGCCTGCCGTCCACTAGCACAGCAGAACTCAGTGAGATGCTTATGCAGCCCCTGAAGACAGCTGTAGAGCCATCGCAGGCCTCTACTGAGACCTTTTTGGAGTCAGGTACGCCACCGGATTAGGCTTTAACTTCTGAATTGTCTGTCGCCAGCCCCATGGTTGGGTCCGGAGCCACTTTGCAGGCACCGGCTTCTGAGGAGGCCTTTTGGATGACCGACATGAGACAAAGGCCGACAGCTGCGCCACCAGCGAAAACCTCCTCTAAGCCCATTGAATCACTGAGGCCTAAGAGTAAGGTTACTCCTAGGAAAACTCCTTCCTTGGTGCTCAGTCACCAACTACCTACCATCCAACCCCCTCAGTCTCAGCAGTTACTTAGGATGGCTAAGGATTTAATCTCTCTCATCACGGGTAATCAGTCTGCTCAAGCTACCCCAGGCAAAAAAAAAGGGACATTTCTCCAAAGGGGCTTTCAGAGTCAGCGGACTCTGAATTTCTGGACTCAGACACTGAACAATAGCCCCCGGCAGTCTGAGGATTCAGACGCTGAGGAATCCATTCCATGTTCTTTGTGTTTCACTGTTGCAGTCACATTTGGGTTATCCCTGCCAGGGTAGCCCTCAGCTGGCCTGAATACCAGAGGCTTAGTATTTCTACGTCTGTTGCTGTCGATTCAGGACTGACATCAGGTCATCAGTAGTATAAAGTTTCCATTCCTTCTCCATCCCCTCCTGAGGACCTCTCATTCAGGGAGACCTTAAATTCCATCCGAGAGCATTTCCATTGGGAGGCTCAGGACTACCCCCAATCGAAGTAGAGGTTGAGAGAGTTCCTGGACTTCCACAACACAAACCCTTAGCCATTCATCCCATTCTGGATGTGGTGGCGGATGTCTTCCTGGAGTCTGGTCTCACCCCTGATGCCCTGCCTTCTGCACCAAGAAAGCCTGATAGATATTACAGGGTACCAGATACCCATAAGTATTTGTTCAAAAACCCTGCAGCTGACCCTGAGGTCATTATTCAGGGACCCAAGGGGGCTAGGGCCAGTTCCTCCAAAAATCCAATACCCTCTGACAAGAAGAGCAGAGCCTTGGACAGATGGGGAAAAAAGGTCTACACTTTGGCTACCCTAGCCATTAGCGCTCTCAGTTGCTAAGTCCATATGCTTAAATATCAACAGAACATGCAGAAAATTTCCACCTTACCAGACAGTACTACTACCAGAGTACTATGAGGTCTGCTTCACTCCAGCTGTCAAGTGGCCAAGCATTATCTGCATTTCGGATTTGATGCTGTGGAACCCGCTAGCAGGGCTGCAGTTTCTGGATCAGTCATTAGAAGGCATGCATGGTTGAGAGAGCAGCTTTTGCCTAACCAGATTAAATCAAAACTACGCCCCCTTGGATAAGGAACAATTGTTCAGCCCTAAGGCAAAGGAAGTGATTAAGAAAATGGAAGACCAGGCCAAGTCAATGCAGATGATCAAAGACTTTATGCAGGTACAGCCCCCAGATTCAGAAGGAACTTTCCAACCAAGCACTGTTCCTTTTCTGCCCAAGCAAAAGCTGTGCAAAGGAAAGGGTGCAGAGATAGGCCTTCCAGTCAATAGCAGCAAAGCCAGCAGAGACCTAGACAGTGGGCATCTACTACATCTAGACAAGGGAGTTCAAAGTCCACACCCTACCCTAAGGACCGACAGTGACTCCCCCTCTGCTCGCCCCCCACAGGCTAGAAGGAAGGCTTTCCCTATTCTTAAGCAAGTGGCAAACCATCACAACAGATCGGTGGGTCCTAAACATCATTTCCCAAGGGTACAAATTCACTTTTTTAGAAACCCCTAGATTTTCAGGGTTTCCAGACATACCAGCAAATCAGAGTTCATCCGCCAGATTCAAAAACTCTGTGGTCAAGGAGCAGTGGAGCCAGTGCCAGAGGACCAAGCGGGAAAAGGTTTTTACTCAAGAATGTTCCAAGTACCCAGAAAAGAGGGCATCTGGCTCCCCATTCTAGACCTGTCCACATTAAATCTGTCCCTTCTAGTGCTAAAATTCAAAATGCTATCCCTTCAAAAACTCTTGCCAATGTTGGCACCAAATGCTTGGCTAGTGACCCTAGATCTGAAAGATGCCTACCTCCATATCCCCATAAGGAAGTCTTTCAGGAGTTTCCTACACTGCAGAGAAGGGTCAGAGCAGTTTCAGTTCTCTGCTCTGCCCTTTGGCTTATGTACTGCTCCCAGAGTCTTCACCAAGTGCCTGGCTCTTGTCATTGCCTTTTGCAAACAGCAAAACATATAGATTTATCGCTATCTGGACGACTATCTCATCCCGACGGACACCAAGGAGAAACTCTTGTAGGATCTTACCTTTGTCCAAACACTCCTAACCTCTCTGAGATTTACCATCAACAGAGGAAAAATCCCAATTTCAACTCACAAGACAGATAACCTTCTTAGGAGCTCTCCTGGACTCATCTACCCAAAGAGCCTTCCTCTCTCCAGATAAGCAGAGCTTTCTCCCCCTCTACTTTTCTCAGCTAGCTAGCAAGGCACACCTCACAGCAAGGAAGGTCCTGCAGGAACGCTGGAACATGGCATCCTGCATCTTGTTGGTGCCTTTGACCAGGCTCCACATGAGAAAACTGCAATGGTACCTCAGGAACCTATGATGCCAACACTCTCAGTCACTGGAACCACAAGCTGTCTCTGATTCCCTACTTAAGGAAGGAACTTTTATGGTGGGCAGAAGTCTGTACCATGAACAGGGATTTATCCTTTATCACCCTTCCCCAAGGCCTGACCATCACCACCGATGCCTCAGACACAGCCTGGAGGCTCACTTAGGAGACGTGCACTCAGGGCACCTGAGATCAGGGAGCTCTAACCCTCCATATCAACCTGAAGGAAATGCTGGTGGTGCACAGGGCTATTATAGCTTTCAAGGTCCACCTCAGACCAGGAGTGCCCTTGATCAAAACAGACACCACCACAGTCATGTGGTACATCAGCAAACAAGGGGAACACTCCTACCCCTTTTGTTGCCTAGCTATGCTTATCTGGCAGACTGGCTCAGTGATGGGACTACATCTTATAGCCCACTACATTCCAGGGGAACACATGCAGACAAACCTCAGCAGAAGTGTCCTGAACCCCCACGAATGGCAGCTACACAAGGAGAACCTTCCTCAGCATCATACAACTCTGGGGGGGTGCCAGAGGTAGACCTCTTTGCAACAGTAGAAAACAGCTGACCAGATTCTGCTCCAGGGAGTTCCACCCACGAGCTTGGAAGATGGACGCTCCCTCCTTTCACTGGAGCAACCTGTTTGTGTGTGCCTTTCCTCCCTTGCCACTGATTCCCAGGGTACTTCTAAAGATCAGGGAGGAAGGGCCAAGGGCTAGCCCCAAACTGGCCGAAGCAGCACTGATACCCCTTATTACTCAGGCTGACCAGGGTGCTACCCATGAGCCTGCCTCTCACAGAAAAGCTGCTAACCCAATGGTCAGTTTCATGGGCTGGGCAGTGTTATATCCCATGGCAGCCTGTGTATAATTGGGCTCATTGAACTGTGTTGTGTCATCTTGCCACATGTATCTTGAGAGATGCTATGCTTTTTCAGTGGAAGCAATACATAGGCATTTCTTATGTAAATAGTTTTTTTAATATTTTAAAGTTTTTTGGGAAATATGTTTATTATGGGATTTTAAGCACTTATTTTGTTAACAGTTTTAGGAGATATGTTTTGGGCAATCGCAGCTGTGGGATCCTCCTTGCAAACAGATTGTGATATTTGGGGGATGTAAGCAGGAGGGCTTATAGGATTTTGTAGAAAGATTTGTTAATGGAAGTTTGCCATTCTCAGTAGTTTGTGCAACAGTTATCAGACTTACACATTGTGTGCCAAAATACAGCTTTGGTGCATACAACTTGAATAATTGCCAGAATTAGATAAGTGGATTTGCCAGGCAAATGCTATCTTCCAAGGTGAAGGTGTACACAGGAATTTGTGCCTTTGTCATATATGTATCTACAGTATTATATCTTGGAATGCTCATAATAAAATGAAAAGGTCACATATAATGCTATTACACTAGACACACCTGAAAGATAGACTAAAGCTCATGAAACTGGGATACTCCCAAATTGTTTATTCATCTTATCCAAGCTTGCCCCCAAGTCGGAGGGTAAGTAATGCAGGAGAGGCTTGCCCCCTTGCAGGAAAAAGTTTTGTCTTTTTTTTTTTTTGCCATCTTGGGATCATCAGTATCTACCTCCTAAAGTTTTTACCTTTTCCTTCACAGCACATCTCACTGCTATTGAACTTTCATATGGACAGGATTAAGTATGACAGGTACCGAAGGTGTAATGTTTTATTGTGTAAAGGGGGATGTTTTTGATGAAAATTTTTTTAGTTTTATTACAAATTGGAGGGAGCAAGATAGGGTTGGTTTCATTGAAGAGTAGGACAAATGTAAGACTAATTTAAGGCTTTTATATAAGAACCATATGGACTTGTGCCTTAGAAATATGCAGTAGAAATATGCTAAATATCGGAATGAGTTCTTACAGGCACAAACCTAGGTGGTAGATTGTCAAGTGGGAGGCTGAGCAGAAGGTACTGGAAATCAAGGATAAGGTAAATGCAGTGTTATCTGTATCAGCTGAGCTAACGTACAGGGAAATTATTTTTAAAAATTCTAATTTTTGTTCATCATTAGAACACTGTTGCAGTAGCCTAAGCTGTATGGGGATGTATCTTGCAATGGATCGGATGTCCAGCCTGTTTCCACATGCCCTCACATCCAGTAGAACTCAAGAGTGAGCCAGTATAAAAGCAGATGTATGGGTGCCAAAAATCAGAAATATCCTGCCAGTGAAGCCACCAGCAAGCCCTTGCTCTCTGCTGTGATTTCTCAGGTTTGGTGGTCAGTTAGCTTCTGTTGGGGGGGCTTCATTCCAATTTTTTCAAGAAAATTGTCTGAGAAAGGGGAAGTGTTCATGTGGTCACCAGATTTCTTATAAAGATCACCACATATTCTGTCTGATTTGCTTATGGGAGGAACACGACATTCAGTCCTGTTCAATCTATAGTCCTTTACTCTTAAAACTCTTAACAGCAGGCTTAGTTTTTTTCTGTTATATTTAGAAAACCACAAGACCCATAGTGACACGGAGTCTGGCTCCTGCTTGTTTGGGCATTCTCTCACTGGTCCAGAAGAAAAGTATCCAGATTGGCTGTGGTTTCCAATTCTGTCTTCTACTTTGCCTCGGCCTTTGGCAAGACATTCTGCTTTGGCCATGTCTGAGCCTCAGGATTATATGTGTGCTTCTCTTGACTCCTCTGCTATTGCTGCCCCCAGACTGCTAAAAGCTGAGTCAAGTACATCATCTACGACCACTCATACATCTGCTTTGGGTAGGGAGAACCACTGTTACCAGGAAAGAAGGGAGGGTGGAAGGATGTCATTCCCTTGTATAGCTGGACTGAAGTCTGATTCCTGGGGAGATGACTTTGTCAGTGAGCTATTTTTCTGTAAACACTCTCAGAAAGAGGATATATAAACTTAAACATGCATCCACTCCATTATCCCCTTCAGCTAAGGGCGTAAAGGAAGACTGGGCTGCCTTTGCCAAAGAGTAAGTTTTCATCAGACTAAAATAAAAGGTTTCCCTTCAGATTCTGATTGAGTCTTATATGCAGGAAGTAGGCTTAGGTTATGCCTCTCAGGTTTCTACACCAGATAACTGGAAATCTCAGTCATAGGAAAATGTATCTTCAGGTTCTCCAGCTGAAGAGTTATCCTTTTCTAAAATTGCCAGAATGAAGGAGTAGCTATTTAAGTGAGACCGAAAAGAATGGTCTAAGAGCCATCAGAGATAACTTTGAGTTATTTCAGTTAGATTGTCATCATCCAGTGGCCATCCTTCCAGATTTATCAGCCTTAGAGATGCTTTCAATGCAACCAACAGTTCTACAAGCAGACCGCTACGAGCCCCATTTGTTAAGGAATTCTAGGGCAGATCCTGTAGTTGTTTCCCTTTCAAAATTGGCTTCTTCCAAGCAACTTATGGCTTCTAACCCTATTCCATCAGATTAAGATGGGAGAGGTTTTGATAGGTTTAGTAAGAAGGTGTTTACTTCCACCTTAGCCTTTCAAGGAGTAAATTTTCAAGCACATAATTTCTTCAGGTTTCATTTAACAATATGAAAAAAAAGTAATTGCTGATCTTCCTTCTTTATGACACTAAGACGTCTTTAAATCCTTTACTTTCAGTGCCTCAGGTTATCAAACATTCTCTAAAATGTTTATATGACACTGCTGATGCTGTTTCCAGAGGGGCTGCCACTTGTTCAGTTATGAGGAGATTTGCATGGCTGTGCATTCATATTTTACCAAAGGATGTTAAAGCAGAACTTTTGAAAGCATCTTGGGATAAAGTGTTGTTTGTATCTTCCTTTGCTGAAGTTCTTAAGAGGTTTAATGATGGTAGAAAGTTATTCCAAGGGATTTCTCAGATTTTTCAGTCCCCTATCCCCAAATATGATAGGCCTTGTAGCTCAGGAGTTAGAGCACTGCTCTAGCAAACCAGGGTCATGAGTTCAAATTTCATCAAGGCCTCTGCTCGTCCTTTAAAATGTCTTAGTTTATACGGATTTAGTGTAACCGTTCACTCAGACTTTGCCGTAGACTGCTGTGAGGGTTTTTACTTTCTTGTCATTTGTGTTGCTTGATTGCCTTATTCTGTTTGATATGCTGCAGTGTATTTCTTCACGTGGTTTTTAATTGTATTCTGCTTTCAACTGCATAATTAATCTAGGAGAGAGACCAGAGATATGTCTGTTGTGAGTCGCACAGAAATTCAAATTTTCCCCACCCTCCCACCATAGTGCTGTTTTGTTTTTAAACTAAGTAGTTACCTACCCCTTATGTTAATTTGACCACATATTTCCTTCCCTCTCCTCTTTCATTGGCTATTTCAGTAAGCACAGCATTATCATTTTGTTTAGTCTCTCACTTCAGCTATTTCAGTTTATTGAACAATCCACTGAATTCTGTAGAGCTAGAATACCAAGTGGTCACCACCTTCCAGTCTGTCTTGCTCTTTTAAAGTTAGTGGTTCTCCCCTTTGATTTTTAAAGCTCGAGATGCTCCCTCTTTCATGTCTAACTGCCTAGTACACACTGCAACTCTTGGGATAGTGACCCTTGTTTTCCATCTTCCCTTTAAAATCTGCAACATCTAGTCCAAGGCTGCCAATTATTTGAGAGCCCACATTCTGCCTGTCAGTAATAATCTTAGGATTAGTGCTTCTGTTTTACTACTGACAAGAGAAGGACCATAGGGACATAATTTCCTGCAGACTGCTGATTTACTAAAAAAAAAAAAGACCTAATAACTGCTTTATAAGTGCCATCTTGGAATTTGTAATTCTATTTTGCTCCTGGTGAGAAGGAACAGAGGACATTGATTCCTGATTGTCAGTGACTGGACAGTAAGCATCTGTGTGGGACCTTCCTGATTGCTATTCAAGGCATCTACTGGGAAAAGCCTGCAGCTGTCCTATGGATCCCTGCATCACCTAGGACAAGACTGTTGATCACCAAAGAGCCTGTGGCCTGCTTCTCATCTTGGGATTGGTGCTGCTGTTTTACTTCTGGTGATAGAAGAAGCAAAGGAGGCATTGTATCCCAGCAGCGTGAAGCTGGGGTGAGACCAACACTAGTAGTAGCCAGTCAGACAAATCCCCTGATGTTCTTCATGTTTCACTGTTGCAGCCATCACATTTGGGTTATCTGCTTGCAGTAGCCCTCATTCGGCTTAATTAACAAAGTCTTGGGTCCTGCGTCGGTTGCTGTCTCTTCTTCCGTGACGTCAGGTCGTCACCTGTTTTCATCATTCCTGACTAAGCTAACTCTTTCTTTTCAGTAATTACTGTTGATTAGTTGCTGTCTAACTTAACTTTACAATATCTCCCTAAATACTTTATAAATAATCTGGGTCTACTTTAATAGTTAACCCTCAAGTGTTTGACAGTGCCCCATATAGGTGCAGACACCTTAAGTTGACATTTTTCATTTAAAAGCACTCTTGAAATTTCACCAATACGTGGTTGCACACAGGGCAGTAGTTTGCAGTGATAGGCACTGCCCCAGAGCTGCAAACCATATCCTGTTGATATTAATTTATATTCTTACCACAACTGTCTAATCAATAAAAAAGGTCATGTTCCCATAGGTATGAAATTTCACACTATCTCCGTTACCAGCTTGTTGGATATGGGCATCCTTAGGCTGTGTAGAAATGGCTACATGTTTACTTACAACCAGCTAATTCTCAAACAAACCGGTAAGGTGTGTAGGAGATGTATTTGCATAATGTCACTGTAGACAAAGCTCTTACGTAAAAGCACTCCTAATGGCAGTCAGGTTGCCAGTAGTGTAGACACACAGTACAAAGCAGACACACAGAGCAGCATATGCTGAGGCACTGAAATGTAAGCTTCCTAAACCCCAACGACCTACATGGAGTACACACAACAAATATGCTCAGCAGCCCCAAGTGCACGCTTTCAAAACACCACCCACATCAACACATAGTCACATCTCATGGAGCCTCTACTTCTAAGCCCATAAAGCAAGCCACAGTGCAGTCCAACATTGTAGCCATTGGAAGCTTTGTTGTAAGACACAGAGATGTCCCCCTCACCAAGCTGAGTAAGGAGAAAGTCACAGTCCAGTTGCTTATCAGGGGCCAGGATCCGCCACATTATGCATGCTCTTAGGTCGTTGGACCACAAGTGCTGGTATGACTCAATCGTAGTACATGTGGGTGTAAATGACCTGAGATATACCTCCCTAGACTATATGACGAGAAAAGTCTTGGAGCTCAAACAATGTGTGTCCCAGGCTTGTAATGGCTTAGCATAGAGCAACATTTTACTTTAAGGATGATGGCAGAGTATGAACAGAAGATGGCTGACACTAGTAATTGGCTTAGTTTCTGGTGGCATTCTAAGGGGGGGGGGGTTAAATGTTTGTTAGCATGGAAGGAGATAGTCAACAGACCATGCTACTTTGCCAGGGTGGTTTGCACGTGTGTCCCTTCTAGGCTTTCGAGTATCAGCTAAAATGTTGTCCTTTCCTGTAGTGGCCTTTTTTAGGCAATGACAAACTGAAAGTACTTCCAGCGTAGAAAATCTAAAAGTGTTACTGCTCAAGACTAAGAGTCTAAACAAGAAACACTGCTTCCTACAAACTCTCCTCACCCTAGAAAATGCTGATGTCTGTACAGTCCATTGATACATAGTTTAAAGCCACAAAGAGCACATCAGTAATGCAAGGCTGTAATGCCTTCCACACATTGAGACCAGCTACTGCATAGAGACTAAAGGTGGAGGTGTCTCAATTTATATTGATGCATTTCAGTTTCTCCACATTCAAATCACATAGGCAAAATCCCATACCGCTTTCTTTGTAGGTCGCATTGTGTGACCCAGGAAACGCAGAACATGTAGTTAAGCTTACTGGAAACACTCAACATCCAATCTAATACCATGTTCATGAGTGAATTTAATTACCCCAATATTGATTGGGAATCTTATACGACAGCAAACATGTAGGCACAGAGATTCGTGGATTTTGCAAAACAAAAACTCCATGGACCAGATTGTCAATATGCCAGTCCAGGCTGCAGACATACTGGATCTGGTCCTCAATAATATAGGAGAGTGCTGCACACCCCTTAGTGTAATGTCTTCTGTGGTAAATTCAGACCACAAAACAGTCTCTTTGAAGTAAAAAAATAAAACCCGGAATCCCAGCTAACCCTGGAATGTTCAGGAACTACTCTTAGGCTAATTTCCTACTATTAAATGATAACCTGGCAAAATTTCAAGACCCCATAAACCCTGAGGACTCACTGCCTACCCAGAATTCTTCCCTGAAACCCTATACAAGTATGTTAGTAGCTGCATAGAGGCAGCTGTACCCATTAGGAATAAGTACAGAACTAACTCAAAAAACAAGCCACTCTGGTGAAATCATATCATCAGTAGGCTCTAAAACAAAAGGAAGAAAATCAAGGCAAAAATTAGGAAGTATAGCACCCAGTGGGTAAAAAGCACACTCAAATTAAAGAGCTCAGAAAAAAATAGTCTACGAAAGCCAAATTTAAGGTAAGTATGCCATCCCAGGCCAAGGGCAATCATAAGGGTATTCTTTAGATATGTCCATAACTTCAAAGGCAATACGCAGTTGTGTGCTCTTTGTTAACTGAGCCCGAAGATATAACCTACTATCAGACAAATTCAGCTCTAACTTTACCCCTCTCCTCCACTCTACCTCCCCCAAGGAAATGCCATCAAATATTACTCCTGCTACTATCACTAGGGAACAGGTTCTCAGTGTGTTCTCTCAAACGCCAAGAACACTACATTGATGCCTTTTAAGTAGCATAAAATATGACAGCCATAGTCTCCAAACAAGCTTCGTGCATAAAGAATGGAGAACTGCAACAGTTATCCCTGTGAACAATGGTGGACCATCTACAGACCCTGGAAACTGCAAACCCATAAACCTCACTAGTCTCGTATCCAAAGCCATGCAAAGAATTATAATGGAAATGATCAGTGGTGACATACGAAACCTGCAGACATTGGATCCAACCCAGTTTGGTTTTGTCAAAGGCAGGTCATGCTTACCCAGCCTGGTGAACGTCTTTGAGAAGGTCACCAAAGCAATGGATGAGAACAGAATGGTTCACGCCACCTACCTTAACCTGGACAAGGTATTTGACACAGTACACCTCACTTGGGTTTTGTTGACAAACTGAAGAGGTTAGGTATAAACCCTTATGTCACCCAGTGAATAGCCAGCTGGCTGATGGACAGGACCCAGAAAGTTAATATTGGAGAGTCCCACCTCTGCAAAGAGGCCAGTCACAAGTGGAGTTCCCTCAGGGATCAGTTCTGGGACCAATCTTTTTTGGCCTTGACTTCTCTGAAGTCAGTGCCAATGTCAAGAGCTTCTGGCTGGCCAAATTGCAGATGTTTGGAAATTAGGAGCAGTCATAGAATCCCCCATTGATACTAATGCTCTCCAGGAAGGGCTGACACAGACAAATAACTTATGTCAGAGCCATGGACTATAAATAAATGCCAAGAAATGCTTAATGATACCCTTTGGGAAGTCGCCCACTCCTGGTAACTGTCATATTGACAGCACATCCCTAAGAGTCTGCCTAGTAGTCAGGGACTTGGGGACTCACAGACAGCAATCTAGCCTTTGACCATCACATATCTACAGTAGTGAAGAAATCGTTCTGTGTTGTGCAACATATAAACAAAGGTGAGGCATGTAGGTCCAAGGAGGTCATTGTTCCACTGTATTCAGCATTCATCAGACCTGTCATTAACTACAATGTCTCCTTTGGTATGTACTTGGGTACATTCAACAGTTGAAACATTCACAGAGGTTCCTCGCTAAAAGAATACAGGGAACAAGTAACACATCCTTTCCAGACTGCCTCAGAGCCCTATCCCTGTATTCTGTCTCCTATAGGCTGTTGAGGGGAGATCTATGCCTGTCAGACCCCACGCTGATGGACCTCCTGCACATCCACAAAACAGCACCATAAGTACCCCTTCTAAGGACTTAAAGGACAACCGCACCCTCAGACTCAAAAAACATATTTATTTCATCATGGTTTGGTGTTTCCTACATTTTAACAGCACTCTGGGACTATTCAGAGCTTTTTAGATATTTTTATATGCAATTTCTGACTCTGACCACATGGGGGTTGGCATTTTGAAATAATTCAGACTGTTTACTCTGCCTCTAAGTATCCCAGAATGCATTGTTTGTCTCCAAAAAATTGCATCAGATCTGCCACATTTTCCCTTAAGCTGCTGTCACTTCATTGACTTAACAGGCATTCACTGCTGTCTTAAAGTCCCCTACTTTTGGTTAAAATGTTATCCTTTTTCAATGACTACTTCAAACACAAGCAGTGCAAATGCTACAGAAGGGAACTCAAAAGTTCATTTTATTGCTTTTGTTTCTTAGAAATGCTAACTTGCTTTCTTTTGTGAAGGCTGAAATCTAGTTCTTCAAGGCATCTCCCTCCCACTTCACACCTACCTTCCCTAGCTGTCAAAGAGCTAAGTGTAATTTGACCCATTGTCTGCATGTGATTGACAGCTCACAGCAGGTGACCAGAGTAATGTACTGTTTTCTTGTCAGCCTTTCCCTCCTTACAGTGGGACACTTTTTTTGTTGCACTCCTCCTGTCAAATTTAGAACCAAGCTACATAGCACTGGGAATAATCACCGTTTTGCAAAGCATCAAACTCCCACTTATTTTTCCTTCCCGTTTGATTAAATAGCTAACAAATGACACACTATAAACATGAAATATTTCACAGACTTGCATGACAGCTCCAACATGCTTTTTTAAGACATAATTAAAAAAATTACGGAATTGCATACTACTTGTAATCTGATGTAGTGTTGTCGATTAATTGTGACAGACATCTGCTTCTTATGTAAAAACGTGCAATTAATGTATACGCATGCTTATTGCAAATTTATGCTCTTAGCTTTTGCAGCTGTTACTGTGCTTTTGCCTGTAATTTGTCACATATTGGTAGGGCAATGTAAAGCAATATGACAATACAAAAACAAAGTTTACAAAATTTAGAAATTACATCCAAAAATGAGACTCACCCACACTTACCCACTCACCTCACCACACTCACCCACTCACTTCACCACACTCACCCACACTCAACTCACTCACTCGCCCACCACACACACTCACCACACTTACGCTCACCCACACTCAACTCACTCATCCACACTCACCCACCACCCTCACTCACCGCACTCACCCTCACCCACATGCACTCACCCACACTCACTTTCCACCCACCACCCTCACCACACACACTCACTCACCCACCCACACTCACCACCCTCACTCATTCACCCACATTCAGCTCACCCACCCACATTCAACTCACCCACCCACACTCAACCACTCACTCACCCACCCACCACACTCACCCACACCAACTCACTCATCCACACTCAACCGCTCACTCACTCACCCACTCACCCACTCACTCACCATCCACCACACTCACCCACACCCACTCACCCCACTCACCCCACTCACCCCACTCACTCACTCGCTCACCACACACACTCACTCGCTCACCACACACACTCGCTCACCACACACTCGCTCACCACACACTCGCTCACCACACTCACTCACCCACCCTCACTCACCCCCCACATGCACTCACCCCCCACATGCACTCACTCAACACACACACCACACTTACTCAGCTCTCACACCACACTCACTCAGCTCACACACTCACCCTTTCACACACCTAACCACAAGTTTGTTTTGGTAACACCAAGAATGACCCCAGGCTTCGTCCGAGGAATGCACGAGTAATTATGTACTTTGGCTGTGCAGACATCAGAAACAGAAACACATGCCTACACAGATCTTACACATCAAGCCGCTCCATTCAAATTGTACATGAAATGCACCCATTGAACAGTTTTCCACCTACAACATTATTAAAGTACTTTAATCCAACACTAGTGAGCCCTACTTTACACAGCCCAGTAAACCTGTCCACAGATTCAGCTTCTACAGCACAGTCCAATAAACTGTCTACTGTACATTAGTGTTAACACAGGAATTTCCAGTTCTTATCAGCATAACCACATACACAGTCTTCCACCTCAGACCTTTCATGAAAGATGTTTTATTTTTAAACTTTCATCCTTCCCACTTTAGGGTCTTACATAAATCCCAGCGAAAAGGAGACCTATAAACTGCAATCACCCTGATCCAAATCCATCCAAACATGGCTGCAAAACTAAAGGTGTTACGGTTTTGAGGCGGGTTAAGCAACCATGCCCACACCACCTGGGAACAATCAAATTCTTCCTGTCTTTATAACTACACAGTTCCACAACCACAGGGAAAAATTACCCAGCAAAGGCACACCAGTACCTAATGGAATTAAGTGACAATTCAACACTAAATCATAAATCACAAAACGGACTTGATCAATTCAGTATATGAAGAACATGCCTGTATAGTTTATTTAAAGTTACATCTAACTACCAGATTGTGCTGGGACAGCTTTAGAGATAAAGTGGTTTTGTAAAATTCAGCAGATACTGGCAGAGTGCCCTCTATCACACAAACGTGCACACACTTGCCCCTTATCACACAGATGCGCACACACTTGCCCCTTATCACACAGACACAAAGTTTGTTTGGCAACAGCTAAAATGACCCAAGGGCTTCTTCCTTCTGATAACAGTCTGTTAACTATGGGTTCATAGGTTTGTACTAGGCTATCAGCCCTAGGGCTTATACAAGCCTAGCCATAACAATTCCCTGGCTATTACTTCCACACTATTTTCTACCATGGACCCCTGTCTAGCAGGGTAAGTGACGTGATCCCTGGGGTTAATTTCTTTCTCCCATCCAATCGTCAATGTTCTGTTTGAAAAGGGCCAAAGAGGCGGTCTGCTTGACATGTATGGGCAGTCTATTCCAGAGTCTGGGCAGTCTCTGAGTCAGGAACCTATCCCTCCAGCATTTGTTTATTGTGATGACAAGGTTTACATCCCTGGAGCATGTAGCTCTGAGGGATTGGGATTTCTTTAAGTGTAGCATGTCCCAGAATGGGTACATGTTTTTTCCCAAAGGGGATAACTATACATTTCTTGGCACTGAGCTTGAGCCCATGGTTCTGCACCAAGCATCTGTTTCTGTAAGGCCCTTTTCTAGAGTATCCAGAACATTTGGGGATTCAATAATGGCTCCCAGTTTGCAGTAATCTGTGAACTTTGTTAGCCAGAATCCCTTAGTGTTGGCCTGTACTTCAGAGAAGTAGAGGCCAAACAAGAGCAGTCCCAGGACTGACCCTTGAGGTACTCTGACTTGTCAGAAGCTGGATTTGGAGTGGGCTACTTTTACAGCATGGGTTCTGTCAGTAAGCCAGTTGGCAACCCATCGAGTGATGTAGGGATTAACGTCCAGCTTAGTAAATATTCACACACACACACACACACACACACACACACACACACACTTGCCCCTTGCTTGCATTCTCACACCCAGCTTAGTAAGCATACACACACACACACACTTGCCCCTTGCTTGCATTCTCACACACGCACACTTGCCCCTTGCTTGCATTCACACACACACACACACACACACACACACACACACACACACACACACTTGCTTGCATTCACACACACACACACACACACACACACACACACACACACACACACACTTGCCCCTTGCTTGCATTCACACACATCACTAATCATACTGCCTATGCTGATAAAGCAATTCCAATGTCCATAACTGAAAAATCTGGCATGGTACAATTAACACCACTAAAGCTACTGATGTGTTACAGTAAGACAATCTAGCAAACCTGAGCGAACAGTCAGTTCATACAAGACCAGTGTTATTGCAAAATATCAATGCTAATAATACATATAAGTGGAAACAAATGGGTGCCGCTGATGAAATTATATAGTATTCTCCATTCATAATGAATACTCCTGCTACGCTGACTCAGCAGAAAGTACAGTTGTGTACCTACCATAAATGTAGATGTTCGAGTGTATTCACTGTTGCAGTCATTACTCTTGGGTTATCCTGCTGGCAGGCTACTTGCTGTCGGCCTGAATTCCAAAGTCTTGGTCTGGCGTTGGTTGTTGTCACCTCTTCCCTCACGTCAGTGTGCCAGGGGTATAAAAGATGCAGCCGACGCCATTTTCTTCAGTTTTTCTTGGCCTAGATGTCAGGTGCCTCCAAAAGGGTAGGCTAAAAATTATGCCAATAAACATGCATGCACTAAGGTAACCATTTCCTTCATCTACAAGCAAATACACCACATAGGTTGTATAGAATAGAGAAGTACAGATAAGATCCAGCAAAAGAAAGGGGGATGATGGGAGGGTAACCTGGACTGCAACAGTGAATACGCTCGAACATCTACATTTATGGTAGGTACACAACTGTACTATGTTGATCGTGTTTCACTGTTGCAGTCATTACTCTTGGGTTGAATCCCAAAGCTGAGGATGGGTGACTAGGGCTAAATAGGATTAGGAGAGGCTATGAGGCCCTGCAGAACTGCAGTGGCAAAGCCTGCTCTGGATTTAGAGTAGAGAGGTAAGTGGTAGTGCTTTGTAAAGGTGTGCACCGAACTCCAAGTTCCAGCCTCTAAGATGTCTTTGGTTGGTACTCCTCTGAGGAAGGCTGCTGCTCTGGTTGAATGTAGCCCAATGTCCTTAGGCACTGATTTGCCATGTGAATAGCAGAAACTAATGCAATGGCCTATCCATTTTGAAATAGTCTGTTTTGAGATGGCCTTTCCTTGTGATCCTGCAGCATATGCCACTAAAAGTTGCTCAGTCTTTCTGAAAGCTTTAGTTCTGTCCAAGTAGAAGCGTAGCTGTCTGTGTATGTCCAAAGAATGCAGAAGTCTCTCACCCTTGTTCTGTGGGTTTGGATAAAAGGTAGGCAAGTGAATGATTTGGTTAAGGGCCACACTGGACACCACCTTAGGCATAAATGTCGGGTTTGTCCTCAGAGAAACCCTGTCTGGATGGAAAATGATAAAAGGTTCCACAGCCATGAGTGCCTGTAACTCAGACTCATCTTGCAGAGGTTATTGCTAGGAGCAGAGCTGTTTTCCAGGATAAGAATTTTATATCAGCTGTTGAGGCTGGCTCAAAAGGAGGCAGTATGAGTTTTTCCAAGACATAATTGAGGTCCCATGCAGGTATTGGTGCTCTCCTTGGATGTCTTATGTTTTTGGCCCCTCTGAAGTACTGCCTTATTAAAGAATGAGAAAAGATAGGTGGTTCTGTATTGTAATGGGCTGAAATGGCAGAGGCATGGATCTTAATTGATGAAAAGGATAGGCCTCTGTCCAGCATCTCAGTTAAATATTGTAAAATCTGAGGAATGTTTGCAACAAACCTGTCAATTCCTTGTGCCTGGTTCCAAGCACAGAATCTCTTCCATTTTTCTGAATAAGATTTTCTGGTACTGGGCCGCCTGGCCTCCAAAATAACATCCATCACAGCGTTGGGGAGAGGAGTGTTCTGAATGGCTACATTATCTGCCATGCTGCCAGATTTAAGGTCCTGAGTTGGCTGTGCAGGATCTGATTGTTTTGTTGGGTCAGTAAGAGAGGAATTTGAGGCAATGTCCAGGCTGGACCTTGAGACAAATTCTTTAGGATTGGGTACCAGTGCTGGCGTGGCCAGTATCATTTTTGGCTTCTCTTGTCTGACCTTTAGGAGTACCTCGGGGAGGAGAGGCAGTGGAGGAAAGGCATATACTGTTAGGTTTTTCCAGCTGAAGGATAAGGCATCCACTTTCCATGCTTGCTTGATAAGTGTTTGTGCAGAATCTCTGTAGTTGGCAGTTGTGAGGAGAGGCAAACAGATCTATGTCTGGGCATCCCCATTTCCTTGTTATCATGCTGAAGGCTTGTGGATCCAGTTTCCACTTGTGGGGATCCATGAGGTTTCTGCTTAGTTTGTCTGCCAGAGTATTTATCTTTCCTGGCAGGAATTGTGCTTGCAGGTGAACTTGATAAGTCAATGCTGTGTCCCACAAAGTCATGGCTTGTCTGCAGAGGGGGTAGGAACGTGTGCCTCCCTGCTTGTTTATGTACCACATGACTGTAGTATTGTCTGTCTTTATCAGTAGTTGTCCTGGATGAAGTAGATCATTGAAAGCTGTCAGGGCATTTTGAACAGCTAGCATCTCTTTTTGATTGATATGAAGATGCATCTGGCTTGCGGGCCATGTGCCCTGAATACATTTTTCTGCCATGTGGGCGCCCAAGGAGTAATCTGATGCATCCGTTGTTAGTGTCTGCCTGGCTGTGGGTAAAGTGAATGGCTGTCCCTTGTTGTGGTGACAGGCCTGTGCCCACCATCAAAACTCCTGTTGCAGGCAGGGAATGAGGGTAATTAATGTTTCCAAGCTGTGGCAATGTTGAGTTCAAACACTTTTTAGATACCACTGTAGTTTCCTCATATGCAGTCTGGCATATGGAATTAGCAGGATGCAGGATGCCATGAAGCCCAAAGACTGCAGAATTTTTCTTGCAGATAACTGGGTCTTTGTTGCCAACATTTTGAAGTAAGAAGTCAGTTGCCTTTGTTTGTCTAACGTGAGATAAGCCATCTGGGCAGTTGTATTTAAGCTTGCACCCAGGAATATTATCTCTTGAGAGGGTACTAGTTTTGATTTATTTTCGTTTACTGTGTACCCTAGGCAAATTAGTAATCTTTTTACAAACACCAGATGCTTTAGTAGAATGTCCTTGTTCTCTGCTTGAATAAGGCAGTTGTCCAAGTAAGGATATATTTGAATTCCTCTTTGTCTGCAAAATGCAATTACTGGTGCCAGGCATTTTGTGAAGACAATGGGTGCAGTAGATAAGCCAAAGGGCAGTGCAGAGAATTGGTAGTGCATTGAGCCAGCTATGAATCTGAGGTATCTTCTGCAAGATGGGGACATGCAGGTATGCCTCTTTTAGGTCCAAAGTTACAAGCCAAGCCTTCTTGCCCAGCATCGGCAGAAGCTGCTGCAGAGTCAACATTTTGAATTTTGGAACGTCCAGAAATGTGTTTAGAATAGACAGGTCCAGTATTAGACTCCAGGCTTTGTCCTTTCTGGGTATCAAGAAAAGTCAAATCCTTGTCCCTGCTCTTGCTGTGGTACTCGCTGAATGGCCCTCATGTCCATGAGGGATGAAACTTGCTTTTGTGCTTCTGCCCATTGATTGTATGGCAGGTCTGGCATACCTTTTGCCCATGGCAGGGTGTGAAAGTGGGACCTGTAGCCCTGAGACACTATATTCAAGACCCATTTGTCCTGGGTGATCATGTGCCAATTTTGTGAAATAAGTGCTAGTTTTCCCCCTAAGGGGGTTTCCAAAAGAGAAGTGCTTGGTGCTGGCAGAGGAAAGTCATTGGGACTGTTTCCTGTATAGCTGTGATTTGTCTTCTCCGCTTTTGCAGGTAGAAGTACCCCATTGTTTAGATCTGTATGAGCCTTGGGGCTGGGATCTGCCTCTGGGGCATCTGTATCTGCCTCTTTGTGGCCTGTCTGACACCAGAAAGGACCAATTCTTTGTGGGCCAGTTCCTGCTAAATCTGGGTGGCTGCACCTGTAAGAAATCCTTAACTGTCTGCATGGACTTTGCTTTGTCCTCCATTTTCTTCAACACCTCCTCTGCTTTAACACCAAAGTATCATGCTGTAATGGAGTGTCTAATAATTTTGCTTTAACATGATCAGGCAGATTCTGTTCCTTTAACCAAGCATGCCTCCTAATGACAGAACCCGTAACAGCAGCCCTTCAAGAGGCCTCCAGAGAATCAAAACCACTTTGCAAAGTATGCCTTCCCACTTGTTCAGTTGCATGCAATAAATCCTGCATTTCCTTGTTTTCTGCACATTCAGAATTTGTTAATATTTTCTGTTTAAGCAGTGACATTAAGTATTGCTGATATTTAAGCATATGAAATTGACAATTTAAAGCCCTCTCAGCCATGGTAGCAGAAGTGTAAACCTTTTTCCCCATCTGTCCAGTGCCCTTGAATCCCTATCAGAGGGGATAGGGTTTGTTGCAGTGGAAGCCATGACCCCTTTGGGACCCTGAGAAATAGTTTCTGGGTCAGCAGCAGGGTTTTTATAAAGAAATTTATGTGAATCTGGAACCCTGTAGTATCTGTCTGGCTTAACAGGTGCAGGGGGTAAAGAGTCAATCATCTACAATGTCTAAAACAGGGGGGATAGCAAGAGGCCTGTGCTGAGGTAGTAAAGGAAAGTTTCTGAGCCTTTTCTTAGATTCTGAGTAGTCTTGGCTCTCCCAGTGGAAGTGCTCCCTCATGGTATACAGGGTTTCCCCAAAAGAATAATCCTCAGGAGGAGAGGCTGAAGGGATAGATTCTTCAGCAGCAGAATCCTCATAAGGAGGAAGAGAGTATTCCTGTTAAGAAGAAAGTCATAAACTATATCAGGCAGCACAAAGTAGGATGAAGTGCATTCAAACAGGGGCTGTGTATTGTTATCCCCTTTGGGAAAAAACATGTATCCATGAATTACCATATAGGTGGCAGTACACTAAACACAGAAAGTGTGATAAGAGACTTAGGGACACAGGTGGACAGTGGTCTCACCTTCGATAACCACATTGCCACAACAGTCAGGAAATCCTTCTATGTGGCACACCTCATCACAAAGGGCTTTTCATCCAGAAAGAAGGAGGTCATTGTCCCACTGTACTCATCCCTCATTAGACCCATTATAGAATACAACACCCCATTTGGTATGTACCTCTCAAGACATCTGCAACAACTGGAAAGGCCTCAGAAATACCTCACTAAAAGAATCACAGGCCTAAAGCAGATGCCCTACACTGACCGCCTTAAAAAACTCCAGCTATACTCTGTCGCATATCGTCTACTCAGAGGCGATCTCTGCTTAACATACAAGGCCATGTCAAACCCAGAGCTGTTGGACATGCTACACTTAAAGAAATCCCAATCCTCAGAGCTACACGCTCCAGGGATCTAAACCTTGTCATCACAATAAACAAAACATGCTGGAGGGATAGGTTCCTGACCCAGAGACTCCCCAGACTCTGGAATAGATTGCCCATACATGTCAAGCAGAGTGCCTTTTTGGACCTCTTCAAGAGGAACCTTGACAATTGGATGGGAGAAAGGAAATTCACCCCAGGGATCACGTCAGTCGCCCTGCTAGACAGGGGTCCAGGAACGTAAATAATGTGGGAAGAAATAGCCGGGGAATTGTTATGGCTAAGCTTGTATAGGCCCTAGGGCTGATAGCCTAGTACCAACCTATGAACCTGTGTGTAGAATTACATTTTGAATTCACTAGGAAGTCTTATCTTACCAATGAAGCAAAAAATGAAATGCAGGCAATCCAAACTTTTCAGTCGTCCCTCAAACAAATGCAGTTGACAGGATACACATACAATGAAAAGGAGTTCCACACACCACATGGATTTTATTAGGTTGAGTGGGCTGGGCAAGGCAGGTCTGACATCACAATGTGGGAGGAACACTGGCTCTTCTATACAGCATGCAAATCAGGCAGGGATTACGTCACTTTGGGGGAGGAAACATCCCGATAGCTAGAGCAAGAGCAGATGGCAGATGTGACATCATAATTTCAGAGCCAGCTACAGGTTTTTCAAGTTGGTTTGCAAAGTGAAACAAAAACAGTATAGAAAGCTAGGAAGCCGAACAGGGAAAACAGTTGAGTGGGTTATTTTTTAAAGCTGCAAGGGTGATTTTTTGTAAGCTTTATCAAAGAACAGGGACTGGAAGAGTCAGCAGGTTGGGGAATCTGCTTTAATATCCTGTTGTTTTCCTTTAAAAAACCTTGTCTGTGATATAAATAGCACCTGCTGGAGAGGCAGGTATGTAGCCCAGAGACAACTACTTCTCTGGAACAAGTTCACCTTCCATGTGAAGCAGAGTTCCTCCCTAACCCAATTCAAGCGTAACTTGGACAGTTGAATGAGGAACAGAAAATGTATCCCTGATTTGGCATCCAAGTCTCTAATAGACACAGGCAGCCTGTAAATGGTTCAGCTCACAGGCCCTTGCTTGTAAATGTCTCATCTCCCAAATCCCTGCTTACTCTTAAGGGCACTAGAACTTGTTGGAGATTTATGATGCATGGCTAGGCTTAAAAAGGTGCTAGTGATCGTTAGCCTAGTACACACCTATTGACCTGTGAATAGAAACTTTCCTTTCACCCCATGGCCATTCTATAGGAAACATTTCAAAGAATCTCAACAGAAAACAGGTAAGCAGACTTTTGAGAAACAGTGAGCCTTCACTCTCCTTCCCTTCCCTTCGTCACCATGGCAAATCATTTCAAAACCTGTATCTTACCTCCTTGGAACCATACTACATCAGACACCTGGATCCTAAGAATTGTTCAGAAACATTACAACTGGCAGGGGAACTCTGGCCTCATTTCAAGAGATTATTTCTCATCCAACCAAACCTCCCTGTTCTTTCCAGTTCTGGATCAAAAGCTGCCTCATAGATTAATAGAGCCTGTCCCATCAGACCAAATAGAACATTTTACTTTACTCAAGAACTTTTGTGGTGCCAAAGAAAATAAACCTGGAGACCTGTGCTGGATCTCTCATTTCTAAACTTTCACGTAAAGCATGTTGAATTTTTGTCTAGAGTCTATTACCTCTTATTCTTCCTTTCAGTTTCCTATTAACTCTGCTAGACTTAAAAAGATGCCTGTCACATTTCAGTTCACAAAAGCTTCAGACATGTTCACTTTTCTTCTTTACCTTTTAGGTTATCAACAGCTGCAAGAGTATTTACAAAAGTGTCTGGCTCCAGTAACAACTTTTGTATATTGCAAGGCATTCACATTTTTAGATGACTGCCTGATTTTTCAAACTCCTTTCTAGGCTGTCACAAATTTCTTCTTTTGACAAGAACCTTCTTCTCGAGACTTCCAAGATGGCTGCACTTTGATCAGCAGCTTAATTTCAGGTCTCCCAGTGTGAAAAAAGAAATGGAAAAATAACAGCCACTGATATTTTCAACTTGAGAAGATTCAGTTACTGGCTAGTAAGTGCACTGCCTGGATGCTAACAAAGAAGAAGAATATTAGAGAACCTGAAAGAAAATCAACTAGAAAAGGTGAAGAGAAAATACTGGGATGAATACTGCAGCTGTTAAATAAAAACGTTCAAGGTTCAGCTTTGGTACAAAAGATGGATTCCAGTAATTTAGAGAAAAAAATAAGTCAAATGTATTCAAATATGAGTAAAATAAGTGAAACATTGAAGAAGAATATCAACTCAAATAAAAGGCTGGGGAAAAAAAAGCTTTAAGTAGCTATTCAGATGATCTGATAAAAACTGTAAAAATCATAGGCTGAAATGAGAAAAGGCTGGTTGAGGCTGCAAAAATCCAGTATTGAAATGAAGAAAACGCTGGTTCAAGATGAGACTTCTCAAGAAGAGCTGTTTGAAAAAATGGTAGAGTTAGAAGACTGTGTGCTCAGAGAAAACTTGAGATTTTCTGCTGTACCAGAGAAACTAAAAGGAGCAGACTATTAATTTTGTGATAGCACAAATAAGCAACTGGACTGGTATTCTACACAGGATTTGTTAATTGACAGGACACATGGAGTATATGCTATAAACCTGGCTGTGAAAAAACAGCCAAGGTCTGTATTAGTAAAGCTGCAATCATACCAGCAGAAAGAGTTATCCTGACAAAACTATAGCAGAAAGGAAAAGTATTAAAAATTGGACACACTGGTGTGTTTGCAGAAAATAATTCAGTGTACACCAGGTGGAAGAGAAGCAAATTTATCTCAGTAATAAGGGAGTGTCTAGAGGCAAGTCTGAGATTCAAGCTTCTGTATCCAGCTGTCTTTAGAATATTTTTTCCTGGATGATCAAGGATACTTTTTGTTGCAGAACAGACTATGGAGGAAATACAAAAGTTTATCCAACAAAAAGTGAACCAGCAAACAGATTGGGACTCTGCTTCTTATTCTTGTGACAGTGAAGTTCATAGAAACTGCCAGTGAAACCTTTTCCAGTGTTCAAAAGAAAATGCTTGAGAGAGAGAGAAAAAAAAAAAACAGGAGTTGCCTAGAAAAATCAGGTGTACCTTGGACTTTAACCAGAGTCTGTTTTTGGGGTATAGAGATGAACAGGAAGAAGACCAGCAACACTGAAATTAGTGAGTAAATGGGAGACTGTAAAGCAGCATTTACATTTGTGAAATATGACTTTGCAAAAAAATGTCTGAGAAAAGCTGGACTTTTGTTGACTTTGTTAAACTTGCGGTTGGCCTGTAAAGCATATGAGCCACTTTGTTATTAATAGTTAGGACACTAAAAAGGAAAAAAAGTAACTTGTAAGTAAAACAATTTTTGTTCTTATTACTGTTTGTCTAAAACATTTCACTATATAAAGTATATTGATATTTATAGGAAAACAGTATAGTGTGTAGTCAATGGTATTTTAAACGTAGGGGGAGTCACTTCTGTGACTGTTGTATGTGTTAGATATAAACTAAACATACCTTTTAGTTGCAAGAAAGAAAAGCTAGACAAAAGCAAGTTGAATGTTAATGTGTTGTGGTCTTAGACTTCTGGGGTGGGGCTGGTGTGTGTAAAAAAAGAAAAAAAAAATGCATGATTATATTGTGTGTAGAATTAAGCTAACTTTACTTATTTTTATGAGGGCGAATGTCTAGAGTAATGCCTCTGCTTACACTATTAAGTGTTTTCTGTAGTCAAGTAGACTTGAAAAGTAATACAGAATAATGAAAGAAATGAAAAAAATGCTAAGCTTCTTGCATCTGCAAAGACATTAGCTTGTTTTCTTTTTCCATTAACAAGTGTCGATTGGGAGTCGAGAAGTCTGCTGTTAAGGCAGCTGTACATTTTGTCCTGTGTGAAGTTAAAGATTCATTGCTGACTACTACTACATTGAGATGAGCTGTCTGTATGAGCAAACTATTAATCTTGAGAGTTCTGAACATTCTTTGCTGAGGGAAATGCAGAATTTAAAGATACAATGGCAAGTAGTACAGGGAAAATAGTTTGAAATTATGGGAAGTGAATAAGAGAGCAGCCTGAATGTTGTGTCTTTCGGCTTTTCCTGGTTAGGGGTCGCCACAGCGGAACTCCGGTCCGCTAATGATTGGCAGTAGATTTTTATGTGCCGAGTTGCCGGCCCTGACGCACAACCTTCAGCGAAGGTATGCCCATTCATGCATGTCTCCACACAGAAGATGCTCTAGCTGAGAATTGAACAGGACGTTTTACTGTGAGGCGATAACGCTACTGTAGCACCACTTATTTAATAAAACTGTGTAAGTTTTAGTTTTATTTAAAGCTATCCATTGCATTTTTTCTTAGGGTTAAACATTAATGTTTTCTGAAAGCATACAAGATGTTTTTATATCTGGGAGGGGAATAGAAGTAATAAAAGAACAGAGAGCAGTCAGTGTAAGTGCAAACATAGTCTGTAGCATGTGCTTTAGCGTAGGTTAGGTAAAGCCCTGTGGGTACAGCTGTTGATTTGGGGTGATTGTTACTCTCTGGACAGTTAAACGTTATTTTTTGAAGATGTACATAGTTTTTAGAGAACCTGAAAAAAATCATCCAGAAGAGGTGAAAAGAAAACACTTGCTGGGAGGAATCCTGCAGCTGTTCAGCAAAAGCAGTTCATCTAAGTTAATAGGGGATGATGGTGTTTTGAAAATGTATTTAGTTTTTTGTTTGAGGCTTTTCATTAATAGAAAAAAGTCTTCAAAATGTGACATAGGTTCAGATAGAGATGAGAAACTGTATAAAAGATGATCAGGGTGTGAATGTAACACGAAAGTTGGAAATACACATTCAAAAATACTGACGTGTATAGTAGGTTGGAACAGCAACTTTATCATAATGGTTATGCTATCCATGTTATCATGGAAGATAAGTGGCCTTTATGGGTATAGACAAAAAGGAACGAGTACTGAATTATATTAAGAAATGCATAGTGCAAATAGCAATGCTGTATAAGACATATTTGTAAGAAATTAACATGTGAATTTGACAAAGAAAGGTTATCAAGATGGATGTTTAGCAGAATACTAGGCACAAAGGAAAATAAAACTACTTGCTAGTCAGGGTTCAGTAGTGATAGAAGAGTAAATAAAACAATGGCAGATTTGTGGTAGTAAGAGGATGTTGGTAAGGGGAAAGGAATATGCTGGCATGTATTTATATTCCACCTAAACCTGGTATTATGGAGCTTAAGAACATTTTGGGAGAATTAATCAGCTTTCAGCAGGGAATATTACTTATAGATGGGGGCGACTTGAACTTAATTTGCACAGTGAGGATGTATCTGGGGGACCTCGAAGGGAAAATATAACAAAAGATGGAAGATTTTTTAAGTAATTTATGAAAATATTTCTAATGGAAGATATGAATTCAGTAGTAGGAACTTGGACAGAATTTACTATTACTTATGGAAGATGTGAATTCAGTAGTAGGAACTTGGACAGAATTTACTTATTCTCCAAGGTACAATAGTTGAGCTAGACTAGACAGACTTTTCATGTGAATTTGTGCATTTAATAGAAAGCTTTGACACACATCCAATAACTATTTCAGATCATGCAGTGGTAAAAAACAAAATGAAAATGCAGGGTAATGAAGTAAAAAGAGGCAACAGAGCTTTCCAGGCTACTTGTTAAAAAGACAGAAATTTAAGGAATGGGTAGTGGAAGTTAGAGTTATTGAGGAAGATAGAAATATATTCAGTAGTTATAGCTAGTGAATGGGATAAAATCAAAATGGAGCTTAGGAAGAGGGTTGAAATAGAGAGAGAGATCTGGTTAAGAAGTAGTATGAGGGGCAGACAAAGGTTAAAGTATTCCAGAGTGATAGGAATCTTGGAGAAAAAGCAGAGGGACAAATGCAGAGTGCTAAAGAGAAAATAATGGAGTATCTGGATAATATGCATGAGTTTAGAAAACAATGCTATTTTTTATAACTCCAGAGCACAAAAAACATTCAGCGCAACAACATGGGCAACAGAAATTAGAAAGGGTTGTCACCAAGCTTGGGGAGCCTGTAGAGGTATTGGAGATATTTCAGAAATTGTATAAAACTTTGTATAAAGCAGAGAAAGGTATAAATAAACAAAGAGCACAAATGGAAAGATTTATGGAAGACTTAAGCTAGAGGTAGAATGCTCAACTAATGTTAATATAGGAGGAGATGAGATAAAAATGATGTAGAACCAATCTATACGAAAGTGTCCAGGAACAAATTGTATTCCTGAGAGGGTGTTTAGAAGTTAGGAGGGAAGAAAGTGATAAAAATCTTTTAAGATTTTAGAAGTATTTTAAAAAGAGGTGAAGCACCAACATCTTGGAAGAAAGCTGTGTGATGGCTGTATTACCTTAAGACAGCTTCCTGTAGACCTATTCAATTTTAAACCATAATTATAAAGTGTTTGTTATTACTAGCTAAATGGTTATCAAAGGTGTTGCCAAAATTGATAGATATGGATCAGTGTGGTTTTGTGGAGGGGAGGCAAACATTTCACAACATCAATAGAGCAGTGATGATCCAGAGGGTAGCAGAATGTTAGAAGATACATTTCGGTAGCATTCAGTAGAGTAAGCTGGGATTTTATGAGTAGGGTAGTTAAATAATTTGCTTTCCCTATTGCAATAATAAAGTTAATTAGGAGGATATATGAAGGATAAGAGGCAAGAACTAAAGTGGATGGTTTCATCTCCAATAAGTTGTTTGATAAGAGGAGCAAGGCAGGGGTGTCCTCTTTCACCTTTGTTATTTTCCTTATATTTAGAGCCATTGACAAAGAAAATAAGGGACCCGGAAATGCAAGAATATAATTGGTATGGTGATCAAGAAAAGCTGGCGTTATTTGCAAATATTATTTTGTACGTAATAAATCCAGAAAAGGACATCTCAATGTTGTGAAACTTTTGAGAGAGTTTCAAGTTTGGGTTATAAAGTTAATGAAAATATTACAAAGGCAATAGTTGTAAATTGTGTCCCCACACATGAACTGATACAGCAATACCCATATTTAGTTGAACATGATACAATGATGTAATTCAAAGTATGGATTAAAAAGGCTTCTGTTATGGCAGCCAATGATATGTGGGAAGAGACTGAAAAGATGTTACAAAATCTGAGAAGCTGGGAAGCTCTTGTTTATGGATAGGGATGGTAAGGTGCAAGTAGTGAAAGTGTTTAGTTCCCTTAGTTTGATGTACGGGTCAGAGATACCTTTATCAACCAGAAGCTGTGGACAATAATTAATAGAGTCAACGGAATTTATTTGAGAGGGGAAGAGGCAAGAGTTAAGTTGATCCTTCCAGTTAAACCAGGTGGTGTAGGGTTGTCTGATTTGAAGGGATATTTAGAGCTACGCCATTAAGGCTCATGTACATAACACAAGCAGAATGTTATGATTCAAAATGGAAATGGATGATGATGAAGAGGGAGGGGGTTCAAGAAACTGACTAGGATTTGGGGTTGACATCCTTAAGGAGGAGAATAGCCATATATAATATATTTCATAAAGTAGCAGAAAGTTTTCTAAGAATTAAGCCAACACAAGCATGGAGATTTTGCCAATAAGGATGACTGTAAGTAGGGGTACAGAAAGTAGGCAGGGAGGGGGCTGGAATGTACTGGAGAAAACTGTCAAAAGAACCAAGGTATATGGAGCAAATAACTAGAGTGGTAAAGGTAACAGAGTGGGATGAGGTCAAGTAACTGCTTGCACTGCAGGCTTGAGATTGCCTTCCTTACTAGAGATTGATATCTGAGTATAGGTAAATTAGAGGGATCCTAAGTGAAAGACCTTCTAGTAAAGTTTTAATTGAATCTAGAAAATAAGTTGATATTAAAAAGGGGTAATCAGTAGGCCAAATAAAATATTGCATGATAACTATAAGATCAAAAGAGTTTAGAAAAGAGAGACTGGAAAATCAATTTACAAGAGAGCAATGAGAGGATTTATCTGTGGCTCCCAAGTATGCAACAAAGCCCAGAAGGTTTAGCATCTTTGTAAGTTTTTGAGAGGTATTGTTATATCCAGAGTAGACTTCAGATGTTTTCCTCAGGTGTAGAGCAAATGTTGGAGGTGTAATGGGGAACAAACGGGAAACTGTAAACATGTTTTTGGAGTGCAGTGAGTTGGCAGATTTAAAAAATTCCCTGCAGAGTACTCTGTCAGAGATATTGGGTGAGTAAATGGCTGTAACTAAGGAAATTACTATTTTGAGCTGGGACACAGGCTCTGAATTGCATATACATGGATAAGGCCTTCGTAAGTTTAATACTGTTGACTGCTAAAAAAAGCAATGACTAGAAAATGGAAATCAAAGTCTAAACCAACTGTATTTGAAGTACTGAATGTTATAAAAGAGATAAAAAAGAACTGAAAGGGGGGGGGGGCCTTTAGAAAAGTGTCAGAGCAAATTGCATAGAAATAAATGGAAATTGTGGGAACAGTACAAGCAGAATAATGTTCAGGATGAGGACAGAGGTTTAAGGGAAGGCAGAAATTCAACAGTTTGTAATTCTGGACTTGATAGTTTCAAGAAAAGATATGTGATGTATAATGAATGTAAATGGACAAAAAGTATGATTTTTTTTCTTTTTTGGTATCTACATTTGCTTGTGCTTTAAATGATAATTTAATAAAGCTGTTAAAAAGAACCTTCTTCTCAACTGGGCTTTTCAGTTGAACCATGAAAAATCCTCCTTAGTTTTGTTTTGCAGGTTTGTGTTTCTAGGCTACTTCCTTGACACATTCCTCATGATGGCTCTTTTTCCTCATGACAAAGGGACTTTTACAGGGAGCAATTTGGTATTTTCCACACAAACTCGTACAATAGACAGGAACTATCTGAGTGTATTAGGATTCATGGTCTCTTCAATTCTCATGACTCCTTTGTACTATATATGAGATAAATTAAATGATTCCTCAAATTAATCTGTAACCAGCGCCAGTACCTCCTCTCTGTACTGTTTTTTCTCAGGAAGGGAGCTCACTGGTGAGAGTTAATCCGTTATCCCTCAATCTTAATCTTCCTTTCTCCTCACCAGTCCCTACTCAGTCAGTAACCACTGATTCATCATATTTTGTTTGGGTGGGGCATGCTGTTTTCAAAAGGGTGGAATTGCAAGGTCTGTTGAACTATCGAGACAAAAAACACACAAACATAAAAAAATGATTATTAAATGCTGTGCAATTACTAAACCATCTCTGCAGTCCAGATTCTCTGTTAATCATACAAATAGCACAGTCATGTACTATAGAAACAAACTGGGGGAACCAGATCTTACCCCCTTTGCAAATTAGCTATGTTAACTTGAAAATTGGCAACTCAGCACAAGCTATCCATATAGGTGATGCATATTCCATCAGAGCAAAATTTTGGGGCAGATAAGCTGGACAGGATCAGAACAGACCCCCATGAAATCCGCCACTTGTAGGAACTCCTCAAGTAGATCTCTTTGCCACCATTCAAAATGGGCAGTTAAAGAAGTTCTGCTCCTTGATTCCTTACAGAAAATCTTGGAAAACAGATGCCTTTTCATTCCCATGGTGGATGAGAGTGTTCCTGTATGCTTTTCTTTCCTTTCCTCTAATAACCAGACTTTTTAAAGGTCCAACAGGACTCTCCAAAAATAGTACTGATAACTCCCTTATCGACCAGGCAACAGTGATTCTCCTTTATTCTATAAATTTCCAGGAGTAATTACAACAAGCTTCCTCACAGTTTGGGTTTACTCGCGCAAGCCAGGTGCTTTTCTAATCCACTCCAACCTTCATGTTGTTCAGTTTGCAGCACAGATGATAGAATTCTAATATCTTTTAGGCACCTTTTCTCTGAGGCATGTACAGCAGGTATTCAAGGAGGCTAAGAAACGTATTACTAGAAAATTATATATGTCTAAATAGAAAGTAGTTTTTTTTTCTGGTTGGTGCTAGAAAGTGAACCAAGATCCTTTTAAGGCTCAAACACCATTGGTTCTGCAGTATTTGTGGTGATATCGTCTGGCTTTTCTTATTATCTGTAGTGAAGCAGTTTCTAAATTGGATTTTACCTATCTGTCCATCTAGAAAGCAGGTGGCTCCTCAATGGAATCTTCACTTTGTACTGTAGAAACTCACTTTTTTTTGAACCAGCTCACAAGGTGGATGTAAAGTTCTATCTTGGAAAACTGTTTATTGCTCTGACTTTTGCAAGATCTTGTGGTGAATCAGACCAATCTCATCTTTCATAAAGATATAATTTCTTTGAGAACCAAACCTTCTGCTATGCCTGAAGTGGTTCACGATTTAGTCTATTCACGTCCATTTCTTCTTTTTCAAAACCGAATGTGAGAGAGAGAGAGAGAAAATCTTGCACACTCTGGATGTCCCCTGACAACTCAGATACTGAATTGATGGGACAAAGGGAATTCAGGAGGTCTAAGCAGCTGTTCATTTCTTTTGAAGAAAAGAGGGACAATTAGTATCTAAGCAGACTATTTCCAAATGGTTCAACACATGCCATTTGGTTTTGTTGATATGTTGACGAGGCACTTTCAGGTAGTGTCAGAGCTAGTTCTGCCAGAGATACTGCTACTTCTGCTGCTTGTGTGAAAGGGGTGGACTCTGAAAATATTTTAGAGATGGGAACCTTGTCTTCTCTTCACACATTTTGCCAGCTCTATGAAATTAACTTTTTCTCCAAGGCCAGAACAGAGTTTGCTATAACCATTCTCAAGAGGCTCCTAGTCTCATCCTTCTTTCTCCTCTTCCCTTTCTTTTTAAGCTCTGGCATTTGTCCCATATGGCTTAGGCTGCTGCACCAGTGATTCAGTGATGAACATAGTACAGTTGTGTAATTCTTTGAGTAGATCACAGTTGCGCTACAAACATCTTCCCTCTGTCTCCTTTTTTGGTTTTATGCAAGGATGGTGGTCTCTATTTTCCCCTCTTCTATTAGTATTTTTTTTTCTGCTCAAAGCTGTAGCATCCAATGTATCTGAAGCAAGAAAGCTCTGATTTTTGGCACCCATACATTTGCTTTTATACAGGTTCACCATTAATTTTTAGCAGTTGTATAGATGCATGGAAGGTATCCTAAAGCTTCAGAAGTTGGATGGACATTGCCAGGATACATTCCATATGGCTTAGGCTACTGTGGCAGTGATTTATTTGAGCATCTACTGCTTTGGTAAGTTAAATTGCACAACTGTATTGTTCCTCTTTGTTATTGAGGACTTCTGTTGCTAGCTTAATGCTTTTCCTTTCATTAGACCCCAAACTAATTACTTCTTTCTAATGCTGCTGTTGAGCTTATTGGCAGTGTTTGTGTTTTTTTAATTAATAGTGCCTTTCTGGTTTTGTCTGTGAACTTAATAGATATTTCTTCCTTTTTGATTATCTGTTTTGCCAAACTTGTATCTTGCATCACTTTCAGCATAGTTTTCCTAAGATTTGATAGCATATTGCTTTCATGCTATCCATCAGTCACATCTGTTCCCATAAAGTATGCTTTTGCCATAAAAGTTCTTGTTCAGAAAAAAAAGTTCTTACTGTTCATTTGTGTGTAGATTTGTATTCACCTGATAACCACATTACTTTCATTCTAATACTTAATATAATGCAAATTGGACCCTGATCCTTGGATTCAGGGTCTGTTAGTCTTTTCCTGTCAGATTTCTTTAGAAGAGTGTTAGTATTAATCTCCATTTTCTTTAAGAGAAATTTGTAGGTCAGATATCTTCAGCTCAGGTCCCTCTGGGAATGCTGTCTTTCATGACAACCTTTGAAGTGATCCATCCAGCAAGTTGTTTTTGGGACTTTGTTGTAGGAGTGGAAGAAGATGCATGTGCCCTGTCACATAAAAAAGTTATATACTTAGCACAATTGTAGATGCTTAGCACCAGGTCTCTGTCCCTCTGTGAGCTCACCCTCCTCCCCTCAGTACCCCTTTTTGCAGGGGTTGGGAAGTTACTGCAGTGACCCTTTGTCTCCTTCCTTGGTTTCTTCTTTTTTGTACTCTGGCTTCTGGATTAGGAGATGGGCCCTTCTGCACAGAGACTTCTGGAAAAAGAAGAGATGTTAGGTGGTATGGAAACATTTTAGGTATTGAGCAACCTGAGTGTTCCTGTTCTTGAGTTCCAGAGGATGAGGCAGATGGGACCTGGTCCTGTAAATCTGTCATAACAAGTCTGTAGATTTGTTAATATAACAGTTTAGAGATGATTTTTTTTCTGGATGCATTTGGTCCCCATGCCTGCTGAGTATTAAAGTTCAAGGAAACAAAAGGTGAACCTAAGATAAAGTGGAACCAGCAAGCAAAAAGTCCAAAGCACCAAAACAAAAGCAAGTTCCGCAGTGTTGTATAAATTATTTTACAAAAACAATTCAGACAAAACGTCCTTCAGTGTTAAATCGATTTAACATTGAAGGAGGACGTTTTGTCAAAGAATTTATACAACACTGTGGAACTTGCTCTTGTTTTGGAGTATTAAAGTTCCCCAGTCATCAGACTTGGCCTGTAAATCCCTGTACTGGGGATCTACCCAGTACAGCATGGGACGAACTGTTCAGAGGGGCCATCATCTACGAATCATGAGAATTTCTTGTGCCCCTGCTCTCAACTAGTGTGGAGGTACACATCCTCATCCTTGACCCAGGTATATCTGATTTCCCCCCTCAGACCAGAGCCTTGTGGTGTCCTTTCTACTTGTCTTCATGTCAGACACTGTATGGTATATGCCCTTCCAAAAGCTGTGCTGCTTCTGGGATGTGCAAGCTTTGAGGACATTTTCTAGTATGGCCCTAACTATGCCTGTCAGGGTAAGTTCAACACCTATGTTACCACAGGGACTACCTGTGTCCCTCTGTCTTCTGCATGTAAAGACTAAGGCTACTCTCTCTGGCTTCCTGATCTCCATGCTTAAGGCTTCCCCCCCTAGCACTGGAGCAGTAGGTGAGCCAGCCGGGAACCACCCCACCCTCCACCAGGGTGGTTGAGCTGTAGCCACTCATTTACCATCTGCTCTCCTTGGCTTTTTTGGCACCTGAGCCACTATTCAAACTCTAGTTATCTGGTTCATAGTGAAAGCTTTATCCCTCCTAGCCGCAGTGTTTGGAGATGACTGAATTATATGGTAATTATTAGTAGAACAGAGTGGCATGCTGATATGTAAGTTAGGGTCCTTTTCTTGCAGTACTTTATTCTCCACTTCAGTTCTCGGCTGGAGTGCTTTTTCTTTGCTTTGCGGGGTCTGCATGTTCTTCCAGTTTCCATTTGGGTTTTCACCACCTTCTCCATTTTTCTTACACATCCCTAAGTCATGCAGATAGTTGAGGTGGTGATTCTCTGAACTGCATGCAATGGTGGGTGTGTATGGGTGTGATTGTTTTTGTTTGTCTGCAGTAAACTGGCATCCTATGCAGGATTCATTCTGTTTCCCTTTCTCCTCAGAGTGCTTGGATAGACTTTGGCTCACCTGCACCCCTTAATAGAGTAGGCAGGTATTGGAATATTAATGAATATTTTTTAAAAAATCTTTATCCAAAAGCAAACAATAAAGGGCTGCACTTTTGCCACATATCTGAAAACTTTTTTATGTTCATCACATTAGTCAGTGATGCAGTAGCCTTAGCTGTGTGGATTATATACTCGCAAGCATATAACAGCCGGCCAGCTTCCAAAGCTTTACAGCACCTTACCAACACCTAAACTGTCAGGCAGCTTGGCTCAGCTGACTAAAAGACAAGTTTGGGTTCTAAGCCCTTCAGAGCTTGCCTGCCACTCAAGAGTATGCTCCTCTAATGTTTTTGATGATCAACAATCGACTTGTGCTTTCTTTTTCTGGATAGATAACTCCCCTTTCTTCTTGATTTTATTGATGCTTTATCACTTACCTCTTAAGGAAAGTTATTTTAAAGCTAGGAGAATTGTTTTTAACTGCCTGTCTTGAGACTGTAATGTACTTTTAAATGGAGTGCGTTTTTTCTGTTCGTTTAAAAGTGGTGTAAAGTAACTGAAAACATTTTTTTCTGTGGAAAAATTGTGTTTATTTTACTTTGTAAGGTTCACAAAACATTTTAAGGTTCTTTTTACTGTGATTTTTTTTCTGGCAAAAAACTTGCTTTTGTAGATTGGTAGTGTTTATTGGCAGTTGCTGCTAGTCTTCCTCAGGAAAGAAGCACCATTTTCGGTTTGAGTATGGAACAGACTGTCGGTCTGTCATCCTTCCAGCCTCAAAAAGAAAAAAATTAAGTAAACAGCCTTTGCCACCACAGCAGGCTAGCAGTTGCCTCCGCCACAGGTGGGTGACTGCATTGTGGCCATTTATTGTACCCTGGATAAGCTTTCCATCAATCATGCACTGGGGCAAATCCACATTTCATTATAAATAAAGTAACAGAATAACCACTGTAAATGACAAAAAAATGTTAAAATGTAGAAAGTAAAACACTGGACTCAAAATAGGTAAAAGATTCCATTCCCTTCAACATCTGATGAGGAATTTATGTAACACATGCTCCTGTATTCTTCTCTAAAACAAACAAACTGGCAGGAAAAAAAAAAATCTTCAAGAAAGACTCTCTTGTGTCAGTCCAACTTCCATATTAATAATTATAACAAAACATGCCATGTCTATTCAATGAAATCTGCAAATGAAGGTTTATAAAGCTGTGTTGATTGATGAGATACTATATTTTATCTCTGTACCAATTGGCCCGTATGCGGCATATGGGCCAATCAAAATCAAAAAAACAAAAAACTTCTTTTTCTTTTTACACACAAGAAGAAGTTGTTTAGCAATTTGATTTGGCCGTATGCCTATGGGTATAAAAAAAAAAAAAAAAAAAAGTACTGATCTCGGACAGTCCACGCCAAATAGGGACGTCTGGCAACCCTGCCTGGATCCCTCTGCTGTATTATTTTTGTTTCTACTACTGCTCAATTTTCTTTGGATAGAAGTTTACTCGGAGTGGCTCAGGATTTAATTCAGGCTATTAATCCTTGTAGTTTCTGGTAAAAGAAAGAGGGATTCTTCTTTTCCTGCAGAGATTCTGAAACTGAACAGAAAAATGCAAAGGTGGATATATTGTTTTTTTCCATAAGATTTCTGATTCAGACCGAAAAGGAGAGCTCAGTTTCTGATTCTCATGGGGAGGGGGATCTGTTTCTCTGAGGCTGTTGCTATAATGTGCCAGTGTTTTTCAGTGGGAGAACAGTGAGGTTTCTCAATCCCTCAGAAAATACTGTTAGTATTACAGAAGGATTTTCTAGAAACTATATCCATTCCTCCTGTTCTGTGTGCTTTAGAAGTATGTCTTACCACCTGCAATTTCCCTAAAAAAATGGCAGATGGGATGTATGCATTTTCTTAGTCTTTTAAATTTTTATACACTATTCCCAAACTGGACTCAGCTGCTATAGCTTTAGTTGATTCCACTGCTGCTAAGCAATTGATTAATTCCAATCCTACTCTTTCTGAAATGAGTGAGAAAATTATTGATAGGAGTGTATACTTGTGCAAATGTGATGTTCCGAATTTTAAATTGTCTGGATCATGTGAAAGTTTGTTCTGACACATTGTAAAAGTATGTGGGATGTTTTGTTTGCAGTTTCTTTTTCTGAGGAAAAGTCTGCTTTAAATAACTGATTACTTATTTTGGACTGGCAGTTCTCATTATTTATAGTGTGTGTATTTATGACTGTTGATATTTCTTCCAGGACTATGGCCCTGGTACTGTTTTGGAGGTTTGTGTGGCTACAGTATTAGAACTTTCCAGATGATGATAAAAATAAGATTTTAAATTCTCCCTTGGATAGAGATTGTGTTTGCCTCCTCTGCTGCAAATTTGTTCAAAAAGAGTGATAAAAAAATGCAAGCTGATTTGGGATTTTTTAGCACTCTTTTTTTTTCAAATTTTCCAAGGGATTTTCTATTTCCTTATCCACCTTTGGCAAAAACAGAGTAAACAGTCTCAACAAATTACAGGTAAACAGACTTTTAAGAAGAAATGGGAACAAGTTCGAAACAGAAGTCTCAACTCCCAAAACCAAGAACAGTCCAGTAACTATTCCCACCCTGGCCCCCTTTTTTCTTCCAGAAAGACTGAATCTCATTTTTTTCTCTTTGGCAGCAGAGTGTTTCATATAAGTTCTGAAAATTATTTATCAGGTTTATAGATGGCAGTAGGAGGAAGCTCCTCCTTCCCAGGGGGTCATTCTTTATTGTTCATGGATGATGACGTAATTTTTTCTGCATTTTCTTTATCACATACTGTTCCATGGAGTGATAGAACCACTTCCTCCTTCACAGGTGGGGAAAGGTTTTTATTCAGGGATGTTCCTAGTGCCAAAGAAAGAAAAGTATTGGAGACCAGTTCTGAATCTTTTTTTCCTTAAATCTGTTTGTGATAGCACCCAAATTCATAATGTCACTTAACCTTTTACTACTACTTTCTCTTTCGAGTTTCCTTGCAATACCAGACTTAAAAGGTGCTTATCACATCCCTATTCATACAGACTTCATATGTTTCTTAAAGTTTAGTGTGTCTGAATCACATTACAGTTCCCTGCCTTACCCTTTGGGACTATCCACTGCACCAGCAGTGTTCACAAAGTGTCTAACTCCAGTTATCACTCACTGCAGGCTACAGAGTATCCACACTTTTCCATATTTGGATGACTTGCTTATCTTTGCAGTCTTTTTCAAAGTGTCAGGAATCTGTTTCTTGGGTGAGAGAGCTCTTACAGAAGCTAGGATTCAAGAGAATACTAAAGAGTCTTTCTTGACTCTTTCAATTGTGTTCTTAGGGTGTAAACAAGGCACTTTAGTTCAAGGAGCCATTCTTCCACTAGACACCTTACTTCAAAGAGATTTTATTCCAAAGTGAAAATGTACCTTTATCTAGATCTGTTTCTAAGGTTTTCTGCTCAGATTTCAGTCACTCTGAGGTAATACGTCAGGATTTTGGGTCTCATGAGATCTGTGATTCTAGTGATACCCTTGGCAATACTCCAAATAAGAAAGATTCAGTGGTATCTGAAATCTCTTTGGTCCCAGCATCAACCCTCTTTACCTTTTCATATCCCAGTGCTGGGTTTGTCAGAAGAGAAATCTTTTCATGGAGGCAACAGCTATCTCTAAATCCAGGTCTCCCTTTCTCCTTCCCTGCTTCAAAGCAGTCAGACTTTGCCTGGAGAGCAGTTTCAGGAGGGATAAATGTGCATGAGGTGTGGGTCTCCAGGGACAGAAACAAGCACATAAATGTCAAGGAGATGCTTGCCTTGATCAAGACACTCAACTTTCTGAACCATCCTTGGCTCTCAGGACCTCTTCAAGTAGATACAGACAATACCACAGTTATTGGGTACAATCAGCAAGCAAGGAGGGGAGCCAGGTTGTACCCCTTTTGCATACTAGTCATGATAGCTTGGAGTATAGCTTCACAGCACAGCCTCACTCTACTGGCATCCTACATTTCTTCAAAGCAAAATAATTTTATGACAGGCAAGCTGAACAGGACCAGGGCAGACCCTCAAGAATGGAAGCTAAATCAGGGGGTCTTTTAAGATTTGATCCATCTGTGGGAAGTTCATAAAGTCAAACTCTTTGCTTTCTCTCTGAACAATCAACTAGCAAGATTTCTGTTCCAGGGTTCTATGGATGAAGTCCTGGAAGACAGGTGCCTTTTCTCAGGAATGTTCCTGTAAGCTTTTCCATCCTTTCCACTGATATCCATGGTACATTTGAAGATTCAGAAGGAATCTCCCAAGATCATTGTGGTGGCTCCCTTCTGGCCCAGGCAGCCGTTGTTCTCTCTCCTTTTGGAAATGGCCAGGGCACAGTTCACATAAGTTTCCTTACAGATTGGATGTACTTGTACAAGAACAGGGGTGATTGATACACCCCAACATCAATCAACTTCACTTGACTGCCTAAATTCCTTTTGAGGCATCGGTTAGCTGAGGATGTACTGGTACTAATGGAGGGAAGGAAGCCTGCTACTAGAAAATTATATATTAAAAATGGAAAAGATTTTCTAATTGTTGTCAAACTACATAACCAGTACCCATACAGGGCTAGTTTTTCTCTGATTGTACAATATTTGTGTGAGTTACTGTCCTATGGCCTTTCTTATTCCTGTTAAAGTTCATTTATCAGACATTTCAGCATGTCTGCCCATGGGTCCTCCTCTTTCAATGTAGTCTCATATCAAAATGTTCTTGAAAAGGGTTTTGCATAAGAGGCCTCCAAGTAAAATGGTGGTTCCTCCTTGGGATCTTAATTTTGTGTTAGGGAAGCTAACACTTGCTCCACTTGAACCAGCTAATCTGTCAGATTTTAACATGATAAACCATTTACTGATTGCTCTGACCTCTGCAAGATGGGTATCGGAGTTGTAAGCTCTTACAGTGAGTCATCTCTAGCTCATTTTTCCATGGGTACAGGGTTTCTTTGATAAATAATCCTTCTTTTATGTCTAAAGTGGTGTCCAAGTTTACTTGAAGCCAAACTGTCCATCTCCCCATTTTCTTTCCTGAGCAGTGAGGGAGAAAGGATACTCCATACCTTGAATGTTCACGGACATCTCTGGTACTAACATGACAGAACTAAATCTTTCAGATCTTTGGAAAATTGTTCATTTCTTGTGAAGGTAAGAAGGGACAACAACTGTCAAAACAGACTATTTTCAAATGGTTGTCTAAGGCTATGACCTTTTGGTATACTCACTATGACAGATCCAGGCAGGGTCAAGACCCATTCTGCCAGGGCCTTGGCTTCATCTATGGCTTTTTGGAAGGGGTTGAATTCTGGAAGTATTCTAGAAGTTGCTACTTGGTCCTCTGTATACACTTTTACAAAGCACTATATGCTTGATCCTTCCTCAAGGTCCAAATCAAGCTTTGCTAGGATCATTCTCCAGGGGCCTTGGACTCTCTTCCTTCCACATCCCAGATGAATATGTTAATCTACCCATAAAACTAAGGCTACTGTAGCAGTGATCAGTATGATGAACATGGTACAGTAGTCTTAAGTTAAACTTACTGTAACAGTAGATGTTTGAATGATCATTGCTGCAGTAGCCTCTCCCTCCTTCCACCCCCCCCCCCCTTTTTTTTTTTTGTTGCCTGGGTATGGACTTTTTTTATTTTCCTAGTAGTGCACTTTCAGATTTCAGTCTCTTCTCTCTCTCTCTGCTGGCAGGAAAGCTCTGAAGGGCTTCGTAACCAAACATGTGTTTTAGTCATCCCAGCTTAAGCTGCCTGACAGTTTGGGTGTGTGAAATGTGCCGTGAAGCTTTGTAAGCTGGCTGGCTGTAATATCCTTGGCAGAATGTAACTCGTATATATAAGGACTGCAACAGTGATCATTCAGTCATGTACTTTTATGATAAGTTTACCTTACACAACTGCACTTTCCTCTAACAGAGTAGATTTTTTTTCTATATTTTGTGTTAAAAATGTAGGTGGAGGAGTTCTACATCAGAGATGATTTTCATTAACAGACCTGATTTGTTCTTTTTTGTATATGTGAATGTTAACTATGCGGTGACTGGGGATGGCAGTACATTTTATGTTCATCGGTGTTTACTAGGCTAACGACCACAAGGGCCTTTTTTAAGCCTAGCTATGCCTCCCAAATCTCTGACAAGTTCTGGTAAGCAGGGGCCTGGGAAATGAAATATTTACAAGCAGGGGCCTGGGAGATGAAACATTTACAGTTTGCATGTGTCCATTAGAGGCATAGGTGCCAAGCCTAGGATGAATTTCCTGTTTTCCATCCAGTTGTCCAAGTTACTCTTGAATTGGGTTTGGGAGGAACTCTGCTTCACATGGATGTGGAAGCCTGTTCCAGAGCCTGGATAGTCTCTGGGATACATACCTCTTTCTCCAGCAGGTCTTGTTTATATCACAGGCAAGGTTTAAGTCTTTAGAATGGTTAACTCTGGTACTGTTTGTTTTGTAGATATGCAGGAGGTCCATCAGAGTGGGGTTTGACACTGCCCAGTATGCCAGGCATAGATCTCTCAACAGCCTGTAGGTGACAGAATATTACAGAATACAGGGATAGGGCCTTTAGGCAGTCTGCATAGGATATTTTACTTACACCCTGTATTCTTTTAGTCAGGAACCTCTGTGGACGTTCCTTTTGTTGGATATGCCTGGTAAGGTACATACCATAGGGGATATTGTACTCAGTGATAGGTCTGATAAATGCTGAATACAGTGGAATAATGGCGTTCTTGGACCCAGATGCCATACTTTTGTTTATAAGTTGAACAACATAGAATGATTTCCTCACTACTGTGGACATATGATGATCAAAGGCTAGATTGTTGTGTGTGTGTGTCCGTAAGTCCCTGACTACTGGGTCAACTCTAAGGGGTGTGTGATCAGTATGATAGTTACCAGGGGCGGATGACTTCCTGAAGGATACTATTATGCATTTCTTGTCATTTAGTTTTAGTCCGTGGCTCTGACACCAGTTGTTTGTCTGTGTCAGCCCTTCCTGGAAAACATTTGTGTCAGTGTGAGATTCAGTGACAGATTCTGAGTTGCAGTCATCTGCAAATTTAGTCAGCCAGAAACCATTGAAATTGGCTTTGACTTCAGAGAAAATGCCAAAAAAGGAGCAGTCCAAGGACTTATCCTTGAGGGACTCTACTTGTGACTGGCCTTTTTGTAGAGGTTGACTCCCCAATTCTAGCTTTCTGGGTCCTATGTGTGAGCCATTTGGCCATCCACTGTGGGATATATGGGTTTATACCTAACCTCTTGAGTTTAAAGGTCACACAGACAAACCAATCAGTAAAAACTGAAGAAAAATCTAGCCAAGCTAGAGCTTCCACTGTGTGAGTCCTTAAACCCTCTTATATTAGAGGCACATGTGATATATGCAAATGACTCCTTAAGGATATCAGGTGTTTCAGCTATATGGCAGTTCTGAATGCTCATGACTTTTTTTATTTTTACGTTTGTTATGGATATATTCAGGTCAGTAAAGCCAAACCCGACTGCCAGGATGGCTACACATTGAGTAACAGTTTATTTCTAGTGCTCTGTGTGAAAACAGAAACTCAACAGAGAAAGCCAGTACACTTGTGTTTATGGGTAAATTTTAGTAACTGGCTAGTAAGTGTACTGCCTGGATGCCAGGAATAAAGCAATGCAGAAGACCTGGAAGAATACTGACTGGGAGAAAGTTCTACAACTGTTCAGCAAAAAGCAATTCAACCTTCAGACATGACTTCAGTAAACTACAGGAAGATACTAAAAGACTCTAAAGACACTTCTGGAGCGTTTCTCCCCGGGCCTCCGCTGAAAACAGGATCTGTGGAATCTAGTCGGACTTTCCCGGTCAACAAATGTTAAATAAATAAATAAATAAAATAAAGATACAAGACAACGACTGACTTGGTTAAAGTAAACAAAACATGGAGTGCATCAACACAAGCAACAAAAGGCTGGAAAAAATGTGAGAATTTTGAAATAGATATTCAGATGAGGTGATAAAGATGCAGAAATCAGAGGTCGAAATGAAGAAAAGGCTGGCTGAATATGAGGCTGCTCAGGAAGAGATGTTTAAAAAATAATAGAGAACAGAGCATGTAGGGAAAACCTGAGATTTTCAGCTATACCAGAAAAGCTGGAAGGAACAGACTGCATTAATTTTATGAAAGCACAAATAAGCAACTGAACTGGTATTCCTCAGCAGGAGTTGATAGTTGAAAGGGCATATCATGTGTATGCTCCAAACCTTGGCTATACGAAAACAGCCTAGACCTTTAATAGTAAAGATGCAATCCTACCAGCAGAAGGAATTGATTCTGACAAAACTGTGGCAGAAGGACAAAGTACTAAAAGTGGGAGACAGCAGAGTGTTTGTGGAGAATGATTATCATTCTACACCAGACAGAAGAGGAGCAAATTTATTCCACTATTCAGGGAATGTCGAGATGCAGGTGCGAGATTCAAACTGCTGTCCAAGTGTCTTGCAGGTATTCTTTCCTGGTGGAACAAAATAATTTTTTGATGAAGTATATGGTAAGGATGGAATACAAAAGTTTGTCTATCAAAAAGTAAGCTGTCAAACAGAAGATTCTGCTTCTTGTTTTTCTTTCTGGTAATAAAGACCACAAAGAGACTGTGCTTGTGAAACCTTTTCAATTTTTTCAGCAGAAAATGATGGAGAGAAGGAAGGGAGAACGAGAGTTGACCAAAAGAATTGCGAGTACACTGGAAATGAAGCAGAGACAGGATTTTTTAGATGAACAGTGATAAAAACCAGTAACTTAACATGGGCTTATAATGCAGTAATTGTATTTGTGAAATATAACAGAACAAGAAGATTTGGTAATATTGGACTTTTTAAGAATTTGTTGGACTTGTGGGGTCTCTAAAGTATAAGACCTACTTCTTGTCAATAATGTTCGGAAAAGTGCTTTGGTGAGGGGAAGAGGAGGGAGAAAGTTAACTGTAAATAAATATTTTTTTCTTAAATAGTATTCATTTTGTGGCATGCCGTTTTCTTTACATGCTATAAAGTAAAGTTTGTTCAGTTATTTTGTTTTAAGTGTAATGCGATTGTAAATAGGTGCAGCTGTTCTTTTTTTCCTTTTCTTTCTCCCTTCTCTCTCTCTCTGTCATTCAGTTTTAAGAAATGTAGGCACCGTAATGTAAAAAAAAAAAAAAAAAAGCCTGGTTAAAAAGCATGATAAAAGAAAAACCAATGTGCTTTTTCTCATTTTTGCATGGGGGAATGACCGGATTAAGGAACTTAAATTGATTTAATAACAAGTTTTAAGAAAGAGCAAGTAAATAAAGAAGAACATTGAATGTTATGAGGTTTTTTTTCCTAGCAAATACATGTATGCACACTAACAATTCTGCAGAAAGTCTTCAGTTTCCATGGAAACAGTCTGATAAAGAGAAATAGGCTGCCTGGTTCTCATACCTCCATGGAGACAGTCTGATAGAGAAATTGGCTACAGTCTGGTGGAGAGTGATTGGCTGAGTAAAATAAAAGGAAGAGAGAAACTGGCTAGGAGATAATGTTCTCTGAAAGCAGAAAAAAAAAATCCAGGTGCCAATTAGAGTTCCAAATGCTAAATGATCCACAACCAAAAAACAAAACAACAGGAACTCAGTTGTTTGTGTATTAATGAATACAAAATACAAAAAAGCAGAGCCCTCGAGTTACACCAACCCTTTATCAGTGCTATAAAAGACATTCACTTCATTTCAACATTTATAGTATACGCCAGCATTTAAATTTGTCACATGACTAATCAATCAATTAAAACCTATACATTATATTGCAGTCCTTAAAAAAAAAAAAAAATATATATATATATATATATATATATATATATATATATATATATACGTATGCATAAATACAATAAAATCCAATAAAATGACTATAAATAAAATAAATGTTGGGCAACTGTGTTCTTGGTATTTTGTTTTTTTTTTGTTATCTGAAAGCATTCAGGAGTTTTCCCAAAGTAGCTAATTTTCTCTGAAAGCATTCAGGGGCTTTACCAAGGTAGTTAATGTTCTCTGAAAACATTCAGGGGTTTTCCCATGTGAGAGGGCTATAAAGGTAAGACAAAACCAATCAGCACTTAGTAGAAGCACAAGCTGCACCATGCATCTTTACATGGATAACCTTTCTTTTAGGTTAACTCAAGTTTGTGAATATGGCTGTCAGTTTGGGAGTTGTGTTCCCATTAGGAGGGTAAAACTTTAGTATTTGAAAGTGTACTTAGTTTTGTGTGCTAGTATTTAATTAATAGGTCTTAAAGGGTATTGGGGGTGTGCTTTTTTTTTTTTGTTCGAGACTTTCAGTAAAACAAAAAGTTATATAAGATATGACAAAGGTGCAAATGGATATTACAAGAAACAACTGTATAAAAGTTCAACCTGCCAAACAGTGTGTGCACGTAACACAAAAGCTGGAACTAGACATTTAACAAAAAGGTGTTATACAAAGCAGGTGCAAATAATAACTTTTTAATATGCAGCAAAGTAAAAGTAGTCCACAGGTAAACATAATGCGTAGTAATATAGGCCAGACAATAAAATCAGATACTTGTAGCCAAAACAAAGCACAGCGAGCATATAAAATAAACCAAATTGTACTTTATTTAGGTAAGCGCTTTCACCACATCAGCGTGGCTTCTTCAGACTTTAATAACATACATATATTCAATGTCCACTTATAGAACATTACAAGTTAAAACATCCAATAAAATATCTTGTCCCCCCCCCATTCTTTGATGACATCTTCATTCAAACTGTTTTTAAAGGCATAGCATGTTTCTTATACAACATTTGAGTACTCCATCACAACATTTAAAGCGTGCCTAAACTCACAAGTAAAAATCACCTGGGTAAGCCTTTGGCTTTGAGTATGGGTTTAATAGAAACCACTTCATTAAGCCCAGCTCCCTTATCTGCCCCAAGTCTTAAAATCCATCTCAGTTCTTCCCCCTTCGGTCTTATTTTCCACATTACCCAACCTGGCCGTTTCCTGTATAACTTCAATCACCCTAAATTTGAAATTATGTTCAAGTCTTTTGTTCAGAACATATTTGGCTATAGCATTATTTTTATTGCCACTCTTTGCACTATATAAGTGTTCTCTTATGCGTTCCCTAAGGGTGCGATCCATTTTCCCTATATGGAATCTTTAACAACAAACGCATCTTGCCATATAGACTATATGTTTGCTATTACATTTAGCCCTCACACAAAACCTGTATTGCTTACCCATATCTGGGTGTATGAATTCAACTGAATCCATATCTATATGCCTATAGTCTATATGGCAAGATGTTTGTTGTCAAAGATTCTATATAGGGAAAATGGATCGCACCCTTAGGGGAACGCATAAGAGAGTTTAAGCGCACTTTAAATGTTGTGATGGAGTACTCAAATGTTTAAGCTTGTATAAGAAGCATGCTATGCCTTTAAAGGACAACCGCGCCCTCAGACTCAAAAAACATATTAATTTCATCATGGTTTGATGTTTCCTACATTTTAATAGCACTCTGAGACTATTTTGAGCTTTTTAGATGCAATTTCTGACTCTGACCACATGAGATCTGGCATATTGAAAAAATTCAGACTGTTTACTCTGCCTCTAAGTATCCCAGAATGCATTATTTGTCTCCAAAAAATTGCATCAGATCTGCCACGTTTTGCCTTAAGCTGCTGTCACTTCATTGACTTAACAGGCATTCACTGCAGTCTTAAAATCTCCTACTTTTGGTTAAAATGTTATCCTTTTTCAATGACCACTTAAAACACAAGCAGTGCAAATGCTACAGAACAGAACTGAAAGGTGCATTATCTAGCTCTTTCATCTTAGAAATGCTAAATTGCTTTCTTTTGTGAAGGCTGAAATCTAGCTCTTCAAGGAATCTCCCCTCCCACTTCACACCTACCTTCCCTAGCTGTCAAAGAGCCAAGGGTAATTTGACCCATTATCTGCATGCGATTGACAGCTCGTCACAGCAGGTGACCAGAGTAATGTTCTGTTTGCTTGTCAGCCTTTTCCTCCTTACAGTGGGAGACTTTTTTTGTTGCACTACTCCTGTCAAATTTAAAACCAAGCTACATAGCACTGGCAATAATCCCTGCTTTGCAAAGCAATCTGCCACTTATTTTCCCTTCTTGTTTAAATAGCTAACACCCACAATTACCTCCGTACCATCATGCACTCACTTCAAAACTTTACTAAAAGCGCAACTAAAAACATGCTGGCTATGCCCTTGCAACTCCCAGTCTAATATCATCCACCCCATCCAACCACTACCTTTCTTTCCACTCCACTAACTACCTTGATTATAGCAAGCTCAGATGCTCATAAGCCTAGTACTTATTATACAGCAGGAACTTCTCATTGTAACATTTGTTAATGTCTGTTATGTACTTCACAGATAAAGATTCTATTTGTCTACTGATGTACTATGTTCTTCATCTGCAAATATGTTGTAAGTGCTATGTTAAATTGTTAATCACTATAATCCAATGTAACTACTGTCTATTTTACTGTGGAGCTTTTCTCCCCGGGCCTACGCTGAAAATAGACCTACGTCCAGTCTGACACTCCTGGTCAACAAATATAAATAAATAAATAAATAGAAGCAGGATTATTGCTCCTATCAAATTAGGAAAGATTATGAAATAGTAGATTTTGCATTAGTATGAATTTTCAAAAGGGTATGAAATCTGAAACTTAAATGTCTGTCATTGATTTCATTCTTCAGTCTCTAATGATTTGGCAGCAATTGTCCCAAAAAAAAAAAAATTTGATTCAAAAAGATAATAGCCACACAATACAGCTGGTAACCTGTCAAAGAAGGGGCTTCTTTTAATATTAGTACTACTAACTTGAGCATCTGACAAAATAAAAAAAACTTGCATTTATGAAATGAAAGTTATCCCTAACTGGATTATTACAGTTAATGGTAAACCCTCCATGTTTTCTTCCAAAATAGCAATTTCTGGGGAGGGATTATTAGGGGAAGAGCAACATTTTGAGCCAAGTTCAGGGACAGTTGAGAGGTTGGGATATGCCTAATTCTAAAAAAGCAATTTATTTGCATGTACCTAGCAACCTGTTAATGCAGGAAATCTGGACAAGGCAAAATATATGTGGGGGGGCATCAAATCAGTACAAAAAATTGATCTTGTGTAAACTGAGAGAGCTGATCGAATAACAGGTCTTGCTTTTGCATGCATTTTTCTGAAGGTTATGAAGGCTGAAACTCAGTGTCTCATTTAGTGACTTTATTCCGAAAGAGTTTGACTGAAAACCACAAAAATTGAGACTAACAATCCAAAAATAAGAAGCCTTGCTTGCAGTCACACACATACACACACACTTGCCCCCTTGCTTGCAGTCACTCACACACTTGCACCCTTGCTTGCAGTCACATACACACATACCCCTTGCTTGCAGTCACTCACACATACCCCTTGCTTGCAGTCACATACACACATACCCCTTGCTTGCAGTCACACATACACACATACCCCCTTGCTTGCAGTCACACACACACTTGCCCCCTTGCTTGCAGTCACACACATGCCCCCTTGCTTGCAGTCACACACACATGCCCCCTTGCTTGCAGTCACACACACATGCCCCCTTGCTTGCAGTCACACACACATGCCCCCTTGCTTGCAGTCACACACACACACACTTGCTTGCAGACACACACACACACACAGTTGCACCCTTGCAGACACACACACACACACACACACACACACACACACACACACACACACACACACACACACACACACACACACACACACACACATACACACCTTGCTTGCAGTCAGAATCTGGACATTGCAACAGCACTGAAACAGACATTCAAAGATAACACATGTAGCCAGTGGCAGTCTAAGTTTCACTTTCGGTTAGTGATATTTTAAAATTCTCAGACCCTTTGCACACGAGAAATGCACATGTTGTTGAATACACCTTCCTGATTGTATATAATTATATTCCTTGTACAATGCAGTCCAGTTTTAGTGGGTGTTTTATATTTACTGTTTCAAACATTTTTCCTGAAAACAGTGCAACAAAATGCATGCACCAATAATGACAATACTGCCCGATTCTGAATATTTCCATCACAAGTGTAGTCAGACTTCTACAGTCCACCAGTATCAGTACATACGCACAATTTCTGAAGCAGTAAACATCCTGTAAATAATTCCACATTAAAGCGATCTGTAACTAATGAAGCGGTTGCTGCTAGCCAAAAATTAGATAAGTCATGTCATCAACAAATAATGTCATAGTTGCCCTTTTTGAATAATTTACTTATCTTACACAAGAACAATAAGCTGGTAATACTGCAGTAGGGAATGGATGACAGTCTTCTTCACCAGAAAGGAGTGCATCATCCACCCCATTTGCAATGCAGTACAGTTTCACAAATGCATCTATGTGAGTAGAAACCACAGCCTTCTGCATCAAAAGCAAACAACCTGTTGTTATATTAGCAAAGCAAGCAGACATAAGCAGCACTAATAATTATTGCAGCCCTGCATCTCTCAGCTCCCTGTAAAATCTACTCAATCAGTTGTATCTATGAACTTCACAGCACAAGAAATCTTGAAAGAGGCAAAATTTCCCCCTTGCTTGCAGTCGCACACACACTTGGCCCTTCCTTGCAGTCACATACACACACACTTGGCCCTTCCTTGCAGTCACATACACACACACTTGGCCCTTGCTTGCAGTCTCACACACATTTGCCCCCTTGTTTGCAGTCTCACACACTTGCCCCCTTGCTTGCAGTCTCACACACACACTTGCCCCCTTGCTTGCAGTCTCACACACACACTTGCCCCCTTGTTTGCAGTCTCACACACACACACTTGCCCCCTTGTTTGCAGTCTCACACACACACACTTGCCCCCTTGTTTGTAGTCTCACACACACACTTGCCCCCTTGCTTGCAGTCTCACACACACACTTGCCCCCTTGCTTGCAGTCTCACACACACACTTGCCCCCTTGCTTGCAGTCTCACACACACACTTGCCCCTTGCTTGCAGTCTCACACACACACTTGCCCCCTTGCTTGTAATCTCACACACACACTTGCCCCCTTGCTTGCAGTCTCACACACACACTTGCCCCCTTGCTTGCAGTCTCACACACACACTTGCCCCCTTGCTTGCAGTCTCACACACACACACACAATTGCCCCCTTGCTTTCAGTCTCACTCACACACAATTTCCCCCTTGCTTTCAGTCTCACACACACACAATTGCCCCCTTGCTTTCAGTCTCACATACAGACACAATTGCCTCCTTGCTTGTGGTCAAACACACACACACAATTACCCCCTTGCTTGTGGTCAAACACACAATTGCCCCCTTGCGGTGTCACACACACAATTGCCCCCTTGCCTGCATTCACACACACACTTGCCCCTTGCTTTCATATACACACACAGACACACACACATACTTGCCGCTTGCTTGCATTCACACACACACACACACACACACACACACACACACACACACACACACACACACACACACACACACACACACAACTTGCCTTGCTGTATCCTATGGACATTAGAAGGCCTCCAGCTGAAGGCACTACATATGTTACCTGTATTTTTAGCAAGTTCCTCCTCCTATTTTATTTCTTCTCACTCAGAGCCCCTACCATGATAGTGCTATCCCTGTCCACAAAACAAAATGGTTGCAAGGCATGTACTTCACTACCAGAAAACTGAGATCAGAAAAGCTTACCAGCCTTAGAGATTTTATCAGACTTTGCTTCAGTGGCTTGTGCTATACTCACTCACAAAATGTTATATTAACAGGCAGAATATCACTTTGCAGACTAAAGAAATAGTATTTTGTCTACCAAACTTTATAACAAAGTCAAAAATATATGCCATGCCGATTCCATTATTTCAATAGGAATTGGCAGCAACTCTCACTCAAGGCATGCTGCTTAGCAGCTTTACAATGACTAAGCTGCTGTGCTTGTACAAGCAGCAAAATTCCTCATTTCCTTTCCCATCTATCTTCTATTTCTCTCTTATTTACCTTACGTTTTCATTAATTTAAAACAAAACAACACGCAGGGTCAAAGAATATCATAGCAACCGTGACATTAATCTTACAAGAACCTCGCTCTATGTGTAACTGAGCATTGTGAAGTGTCTGAGGCTACTTCTAAACTATGGACACATACTGATGGACAAAATGTTGAACCTCTATATTGCCTACATCACTGTATATTTACCTGCTATAATAATCTTACATGGGAACCCAGAAATGCACTTAGCCTAGTTGCATGAAACAAGTATAGCTGCAGAAACCACCCCTGGACTACTACCACTCTCTTGCTGACTATTCATAAGTATGTTTACAGGCTGCAGAATTACTCAATAAATAAGTTTTATGCCTAATGGCTCCAGCGTCCACATTAAAATAATTTCATTACCCAGCTAACGGGGAAAAAAAAGGTATTATTCAGCTGTGGCAAAGTTTCAAGCAGGTAGCAGGTTTGATGGCACACACACTAAAATGGAGCAAGCACAGTAGCTTAACAAATAAAACGGAGCGAGCCCAGCAGCATAACCAATAAAATGGATTACTAATATTAAAAAAAAAATAAAAAACAGGACAAGACTGAAACGCGAAGCTCAACAACAGAAACAAACAGCGGAAAACATTACAAAACATCTGCAGCATGCAATCGCGAAGCACGAGGCATCAACAAACTAAAGAAAACCAAATACAGCTACAAATACAGCAAGGTTTTTAAAAAAAACACACCAGCAACCACAATCGTGAAGCACAAGGCATCAACTAAAGAAAACCAAATATAGCTACAAATACAGCATAGTTTTTAAAAAACACCAGCAAGCAACTAAAAACACTAGACAGTAATACAATTACTACAAGCAGCAATACACTTACTTCAGAAGGAAACCCAAAGGCAGCAAGCACAGAAACACAGGCCGACTCAAGAATACAAAAGACGCCAGCATTAAACATAACCGGGGAAATATAAACCCTGGATCAAAATGAAAATAAGTAGGCTAAGCTAAAAATGCAGCTGTGAAAGGGAAGCACGTGGCACCCTTACAAACAGAAAAAGATTAACTCCACTAATGTGCAATTAAAAAGTTGGGAGGACACAATATCAGGGCTAGGGATGCATAGAAACAGGGACAGATTACATTTAGGATACACTATTAAGAAGTAATAAGACTTACCTTACTCATGAAGTAGCAAAACGCTGGTGAAGAAGTGCTTCACATGAATAGAGTCGACCAGATTTGCTAACACAGAAAAGGAGTTCCACACAGCACCTAGTCCATTTATTAGGTTAACAGTGGGCTGGGAAAGGCAGTGTTGACATCACAACATGGGATTATCACAGGGATTCTGTACAGCATGCAAATAAGGCAGTGTTTACATCACTTTGGGGGAGGAAACATCCCAGGATCTTCAGCAAGAGCTATGGCAGATGTGACATCATTATTTAAGAGACGACTAGACAGTTTTCATCTTGGTTTTAAAACTGAAAGTCAAACAGTACGGAAAAGTATGAAGCCTAAGCAGTAAAAGAGAATAGTGGATTTTTTTTTAAAGCTGCGGTTATGTTTTTTTGAGGCTGTATCACATAACAGGAGTTTAGAGCGACATCAGGTAGAGATATTTGATTTGATATCCCGTTGTTTTCCTTTAAAGACAGTTTGAATGATTATGTCATCAAAGAATGGGGGGGACAAGGTATTTTATTGGATGTTTTAACTTGCAATGTTTTATAAGTAGATATTGAATATATGTATGTTATTAGGGTCTGAAGAAGCCACGCTGATGTGGTGAAAGTGCTTACCTAAAAAAAGTACAATTCAGTTTATTTTATATGCTCACTGTGCTTTGTTTTGCCTATAAGTATCTGATTTTAATATAATGATGCTTTCTTTAAATGTAAATGGTCTCACAGATAAGTACAAACAAGAAAGAGTAGTGAACTGTATTAAAAAATGTAAAGTGCAAATAGCTATGTTACAGTAGACACTTAGAAAGAACTGAACTTGATAAAGGCTTTCAGGAAGGTTGTTCAGTAGAATTCCTGGGACAAGAAAAAGAGGAGTACTTGTATTAATTGCAAGAGGAGCTCCAATAGTGATAGAAGAAGATAAAAATGATAATGGCAGATCTCTGGTGGTAAGGGGCTTACTGGCAAGGGAGGAGGATTACACTGACATGTATCTACATTCCACCGAAATTATTATAATGGAACTTGAGAAAATTCTGGGAGAAATAGTTTTGAGCAAGGAATATTGCTTGTAGGTGGAGAATTGGTATTTGTTTTGCATCAGTGAAGATGTGTCTGGGGGGCCCAGAAGCGAAAATACCACAAGTGAGATTTTTGAAGAGATTTATGAAAATATTTGGCATGGAAGATGTGAATTCAGTAGTAGGAGTTCAGAGTGAATTTACATATTATTCCCCAAGATATAAAAATTTGGCTAGACTAGACAGAATTTAGATTTCACAGGAACTTGTGTATTTAATTAAGGTCTTGATACTCACCAGATCATGCTCCAATAATAGCTATAATAAAAGCACCGGGTAATAAAATAAAAATGAGACATTGGCACTTTCCCACCTACCTGTTGAAAAAAGAGGAATTTAAGCAATTGGGTAGTGGAGATTATTCAGGAGCTGTTAGAGAAGATAGACATTTCTTTTGAAAATATAGCTAGGGAGTGGGATAAAATTAAGGTGGAATTTAATGATAGGGTAGAAATAAAAGAAAGGGAGCTATGGTTAAGAAGCATCAAGAATTATTTAGAGAGACAGACAAATGGTAAAGCATTGCAGAATAGGGGGAATTTCACCGAACAAGAAGAGGATCAACTGAAGAATGCTAGGCTGAAAATAAGGGATTACCTCCGTAGTATGCACGAGCTTAGAAAGATTGCTGTTAAGTAACTGTTTGAACTTTTAGCACAACAACACAGGCAACAGAAAATAGAAAGGGTTGTTGATAAACTTGCGGAGCATATAACAAGGATGGATAACAAGCTCCTGTAGAGGTATTAGAAATATTTCAGAAATTCTGAGAGACTCTATAAATAGAAAAAAAACCCCTCTAAATTGCAGCTTTGCCACATGGATCAAAATGAATATGACTTTATTCTGGTACCTTAACAGATTAGAATATAGGATGATTATTAATTATAGGACACTTTACCCTAGGGGAATGAATTTGGATAGTAATTTAATCTTATAAGATACAGTTATGAATTGTTACAATAAAGACTGTTTTATTAGTATTTATTAATAAAATATTTTTTCTTATAAAAAGGATTTTGCATATATATAAAAAAGTATTTTGTACTTATGTTAAAATGTATGATTAAATATCAGTTGCATGCTTACAATTGATTTATTGTGTGCTTAATTGGTTAATTAATTTAATGCAGCACGTTGTGTATAAATTGGATGGGGTCACACTGTTTCAATTATTCCTGAGTAGACGAAAATCCGATGTACCAGAATAAAGTCTCATTAATTTTGATCCGTGTGGCAAAGCTATTTGGAGTTTTTTTTCTTTTTTCTGTTTTATTGGCAGTTAGTGTTTATATTAGACTCTTTGTAAAGCAGAGAAATATAAAAATCAAGAAAAGATGCAAATGGAAATATTTATGGAAGAATTAAATATGCCAAGGTTAGAGGTAGATGAGGCTCAATTAATTACTAATAGGATAGGATGAGATAAAAATTGTGATGTACAACCAATCTGCAGGAAAGTCCCCAGGAATAGATGGTATTCCTGTGGAAGTTTGGATTCTAGGAAAAAAACTGATAAAGGTATGAAAGGTTTTGTTTAACAATATCTTAAGAAGAGAAGTACCACCGTCCTGGAAGAAAGCAATGATAGCTGTAGCACCTAAAGAGGGTAAAGATCCATCAAATCCAGTTTCATACCTGCTCATTTCATTCCTAAACCATAATTATAAAGTGTTCAGTGTCCATAATGACTAAAAGAATGGCAGAAGTAATGCCAAAATTGATAGTTATGGATCAATGTGGTTTTGTAGAGAATAGGCAAATATTTGCAACATTAACCGAACACTGATGATCCAGAGGGAAGCAGAATGTAAGAAAATACCATTGTTGTTGGTGGGTCTTGATGCAGAGAAAGCATTTGACAGAGTAAGCTGAGACTTGAAGCAGGGCAATGGAAGGATTTGAATTTCCTGAAAAAAAATTATAAGGTTGGGATATATGAGGGATCCAAGGTGAAAATTAAAGTGGGTGGGGTCCTCTCTGATAATTTCTGCTTGAGCAGAGGAACCAGGCAGGGGTGTCCTCTTTCTCCTTTATTATTTGCATTATATTTAGAACCATTAGCAAAGCAAATAAGGGAGTCAGAAATTCAAGAATATAATTGGTGTAGTAGTCAAGAAAAGCTGGCAGATGATATTTTATACCGGACAAAACGAGAAAAAGACATTAGTGTTGTGGAACATTTTAAGACAGTTTCAGATCTTTTCAGGATATAAAATTAATGAAGCTAAAACAAAGGGTATAGTGGTAAATTATGTACCTGCACATGAACTGGTTCAGGAATACCCATATTTATGGGGACATGATAAAAATGAAGTGTTCAGGAGTGTGGATTAAAAATTATTCTGGTGTGGCAGCTAAGGATATGTGGAAAGAGACTAAACAAAAATAATACAAAAACTAAGAAGATGGAAGCTTTGTTATGGATAGTAAGATATAAGCAGTTAAATGTTTTTAGTCCCTTTAGTCTTACACAGGTCAGTAGAGGTTGTGGGTAGCAATTAATAAGGAGCTGAAGGACTTTATCTGGGAGGTGAAGATGGCAAGAGTCAAGTGGGATAAGCTGGTTCTTCAATAGAACAGGGAATATTGAGATTACGCAATTTGTAGGTGTATTTCAGAGCTACACAGTTAAGGCTCCTATACATAGCACAAGCAGAAATCTATAATTCAAAGTGGAAAGAGATGATGAAATGGGGGGGGCTCAAGAAACAAGGGAAGGCTGGGATTTTGGATGCAGGCCTTTAATGAGAATAACACTAATTATACAGAATATTATACCTATAAAGTAGCAGAAAGTATTCTAAGATCTAAACCAGCATGGGAGGATGGAAAGAGGATATTCTGCCGATAGGGATTACTGCAATTAAGGATACAGACAATAGGCAAGAGGGGACTAGAATTTATTGGACAAAAACTGGCAAAGGAACCAAGGTATTGGGAGCAAATAGCTAGAGAGGAAAAGATGATAGAATGGGAAGAAACCAAGAATTTATGTGGACTGCAGGTTAGAGATTGCCTTCCCTATCAGGGATTGATATCAGAGTATAAGCAAAGAGAAAGAAATAGGGGGTCCTAAACAAAAGATCAGCACCAGTAGAGTTTTTAATAGACTCTAGAACCAAAGCTGCTATTAAAAAGGAATAATTAGTACAGCATATAAAATATTGCATGATAAATATAAGAATCAATCAGAGGAAGTTAAAAGGATTGGCTAGAGAGATTGAATAAGCAATTTGCAAAGAAACAATGGGAGGATATATGCATGTCTCCCAAATATACAACAAATTCTAAAAGATTTAAGATTTTGGCCTGGAAATGTTTACATTGTTATTTTTATACCAGAAGTAGACACCAGAGAATTTTTCCTTAGGCAGACAGCAAATGTTGGAAGTGTGAAGAGGAAGAAAAGGGGTAGTTGGGAACATATTTTTCTGGGCGTATGGTGAGTTGGCAGACTTTAAGGATTCCCTGCAGGTTGCACCATCAGAGATTCTGAGTGGGCAGATTGGTCAGACAAGAGAGACTATTTTTTTGGGTTATGATACAGAATCAGAACTGCTTAGACATGGTAAGGCCTTGCTATGTCTAGTAATGGTGTCTGCCAAAAAAGCAGTTACTAGAAAATAGAAATCAAAATCAAACTTGGTTATATTCAACTGGACGTATAAGAGAATTTAAGTACCTTTATCTGCACTTTTTTTTTAAAAAAAATACAGTATTTGATTTAAACTGTGTATGAAGGAGTGTTGAAGGAATTTTTAACTGAAGTTATTCTGCTCTTCAGTAACTTGAACTGAAGCTAGTGTTGGCTGAATTTTGTTATTTGCTAGTAATTACAAGTGTGGGGGTAGCCACATTCTTTGATTTCCTGTCCTTGCATATTTAAACTGGTGCATGTGAAATAATTCCTGCTTTAAAACCTCAGCTTGGCCAGCTAGAACTTGGTTATATTCAACTGGACGTATAAGAGAATTTAAGTACCTTTATCTGCACTTTTTTTAAAAAAATACAGTATTTGATTTAAACTGTGTATGAAGGAGTGATGAAGGAATTTTTAACTGAAGTTATTCTGCTTTTCAGTAACTTGAACTGAAGCTAGTGTTGGCTGAATTTTGTTATTTGCTAGTAATTACAGGTGTGGGGGTAGCCACATTCTTTGATTTCCTGTCCTTGCATATTTAAACTGGTGCATGTGAAATAATTCCTGCTTTAAAACCTCAGCTTGGCCAGCTAGAACTTGGTTATATTCAACTGGACGTATAAGAGAATTTAAGTACCTTTATCTGCACTTTTTAAAAAAAAATACAGTATTTGATTTAAACTGTGTATGAAGGAGTGTTGAAGGAATTTTTAACTGAAGTTATTCTGCTCTTCAGTTTTTCCCACCCACCCTGTTTTTGTTTTGGTGTTAATCTTAGTGGCATTGAAACTGCCCGCCCCTCAGCCTGCCTCTGGGCCCATCTCATTTGCTCACTCAACTGAGTGCAGTGAGATCATATTCTGATTTCAGGCACTCCTACTGTGTACAAAGAGAGCATCTGGGAAATAGGAAAAAAAAAAAAAAAAAAAAATAAGCTTATTTCCTGCCTTTCTTGTTAAGTGGTACAGACTATTTGTAGGCTTCTGAGCCCCCAAGCCCTTCTGTGTTTGAGGGAAGCCTTCTAGCTTGTTTTTTTTCTTATAACTAGCCAGTTTTCTAGTTTCAGCACTCAAATCTGTTTCTTTGATCTCAGCACTTGTTCAGAAAAAAAAAAAAAAAATTCATCTGCTTTTACTGTACTTGTGTTTCTACCTACTTCTTTTTACTTTTGCATCATCTTAAAATACTCAATTGTATTTATTACTGCTTGGTGTAACTCATTCTAAGCCTTTTGGTTTAAACACTTGGGCTTCGGACCAGTTAGTTGTTTTGCACTGAGAGGGTTTGTGGTCTGCACTGTTGTGGCAGAACAGGTAGCTTACATCCTTCTAGGTTGAGAACTGCTGATTGAGGGCTCAGTGTCTGTTATTCTAAAAGTGTATTAACCAGACATTCTCTAAAGTATTCAATGGTATTTATTACTGCTTGGTTGTAACTTGATTAAAGTGTAGCTATCATTCTAGTCTTTTGGATTAAGCACTTGGGCTTCAGACCAGTTGTTTTACATTAGGAAGGTTTGTGGCAAGCACTGTGGTGGCAGGACAGGTAGCTTTCATCCTTCTAAGTTGGGAACTGCTGATTGAGAGCCCAGTGTCCAAGCGTATTAGTTCTGGTTTAGGCACTTGGGCTTCAGGCCAGTTATTTTACATTAAGAAGGTTTGTGGTCTGCACTCTTGTGGGAGAAGAGGCTGGACTCTGCCCTTCTGAGCTGGGAATTTCTGGTTAAAGGTTTATAGTGCCTGAATATTTGAACTGTATCTTACTGAAATTGGTACACCTTGTTTGCTCTAGCATAGACTAGATCCAGGCCTGCTGAATCTAGCTTTGTTTATATGCTTGTTGTTTGTTTGCTTGTTATTTCCCTGGAAGCTAATTCCACCTAATACGCAACTTCTCAGCACTTCTGTGGATCACTAGTGATATCTGCATTGCTTACTGTACTTATTTCCTTGTTTCACTTGAAAGAAAGTTACTGTTTGTCGTTTTTGCATTTAGTTACTTGTAACACATTGCACTCAAGTTACCTGGCACTTGCTCACTAAAGCAATTATATAAGTCAGCACTAAAAATTAAAAGCACTACACCCTCACTCCCCACTGGCCCTTGTTTTCAATTAAGGATTTCCCAATATTATTCTAGCATGTCCAAAGGTCAGTTGTCAATCTCCTCTCCGGTCCAGCTGGTGAATCTGGGAATCTTGAGGCAATGTTATAACTGCCTCATGTACACAGACAACCCTCTCCTCCTCCCACATAACACAAATACTTGCGAGAGATGCAGCTATTTAGCCAAACTGGAGGCTGAGCTCTCTCAACTCAGGACTGGCAAGACCAGACAGGAGGAGAAGGCAAATACACACACCACAAAACCAGCCTCACATAATGCTACCACTCCACTGAATCAAACACATAAACACACAAAGACATACTCGGAGGCTCTGAGTAAAAATTTACCTAAACAGCAGAGGCCTCCAAAGCAGACACCCAAACAACTGCTACCTCAAGACACCCCACAAGCAACACATAAACCACAAAAGCAGTGTGCAAAGCAGTCACAGCCCTTAAGGCCAAATGCAACACCAAACATACTTGTCATAGGTGACTCCATAGTCAGACACACTGACGTCCCACTCACCAGGCTGAACAAGGAGAGGGTCACAGTAAGCTGCCTGTCGGGCGCTAGAATCCGCCACATAACACAAGCACTCGGGTCACTTCACGGCAAGTACAAATATGACACAGTCATTGTCCATGCTGGTGTGAACGACCTGAGACGTACCTCCCTGGACTACATGAAAAGAGACATAGAGGAGCTCTCTGATTATGTAGCCCAGGCAGGTATGACCCTAACCCTGAGCAGTATCCTTCCTTCACCAAGAATGATGCCACAATATAGAGACAAGATGATCAGCTTTAACAATTGGCTTAATGTCTGGTGTCATTCAAAGGGTAATCCAGTGTCTGTCTGCCTGGGATGACATGCTTGACAAGCCACGCTGCTTCAAGGGCGGCTTGCACCTGTCACCCTGGGATTCCGGATATTGGCTAAGGCTCTTGCCACCCCATAGTGCCTTTTTAGGCAAGGCTCAAATTCTAAACCTACCACCCTAGAAAACAAAAATGGGAAGAAACTGAGGGTAATGCTGCTCAATGCCAGAAGTCTAAATCTCAAAATGCACGCACTCGAGGCCCTTCTCAGTATGGAGAACATCGATGTCTGTGCTGTAACTGAAACCTGGTTCAAGGCTCCTGAGAGCACCCGGCACTATTAGGTTTTACCTCATATCATGCGTTCCGGCCCCAAAACCCGGACCACACCACAAAAGGAGGGTGTATCCATATTCATAAAGGATACCCACACCTCCAGGTTGGTGGCAACGCACAAGCTCGGAAACCATCCAGGTGCAACTAACCATAGGCAAAACTGCTCTACAAATTGTAGCATGCTACAGGCCACCCTCTCAAACTCAGGAACCCACACAGCCTTCCTGAAGACACTGGAGGGTATAAATGTATCTCCAAACACCATCATATTGGGTGACTTCAACTACCCGAATATAGACTGGGAACATTACTCAAGCCCTAACTTTCTAGCCCAACGGTTCCTGGAGTTCATAAATTCAAATGCCATGGAACAGCTAGTCACTGTTCCCACGAGAGGAGAAAATATACTAGATCTCATTGTCACAAACATGGGGACAAAATGCTCCACCACGGAAGTATATCCCTCATTGGTGAGCTCTGATCATAAACTAATCTCACTGGAAATCCACATCCCGCCCCCACCCCAAGCAAAAAGACCATAGTGAAGAACTTCTCTAAAGCAAACTTCACACTACTCAAGACTGGTGTGGTATCCTTCAAGGCCCCTGAGCCAGAGGAAACCACAACCCAAGCTGCGGAAGCCCTTACAAATGCCTTCTATGAACACCTCCAGGACTGCATGGATCAGGCAATCCCAAATAAAACCAAGACTCTTTCCACAAAGGGCAACGTCCAGTCTGGTGGACCCCAGCCATTAACAAACTTTACAATAAGAGGAGAAAGCTATTACATGATAGAACAAAATCCATAAAAGGGAAGTCACCCCTGATCATTATTAGTAAAAAATTACGAGCACTCATAAAATCAACTAAGGCCAATTTTGAGAGAAAAATTGCCATGGATTCAAAGGACAATCATAAGGCCTTTTTCAGCTATGTTAGTAACCTGGGTGGAAACTCCAAGATATGCTCAGAATTAGTCCAAAATGATACAAAAAATCACTGAACCCACAGACATTGCCAACATACTGGCAGACAGGTTCAGTGCAAACTTCACCCCCCTCTCCCCCGCTAAAGGAGAGATAACTATCCCAGCCGAGTGTAGCCTCCCGGACATCTCAAATGCGCAGGTGAAAGCTGCTCTCTCTAAAGCTAAAAACACAGCATCAATGGGACCGGATGGTGTCCCCGGCTGTGTGCTACACGAGCTAAATGAGGAATTAAACCCGCACATAAGGCAGCTGTTTAATCTCAGCCTTACCACAGGATACGTGCCCAAGGAGTGGCGTCACGGCAACTGTGGTCCCACTCCACAAAGGCGCCTCACGGACCCTGGTAATTACCGCCCCATAAGCTTAACAAGTCTAGTCTGCAAAGCTATGGAGAGGATCATAATGGAGCTCATAAACAAAGATATAGGGGACTTGCAGACATTGGACCCGACCCAGTTTGGCTTTGTCAAGGGAAGATCATGCCTTTTGAACTTGGTTGACTTCTTGAAACAGTCACCAAGGCCATTGATGAGGAAAGGCAGTCCATACAGCCTACCTTGACCTTGCAAAGGCTTTCGACACAATACCCCACTCGGTATTGTAGAAAAACTTACCAGCTTAAATGTAAACCCATATGTCACAAGATGGGTTGCAAACTGGCTTAAGGACAGAACCCACAGGGTTAGAGTTGCTGGCGCTGTGTCAGACTCCAAGCGGTCACAAGTGGTGTCCCACAGGGCTCGGTCCTTGGCCCCTATTGTTTGGCATCTACTTCTCAGAAGTACAGGCCAACATGGGAGGACTTTGGCTGACAAAGTTTGCAGACGACTGCAAACTGGGCCATAGTGGAAAGTGCATCGGACACGGATATCCTTCAGAAGGGACTCACGGAAACAGATAGCTGGTGCCAGAGCCATGGCCTGAAGTTAAACGCCAAAAATGTATAGTCATACCCTTCGGGAAAAACAAGGTAACCCCAAGCTACCATATAGGTGGCAATCCACTAAGCACAGAAGAGGTTATCAGGGACCTGGGGACCCAGGTTGACAGTGGCCTTTCTTTTGACACTCACGTTGCTAAAGTGGTTAGAAAGACCTTCTACACTGCCCACCTGATCATGAAGGGATTTACATCCAGATCTAGTGAGGTCATTGTTCCCTGTACTCTTCACTTATCAGACCAATGATCGAGTACAATGCCCCATTCGGGATGTATCTCACCCGACATCTGCAGCAATTGGAGAGACCCCAAAAGTTCCTCACCAAAAGGATAAAGGGACTCCAAAATCTGTCATATGCTGCCAGATTGAAGAAACTCCAGCTCTATTCAGTCGCATACCGTCTGCTCAGAGGTGACATGTGCCTGACATACAAGGCCATGTCCAACCCGGAATTAATGGACATGCTCCACCTCAAAAATCCAAATCCACCAAATCCACTAGAGCAAGCGACTTAAACCTTAGCACGGATATAAATAGGGCGTGCTGGAGGGATAGATTTATCACTCAGAGACTCCCTATGCTGTGGAATAAAATCCCGGTCCATGTGAGGCAGAGCACCTCGCTGACTCTGTTCAAGAGAAATCTAGACCTGTGGATGGGAGATCGTAGGTTTACCCCGGGAATCATCTCTGTGTCACTGCTGGACAGAGGCACAACAAACTAATGGGCACAGTATTTTTTCATATAAGGGGTGGCGTAAGCCACAAAAATTTGGGCTAGGCTTATAAATGCCTTAGGGCAGATAGCCTAGTATAAACCTATGAACCTATGAACCTAAAACCAGCTGTACAGGACATAGTGAATATGGTAACAGAGATAAAACAACTGGAATATGAATGTAAACTTGCCTATGTGACAGGCTGTATTCAGTAAAGGTGTTTGGGGAGAAAAAAAGCCAAACCCGACTAGATGTGGACATGCATCAATAAAGATGTTTTTTTTTTTGGGGGGGCTAAACCTGACTAAATGTAGGCATGCATTTTCCAGCCTTCTTATGGATTCCTCAGCACAGCATAAGTGGACTGTTTGACTTGCCTTTAGAAACACAGGTTATTGTTCAAGCTGATATCTATACCCATTAGGGTGTCTGCAAAATATCTCAACTAACAAACTAAAATAGTAAGTAAAAAGGTCTCTCACACAGCTTGTCTAGATTTTTATTTAGTTTTTGTTTACCTCTTGAGTTTTTCAATAATGCCCGAGTTGGATATTGTGTCAAATGCCTTGGCCAGGTCAAGGCAGACAGTATGAACCGCTTTGCCCTCATCCATTGCTTTGGTGACCTTCTCAAAGAAGTCCACCAGGTTAAATAGGCATGACCTGCCCTTGATGAAACCTAATTGGGTTAAGTCCAGTGTCTGGAAACTTACTATATCATTATTCATCATTTCAGTGATAATTCTTTCCATGAATTTGCAATAAAAGACTACTGAGGCTTAAGGGTCTGTATTTTCCAGGACCTGTAGATGGCCCACCTTTATACAGAGGGATGACTGTTTCTGTTCTCTATTCATGAGGCATGAAGCCTGTTTGGAGGCTACAGTTAAATAGTAATTACAGAGGGCCTGATAAGTCATGTTTCATGCTGTTTAGATAGCATCATTGGATTTTGTCTTGGACCACTGATGCAGTTTTCTTGGCTTTTGAGAGAGCATTAAGGACCTGTTCCTTAGTGATAGCAGGAAGACTTGTATTTGATGGTATTTCCTGAGGGAAGGTTGGGGGGAGGGGCAAAGTTGAAGCAGAATTTGTCAGCCAGTAAATTTGCTATATCTTCTGGCTTCAGTATAGGTGGTTCCATTTACAATGAGCTCTGTACACAATTGTGTATTGCTTTTGAGGTTGTTGACATAGCTAAAGAATGCCTTGTGGTTGCCCTTAGCCTGAGAGGGCAAATGTACCTCAAATTTGGCTTTGGTAGACTTTATTTGTCCTCGGAGTTTGTGTAGTTTGAGAGTGCTTTTATCCTGCTGGGTGCTGCACCTCCCAATTTTTGCCATGATTTTCTTCCTCTTGTACAGCCTATTGGTTTTGCGATTCCACTAGGGTGGTTTGTTTTTTGTTAGTTCTGTACTTTTCCCTGATGGGTACAGCTGCCTCTGAGCAGCTTAACGTGCTTGTATAGGGTTTCTGTGAACAGTTCTGCATAGTCAACAATGTTCTGAGGGTTTATGGAAGCTTGACATTTTGCCAGGCTATCACTTAATAGCAGGAAGTTAGCCTTAGAATAGTTTCTGAATATTCCAGGGTTAGAAGGGGGGTCCAGGTTTCTTTTTTTTACTTCAAAGGAGACCATTTTGTGGTCTGACCTTACCAGGGAAGACTTTACACTAGGGGAGTATGCAGCACTCTCCCATATTAGCAAGGACCAGATGCAGTATTGTTGCACCCTTGGTTGGTGTATTGACAGTCTGTTCCAGGGAGTTTGTGTTTACAAAGTCCAGGAATCTCTGTGCCTGTGCATTTGGTGTCATATAGGATTCCCAGTTAATAGTGGGGTAATTAAAGTCACCCAGGAATATGGTATTGGATTTGGATGGCGAGTGTTTCCAGTAAGTTTAAAATGCTGCACATTGCAAGGCTTATACCATCCTGGAACACACATTCCAAGAGCTCAATAATGTGTGTCTCAATATAGTCTAGGGAGGGATGTCTCATGCCATTTACACCCACATGGACTATGACTGAGTCATACTGGTACTTGTAGTCATAGAGGGGGACTGTAGCTTGCAAGGAAGTGATATTGGATTTTGCAAATAGTGATTTAAACATGGAATAGCTGAAGTGCATTGTCCTGTTTGACCAGCGGTGAGGTATATTTATTTCTGATGTAAATCGAGACACCTCCACCTTTAATCTCTGCCTGTTTAGTAGCTGGTCTAAATGTGTGGAAGGCATTATAACCTTGCACTGTTGATGTGCTCTCCACTGATTTAAACCATGTCTCTGTGACTGCACAGACATCAGCATTCTCTAAGGTGAAGAATATTTCTAGGGAGTGGAGTTTTTTGTTTAGACTCCTAGCATCGTGCAGTAATACCTTTAGATTTTCTTGGTTTTGATTTGCTATATTGTACTTTCAGTTTGGCATTGCCTAAAAGACACTATTGGGAAGACCATGTTTTAGCTAATATTCGAAAGCCTAGAGAGAAGATGTGCAGACCATCCCTGGCAAAGCAGTTTTGTCTGTTGACCATCTCCTTCATTACTGACAAATATTGCCAATTACCAGAAACTATGCCACTTGTCAAACTTCCTATTGTGACATCATCCTTGGAGAAGGTAAAATGCTGCACATTGCAAGGCTTATACCATCCTGGAATACACATTCCGAGAGCTCAATAATGTGTTTCTTGATATAGTCTAGGGAGGGATGTCTCATGTCATTTACACCCACATGGACTATGAATGAGTCATACTGGTACTTGTGGTCCAATGACCTGAGTGCATGCATAATGTGGCAGATCCTAACCCGTCATAAGCAACTGACCGTGACTTTTCTCCTTGCTCAGCCTGGTGAGAAGGGACATCAGTGTGCCTCATGATGGAGTCTTCATTGACCATAATGCTGGATTGTATGGTGGCTTGCTTTATGGCTTTAGAAGTAGAGGGGTCAAGAGATGTGGCTGTATGTGTTGATGTGGGTATTGTTTTGAAAGAGTGCAGTCGGGGCTGCTGAGGGTATTTGTTATGTGTACTTCATGTGGGAGTTCTTTGGGGTTTAGGAAGTTACATTTAAGTGCCTCAACATATGTGGGTCTATATGTCTACTTTGAATTGTGTGTGATGGGTGCAGCATGTGAACTACTGACAACCTTAATGACATTAGGAGTATTTTTTTATGTGATAGCTTTGCCTCCAGTGGCATTGTGTAAATACATTTCTCACATACCATATCATTTTGTTTGAGAATTATCTGGTTGTCAGTAAACATGAAGCAATTTCTGCATTGCCTCAGGAAGCCCACATCCACCAAGCTGGTAACAGAGCTAGTGGGAAAGTTCATATATATTGTAAAAGACCCATTTTAATGATTAGATAGAGTGAGAATAAAAAGCAGTGTTAGGAGTATCTAGTTTGCAACTCTGGGGACAGTGCTTGTCACTTCAAATTAGTTGTTCTGTGTGCAACTTGATATTGATGAAACTTCATTTGTTGTTTTACAGGAAAAATGTCACTCAAGATTTCTGTGTCTGTACAGGGTACTGCTAAATATCTGAGTGGAAACTAATAAGTAGACTGATTATTTATGGATGAGGTATTTAGGCAGATATTCTGAAGTTAGAAACGGATCAAGCAGTACTTAATGAAAATAAAGAATTAGCTTGTCAATAATGATGAAAAGGAGGGGAGTCGCTACTGCCTGGCTTACTACTAGTGATGGTCTCACCACAACTTCACTCTGCTGAGGGTACAGTGCTCGTTTGCTTCACTCACCAGAAGCAAAACATCAACACCCATCCCAAGATGAGAAGCAGGCCACAGCCTGTTTGTTGATCCACAGTCTTGTCCCAGATGATACAAGGGTCTGTAGGCTCGTTATAACATTTACCTGGTAGAGGCATCAGTGTGCAGCTTGACTGTTTTGTTCTTTTGCCAGTATTAAGACAAATTAGTTCTCCAGTGTTTTGCTGTGTTGGCCGTTCTGGTGTTACTAGTGTCCATTAGCGTGTACTGTTTAAATTTTGAGTTAAAGGTTTTGTAATGTGAGCATTTTTGAAAGCGATTCACCATTGAGATTTTTGGTTTCAGTTTCTATGTTGTTTTATAACTTCCACTGTAGAGTTGCTATGCTGAGGAAATCTGATGATTGAGTCCCAGAAAACTAAAGGAAAGATGATAAAGGTCTCATGAGATGACTGTTTTTGATGATAAACACACATTATGAACACCTATGCACAGTGTGTGGGCAGGGACAAACTGCAGGTTTCTAGGAATTGTTCAATATGACTGGCCTGTAGTGTCTTCTTACTCCTAAACGTTTCTTGCCTGTAGTACTCCAAATTAAATTATCAGGTTTACCTTTGATTATATCATCCCCTCCTTTCCAAAGAAGAAATGACATGTTCTGATTTAAAAAAAGCTTTATAGGTTCATAGGTTCATAGGTTCATAGGTTTATACTAGGCTATCTGCCCTAAGGCATTTATAAGCCTAGCCCAGAGTTTTTGTGGCTTACACGCCACCCCTTATGTTAAAAAATACTGTGCCCATTAGTTTGTTGTGCCTCTGTCCAGCAGTGACACAGAGATGATTCCCGGGGTAAACCTACGATCTCCCATCCACCGGTCAAGATTTCTCTTGAACAGAGCCAGCGAGGTGCTCTGCCTCACATGGACCGGGATTTTATTCCACAACATAGGGAGTCTCTGGGTGACAAATCTATCCCTCCAGCATGTCCTATTTATATCCGTGCTAAGGTTTAAGTCGCTTGCTCTAGTGGATCTGGTAATTTTTTGAGGTGGAGCATGTCCATTAATTCCGGGTTGGACATGGCCTTGTATGTCAGGCACAGGTCACCTCTGAGCAGATGGTATGCGACTGAATAGAGCTGGAGTTTCTTCAGTCTGGCAGCATATGACAGATTTTGGAGTCCCTTTATCCTTTTGGTGAGGAACTTTTGGGGTCTCTCCAATTGCTGCAGGTGTCGGGTGAGATGCATCCCGAATGGGGCATTGTACTCGATCATTGGTCTGATAAGTGAAGGAGTACAGGGGAACAATGACCTCACTTGATCTGGCTGTGAATCCCTTCATGATCAGGTTGGCAATGTAGAAGGTTTTTCTAACCACTTTAGCAATGTGAGTGTCAAAAGAAAGGCCACTGTCAACCTGGGTCCCCAAGTCCCTGATAACCTCTTCTGTGCTTAGTGGATTGCCACCTATATGGTAGCTTGGGGTTACCTTGTTTTTCCCGAAGGGTATGACTATACATTTTTTGGCATTTAACTTCAGGCCATGGCTCTGGCACCAGCTATCAGTTTCCGTGAGACCCCTCTGAAGGATATCTGTGTCCGATGTACTTTCCACTATGGCTCCCAGTTTGCAGTCATCTGCAAACTTTGTCAGCCATAGTCCTCCTATGTTAGCCTGTACTTCTGAGAAGTAGATGCCGAATAACAGGGGACCAAGGACTGAGCCCTGTGGGACACCACTTGTGACCGGCTTGGAGTCTGACATGGCGCCAGCTACTCTAACCCTGTGGGTTCTGTCCTTTAGCCAGTTTGCAACCCATCTTGTGACATATGGGTTTACATTTAAGCTGGTAAGTTTCTCTATAATACCCGAGTGGGGTATTGTGTCAAAAGCTTTTGCAAGGTCAAGGTAGACTGTATGGACTGCCTTTCCCTCATCAATGGCCTTGGTGACTGTTTCGAAGAAGTCGACCAAGTTCAAAAGGCATGATCTGCCCTTGACAAAGCCAAACTGGGTCGGGTCCAATGTCTGCAAGTCCCCTATGTCTTTGTTTATGAGTTCCATTATGATCCTCTCCATAGCTTTGCAGACCAGGCTTGTTAAGCTTATGGGCGTAATTACCAGGGTCCGTGAGGCACCGCCTTTGTGGAGTGGGACCACAGTTGCCGTACGCCACTCCTTGGGCACGTATCCTGTGGTAAGGCTAAGATTAAACAGCTGCCTTATGTGCGGGTTTAGTTCCTCATTGAGTTCGTGTAGCACACAGCCGGGGACACCATCCAGTCCCATTGATGCTGTGTTTTAGCTTTAGAGAGAGCAGCTTTCACCTGCGCATTGGAGATGTCTGGGAGGCTGCACTCCGCTGGGATAGTTATCTTTCCTTTTGGGGGGGGAGAGGGGGGTGAAGTTTGCACTGAACCTGTCTGCCAGTATGTTGGCAATGTCTGTGGGTTCAGTGATTTTTGTATCATTTTGGACTAATTCTGAGCATATCTGGGAGTTTCCACCCAGGTTTCTAACATAGCTGAAGAAGGCCTTATGATTGTCTTTTGAATCTATGGCAATTTTTCTCTAAAGTTGGCCTTGGATGATTTTATGAGTGCTCGTATTTTTTTTACTAATAATGATCAAAGGTGTATTCTCTTTTATGGATTTTGCTCTATCATGTAACAGCTTTCTCCTCTTATTGTAAAGTTTGTTTATGGCTGGGGTCCACCAGACTGGACGTTTGCCCTTGCTGGAAAGAGTCTTGGTTTTATTAGGGATTGCCTGATCCATGCAGTCCTGGAGGTGTTCGTAGAAGGCATTTGTAAGGGCTTCCGCAGCTTGGGTTGTGGTTTCCACTGGCTCAGGGGCCTTGAAGGATACCACACCAGTCTTGAGTAGTGTGAAGTTTGCTTTAGAGAAGTTCTTCACTGTGGTCTTTTTTGTTTGGGGTGGGGGCAGGATGTGGATATCCAGTGAGATTAGTTTATGATCTGATCTCACCAATGAGGGATATACTTCCGGTGTGGAGCATTTTGTCCCCATGTTTGTGATGATGAGATCTAGTATATTTTCTCCTCTTGTGGGAACGGTGACTAGTTGTTCCATGGCATTTGAATTTATGAACTCCAGGAACCTTTGGGCTAGAAAGTTTGGGCTTGAGTAATGTTCCCAGTCTATATTCGGGTAGTTGAAGGCACCCAATATAATGGTGTTTGGAGATACTTTTATACCCTCCAGTGTCTTCAGGAAGGCTGTGTGGGGTTCCTTAGTTTGAGAGGGTGGCCTGTAGCATGCTACAAATTGTAGAGCAGTTTTGCCTATGGTTAATTGCACCTGGATGGTTTCCGATGCTTGCGTTGCCACCAACCTGGAGGTGTGGGTATCCTTGATGAATATGGATACACCCCCTCCTTTTGTGGTGTGGTCCGGGTTTTGGGGCCAGAACGCATGATATGAGGTAAAACCTGATAGTGCCGGGGTGCTCTCAGGAGCCTTGAACCAGGTTTCAGTCACAGCACAGACATCGATGTTCTCCATACTGAGAAGGGCCTCGAGTCGTGCATTTTGAGATTTAGACTTCTGGCATTGAGCAGCATTACCCTTAGTTTCTTCCCATTTTGTTTTCTAGGGTGGTAGGTTTAGAATTTGAGCCTTGCCTAAAAAGGCACTATGGGGTGGCAAGAGCCTTAGCCAATATCCGAAATCCCAGGGTGACAGGTGCAAGCCGTCCCTTGCTAAGCAGCATGGCTTGTCAAGCATGTCATCCCAGGCAGAAAGACACTGGATCCCCTTTGAATGACACCAGAAATTAAGCCAATTGTTAAAGCTGATCATCTTGTCTCTATGTTGTGGCATCATTCTTGGTGAAGGAAGGATGCTGCTCAGGGTCAGGGTCATACCTGCCTGGGCTACATAATCAGAGAGCTCCTCTATGTCTCTCTTCATGTAGTCCAGGGAGGTGCGTCTCAGGTCGTTCACACCAGCATGGACAATGACTGTGTCATATTTGTACTTGCTGTGGAGTGACCCAGTGCTTGTGTTATGTGGCGGATTCTAGCCCGATAGGCAGCTTACTGTGACCCTCTCCTTGTTCAGCCTGGTGAGTGGGACGTCAGTGTGTCTGACTATGGAGTCACCTATGACAAGTATGTTTGGTGTTGTATTTGGCCTTAAGGGCTGTGACTGCTTTGCACACTGATTTTGTGTTTTATGTGTTGCCTGTGGTGTGTCATGAGGTGGCGGTTGCTTGGGTGTCTGCTTTGGAGGCCTCTGCTGTTTAGGTAAATTTTTGCTCAGAGCCTCCGAGTATGTCTTTGTGTGTTTATGTGTTTGATTCATTGTTGTGATAGCTTTATGTGAGACTGGTTTTGTGGTGTGTGTAGTTGCCTTCTCCTCCTGTCTGGTCTTGCCAGTCCTGAGTTGAGAGAGCTCAGCCTCCAGTTTGGCTAAATAGCTGCATCTCTCAAGTATTTGTGTTATGTGGGAGGAGGAGAGGGTTGTCTGTGTACATGAGGCAATTGTAACATTGCCTCAATATTCCCAGATTCACCAACTGGACAGGAGAGGATGCCAGCATCTGGCCCTTGACATGCTAGAGAAATTAAGAAGTTTGGGGTGTAACTGAATATGAGAGGACTTAGTAAGGAAGTGGGTACTCCTGGGGGGGGTTCGCTAGTGAGGGACTTTGTATAATACAGAAGTGCTAAGCCTGAAAAGAAGATGCTTTTAAGACAAGTGCTGAGCTTTTTTTTTTTTAGGAACAAGTGCTGCGCTTTTTAGTTAAGGGATATACTGGTTAGATTACTAGTAGAGCAGTTCTAAGGGAAAAAATGAAGAACAGACTTTATGGAGCCAGAAAAAGTTTAACCTTGTTAAACCGGCGCTGCCCGATGCTGCTCTAGTGGCAACTCCGCGCTAAAGCGTGCTTGATAGCAGGGGCTGGAAAGAGCCAGGAATTGACCCAATACGACCAATAAAACTACAGTTTCAAGTCAGTAACCACTCCCACAGGGGGCAGGGGAGCTGCTCAATGTTTTTCACTGCCACTGATCAACAGAGAGACTTTCCCTTAGCCCAAGCAAAAATGGCCTCACAGAAACTTACAAACAATTCAGGAACAGCAAGCCTGTAACTGAACTTTTTTAAATCTCAGAAAAGTGGGAAAAAAGCAAGATTTTTTTTTTGTATTTTCAGAGATAGCAGAGGTTCACAAGTAATATCAAGTTATAACAGTGCAGTAAATGACCCCACACAAGAGTGCTAGATCAAAGACAGAAAATATGCAAGTTTTGAGAAAAAACGATTTTAAAATTAAGTGCAAACAGGAAATTCAGTAAACAGCTTTTGGTTGTGCTCTAAATACAGTTACTAATGCAGAAATCAAGTTTAACAAGCCAGAAAATGCTCAAACTAGGCAACTATGCAGAAAAACTTAGCAAATAAACAGAGAAAAAATAATTAAAATCTCAAAAGTGGCTCCCTTCTTCTCTCAGCGTTTTCTCCTCTTGGTGGGTGCTTCACCAATACTTAAAGAACATTAGCCATGATGGTGGCTTTTTCTAGTTTGAGTACTACAGTCACAGTATGAGTTTACATAGCCAATGAAACAGTGTGTTGGGTCCATTGAGCAAGCTTTTGATAAGCTGAAAGGGGTCTATGTTCACACACCGGATGGCTAGACCTTTGCTTACATTTAAAAACTGTTCCCTTACTGGGTTAGAATCCAAATGGTAAATCTTGGAACGTAATTGGTCACTTATCTGTAATATTCAAATAAAACCAACTCCATTGATTACATGCTTTGGTTTTTATCCTTTCAGAAGCTCATTCAAATAGAGTGCAACCAACTCCACGCCATCCATTTCATCCTATCAGAAGCTTGCCCAATGGACCCACCCACTGTTTTAGTGGTTGTATAAACTCATGCTGTGTGACTATAGTACTCAAATAGAAAAAAAACATTTTCATGCCTGCAGTGCTTACAAATGTTTGAATAAACCTTTTTTCTTTAGAAAAAAAAAGAACAATCTGTCTTATCCTTTGGAAAGGAGAGATGATATAACCAAAGGTAAGTCAGATAATTTAATTTGGAGTACTATAGGCAAGAAACTTTTAGAAGTAAGAAGACCGTTCTGGTCAGTTATATTTAAAGATTTCTAGAAGCTTGAAGTTTGTCCTGACTGTGACGAGGTACTGCCAGGGCAGCTGGCTGGAATTTTGTAAATTATTATATGTCATGTGTGAATATCAAACTGATTTATGCAAGATGCTTGTGTTACAAATGTATGAGAATTGTATGTTGTGTATTTCAAACTGACTTTGACTGATGTTTGTGTTGATGAGGTATTTGTAAAGTGCTTGTGTTTGAAATGTATCCACAGTGTGTCCTGCTGGAGAGAACAGAAATGTACATGCACTGTTGTTAACTGTTTAAATGTATATGTTTTAACAGAGAAACTGGAGGGTTAACCTGAGTCCAGCAAACTTTAGAAAAATATCTGAAATTAAATCACTTTACGGGCTAGGCCATAAAGATGTTATCTGACAGGTTTCAAGGCAGCCAGAGACACACAATCTGTACTAGGAAGCTTTCTGTATTGTCTTTGGGGTGAACTAACTACTACTCTGGAATTGTGGAGGTATATAATTGTTTTATGATTTCCAGCACCTGCCAAAGATCTGAGCAAAAGCCCTTGTGTTTGTATTTTTATGGGTAATTGATAAATACTGCCAGCAGTGGGGGGGGGGGGGGGGGGGTTGCTTGAGAACTAGAAGTCAGATGACCAGAAGGGATGTAATTCTGCAAGCTATCTCAGAAGTAATATCTTGGATATTATTTTGAGAAGTCTCTTAGTGATACTGAGCATTCTGTATTCTGTCTTGGGCCTGACAACAAGAAGAACCATTCACCACATCATCTGCCTTGCTCTGTTAAGTAAGTAGGAAATAGTAACTCTCTTAGATACAGTCAGGAGTATAGTGAAGTTTAGTTTAGATATTGTTTTTCTTTATTTGTCTGAGCCTGTCCTTCAATGTTGTTTTAAATATGTTGTTTGATTTGAACTCTGATGTCACTGTGAATATATACTTAGTATTTTCTTGTTCTTGTATTATTTGTTATTAAGTATATTTAAACCTTTCATTGTGTCTGATCTTTGTACAGATATTTATGTTTTGAGAGTACTTGCATATTTTTTGGTAACACTGTGTGGGCCCCTTCTTATAACCTTGCTCTTGATGAAACTACCATTTGTATTAATATTAGTATTACACAGTAAATTTGGACACCCTTTGTTAAGGGCCTTAAATTAGCTGCTGAGGGGTTCTGGTGGCATTGTTAACTACTTTATAGTCTGGCAGAAGAGGGCATAGATAGTTAACCTGTGCCAGCCTTTCCCAGGCGTGTGTGTGTGTGTGTGTGTGTGTGTGTGTGTGTGTGTGTGTGTGTGTGTGTGTGTGTAAAACAAATGTCCAAAGTGTGCGTGTCAGCTACTTGGGCAGGGTCATGAAGCACTGGTTGAACAGAGAGAGTCCTGGAGGACTTGGTTTGGAACCCTGGCTAACGACTCAACTCTATAGCTGTGCCAGTGGGGGAGTCTTGTTGGGGATCTGGAGAAAGAGGAAGAAACCAGCCCTGGACTGACTGTGGTCTCTGTATGCTCTTAATCTGTTTCATGGAGCTTTTCTCCCCAGGTCTCCACTGAAAACGGGCTCTCTGGGCCCAGTGGACCTTCCCGGTAATCAAACTGGAAGTAAATAAATAAAGGGAAATTGCACTTGATGCGGAGAGTTGCATCTTCAAATACTGTGTGTGTACCTGTTTATCCTCCTAGTGAACGTCCCCCGCTGGTGCCAAGTGGTGAGGATTGAGCCTCCTTGATTACTGGTCCGGTGGTGGGTCATCACACTGACCCTTAACCCTTAAGGGACAGGTGTAATCCTACCGATCTGCTCATTTTCCATCTGTGGTAATTCTCAACTTTGACTTTCATTTCTTGGTGAGAGAGAATGTTCTGATTGCAGAAGCTTAGGTACTTTCAGTCCAGATTAGTCAAGCAGATTTTATAACAGTTTTTGTTTTTCAGGGTCTACATCTGTGTCGTCGATGATAAGTTTTAGTAAACTGATTGACGATCCCAGTATCCCACCTCCTGTTCCTCCACGAAGACGCCCAGACTCTGCCCCTGCAGAATCCTCTCCTTCCAAGGTAACTGCATACATGAACAACATATATAGTGATTAGAATGTGACATTGTATGGTATTGCATCTATTAAAATCATTGTAAGTTACATTTTGAAATGTGCTGCAGTGTGGTTGTGATGAGCTTCTGAAAATTTTCATTACATTGCATTTAATTTTCTATTCTTCCCCTTCTTTCAGGCATGTTTTCTGGAGTAGTTGTATGTTATGCCACTTGTCTGAATCACTCACATTGAATTTGATCACAAGTATGCACAATCCAATACTGAAATTACATTAATTAATAGCAGAAGATATGGAATATTTGAAATGGTGACTATTATTGCTGGAATACCATTTACACATTGTGATGTGAATCTTGTACCCTGCTGTTGTAGCTGGTTACAGAAGCCCATTGTATTCATTTAATAAATGTAGATCACTTTTAGTGAACTTCTTTGGAAAAACTAATCTGCCTCTCTGGAGTCCGGGGAAGGTCCCTTAGACTTTAGGTCAAGTTGGCTAAACTGTTAATGCGCACAATACAACTATAGCTAACCTGTAAGGATATATATACTTCGAGTTTGGTTGAATTATAATGGAACAGATTTCTAAGTTCATAGGTCTGATTGCCAAACGTTTGACTCCACAAGCAAATGTAGACAAATAATTGAAAGGTAGTAATAAATATGAAGCAGTTGCAGAGTACATGAAACATATATAACTTTTCATGAGTATCAGTAATATAGACAAACGGTAGGTGGATTGGACACACTGTGTGTGTGATTGTGTGGTATAGAACAGCTAGCCAACTAGAGGGGTGTGAACATTGGCTCAGGATGACTGTCACTGTTGATGTGACACTTCGACTCTGTGCAAAATCTGAGAAAATAATAGGTTATGGATGGATGGGTTGCAAGAATAAAATTAAACTATGATCCTATAGAGTCCTTTAGAGTAGGATAAAGTGAAGTCAGTTTAAGCTGCTCATTTGATTGTAGTTTGTTCCTTTAGTTTGGGATTCTTCGCATACGACCCTGGATCTCCTGAAGCTTTCATTAACTGTTTAAATCTTCAGACTTTGGGGATTCTGATTGTTTCCATTTATGAGTAGTACATTTCTTCCCAACCAAGAGCAATGAAAATAACAAGACTGTTGATGAAACAGATGGTGGGGGTGTCAAGGTTTGTTATTCTCATAAAAACAAGGCATTGATAAGAGTAATCTGACCAGGTCATATATCACAAACAAATTCAGTTATGCTTAAATGTAGAGAGAGAACAATCCCGTTAAGTGCAACATGTGTCACCAAGCCCCCCCCCCCCAACAGAGTACCAGGAGAAGGAAACTCCAGGATAAATCCTAGCTAATGTCAATGATGTATAAAATATTTAAATTAGCTCTGCCACCCCCCCCCCCCAAAACAAAAAATCAACTCAGAACAGTGAGTCACATATCTAGGGGTCTTGGCAAAGGTTGAACCAAGTTTGCCGTATCAGTAGATGTTATGTGATCCTATCTCGCCTACATTCTGTACTGATGGGTTCGGAGCCGATCCCTCGGCTCCGACTCGGCACGCTTATGCTATAGAGCGAGGCCTCTTATTGGCTGAGCTATCTTTATCCCAGGATGCACCACCACTAATCCCCCAGATCTCGTTTGCCGCTAACAAGCTTAGACGTGGTCTCAACTTGGCTGGGCTAAGTACTATTTGTTTAGGCTTTTTCCTGTCACAAATTTCCTTACTTTGAACCCAAAAGCTGTTTTAACAGCTATTGTTGTTATATTAGTGTGATTGGTGAATTTCTGTTGGAAAATTCGTGATTTTTTTAGTCAGGGAAGGTTTCCCGTTTGAGTTAGAGGGGCCTTCCCCTGTTGCTTTGCTGTTTGTGTTTCTTTCTTGGGTCAAGTACCCGTTTAAGTTAGAGGGTCTTGACTCTCTTTCTTTCTTCTGTCTGTTTAACTGTTTAGTTTAAAAAAAAATATATATATAAATTTGTTAAAGTTGTTGGTTTTAACTTTATCTTTAATTAAGTTAGTGTTTTTCACTTAGGTTCTGTGGTAAAGCAGTTATGTCTAAAGAACACAAACCCTCCGGGTTTAAGAAATGCACGAGGTGTGGTTTTAAAATGTCCATAACGGACGACCACTCCTCGTGCGTCTATTGCTTAGGTACTAAGCACCTACAAGAGTCGTGTAGTGTGTGCCACGCGTTCTCTTCTAGAGTCCTCCAGGAGAGGAAGAACAAATTAATCCTCAAGGGATTAGTCAAGCCTTCCTTCGAGGAGGCTTTATCTTCCTCTCCGTCTCCTTCAAAAAAGAAGAAAGCGTCGGCTCCGACCAGTCAGTCGGAACCGATCGCAAAAAAATCTAAGCAGACTTCTCCATCGGCTCCACGGACTTCGGAGCCGAGGTCGGAACGGTCTGCCTCGATGCCTCCAGCCTCGACCCCACTGGTTTCGGAGCTGAGGTCTGGAGCATCGAGAGGCGGGTCACCCTCATCGGCTCCACTGATATTGGAGCCGATAAGGATTACCGGCTCAGACTCTTCCCCCTCGGAGCCGAAGTCCTTATCGGCACCGAGGGAATTTTCCTTGAGACCTTCCTCGGAGCCGATAGTTGTTGAGTCCATTCGGAGCCGGTCCCCGAGCCCTTCGGAGCCGATGGAGAAATCGGTTCGGGCCCGATCGGTATCCTCTAGATCATCCAAGATGTCTGATTCGGACATCGACAGGGTGCTCCTTCGACTCTTCCAGTCTCCGGTGTTCCAAAAGCTAGTTTCGGCTCCAGCCCATTTGGCTTCGGAGCCGATGGTCCACTCCCCTACTGTGGTTCCTCCTCCAACAGCTTCGGCACCGTTGGAGCCGGTGCTGGTGGAACCTGTGGAGGTGTTAGGGTCGGGCCCGACCCTTGCTCCAACTCAGGCTCTTGGGTCGGAGTTCAGTACACGGACTTCTTCCTTCGGCCCTGGGGGGGAGGCTTCGGGATTGATGCTTTCGGTCCCAAGTCTCCCTCTTGGTGCGTCGGCGACGGGAGTGCCGTCCACTGTCGTGGCCACTGAGGTGGGACCTTCCCAGGATTCTGGTGGTCCTGCCTTCAGGGCTATGAGGAGTGCATTAGCCAAATCTTCCTTGGCTACCTCCACGGTTTCCCCAGCTCCTTCCCTGCATACGGAAACTGGGTCGTTGGCAGTCCCCCTGTCCTTAGACAGCGGAGCCCCTGGGCCTCAGGTTACCCCCGCTGGGGTTTCTCCCCCTCCTGGAGGTCCTTCTGAAGCCTCTTCGGAAGAACCCCCCAGGAAAAGATCGTGCAAGAGGAAGCACGTTGACTCCCCTGATTAGTCTCTGACATCTGACACTGATCTCGATGATGCAGAGGGGTCCCCTAAGTCGTCATCGGATGATGTCTCCTTCGCAGACATCTTGGAAGCCCTAAAACAACGAGGCGGCTGGCAGTCCAAACCTCCCTCTGCTGATGAGTCTGTGTTCCTGAAGGCCTTCGGGGCTCAGCCCTCCGCCTCCTGGGTGTCTTCGCCCTTCGAGCTCTTGGATTTGATCTGTCGAAGGGCGTGGGAACACCCAGACTCTGTGGAACTGGTGCCTGCTCGTCCGAACAAGTTCCTCTCGGTGCCCCCTGATAAAGAGTTCCTAACTAAAGGTGTGGCTGTAGATGCTTTGGTGGTGGCATCTGCTACCCAGCAAGATGTAGCAGAGGCTTCGACGTCCGTCCATTCTCCTAATAAGGAGTCTAGGAGCATGGATCGGTACGGAAAGCGCACCCTCAGTTCAGCAGCCTTTACACTGAGGTCCTTGAACTACCTTACGCACTTTACCAGATTTCAGAGGGATCTGATTAAGGAGCTATCCGATACCCTCTTGGGTAACCTGCCTGAGGAGCTGGCCCAGACGGTTGGCTCTCAGCTGGCTACAATGTCGTCCATTTCAAACTCGTCCATGAGGCTCATTTCTTATGCGGCCGAAGGGGCGAGTAGAGCGGCGGGTACAGGCGTTGCTCTACGGAGACAAGCCTGGCTCCGCCTGTGTCATTTCGCGGAGGCCTTTAAGTCTTCATTTGCCGACGCCCCCTTTGATGGGTCCTCCCTGTTTGGACCCAAGGTAAAGGACACACTAACCCGCTGTGAACAGGAGGGTAAGACTCTGACTGCCGTAGGGGCATGATTTTCCACTCCCTTTCGGCCTTATCCCAAGGCTAAAGAGGAGGGAAAATGGGGTTCCGTAGATCTCAGAAGCCTTACCCCTCGCAGCAGGAGGATTCCCCTTCCAGAGGCAGAGGAGGGGGAAATTCTTCTGGAAGACGCCGTCCCAGAGGCGGCAGAGGCCCTCGCAACACTGGAGACCGCGAGTCCTTTCGTGGCTCTTCAGCCTTTCATAGTCCCTGAGGGATTGCCCGACTGTGCTGCTCCGGAGCCAGTCGGGGTCATTCTCAAGCACCTAAAGGCCTGGGAAGGTATCACTCAGGACCGATGGGTGCTTCGGATTATCGCCG